>NC_091444.1:19513862-20234889 GCF_964237555.1 Oryctolagus cuniculus | reverse complement strand
TTAGACACCATTTCTTCCATTGTGTGTGGGGTCAGCCAGGGATCCTGGCTTTGCTCCCAACATGAGTTCCAAAGGCTCCAGCTCCACTGTGGGCGAGGATGGGCAGAGAGATCTGGTTTCTGCCCTTGCCTACATCAGCACAGGAAAATCGGAAAATCGCCTGGGGCCCCCGAGTCCCTTTCCTTGGTGCAGAACGTGTCACGTGCAACGTGTGGAGAGACACCACACAATGGGCATTATGACGCCGGCACAGCAGCAGTGTCTCACATGTGAACTCCTCCGAGGTCAGCAGTGCCCCAACTGCATTACTGATCACGCACAAGCCCCGACAGACTATGGATATAACAGGAGGTGCAAACACGGACGATGCCTCAGAACAAACCATGTCAAGTGTAACAGTCACAGGAGCACTCGTAAATCTTCAGGTCACCGTTACTGCCCCCTAACCCTGTTCTCCATACGCTCAGCGTACAGACCCACACACAACCAGATGTGCAGGTCATTTCTCCTGCACAACAAGAAATTAAGGGCCAGAAATGTTTCCTGGCTTCACAGTGCAAAGTGAAGATCAGACCGGAGCCAAAATCTAGTCGGGTTCCAGAGTGCAGCACACACACAAGTACGCCTTTGTGCAATGCACACACTCAAGAAAACACAGCAACACACACAGAGAAGGGTTAGGAAACTCACTCACCCTGCAACGCAAGGTCCCACTAAATACTCGTAAAAACGCCTGTGCCAGAGCAAACTGGCCAGCATCAGAAGGAAGGGGGAACTCTCACCACCGGGAAGTCCTTGCCAGGCATTCACTCTCATCCCAGAAAAATCACAAGATCTGGGCACAAAACTATCTGGTCACCCGCCCCAGGCCTGAGCAGGACCCAGGAGAGCTGGCCCATCAGGAAGGCCACAGGCTCCATCCTGGGGGCTCAGGGAAGCAAAGCGGGAGACCCCAGCACAACCACTAATGATGGCGTCTCCTTATACGACTGCAGACACACCCCCCACACGCGCACCCAGCCCAAGCCGGGCCTCGATTCTTCCCTAGAAGACCCTCTGCACAGTGCTGCCCTTCCCCCTGCTCTGCCCCCGCAGCCCTGGTTAAGTCTTCAAGCCGTGGCTTCTCAAGAGTCACCTCGAAGTCACTTCCACTTTTGCAAGAGGCTTTTCCCAGTCACCCAAGCTCAGCGTCACCATCCATCGACCTCCCAGCACTCACGGCGAGGCATCAGCCAAGCGCTCCCTATATTTGAGCATGGACCTCTCGTGGCCTTTTGATCTCGTAAGCTCTGCGTTATTCCAACGGCAGGTGCTGGATAAAGGACAGATGATGACGAGGGTGGTGGGACCTCAGGAAGTTCACCGGCCACCCCGGGGCAGAACCAGGCACAGGGCTAAGTATGTGGGGCTGGGTGGGGCAGGCGGAAACAGACCACAGGGGAACCCACTTGGAGGACAAGGGCCCACACAGCCCTCCACCAGCGGTGGGTGCCAGGCCTGAGTGAGAACTCCTCCCCTCCAGGCCCTGAGCCGCTGATCCCTGGCTGTTTATCTCGTTAACTCTGTTTACTGCGATCCTGGTAAGAGGTTCTGAAGCCCTCCAAGCCCCTCTCTAATTAAATTCATTAGAACAGATTGGGGCTTTCTTACTGCATCTCAGAAAAATTAACAATACTATTAGCATCATAAAGACGAGGCGCCCGGCTGCCTGGGAGGCCTCTGGCAGGACTGGGCCAGCCCAGGAGAGGAAGAGCGAGGAGGGGCAGGTGAAGAAGGAGAAGGCAGGTGCTCTGCCCGGGGAGGGAGGACCACAGCCCAGGGGCTGACCCCACGGGGCCCCAGCACTCCAGCGTGCACAGCCGAGACAAGAAACCAATCAGTGACAAATCCCAAGGACACGGCTTCTGGGACAAGAACCAGCGGCCATCTCCCGGTTTGCAGTGGAGGAAAGCCGTGGTCACTGTCAGTGATGGTGTCAGAACAGAAGCCCTGAGCCCACCAAGATTCTGCTTACACACCTGGCAGGTCCTCTCTGCCGTCTACCCAGTCTTCACCACGACCAGGAACAGCAGGGGCTCTGTGCCCTCCACCCCCCTAGGACATTCACCCCAGCAACAGCTCTATAGGAGTCACCTCAACACCCCCATTTTACAGCTGCACACAGCTCCTCTGCTAGCCGGTGGAAGAAGCAGGCTTTGAACCTGGGTCTGTCTGACCGCCAAGGCCAAGCCGTTCCCACGATGCCGCTGCTCCTCCCCGACTCCAGCAGCTGCTCCTCCGGAATGCGACCGCCCAGGCTCTGAGACCACGGCAGAGCCCTCACCCCAGGCTCCCGTTGCCCCTGAGGTGTCTCACGTGCCTGCCTCCTACTGCCACTATGAGAAAGCAGGAACCACGTTCTCTGGTTCTGTCTTCCAGAGGGCAGAGCAGGAACTCAAACATGCATCTAACTGAGCCCTTCCAACAGAGTTCCCAGTGAGCCCTGTGCACCGGGATACGGCATCGCAGGGATACAGCATCGCAAGTCTGTATTTTCTCACCAGGGTCAGGGTGAACCCAGTGCAGTATACAGGAGAAGAGAATGGGCTCTGAAATCAGACACACACAGGTTTAAATCCGAGCCCTGCCACGCCTCTGTTCCATCATCTTAACCAAGGGACCTCTCTGAGCCTGTTGATTTGTAAAGCCAGGACCTACAGATCCCTCTTTTGAAAATTTTAAAAAACATTTATTTTATTCATTTGAAAGGCGGAGTTACAGACGGGGATGGGGGTATCTTCCATCTGCTGGTTCCCTCTTCAAACAGCCATGATAGCCAGGGCTGGGTCAAGCCAAAGCCAGGAGCCTGGAACGCCCTCTGGGTCTCCCACAAAAGCTGGGCCATCCTCCAGTGCTTTCCCACGTGCACCAGCAGGGAGATGGCGCAGAAGCAAAGCAGCCAGGAGTGAAAGCAGTGCCGCATGGGATGCTGGCGCTGCAGGTGGAGGTTTAACCTGCTGCACCACCACACCAGCCCCACCCACCCCGCTGATAGAATGAGTAAATGATTAAATGCATACAAAGTGCCTTAGAAGGCACGCGGGAAGCACTTGATAATGAAGACTGCTATTATGCCTCTTCTATTTTTCTTGGCTTGCCTCAAGACATAACGAAAGGAGGAAGGCTGGAGCGTCTCAAGCCGGCTGGCACGCTCTGACAATGCCCTGGTCAGCAAAGCTGCCCAAGTGCCGACTCAGCACAGCCCCTGGTGCCCAGAGCCGGCCCCTGCGGTCCTGGGGTCCAGGCCATACGCAGACAGCGTCCGTCCGTCCGTCCGTCCTTGGGAAGAGGCCTGGCTCTAGCTGGGTATATTGAGAAAACGCCCAAATGGTTTGCCATCAAGCTGGTCTAACCACGGCAAGGGTCTATCCAAACAGTTGGTGCCAGCACGCCAGGCCCTGCTGCCCTCTGTGAGCCCTCGGCCATGCCCCTACAATGCCAGGAACCCACCCAACCTCCAGTACAGCACTACTTGTGCTGAGCGTTCATTTGTTTTCACGTCTGTCTCTCCAACGTACGTGCCCAGCACCTGGCAGTTCTCGACACAGGTTCAAAGGCTCAGGGTACACTAAGGAAATGAAGGGATCAGGCGTGTGGGGCAGACGGGCCGCTCGGACGGATGCAGCTGGGAGTCCCTGTCCTCGGGCTCCCGTCTCGGTCCAGCTGCGGGTGTTTGTATTCAGTGTGGGACTCCCGAGGATCGCATCATCAGCCTCCCTTACCTGGGCTTCTCTGATGCCTCCCACCTGCCTCCCACCTTCCCTGAGCCCAGGAGCCTCTCCCACACACCAGGGCTCACGGTGTTGGTCCTCCCTTGGTTCTGTGCATGGCCCTGTGCCTGCACCTGCTACTCCCCCATCAGACTGGGAGCTCCCTGAGGGCACCCAAGGGCTTTTTCCTTACATTCTAGGCATATCCCAAACACAAGTGATTAGGAGACTGGACAGAAAGAGTTAAGAAGGGGCCAGCACTGTGGCGTAGCAGCTAAAGCCACCACGTGCAACGCCGTATCCCATTTGGGCATCGGTTTGTGTCCCGGCTGCTCCACTTGCAATCCAGCTCCCTGTCTGGGAAAAGCAGCGGAGGATGGGCCAAGTGCTTGGGCCTCTGCCACCCCTGTGGGAGACCAGGATGAAACTCCTGGCTTCAGCCTAGCCCAGTCCTGGCTATGGCGGCCAGCTGGGGAATGAACCAGTGAATGGAAGATCTCTCTGCATAGCTCTGCCTTTCAAAATCAATAAATGAATCTTAAACAGAAAAAAGTCTCAAACTCAACTCAGAGTTGCCCACCACCACCGGGCTCCAGGCTGCAGCCGCACCATGCAGGGTTCCACTGTCCCCAGCTCATGCCTCCTCTCCCCTCGGGCTGGGGAGGTGACAACACCTTGAGGTTCACCGCCCCCCTGACGGTGAATTCAGGGTCAGCCCTGAGCGGCTGCTCTCTGACAGCAGCAACCAAGCCCTCTTCAGGAGCTGACACCGCTGGAATTAAAGATACCGCTGTCCCAGCTTCCTGTCTGGACGCCCGCGCTCTGTCTTGTGTGATCACAGCCCCGAGCAGAGCGGCCACGCAGTTTGTGAACACCTGTGAGATGAGCCGAGCAGTAGCCAGCCTCAAGTTCCCCCCCCCAACCCCCGGCCCCTCCTCGCCACCTGCAGCACCGCTCCAAGCCCAACAGACCCAGAACTGAACTGCTCCGTGCACCCCCCTTTCCGATTTCCCAAGAATTTCTTTTCCTAGACATCCCCACTTCTAGGATGGCCTCAGAGACTTCAGCGTGCTCAGGCCTCCAGAGGAGCTGGAGGGAAGAGAGCAGTGCCCTGGGGTGGGGGTGGGGCCCAGGGCGGGCAACCCTGGGGTCCCGCCCCGAGGTCACTGCAGAAATAGGACCCTCCTCTGGCTGCCATAGCCAGAACCCAAGCCCCAGACCTCAGCCACCTCCTCACGGGCCCCGGAAAGCAGCAGTCCCCGCAAGAGACAGGCGGTGCTGCCCCAGATCCACGCGTGCCTTGGTTCCTCTCCCTGCTGCCTCTCTGACGCCCAGCAAGGCGCGGAGACGGGGAGACGGAGGCGGGGAGACGGAGACCAGAGACGGGAGACGTCTGTTGTTGTCAGAATCCCCTGCTTAACCTGAGCCCCAAGCAAGCGTTTCGACGTCAGAGCCTCCACCCAATCAGCTTTCGGCATCCGCTGCAGGTGATGCCTCCTCCGGCACCAGGAAAAACTGGCAGCGCTCAGAACGCCAGGGGAAGCTTCCCACCCCGCCGCCGGCTCGTGCTGGGGAGGGGGTAGAGGAGAGCGACGGGCAGGGGGCCGTCAGCGCCTGGCCCCACGTCCCCATGGTGGGCGCTGCCCAAGGCCAGGTCCGAGTGACCGCGCATGAGCGGACCGAGTCCAGCCAGATTTCTCAAGTGCGGGAGTCTGGCAGGGACGGGACTGCACCAGGTGACGCCTCTGGGTTTTAGCTGAGGTCCCCCAGGCAGGAACTGGGCTGCCATCCTTAGTGGCAAACGGCACTTCTGGGGCTGGAGGTGAGTTTCTTTCCTTCTCTCTCTCTCTGCACATATCCTCAGCAGAACCCAGAGACAAGGGAGAGAGATTACTCCCCCAGAAGCGCCAGCTCAGTGGAGACAAAAGGTGGGATGGATCAGATGCACTGCAGACCCTCCCCCCACTCTGCCTGCAGTGTCGCCCCTGCTCCCTCCTCTGTGCCCGACCCCTCCCCCCACACCCAGGAGGGCCTTCCCTGCCCTCCCGCCCCCACCCCCACAGCGGTCTGGCCTGTCATCTCAGAGACTCCCACTCTCCACACACATTTTCCCTGGGCTTCTACTCAAGCTCGGAGTGCTTGGGGTTCTGACCCCGTCTGGCCGTGGCCTGGGCCCCATACAAACAGGTCACTCCGGCCCAGCCAGGTGTCAAGACCCTGTGGCCTGCCCTTGCTTTGCCAGGGAGCTGACGGGGCCCAGCCGGGCTCAGCACAGTGCCAAGGGTACAGGAGACACAGCAGGCCCTGGGGCCAGGGAGAAAGGGGCATTGTCTTCCACTCCTCCAGACTGAGGGTGGAGGCATCTCTGCACGGCACACGCACACACACGCACTGCCCATGCAGATGCCACGGAAGGAAGTGGAAGTCACACCTGGCTCAGGACAGGAGGGCTGCCCTGGGGACAGAGCCTGGTGATTCAGCATTCCGCCCGCTCTCAGCCCCAGCCGGGGCCACCCTCCCAGCAGCCCCCGCCGCCGCCGCCGCCGCCGCGGAGGCCGGGGGAAGAATCCCTTCTACAACCCAAAGGGCTCCAGCCCTCCGGCAGGGCTGTTCACGGGGCCCCTCCTCTTCTGCTCAGCACAAGTCCAGGATGAGCCCGCCCAGCCGTGCCCATGGACGCTGCCCCTTGCCATCTTAGCCCCCCGCTGCTTAGCACCCCCAACCCCCACACGGTCCATCTAGGAAACCTGAGGAACTAGAGGAGAGGGTAGGTGGCCGGAAAGGAACGTGCCAGAGGCCCACGGACCCCAGCATCGCGCACCCCTGAGCCATGAGCAGGGTCAGGCCTGCAGAGGTCAGTTTAAGTGGATTCCAACCACAGCAGCCAGTGCAGGGCCGAAGGCCCCAGGCCTCCCAGGGCGCGCACCACCAGGAGGGGCAGGGGCAGGGGCAGCAGGCCGGCCGGCAGCCAAGGGCGACCAGGGCATGGGAGGGACGACCCGGGGGCCGGAGGAAACCCAGAGGCCGCAGGACAGCGGCTAGGGTGGGTGCAGAGGGGCGCTGGGTGACATAGACACTGAGAGCTAAACACAGACAGGCACAGTGAGTGATGGTGTGAACCCGGGCGGGCGCGAGCGGGGCCAGCGTGCAGGGCCAGAAAAATAGGAGGGCTGGGTAACAAGGGGTGGGGGGCGAGAGAACCAGGGATATAAAGATGAGGCGGGCACAGAGAGCAAAGGGGTCCGCCGGTGGGGATGCAGGAAGGGGGAGGGGATGCGGCCGAGGCCCCGGGAAGGGTGTTGGGGTGCGCAGGTTGGGAGCAGGATGGGGGTCGCTGGCAGGTGACAGGGTGCAGCGGCGGGAGGCCCCCGGCTGTCGCGGAGGGGGAGGGGGCGGGCGGAGGAGGGCGGGGACTCGGGGGTGTCGCCGGGTGGGCCTCCCAGTCCCGCGCGCGGCTCCAGCCCGGCCCGCTGTCGGCGCCCACCTACCTCCGCGGTCTCGGGCTCCGGCCCCGGGCGCAGTCCGAGCGGTCCACGGCCGGCGCCGCCACTCCGCCCGCGTCGCCTGCAGCGCCTCTCGCCGCCAGCCGCCGCATTAGGGCAGAGACCGGCCCGTGCGCGTCCCCGGGCGCCCGCGCGCCCCCGGCCGCCTGCGTGCGCGCCCCCGCGCGCGCCGAGCGCCCGCCGGGCGGGACCCGGACGGAGCAGGACGCGAGGATGCTGCGGGCGCCGCCCCGCGCGCGCGTCGGGAGCCGCCCGGTTCTCCTCCCAGCCGGCCGAGCCTGTGCGGTCCAGCCTGGCGGTCCGCCGAGCGCGCGCGTCCCCCCTGCACGGCCTGCTCCTCGGGGTGGAGCCCGCAGAGCCTGGTGGTGTTGGATCCGACCTGCGGGTCGGGGGAAGCTGGTGGGGGACTCACTGTGGCATAGTAGGCTGTCTCCGCCTGCGGCCCCGGCATCCCATATGGATGCCTGTTCGAATCCCGGCTGCTCCTCTTCCGATCCCACTCTCTGCTGTGGCCTGGGAAAGCAGTAGAAGAAGATGGCCCAAGTGCTTGGGCACCTGCACCTGCGTGGGAGACCGGAAGAAGCTCCTGGCTTCGGATCGGCGCAGTCCGGCCGTTGTGGACATTTGGGGAGTGAACCAGCAGATGAAAGACTTTTTTTTTTGGTCTCTCCCTCTCTGTTGGTATCTGTACCCCTCAAATAAATAAATATTTTTGTAAGTGGGAGGCTTTGCGGTAGGGAGAGGCAGACCTCTGGTCCAGATGGCGTTGGGAGGGAGCGAGTCCTGGGTCGGGGCGTTGGGCCTGGCTCTGCAGCCCCGAGCCAGACACGCCTCTGTGGGCCTTTCTGACCTCAGTTGAGCCGCAGAGAGGTGATTGGATAATCCCGGCAGGTGCTTTGAACTGGGGGCCTGGAGCCTGCAGGAGGCCCTGGCTAAGGGCACAGGCTGAGAGCTGGACTCAGAGCTACCACCTGAAACCTGGGCCAATCTTAATAATCACAGGACCTTGGTCGGGGACCCAAAGCCGCGGTGCCCTCCACAGCGCCCCCTGCAGCCCCCTTCATGGAGGTGCTCTGTGCACAGGCTCCTCTGCGGGCACCGCCTGCGCCCTGACCTGGCGGTCGGCTCTGCTACCCCAGGCCTGGCACACAGTAGGTGCTCGGTAAGTGCCTGCGGAGGAAGACAGGTGAAGCCGTCTGGTACAACAGCGATCCCTGCTTCTTTGAGGGGCTTTGAAACCCGCAAGGCCAGCTGCTGGACAGGGACTTTGCAAAGCACATAGGAGCAGCAGGCAAGCCACCGCTCGGGACCCTGGCATCCCACGGCCTCCTGCGAATGCATCTTAAGGCCACGCACGCTGCAGACCAACCAGGGGCCCACGTGTGAGCCGCTCGTGAGCTGCTCAGCCAGGCTTTAATCTCGTGGAACTTGAGCCGTAGCTGCCTGACTCCCTGCTCTGTGCTTGCAAAGCCCTGTTTGTTTCCACGCCCGAGTGTCGGAGATCAGTTTGCTGTGTGTTGGGTGGCCGGACTCAGTGTTGGGGGTTCCTCCAAGCAGTTGGGGGGTGTTTTATAACAAGGCCTGGAGATCACCCTGTGGTTCGGTGGGTGAAATGGAGGTAGATCCAAGTCTCACTGCCCCTGTGTGAAGAAATGAAGTGTGGCCCAGGGGAGAGCAGAGACTCCGCCCACCCCACACACCAGGACCTTGAGGGTGAACAAGCCTCATCTCCTTGGCCTTGCGGTCTCTGGCGCTGCCGGCTCGCCCTGCTCAGGGGAGGGGCGCCACCTGCTGGTGACTGCGGAACTACCGCCTCCGGGGCGCGCACGGTTCAGCTTGCAGGGCAGGCACTGAGTTCCCTCTCCATACACTACTTTTCTCCCTTTGTTTGAATCTCTAGTTCTCGGCGAAGCCCCCAGCAGACCTGTACTTCCTCCCCGGACCGTGCCGCTGAAGCTCCACTCGCTGAGTCCTCTGTCCCTGTGAAGGCAAGCCACTGTGGACGGCCACACCCCGGGTGTCTCATTCCGGCCACAGAATCGCACACGCCCTGCCTCCTCTAGGGCTCAGACCCCAAGAAACCCAGCAGGCGCTGTACCTCGGGCACCTGCAGAAGGGCCTCTGGGCATGCTTGGTGTGAGTGCTGAGGGGCAGGGCAGGACAGTGTGTCTGTGACAGCCTCCAAGCCCTCCTCTTCCACGGGCTCCCCTGCAGGTGTGGGGAAACGGGCACATCCGTGCATTATTGGTGGCTGTTAACCTGGAAGGGCCTTTGGGAGAGCAGCTGGGCAGGGCCACCCGTACTCACGTGCTCTTACCCACCAATGCACTTGTAAGAGTCCAGTCTGGAGAACAGTGGCACAAGTCACAGAGGATGTTCTGTGCGTCTGTCCAGGACAAGGGCTAATGCGCTGCAGTGGCGCCAGCGATTGTGAAGTCTTAAGCTACTTGTCAAAAATGCTAGCGAACACCCTTTAAAAAATAATCAAGGGGCTGGTGCTGTGGCTCAGCAAGTAAAAGCCACCTCCCGTGGTGCCAGCATCCTATATGGGCACTGGTTTGAGTCCAGCTGCTCCACTTTCGATCCAGCTCTCTGCTGTGGCCTGGGAAAGCAGTGGAAGATGGCCCAAGTGCTTGGGCCCCTGCACCCGTGTGGGAAACCCAGAGGAGGCTCCTGGCTTCTGGCTTCAGATTGGCACAACTCCGGCTGTTGCGGACAATTGGGGAGTGAACCAGCGGATGGAAGACCTCTCTCTCTCTCTCTCTCTCTCTCTGCCTTTCAAATAAAAATAATTTTTAAAAATCAATAACAATATGTGGGGTATTATCCCCTTCCGGGTTAGGATAAAGGGTGGGAAGCAGGGGAGAGGGGGAACGATGCCCTAGGCTTGGCTGAGAGCCGAGCGCAGAGCAAATGAGGGAGATCAGGTGGGGCCCAGTTTGTGCGGAAGCCTTTTGCACTGCAGGACTTAGCACAGTCCCTTAATCCTCCCAGAAGCCCTGCGAGGTGGGGGCCATTGTCCCCAACTCGCTGACAAGGAAATAGAGGTCTGGGCGCTTGGGATGGCACAGATGGGACGTGAAAAAGGATCCATGTTGCCCGGGAGAGGCCTGACTGCCCTGCGCCCCTGGACAGCAATCTTTAAGCCCTTGGAGTATCTCAGAGGTGAAGCCTGTGTCTTTGTCTCTGCAAGGGGTTGGGGTCACGCCAGGGAGTCTATGCTGACCCTGTGGTGCGTGCTGGGGTCTTTGGCTCTTTTTCCGGAATGTAGGGTGAGCCACAGAGTGTCAGCTTCCTAGGGCAGGGCCCTCCCCAAGGCACGTGGAGTTAGTCTTCCCACGTAGACAGGAAAAAGGCCATTTCCTGGTGGGGGCTGGGCAATGTGAGGCCCGGGCAGTGGGGGCGGAGGGGTGGGTGCCTGGACCCCAGGCCCAAGCAGCAGACCTGCCCCTGACGCCCGAGTGAGGCAAAGGTGCAATGGCCCCAGTGCCTCTCCCACGCAGGGTGAATATCCTCACCATTACAGAGAGGATGCGGGGCGCCCCCTCTGCCCAAGGAAGGGCCTGCACCTGCTCACCAGCACCAGTAGCAAAGGGGACATTGTTCTCTGCTGCCTCCCACGAGCCTCCTTCTCTGAGTAGAACCCTGGTTTTGGGGGCCTTGCCGCAGAACCCTGTCCCTGGATAGGAGTAAACCAGGTCTCTCCGCAGCTAGGGACGAACGCCCCCCAC
The DNA here is from genome assembly GCF_964237555.1 of Oryctolagus cuniculus. Classification (NCBI taxonomy): domain Eukaryota; kingdom Metazoa; phylum Chordata; class Mammalia; order Lagomorpha; family Leporidae; genus Oryctolagus; species Oryctolagus cuniculus. Next base: position 20,223,906 of record NC_091444.1, on the reverse strand, counting down.
CCGGCTGGGGGTCCTGGGATCCAGGGAGCTCCCAGCAAAGGGGCCTCCCCTTTGGCGCGGTCCTGCAGATGCTCTCGTGCTAACGGTCCCGAGAGCATCAGACGCCGCGGACCCCCACGCTCCCACCTCCTCACAGTCAGATGTTTAAGGCACAGTGAAGTCTCCCGGGCTGACCTCTCCCGCTTGCGATGTTTCAGACCCAGCGTGAATCTCTCTCGTGCGGAAACACAAAACTCTCCGCCTGCCAGCCCCCAGCCTCTCACCCACCGGGTGTCCTGCCCACGAGCTCCCAAGGCTGAAGCTCCACGTGTGTGCTGAGTGGACGACTGGGCGTATGAAGAAGAGCAGCGTTGCTAAGAACAGAGACCACTATGGGACCAGCGCTGTGGCGTAGCCGGTAAAGCCACCTCCTGCAGTGCCAGCATCCCATATGGGCACTGGTTCGAGTCCTGGCTGCTCCACTTCTGACCCAGCTCCCTGCTAATGCACCTGGGAAAGCAGTGGAAAATGCCCCAAGTCCTTGGGCCCCTGCACCCACGTGGGAGACCCAGAAGAAGCTCCTGGCTCCTGGTTTCAGATCGGCAGGGCTCTGGCCATTGCAGTCATCTGGGGAGTGAACCAGTGGATGGAAGACCTCTCTCTCTCTCTCTCTCTCTGCCTCAGCCTCTCTGTAAAGTTAACTCTGCCTTTCAAATAAAATAAATAATTTTTTTTAAAAAAAGAACAGAGACCACTCTGTCCCAGTAAATGGCCACCAGTCTTTTGTGACTATTTAAATCTACATGAACTAAAATGAAAAAATTCAGTCCTTCAATCACACCAACCCCGTCTGAGGTACGCTGGAGCCGCCCGTGCTTGGTGGCTTCTGCGCCCGATGACCCCAGTTGGAAAACACCGTCACTGCCACACAAGGTTCTATTGAGCCGCTCTGGGCCGCACTGTGAGTGACATCGCCTGCGGTGTTGCAGTGTGCAACCTGCTCAGCCTGCCTGTGTGTGAGGCTGTGCTAGCTGCCCGTCACCGGGCCGTGAGGACATCTCCAATCGTGTTACGACTGCCCTTGAGGAATGAATACAGGCTGAAGGCAGCAGACAAGTTAGGGTTCAGTGTCCTTGGAGGCACAAAGAAGCAGACAGGGAAGGAAGGAGGTATAGAGAAGTCTGGACTAACTAGGCCAGGACTAACCAACTACGTCTGGACTGACTGACTAACGTCCGTCTCCCTTCTTAGGTGTAAAAGGGATGTTGCTCTGCCAGGATTGTTTCCTGGAGAAATTAACATGTTGGGCAGCGGCCGGCGCTGCGGCTCACTAGGCTAATCCTCCGCCTAGCGGCGCCGGCACACACACCGGGTTCTAGTCCCGGTTGGGGCGCCGGATTCTGTCCCGGTTGCCCCTCTTCCAGGCCAGCTCTCTGCTGTGGCCAGGGAGTGCAGTGGAGGATGGTCCAGGTGCTTGGGCCCTGCACCCCATGGGAGACCAGGAGAAGCACCTGGCTCCTGGTTCCTGCCATCGGATCAGCGCGGTGCGCCGGCCGCAGAGCGCTGGCCGCGGCGGCCATTGGAGGGTGAACCAACGGCAAAGGAAGACCTTTCTCTCTGTCTCACTCTCTCACTATCCACTCTGCCTGTCAAAAAAAAAAAAAAAAAAAAAAAAAAAAAAAAAAAAAACCATGTTGGGCAGCAACACCTGTCATGGCAGCCGCGGCTCTGCCAGCCAAGGTCAGGTTCACCAGGGGGCTTTCCTGTCATCTTCCATAAACCGTGGAAACATCTTCTGGTGGCAGCCCTGTGGCCGCCACACGGCCTGGCTGACACCGCTTTGTGTGCCTGGCAGCTGTCCGAAGCTCCTATGTCAGACCGTGTGGCTTGGTTTTCTAGCAGGAAAGCCCTAGAGAACGCGGTCCCTGTACCTGGAAGGTCCTTGTCTCCTCCCATCGGCTACGACTTATTCTGCCGGAGAAGGCATAGGTCTGAGTGATCAAGCTGCCTCCTTCCGCACTGGGCCAGAGCCGCCAGGCTAGGGGGGACCCCAGGCCCCAGGCTCCTCTGTTCCTTCCCTGTCCCACCCCCACTGCAGCCCCTCGCCCCCAACACAATTCCTGCAGGCACTGGAATCAGCAGGAGTGGGGCTGGAGCCAAGAGGTAGCAGCTGAGAGCTTGGCCCGTGGGCCGCCCACCCCAATTAGTTTATCTTATTAACGCCAATGTATTGGCACAGAACCCCTGGGAAACAGCTAGGGGGTGGGCCTAATTAAAATAAGCTTCTCCATTTCTCATCTGTGGGCTGCACACCTGAGCTCGCGGGGAGAGGCCAGGCCCTGGGTGGGTGGCCGCCTGCCTGCCACTGCCCCAGGTGGCCTCAGAAGAGGGGATCTGACACCAGCTGGAGGGACGGTGGGTCTTCCAGGCACAAGGAGACTTGTCACAATGGCGCGAGGGTTGGTGCAGGCTTCCTTTCACGAGTCCTCTATGTGTAAATTATTAGCAAAGAACGTCCCGGTCAGTAACCACGGCTGACTAAACATCAGTGTCTTCCTAATTAAACCTTGCTCCTTCTAAGGGCACCCCACAGGAGCTGGGGGGGGGGGGGTCCTGGCCCCCACGGAGTCCCCAGCACTGGTCCCCCTGGTTGAGATACGCAGTGCCACATCTGCTCTGACACGAGAGAGAACTTCGGATGACCTGAGGAATAGCACCGAGGTGTCTGAGAAGTGTTCCCGGCCGTGAGCTCCGTCTGCTCCATCCAGACCAGGAGCGCCATGCCCGGGGCGGGGCGGGGCGGGGGCGGGGAATCCCAGGTGGTGCCTCCTCCCTTCCTGACTGAGCTGTGGAAACTCCAGGAACAAACAGAAGCTTCTCAGCGGCCCCGCCCCTCAGCTCGGGCGCACCTGCTGCAGACACCCTGGGATGCTGTGTCTTAGGGGGAGACCGGGAGGAGCTGGGAGGAGTTTAACAGTGGACTTCCGGAAATGCAGCAGCCTGGTACGCTGTGGGTTCTCGCTTTCGGGGTCCCAACGTGACGTCACTCAAAGCGCAGTCAGCGAGGGACAGGCAGTGTCACATTTTCTCCTCACGGACACCACGGACGGAGATAACCTCCAGGACAGAAATAGTAGTGCAGATGTCAATCAAAATGGAGTCACTCTTGTCCAGTCCGAACCAGAAGAGCAGATAAGGAAAGGCGGAGGTGAGGAAGGAGGGAACCTCGCTTGCGGTGCCGGATGAAAACCACTCACAGAAGACTTTGCCAGAACCACACCTTGCACAAAGACCACGGCAACCTCACGTGTGCGCACACGTATACACACACATGCACACACACTTCTGGAAGGGGTCTGTTTAACCTTGGGCTGATACCCCCTCCCCCGTTAGGGACCTTGTAGCCACAGTCAGCGTTGTAGCCACTGTGAACGCCTCCTCCCAAGCCTCTAAAATCCTCCCCTTGCTCCACCCCACGCGTGTGCGTGTTTTCCCACTGTGCCGCCTTCCACGGCCACACATGGTATTATCTCTGGGGAATCTCTCTCTGGTATTATTGCAGTTGGCAGGAGGAAAAAGACAAGAAAGGATACATTTTGAATAATTTTTTTTAAAATTTTTTGACAGGCAGAGTGGACAGTGAGAGAGAGAGACAGAGACAGAGAGAAAGGTCTTCCTTTTGCCATTGGTTCACCCTCCAATGGCCGGTACACCGCGCTGATCCAAAGGCAGGAGCCAGGTGCTTCTCCTGGTCTCCCATGGGGTGCAGGGCCCAAGCACTTAGGCCATCCTCCACTGCACTCCCTGGCCACAGCAGAGAGCTGGCCTGGAAGAGGGGCAACCGGGACAGAATCTGGCACCCCAACCGGGACTAGAACCCGGTGTGCCGGCGCCACTAGGTGGAGGATTAGCCTAGTGAGCCGCGGCGCCGGCTTCTACTTTTATTTTTAATGTAATTATTGAATCGTGAATGTATACAATATTCAATAGTGGCTGTTGTCAAAACGGATTTGCAAAGTTCCTGAAAATGTAGCAGTCAGCTCCTGGGAGCTGGCTTACGCTGAATCCAGCCCACTGCTGCCTGGAACCACTGGGTACAGCTTTGTGTCTCCCCTGTTGCCCCGCCCAGTTTAGAATTTCTGTGTCGTGGCTTCCACAACCTCAGGGAGGGATTTTTTTAAGTATTATTTATTTATTTATTTAAAAAACAGAGTGTCAAAGAGAGAGAGAGAGAGAGACAGAGACAGAGACAGAGACAGAGAGAGACAGAAAGAAACTGAGGTCTTCCATTCTCTGGCTCACTCCCTAAATTACTGCAACAGCCAGGGCTAAGAGAGGCTGAAGCCAGGAGCCAGGAACGCCAGCTGGGTCTCCCGCATGGGTGGCAGGGACTCAAGCACTTGACTCATCCCCTGCAGCCTTCCCAGGTGCACGAGCTGGGAGCTGGACCAGAAGCGGAACAGCAGGCACTTGAACAGGTGCACCGCTATGGGATGCAGCACCCAAAGCGGTGGCTTCACTGGCTGCGCCACAATGTCAGCCCCACGATGCAAGCTTTAAAGAAGCGAAAGCGGCCGTGGCCAGCAGCGTCAGGGACCATGCGTAGCAACATTGGCGGCGGTTGCTCTCGTGTCCCAGACGCTGTGAGTGGTGCAGCAAACGGCACAGGGTCACACCCGTGTCCTTCTCCGAAGTGTGCTTGGCCCGTTGGAGCAGCCTCTCCCCCAGACGCCTGGGGGTCAAGGAGGGCTCACGCTGGGCACAGATCCTGAATGCCCTCTGCAGAAGCCTGCCCAGTGGAGTGCGTTACACCCTTGAGCAACTGCGGATCAGGCTCGGGTTTTTGCCTGAGACAAATCCTGGCTCGGCGACTTCCCCTTTAACCTGCTTTTTACCTTTTTTTAAGGTTTGCTTATTTATTTATTATTTATTTGAAAGGGAGAGTTACAAAGAGAGAGGGGGAGAGACAGAGATAGAGTTTGCATCTGCTGGTTCACTCCCCATATGGCCACAACAGCCAGGGCCGGGCCAGGCTGAAGCCAGGAGCCAGGAGCTTCTTCCGGGTCTCCCATGTAGATAGCAGGGGCCCAAGCATTCTGGCCATCTTCTACTGCTTTTCCTAGACCATTAGCAGGGAGCTGGGTTGGAAGGGGAGCAGCCAGGACACAAACCAGCGCCCATGTGGGACTCTGGTGTTGCAGGTATGGCGGCTTTACCCGCTGCACCACAGCGCCGGCCCTGCACCTCTCTTTTCTCATTTCGGTAAATGTTCACCAAGTTGAACCAAACATGAACAGACATAGCACCGAGGCAGATGAGCCAGGCTGTGATCAGAAGCAGTAAAAAAAGATGGTGATAGAAACCCACGGAAGCCCAGAACGCCATCTGGGTCTCCCATGTGGGTGGCAGGGACCCAAGTCCTGAGTCACTACCTCCTGCGTCCCGGTGCGTGAACCGGAAGCCGCACGGGAAGTGGAGGCAGGATTTGGTGCCCGGCACTGCCATGCGGGAAGCTGGCATCCCAAGCAGCAGCTTAGCCCACTGTGCTGCAATGCCCGTCCCCCTCTTCCTAGCCTTTTCAAGAAGGGGTCATCAGTGCTGTGTCGAAGGTTCCGGAACATAGTACATGTTTAGGGATCGTCAGCTTTGCTCAGGCTGACGGGGACAGGGGTGGGATCTGAAAGTCTGCAACCTAATTGGTAATTTTATCTATGAGGAGGCTTCACGGTATTCATGGAAAGTGTGGCATCTTTTAATTCCATTTTCCACATGCCTTTTGAAGTTCCCTTGCATCTGATACTAGAATAACCATAGCCAATGCAGGTGGTGCTTACGGTGTGCCTGCCCCTGGTCAAGAAGAACATGGAGCACACTGAATAAAGCAGCAGCTCGAGGAAACCATCGCACCCAGCAAGCCGAGGGGCTGCCCTGGAACCCAGAGTCTGCCTGGACCGAACACTGCGTGACGCAGAAAGCAAAGCCTGCACGACTGTTTGGGCTAACACTTCGGATTTTTAGCTCTCTGTGGATTTCTCCTTTTCCCAGGTGTGCGGGGCTGGACACTGCCATGGACTTGGGCTGGCTGGAGGGAGGGCTTTCTCACTGTCCCGCTCTCTGTTTGCTGTTCTGCGTGGGAACGAGGGGGAGAGGGATTGCGAACATCTCCGGAAGAGGCGATGAGAGGACACCCAATCCCGGGTGTGGGACCTGCATGTTCAGGAAGCAGAGCTTACTGTCTTCGGCTCATTGGAGACATCATGTGGGACCGGGCTGGGGCACCTGCTGGAGCTGGCAGGGTAGACGCCTCGCCCTAACTGTGCTCGCTCTGGAGCAACCCTTCACCAGAGGGGGCGCTGTGTCTGTGCCAGCACAGGGCTCAGCTGGGACAACCACGGGCAGGCGCAAGGGGCAGGGAAGGCCCCTAGAACAGCAGTGGACAGGGGTCATGGACAGTGCAACTTACAGCCTGGGCTGACCCTCCCCCCGCTCCCCGGTGCAAAGACAGAGAGGCATATGTGGAAATGTGAAGGGGGCCGGCACCGCGGCTCACTAGGCTAATCCTCCGCCTGCGGTGCCAGCACACCGGGTTCTAGTCCTGGTCGGGGCGCTGGATTCTGTCCCGGTCGCTCCTCTTCCAGGCCAGCCCTCTGCTGTGGCCAGGGAGTGCAGTGGAGGATGGCCCAAGTGCTTGGGCCCTGCACCCCATGGGAGACCAGGAGAAGCACCTGGCTCCTGGCTTTGGATCAGCGCTGGCTGCAGCAGCCATTGAAGGGTGAACCAACGGCAAAAGGAAGACCTTTCTCTCTGTCTCTCTCTCTCTCTTACTGTCCACTCTGCCTGTCAAAAAAAAAGAGAGAGAGAGAGAGAGAGAGAGAACTGTGAAGGGGACAGATCGCATCTCTGTTGTGGCCAGTTACACTACGCTTATGGAGACACAGGGCAGGCCTGGCGTTGTGGTACGGCAGGTTGGGTGTGCAACACCAGCAGCCCGTAACAGACTGCCGGTGCCAGTCTTGGCTCCTTGCTAATACAGGAAACAGCAGACAGTGGCCCGAGTACTTGGGTCCTTGCCACCCACGGGGGAGGCCCACATGGAGTTCCAGGCTCCTGGCTTAGGCCTGGCCTGACATGGTCACTGCAGCCACTCTGGGAGTTAACCAGGAGCCAGAAGGTGGGTGTCTCCCTCCCTCCCTCTCTGAAGCTCTGCCTTTCAAACCAATCAGTCAATCTTTTAAAAACTAGAATTAAACAAAAATTAAGCAACAGGGGCATGGAACTCACAAAAGCATGAGTGAACGTTTGTCCTCTGCCCCACGTTCTGATTCAAAAGTTTCTGGAAGGTTGTTGCTTTAGTTTGCTAACAAGAAGAGAAAGTATTTTCGGGGGTGAGTGGAGATGTGGGAAACCTAGACAGAAACTCCGACTTTCGTGCAAAGCCAGCCAGGGCCGAGCCCTCTGTGCCCAACCGGTCTACACAGGCTGGGCAGCGGCAGGTGGGGGCGTCACAGGGAACCGGAGCCCGGACAGGGCAGGGTCCCCCTGGAGGTCTGGCTGTGCTTACACAGCTTCTCCGCTGGGTGGCGCTCAGGCATCAGGGCAAACTGCCCAATCGGGAGCTCGTGACTTCGTCCCTAGTGACCGGTGCCTCCATCAGCTTTTGTCACTGTAATGAGATGCCCGAGGAAACCAACTTTACCAACAGGAAAGGCTTATTTAGTTCGCAGGCTTGGAGGTTCAAGCCCAAGACTGGGGGCCCCCTGGGCTTAGCCTCTGGTGAGGGTGGCAGATGGGAGTGGCTGTGGCTGTGTCCTGGCCGAGGAGGGACCACGAGGCAAGCAGGGAGGCAGACAGGGGACTGGGCTTGGAGGCCGTTCAAAACCAGCCCTCAGGCAACAGCCGCCTTGGAGGGCACGCCCACCTCCCAGCGCTGGAACTGAACAAAACTTGAACCCTCTTAGTCTCACTAATTATGACTTCAGGGTTAAAAGCCTTGCTTGAATCTGGGGGCCAAGCCTTGGTGAAACTGTCGCACACCCAAATCACGGTTGTACCTTCAACACTTGGACTGTGGCTGAGACGTAGCCCAGGAGCCAGAAACAGAACTTTCTGACGAGGTGCCGATGGAACATTCTAGTAACTGTGGTGCCGCTCAGAATCCCAGAAGACACAGTCCCGAATACCTGCATCCCCAGTGTCGAAACCCCAAGAGGTCAAAATTCCTGAGCCTCACATCCCCCTAATCACTATCTTATCCCAAATGTTGGAACCCTGAAAGACCAAATCCTGAACACTGCAATTCACTGTGAACAAACAAAAAAGCCACCTAAGAGGGAGAGAGGGCCGGATTCTGGGGGAGGGAATTGTTACACGACACAGAAACACAAAATCCCCAGTTTAAAAATGCATCACTGGGGCCAGCATGGTGGCACAGCGGGTTGCGCCGCCGCCTGCAGCGCTGGCATCGCATTTAGGCACTGGTTCAAGTCCCTGCTGCTCCACTTCCCACCCAGCTCCCTGCTAACCAGATCTGTGGTTTGTATAGGCGTGCACACAGAGTGGATTTCTGAGTACCCAAAACAACACGGAAGCATGGAACAGAAGACCCGGACGTGCAACAGGGGGAGCCCCCCTGGTTTATATTGAATCCCAGAACAATCTCACAAAGACATCACCACATTGAGAATAAATGCAATGCGCTCTCCAGGGACAGCCACGCCCTGGAAGACAACACACGGGGCTCACTGCAGTGCGAGGCTTTGCAGTGCAATGACCGTGGGGCTGGCATTGAACTACGGTGGGTTGAGCTGCCACGTGGGATCTCACCTCCCATGTCCAAGTACCGGTTTGAGTCCGGGCTACTCTGCTTCTATCCAACTCCCTTGGGAGAGCAGCGGAAGGTGGCCCAAGTGCTGGGTCCCTGCCGCCCATGGGGGAGGCCTGAATGGAGCTCCTGGCTTCAGCCTGGCCCAGTCCTGACTGTTGTGGCCATTTGAGGATTGAACCAGCAGACGGACGCTCTTTCTTTCTCCTTTTCTCGGTCACTCTGCCTTTCAAATCAATAAACCTTTCTAAAGGAATCCTTAAATCAGATATGCTTTAGAGTTGAGAATTTTTCAGAGCTTTGCAGGATAATTTGGTGCAGACACTGTACGTTATGTAACAACTCCGGTGGGGTCTGGGACAACAGAACATACATCAAAGGCATTAACATTTCCGCAGTGAAGGCATGGATATAAACCCAAAGTGAAATGTGCAAAGCTGTAATTCGTCGCCTCCTGACATTTCAGGTCAATTTTACCACCAGATCATTTCATGTTTAATAGGGTGTAACTAACATATGGTTGGGTTTCTCTTTTTTAAGATTTATTTATTTTGGGCCAGTGTTGTGGTACAGGAGGTTAAGCTTCTGTCTGTAACACCGGCATTCCACGTGAGTGCTGGTTCAAGTTCTGCTCCATTTCTGATCCAGCTCCCTGCTAACGCACCTGGGAAAGCAGCAGAAGATGGCCTGAGATCTTGGGCCTCTGCTGTCCACGTGGGAGACCCAGATAAAACTCCAGGCTCCTGATTCCTGATTTTGGCCTGGCCTAGCCCAGGCCATTGCAACCGTATGGGGAGTGAACAAGAAGATGGAAGATTCCCTCTCTCTCTCTCTCTCTCTCTCTCTGTAACTCTGCCTTTCAAATAAATAAATCTCTATTTTTTAAGATTTATTTATTCATTTGAAAGACAGAGTTATAGAGAGGCAGAGGCAGAAAGAGAGAGAGAGAGAGAGATATCTTCCATCTGCTGGTTCACTCCCCAGTTGGCCACAATGGCTGGAGCTGCATCAATCCAAAGCCAGGAGCCAGGAGCTTCTTAGTCTCCCACGCAGGTGCAGGGGCCCAGGCACTTGGGCCATCTTCTACTGCTTTCCCAGGCCACAGCAGGGAGCTGGATCGGAAGTGGAGCAGCTGCGTCTCAAACTGGTGCCCATACGGGATGCCAGCACTGCAGGCAACAGCTTTACCCACTATGCCACAGTGCTGGCTGCTACTATTTATTTCTTTAAAAAGATTTATTTTTCAGGCGCATTAGCAGGAAGTTAAATCAGAAGCGGAGCAGCCAGGACTCACCCAGTGCTCTGATCTGGGTGTCTTGACCTCCTGCACCATGTCGCTGGTCTCTACCGTAGAAGTTTCGGGGGAAATTCAGTTTATGGAACTGGGTCCTCGCAGCTGGGGCTTGCAGGCCCGATTCCGAACGTCCCTAGTCCGACGGCCCCACCTGTGGCGGCCTCGTCTCCTCCTCCTTTCACCTGCTGGAAGATGACCGGGAGCCCGGCTCTCCAAGGACTGGCGACTTTCCCATGGGCCCCAGAGCAAAACAGCAAAAACAACAAACCCTCAAGCTCTCGTCCTCGGGGTGCCCAGCACGGGGCCGGTGGTGCGGGCGCAGGGATGACTTCCCCGGGCAGAGCACGGATCGTCACTAAGCCACAGTGCCGGGTGAAGATGCCTTTCCCGTGGTCACTGCCCTGTGGAACCTGCAGGTGGCACAGAGAATCCACAAGTCCGGGACGGAGAGGGAGCAGTGGGGCTTGAGCCCCCCTTGGGCACCAAAAGGCGGGAGTGGCGCTGAGATGCGCTCCTGAGGAGGGGACCTCTGATCTCTCCCCAGAGCTGGTGGGCGCCGCCCCCGGGGAAAAGGCTCTCGGCGGCTGCAGAGGGCAGAAGCTGCCATTAGGGGGCAGCAGAACACAGGCGTTGGAAGTGTGGGGTCTGGCGTCAAGGCTGGGAACCAGAGGTAAGGGAGTCTCAAGGCAGCAGCAAGCAAAAAGCCTCCAGAGAAGAGAGGCGACACCCGCTGCCTCCCAGGGGCTCCAGGAGGGCAGACCCCAGCACCCAAAACAGGGGCCGCCAGGGGCGTGCCCATCAGGACCCGGGCTGGCATTTTCACAAAATTTGCAAGGCAGCTGTTAAGCACAGCCATGGTTTAAAACTCACCACTAAATAAAGTAGTTGAGAGCAAACCCCAGCCAGTGGTCATTTTCCACCAATGGCTTCCCGCTGCCCTCACCCAGGCCCTCCAGGTCACTCGCCTGTGCTGCGTGTGGTGGCTACGCCGTGGGACGCTGTGCTGCCGCACGCACCGCGCACACACCACGCTGCCAGCTGGGGACTGGTCACCACAGGGGAATTCACACCGCTGGAACCAGGAAGAGCCGGAACCAGGGCAGCGGCGCCAGCGTTTGGAGAGCCCGTTGTTAGGCACCTGCCGGCCCGGCACTGCGCCCCACCCTCTTCGTCTCCCCGATTCTCTGATGTCTCCCCCACCACTGTGTTGGTCAGGGAGGGGGTCGGGGAGACGCAAGCAGAGCTGGGACTTTTGAGAACACACCGGACCGCACCTGGACGAGCAGGGGTGGGGGTTCAATGAGGAAAGCGGAGGCAGGGTGCACGCTCCCATCGTCCTCCCCGGCTCCCTGCCTCCCCGCAGCGCACGAGGCCTGCGGAGCAGGGGCAGGAGAGGTGTCCAGCCTAAAGAGAGGGAGATGCATGACCACTGCCTAGAAGGGCCTGGCGGGCTGGCTGTCAGTGCTCGGGCCCCACCCATCTGGACCCAGCATACAATGGCAGTTGGCCAAGGGGTCAGCAGAGAGGGGGGTGGGGGGGAGTCACACTGGCCTTGGGCATGGGGGAAGGGGGACCCTCTCCTGGAGCAGGTTCATCTCTGGGGCCAGCGCAGGCTGAAAGAGGGGTGGGCATCTGGGGCTCCTCGTCCAGCTCAGGCCGCTGCTTTTCTGTTTAGCCTTAATGTTCTTTTTAACAATAATAATAAAAAAAAACTCCCTAGGTGATTCTTTTTGTCAAAATTCGCTTATTTAATTATGAAAGGTCGAGTGACAGAGAGAGAGAGAGAGAGAGAGAGAGTTATCTTCCATCTGCTTGTTCACTCCCCCAAATGCCTGCAACAGCCAGAGATGAGCCAGGCTGAAGCCAGGAGCTCCATCCAGGTCTCCCACCTGAGTGGCAGGGGCCCAAGTACTTGAGCCATCACGGGCTGTTCCAGGGGCATTAGCAGGAAGCTGGATTGGAAGGGGAAGATCCGGGACTCCAACTGGCACCCTAATACAGGATGTGGGCTCCCAAGCTGCAGTTTAACCTGCTGCACCACATCGCCGGCCCAGCCGCGATACTCTCCATCAGCCCTCTCTCCCCCTTGGTGCCTCAGCACAGTGTGGGAGAGGAAACTGGTTTAGCCAAAGGACCAGATGATTGAGGTTAGGCGCCAGAGGAACAAGTGTGCCTAGCTGAAGACCCACGGGGAGAGGCAGCAGCTTAGGGTGCAGGGTCGGAGGGGGTAGAAGAGGGGCTCTTCTCGTGGGCCCGTCGTCCCGAGGCCCCAGCCCTGCAGAGCCAGGGCGGGGATCCTGGGGTAGAAGCTTCTGGAGTCTGGCTGGTTCTCAGCGCTCAGAGCCGCGGTGGCAGCCGCCAGCCAACCTTCCCTGCAAACTCAGACACACGGGCTGCCGCAGTGATGGGCGGGCTTCCAGAACGCTCAGAGGGGCCAAGAGGCCCCCCCCCGTGGCTGCCCAGGTGCTCCCCCCATCCATGACCCCACACCAGATAAAAACTCCCTGATGCAAAAAGCTCCCATCTGAAGCTCCGGGAATCCTATAAGCCGACTGCATCAGCTACATGTCATAAATATTTATGCGTGCCGACGCGTGTCAGGGTGTGTGTGCGTCTGCGGGGGAGGGCCTGCTGATGGGCACGGAAGTGCAGGCTGCACATTAGGGAAGGGAAGAACGTTCCTGCCCAAACCACTGCTGGAGCTGCAAGGTGTAGCCAACGTGATCCGGCAGAGGTGGTGGCGCCACGAGAGTGCTGAGGCCTGGTTACCAGGGCGGGAAGGAGCCAGCCACAGCCCCCTCGGCCCACCCCAGTGCCCATATACATATCTCCAGGGTATTAGCCCAGGATTCAAGCTCTGTGTGCCCAGCACCTGGACAGTGCTTGCACAGAGGCCACCTTCTTCTGCCCTCCACAAGGCCCAGAGGTTAGAGGCCCCCTGCGCACCTGGTCTACTGTCCCATAGCAAGCAGCAGGGCTGGGATTCAAATCCAAGCTCTTGGCTTCAAGACTGGTGTTCTTTTTTCTGCGACGTGATAGCCCGCCCTGTCAACACCACACACCCTGACCTCGACCCAAACCCTGAGCCACTGGCCAGGTCACAAATCCTGCCTGTGTGCCTCCCAGACTGCTTATCTGCTGCACAGTGCTTTGAAGACTTGGTGGGGGCACAGGACAGGGGTCTGGGGCAGCCTCACGGGGCTCATCTGTAGGATTTAGCTGGTGAGCGTAGCACAACCCCCCCGCATGGCCCAGAGGGGAGAGCAGGGTCACTGGGCTTCACCTGTCTCTCAGAGCAGGAGAGCCCGCGAGGAGCCCTGCAGTCTCCCCCCACTCCCCTCGAAGCCCCCTCCCTCACTAAGCATCAGTCAGTGGAGTGTGCGGCCGGCTCATGAGGGTGGCCTGGGATCCCAGCTCTGGCTCTGCATTCCAGCTTCCTGCTAATGCAGACGCTGGAAAACAGTGATGGCTCAGGAAGTGGGGTTCTTGCCACCCCCACGGGAGCCCTGGATGGATGCAGCTGCCAGCTTTGGCTTTGGCGTTGACCCTGGCCTACCCCTGGTGACTGCCGGGGGCACCTGAGGGCGGGACTCAACGGTTGCGAGCTCTCGCTCCCTCTGCCTATAAAACAAATAAGTAAAATTTGTTTAACAAATCTGGATTCATTCACGTCACTTGTCATCATGAGATCTTTTTTGTTCGAAATTCATAGATGTGTTTCCTTAAAAAATGAGGCTTATGTTTATAATAGGATACATATTTTAATGATATACATATTTTATTATTTTCTCAAAATTCCAAGTCTGTCTCTGTACACAGCATCTAGCACACAGGCCCGGACTGCAGCTGTCTTGTTCCTTGCCATATCCCTGCCCCCAGGAGCCAGGTGTTCGAGAAATATCTGTGGAGTGAACGAATGTGCATCCAACTCCAGTTCTGCAGACTCGAGTCTGCACCCCCCAGCAGGCCTCGGCTGACACCCTCTGCCCCCAGGGGGTGGGGGCAGAGGCGGGGCCTCTGGGAGGTGATCCTGTCACCAGGGTGGGGGCTCCTGGTGGCCCCAGAAGTGGCTTTCACCAACTCCACGTCTACCTGCACCTCCCTGTCCACAGCCTCCAGAGCCGGGAGAGATAACTTCCTGTGAGCCAGCCAGGCCCTCGCAGCTGCGACACAGCCACGTGGACTGGGCCAGCCAGGGCCGCAGAGCCCGGCGGCCTTGGTTCAGATTTCACTCTGCCCCTGCGTCTTTGGGCCCTGCACATCCAGTCCGCTGAACCCCCAGAGCTTCCCCCCCCCCCGGCCATCGACAGGACCCATCACAGGGGCCCTGCGAGGAATGACTGCTTGCAGCCGCAGCACCTCAGTGTGTGTGGCGCGCACAGTAGGCACGCACAGTAGGCGCGCACAGTAGGGCTTGAGCAGGAAGCCCCCTTGCATCCTCTCCCACCTGCCCCCAGAGCTGAACTCCCATGCAGCTGGCCATGATCCCGTGCACTTCACCTTGGCCGTGCCTGCTCCCTTCCTGGCAGCTGGTACAGCCTGCCCGCCTCTTGCTGACCTGACTGTGCCCTCCAGGATCCCACCTTTTCCCTGGCATCTTCTCTGACAGCCCCAGCCCTCACTCTCCTGAGAGTCTGAATATTCTGGAGATTAACGTACAAGCCCTGCCTGATGAGCCGCTGCCTCCACATCCTCACTCGGGAGCCTGGAAGGCAAGGACCTGTCTGCGAGTCCCTCTGGGGCCAAGTCCAGAGTCCCCGACACCTCGGGGGAGGCAGTGTGCAGGCAGTGGCCGGGGCAGGGGTATGTGCCTGCAGTGGCTGGGGGAGGCACACCGGAAGTGGCCACTCCCCTGCAGGGCTGCATGCAAGGCTGTGCTGAGCCTGCAGTGGGCGCTGGAGAGCACAGCGAGAGACAGCTAAGTCTGTGCTGGGCAGGGAATGGAATAAGGATGGGAGGGGAAGGGAGAGAGGGAACATCTCCCCCCAGCCAAGGAAAGAGGTCAGCTGGAGAGAAAAGAGCCCGTCTCACTTTGCCATCTATGCAGACCCAAAGGAGAGTGTGAGTCCCAGACTAGGGGAGGTGGGGGGGGGGGGGGGGGATGAGCGGAATCCACCTGCTGGAGCCATGGCCAAGGTTGTCCCGAGGCTGGGGGGAGGTCCAGCCCTGTTGTCTCTCCCTCTCCCCATGAGAAGATGTCACTGAACACCTCCCGGGACGTGACCATCGGTCCACCCAGTGTCGGACGGGGCAGGCCCTACCAGAAGGGTGTGTGTGCCAGGGGTGGCCCCCAGGCGTGCCAGCCTCTGTGAAGTGAGTGACCTGACGGCCCTCGGCGCCTGACCCACGAGATGCTGACAGGCAGTAACCCCAGCGTCTCCTACGGGGCCAGGGAGCGAGGCTGGGGGGCGGCTCCTGCAGGGGTGGGCTGGGGTGCGGTTGGAGAGCCGTGGTCTCTGTAGCTGAGAAGCCTGGGGTACAATGGGAAGCTCTCAGGGTTTATAGCCCAAAGCCCTCGAATCAAATCCTTGCCCTCCCATCTGCTATGCGACCTGGGGAGAGTGGGTTTCCCTGTCTGAGCCGAGGGTCTCCGTCAGTAGAGGGCTGGAGCACCCCGGGCTCACCGAGGAGCGTGAGGTTCCCCGGGATGACCTCTGCGCAGGTGCCTGGTGCGCTCAGTGACGCCTGCTCCTCCCGCCGAGTGGCTCCCGCCGTCTGCAGCGGGTCTGAGCCTCCAAGCTCCATCCGCGCAGGCGAGGGGCCGGGAAGTCTTGGCTGGAAGCAGCCCTGCCACGAAGCAGCGGGGGGTTCATGGGCTTCTGGCAGACTCTGCGGGCTGCTCGCATCCGGAAAGCTCCGTGCATCTGCTTGCCTAAGGAGCTGCTTGGGCCGGCCAGCTGGCAGCACGGGGCATCCGGCGCATGCCAAGGGGCCCAGGCACCGGCTGCTTGTACCCCTCCAGCCAGGACAGACACAGCCCCGGGAGAAAGGTGATGTGGCAGGAGACGGTGTGAAGGAGTCCAGGGGCCTCGGGGGGCCCCGAGGAGCGCCCCTCCTGTCGTCCCCCAGAAAGTGAGCAGGGCGGCCAGCTCAGGAGCACCAGCGGCAGGCCCTGGAGACCCCAGCCTTCTCCTACCCTCCCCAGCGCCCCCCTGCTGGAAGGTTTAGGATGTATACAGCTGGCACTCAATGCCTGCTTCTGCTGCCTCCAACCAGGACTTGGGGAGCAATGAGTTTTGATTCCAAATGCAGAAAACCTTGGGCTCTGCCATCCACCCTCCCCTTGGAAGCGGGGAAATGCAAACTGAGGAGGCTGAGCAGCTGGCCTGGAAGCGCGGAGCTGGGGTGTCAGGGCCATAGCTGCCCTCACTGCCTCCTGCCCCGGGCCGCTAGCCTGGCTGACGAGTCCCGGCACAGGCCACGCCCCACACCGGGCACGGAGCTGGCACTGGTCAGAGGGGAGAGAACAGTGGGCAGGTACCTTTTCTTCCTTTCCCTCAGCAGCCCTAGTACGCAGAGGGGTATCTAAGTACATACACACAGTAGGCACTCAATGAACACCAATACATGAATACCTAAGAAACTTGGAAACAGCGCCCTCTATCTGAGAGGACTGGAAATAGCACCCTCTACCTGGGAGGACTGGAAATAGCATCCTCTACCTTGGAGGACTGGAAATAGCGCCCTCTACCTAGATGGATTGGAAACAGAGCCCTCTACCTGGGAGGACTGGAAACAGCGCCCTCTACCTGGGAGGACCAGAAACAGCGCCCTCTACCTAAGTGCATTGGAAACAGCGCTCCTTACTTAGGATTGGAAACAGCGCTATTTACATAACAGAATGGGGAGGGTTCACGAAGAACTGCTCACAAAGGGGCAGGCAGAGGGGACAGCTCACATCCTGTGTCAACCTGATTGGGCCAAGGGATGCCCAGATGAGTGCTTGCAGATGATCTGTGAACGTGCCTTTGTGGGAGCTTCTGGAAGACGAGTCTTGGCCTTGGCCTTGGGCCTGGTGGACGGAATAGACAGCTGGTCCCAGGTGTGGCTGGCTTGACTTGAGAAGCGGGACCAGGGCGGGCAAGGACGGCTTTGTGTTCTGCCTGACTGCTGAGCTGGGACGTCATCTTCACTTGCCCTGGGCCTCCGTCATCTCAGGCCTTCTCACTCAGACTGGAATCCACAGCATGGGCCCTCAGTCTCCAGGGCTGGCAAACAACACAACCCTTCCTGGGTCTCCAGCTTGCGCTTAGCGCGTGGCGGGGCGTCTCAGCTTCTGTAACCATGCGAGCCAATTCTATCATCTAGCTGTCCTTTATCTATCACCTACCTGCCTACCTTCCTGTCTACCCATCTCCTATTGGTTCTGCTTCTGTGGGAAACCCTACTTGCAGCAGGGAATGGAGGCCACAAGACAGGTGTGGCACCAGCACTGGTACAGTTGACGGGGTGCTGTGACTGTCCCTAACCTAGCAGCGTCAGAAGGATGTTGTCACTGGAAGCTGTGAGGAGACTGGCGTGGACAGAGCCACTTGAGAGGAGCTGCTTCTACAGGGGCACACAGCCGGCCTCAGGCGGCCCGTGGAGAGGGGCTGGGAAACCAATGCCCTTCCTGGCCCCTCTCCACCCACTCACCCCCTGCCAGGGCTCTGCTTGTCAACACAGCTGGATGCCTCCTAGGGCAGATCCCAGGAGATGAAAGCCCAGGCAACTGGGAGCTCTCCACTGCTTATCACCGAAATCCGACTGCCCCTACCCCCTGGGAAGCCTCCAGATACTCCTGGTGATGGCAAAGGTGGGGCCCTCCCCCTGGCAGGTTCAAGAAGGCTGTCCGCACACCTGTCGACCAGCCTGGGCACCTACAGAACCTCTGCTCCCCACCCTTAACTCAGGGCTTCCCACTCTCAGCCCTAGGGACATTTTAGATGGGAAAATTCTGTTTTTAAACGATTTATTTTATTTATCTGAAAGGCAGAGTGACAGAGAGAGAGGAAGGGACAGAGAGAGAAAGCAATCTTCTACCCCCAAATGGCCACAACATCCAGGGCTGGGCCAGGTCAAAGCCAGGAGCCAGGAGCTCCATCCAGGTCTCCATGGAGGTGACAGGTGACAGCACTTGGGCCATTATCTGCTGCCTCCCAGGAACATTGGCAGGGAGCTGGATTGGAAGCAGAGCAGCCAGGACCTGAACCGGTGCTCCAGTATGAGATGCTGGCATCACAGGCAGTGGCTTACCCCACTGTGCCACAACGTTGACCCCTGGAAAATTTTTTGTTGTGGGGAGCAGTCCTGTACATGGTAGCGGGTTTAGCTGCATCCCTGGCCTCTGCCCATGAGACACAGTAGTAACGGTGGATGCTCCCCTCCCCCTGCCCTGCCCCAGTTTTGGCTACATCTATAGATATTGCCAAATGGCTCTTGGGAGGCAGAATCGGCCCCATGGAGAACCACTTCCTTCAAGTGACTCTCTAGGGCAGGCGTCCTTGCCCAAGCCTGCCTTTCCCATTGCAAGCTACAACACCTTGTTTCCCTGCTTCCTGGGTGCTCAGCAGGACTTTCCATTGTAAACCCAGTTATGCAATTAGCACTGCAAGCAGCCACTTGCAGGCATCAGCGGCTGTGATGTTTAGAAGAGATACCCGGGAATACATGCATATGCAATGCGAAGCTGTTTAAACACAGATGGGTCTATTTATTTATGTTCCCACCTCGTTCCAAAGTAAGGCAGCTTAAGGTAAGTTAAAACAAGCGAGGGAAGTGAGACAAAGGGAAAATAAGAGCAGGAATATCAGATGGAGGTTAGTACGGCAAATGTACGCAATGACACGTTATGTGCTTGCTAAACACAGCCCGTAAATTTAGCTCCAGGCTCCTCGGAGTCCGAGTCTGCAAGGGAGGGGGGGGCCAGCTTCAGCTTCGGTGATTGTGGGGGGGAACTTTGCATCACCAAGACCCTCAGGGCTTAGCTCTGCCCTGCCATTTGCTTTCCCTTGGGGACTCATGCCTGGGCTGCAGCACCTGCTCCAGGTACTGCATGTCTGGGATTACGCGTGGCTGGGATTAGCAGACTCCCGTGGGTGCTCGTCCAGCGGGTCTGGGGCCAGCCTCGGACCTCTCTCTGGAGGGGTCTAGAATTCTTTCAGGTGCTGGGTGCTTAGCAGACAGTCCTGGTGGCTCCCAGGCCTGGACAGAGCACCGGCCTTGGCTTGGTTTGGTTCCTTCCAGGTGATGTTCTGTCTCTAGCAGACAATGTGCCTCACCTTGGGACTGAGGGTGAGATACCCATTTTCCCGGTAAAGGTAATAGCTAAGGTTCATTGAGCACTTACCATGGGCCAGGTCCCCTGTTCGGTGCGTTAAATATCTTCACAATAACCCAACAGGACAGGAACAGTGGCAAGAGTGGAAAACGGAGGCAAACAGCTCTCCTGCGATCTCATAGCTGGTGACGAGGGGGGCAGGCACTGCAGCCCCGTCTTGCCCTGCTCCAGCACCAGCTGCAGGCTGCACGGCTCTCCTGCCTCCAATGGGGCGCTGGGCCAGACAGCAAGGAGCCGTGCTCTGCACTGAGAGGCTGAGGGGGCCCGGCCCCCCGCCCTGGGGGATCCCTGCCCCTGCACTCATGGGGACCGCTCGTCTTGGGACGACTGAACCTGTCTTTACCTTCAAATGGGATATTTTGTCCACTCCGGATTTCTGCAGTGATTTTGACTTTTTAAAACATTGCACCCAAATATTATTTCTCTTTGTGATGGAGCTTTTGGCACCCCCTGAAATTTTTAGAATATAGCACATCCGAGGCCAAGGCCGCCCTCAACCCCGGAGCTGGGGTCCATCGCCCAGCTCGGGTGCCCTGTTCATGGAGAGGAAGTCGTCCTCTGCTTCTCCCTCTCTGTCGAGGCTGAAACAGGAACCCAGGGCAGGGGAAGCTGTGAAAGCAGACCCTGGGGGCTGTGTCTTTTGCTGTCCAACCCAGACTTGGTCTCCAACCCCCCCAGCAGCGGGGATCATCATCCCATTACACAGATGGGAAAATGGAGGCTCAGGGTCAAAGCGCCTCACCTGAGGCCAGCCAGCCAGCGTGGGAGTCCCGGTCCGGGGCTTTGGCCAGCGCCCGATGCTGCTTCTCAGCCCCAGGCCGGGAGGCTCCGGTCCCCACTCACCTTCCCACAGCCTCTGCTCCCCGGGAGGCTACCACTGCCTCCTTTTACCGCTCAGAAGGCTGCGAGATCCAGTTCAATCCAATCTGTAAGGAAAGGAATGGGCTCTGCAGAGAGAACATCAGATGAGCTAATAAGGTAACAATTTAACACGCTTCCCTCCCCTCCCCCAGCCTCCGTCTTTAACCAGCCAGCAAGGGCTCACGGCTGGCCTTGAAGTAATTTAGGGAAGGCATTTGGAATTCCCGTCTGCCCTGCTCCCCAACCAGCGATGTTTCTTGTCACCGGCTAACAGCATTTAAAATATTTACAGCCCTTTCTTTGCCCTGGGGGTGTATCAGAATAAATCATTGTTACCACCAATAAATCAAAAATTAATCTCCAGAAAGCTCAATGCCTGTCTTATCCCTCAAATAACAAGTAGCAGAATCCATTCAAGACAGCGGCAGTGAGGGAAGTCGCTGGCTCCCCAGCAGGCTGGAGCAGGTGCGAGACAGGAGAGGGCGCAGGACTCCACGCTGCCCCCTGGTGGCGCTGTGGCGGAGCCAGACGCCAGGCCCTGGAGTTGAACCACCATTGAGAGACTCCACTGACATCGACATCGACCTCTGTTCCGGCCCTGATTGCCACACTACATCCTCCCAGGCGCACAGTCCTCTTTCTTCCCCAGAAGGGCTCTTGTTTGTTTGTTTGTTTGTTTTAATGATTTATTTATTTGAAAGTCAGCTATAGAGAGGGAGAGACTGACAGCGAGAGAGGTCTTCCATCCCACAGATGGCTGCAATGGCCACAGCTGGCCAGGCTGAGGCCAGGAGCTTCATCTGGGTCTCCCATATGGGTGCAGGGTCACGGGTGGCAGCTTCCTGGGCTGGTAACGTCATCCGTTGCTTCTTAGCCACCAGGCTCAATGCCTACCCTCCCCCCCGAAAGTTTTCCATCAATAAAATATGATAATAAAGCTTAAAGTCTGTGTTTAGGAGAAAACAGGCAGAAAAATGTTCCTATTTTAAAATTCTGCATGGGGGGTAGAGGATGCTTATTGTATTGTGTATTTCCAGTGTCCTCGTCTGCGTGTATGAAATATTTCATGATTTCTTTGTTAGAGAAACATATGTCATCGGGACTGTGGAAGATGGAGCGTGTTGAGGGCCTGGAGATGACCCAGGGGCTATTCCAGAAGTTTCTACGAGAGAGCCAGTAGGGATGAGGGGAAACACGTGTTTTCAAAGGCAGGAAGGAAGGATGATGGACCCCGGCCACCAGTTGGAGGAGAGCGGCAAGGACAAGGCTGGGTTAATCTGGGGTGGACGAAGTGAGCAGGGAGTGGTCGCTGGAGGGAGGCGTGGCCAGGGCAGTGCCGCTGGGCTCAGGGCTGAGCCGGAAGGGAGGCGGACTCAGGAGACGCACACTGGGGAGGGTGAGCAGCAGTGCGGGGCGGGCAGAGGCCTCAGGGTGGGCTCTTGAGGAACCGAGAAGGCAGGAGGAGAAAAGGGGCCCTGCAGACACGGGGGTACACACACCGGGGGTTTACGTCCGCAGGGGCGCAGGGAGCCGTTTCGGGAAGGGCACGGGGACGAGCTTGTGCCGGCCGGTGCCTGGTCTTACCTCCGTGTGACCAGGAGGGTCCTCCAGGAACGTGGAGTTGGTTTTCGCGCCTTTCCCCTGCCTTTTTCTACCCCGAAGTCTATGACTTGAATACTCTATGTGGCTCCTGTAATGAGGCTCTTTCTGGTTGTTACCTCTGTAACTACCTGAATTTAGAGCATCTGTGTTTGACATTTGACTATTAAAACAACACACGCTCATTGTAACCAGTGTGGAAAGGCAGGGAAGCGCAAACAAGTGGAATGCAGCCACAATTCTGCCACCCCCAGGTACCCACCACGAGGGACATTTCTGTTTCAATCCAGCTATTTTCTGCACATACACGTGTATTTTATAAAGCTTGCGCACAGGTGCTGTAGTCAGAATGCGTGATGCAGGGTGGGTCATGCTGCAACAAGAAATGACGCCAAATGCTCCACAGTTTAACACATTGGAAATGTAATTTTCAAAAAGATTTATTATTTATTTGAAAGTCGGAGTTAGGAAAGGAAGGAGAAAGGGAGCGAGGGAGGGAGGAAGAGAGAGAGGGAGAGAGAGCGAGCGAGCGAACAAGCTCCATCTGCTGGTTCACTCCCCAAATGGCTGCAATGGCCAGGACTGGGCCAGGCGGAAGCCAGGAGCCCAGGGCTTCATTTGCGTCTCCCACATAGGTAGCAAAGGCCCAAGTTCTTGGGCCATCATCTTCTGCTTTGTCAAGCACGTTAGCAGAGAGCTGCATCAGAAGCTGAGCAGCCGGGACTCGAACCGGTGCTCTAATGTGGGGTGTCCACACTGCAGGCAGCCCCTGAGCTTGATGCACCACAACGCCAGCCCCAACATCAAGTGCTGAGAAAGGATGTGAAACTACAAGAACTCTCAGTATCGCTGGCCCACGGATGTAACGTGGAGCCAGGCTGGAAAACACATTGGGAGTTTCTTCTAAAGTACGTCTACATTTACTATACAATTGTTTTTTAATTTATTTATTTTCATTTTATTTGAAAGGCAGAGAGACAAACACAGCAAGACAGGTAGACAGACAAATCCTCCACCCTCTAGGTCATTCCACCACAGCCAGGGCAGAAGCCGGGAGCCCAGAACTCAACCCAGGCCTCCCACGTGGGTGGTGGGAACCCAAGCACTTGAGCTGCCTCCCAGGAGGCCGGATCAGAAGCAGAGGAGTGTGGGACTGAAGCCAGGCGCTCAGATACAGGCTGCGGGCAGCCCATGGGGCGACTTCACCACTGTGCAAACACTACCCCTTACCAAGCAGTGGAAAATTCCACCTCTGGGTATGTGCCCAAGAGAAGGGAGGACACGTCCATAAGATTGCATAGCCGTAGAAGTTTTCTTCATAATAGCCCTAAACTGAAAGCTACCAAAATGTCCATCAACAGGCAAATAGGTAAATAAAAAATATCTAAAACTGCAACGGAGAGTACTCCAGAAAGGGCTTAGACAAATGGAATGCAAAGAAAAGTTTGTTTTGGTACAAGAAATGTACACCATCATTTTCTCATAATCCACATTTTTCACCAGGTTTTTCTGAACCCCCAACTCACATGTGGATTTCAAAATTTCGTGCCAAAGTATATTTGTTTTAATTATTTTTCACAACCTCTTTAATTTTTTTTGGACAGGCAGAGTTAGACAGTGAGTGAGAGAGAGAGAGAAAGGTCTTCTTTCCATTGGTTCACCCCCCAAATGGCCGCTATGGCCAGCGCGCTGCACCAATCCGAAGCCAGGAGCCAGGTTTTTCCTCCTGGTCTCCCATGCAGGTGCAGGGCCCAAGCACTTGGGCCATCCTCCACTGCCTTC
The DNA here is from genome assembly GCF_964237555.1 of Oryctolagus cuniculus. Taxonomy (NCBI): domain Eukaryota; kingdom Metazoa; phylum Chordata; class Mammalia; order Lagomorpha; family Leporidae; genus Oryctolagus; species Oryctolagus cuniculus. The sequence goes on along the minus strand of NC_091444.1, from coordinate 20,200,251 downwards.
CCCGCCACAGCAGAGAGCTGGACTGGAAGAGGAGCAGCCGAGACAGAATCCAGTGCCCATATGGGATGCCGGCGCTGCAGGCAGAGGATTAACCAATTGAGCCACGGCACCGGCCCCTCACCCTTGTGCGCGGCAGGAACCCGATTCCTTGGGCCACCACTGCTGCCTCTCAGGGTCTGCATTAGCAGGAAGCTGGAGTCGGGAGCTGAGACTCCAACCCGGAAACTTGGCTGTGGGACGTGGGCTTCTCTCCTGCCAGGCTAACTGCTCATCCCTCCCGCAGTGCCCAAGCGGAAGAAGCCAAGCCTGCAAGGGTGTACAGGCATAGCTCCGTCTGTATTGAATTCCACTGCAGCCCAAATGAATCTCTAAGAACCGGAGGCCCTGGGGGCGCCTGGCGGACAGGCAGCTTGGAGCCGACACAGCTGTTCCAGGTCTTGACTGTGCTGGTACCGGGGATGCCTGTGTGCTCATTCCCCAAACTCACCCATTTGGTTAAAATTATGGCATTTTACTGTGCGTAATTACATCAGTAAAGTTGACTACACTGTTGTTGAAAACATAGGGAAACCAAGTCCTAACGGGTCAACCCCACGGACAGAAGAGCTAGTCTGCAGTGAAACAGCACAGGGTTTCTGTCTGAACAGCAGGGAGAAGTGCTTCCCCACGCAGGGGTGAGGGGTGTGGGGTGGGGCGTGGGGAGGAGCAGGCAGTCTCAGCTTCACGGTGAAGTGCAAGTTCACTAGACCAAGGGCTCCCTCTGCATAAGGATGATTATAAAGTCTTCTTTTTATTAAAAACAAATTATTTTCATCTATTTAAAAGGCAGAATGACAGGAGAGAAAGCCAGAAAGATCTTCCATCTGCTGGTTCTCTCCCCAAATGCCCGCAACAGCCAGGGCTGGGCCAGGCCAAAGCCGAGAGCCAGGAACTTCATCCAGGTCTCCCACGTGGGAGGCTAGGGTGTGAGCACGTGGGCCATCGTCTGCTGCTTCCCAGGTGCACTGGCAGGGAGCTGGATCAGAGGCAGAGGCGGGAGGACTCAAAAACAGGACGCCGGCGTCCCTAGTGGGAGTTCAACCTGCCGCACCGGAACACCCAGCCCGATATGTTATGGGTATGTACGAAAGTGCAGATTTCAGCAGTTATCCAAGCCCAGGGGCTGGGGCCGTCAGCGGGGCCCACGGGATGAGACCCTCTGTGTTCCCATGAAACTGCTCTGCAGTTGCAGGGTGGGGATGGGGGCCCCCTCTCCCCCTCCCCCAGGCAGGTTAGGGACCTCAGGAAACCTCCGACCACACACGATTATGCAGCTGGAATGCTGGCTCTGTTGCTTTTGCCTTGGGTTTTAGGGAAAAAGAGACAGCCCAGGGAAGGCTTATACATGTTATTTGGAAGTATTGTGACAGCCAGGAAATTGGGTTGGTGTCAAAAGAAACCACAGTGGCTGTTTCCTTTTTATTATTTTTTAAAAAGCAATTTTGATCTTTCAAGCCCTGGGAGGCAAAAAAAAAAAAGTTTACTAAATATACGTCCGCGGGGGTGTGTGTTGATGCCAGCGTTTATCTTGTCTCTGGTCTCCGGGGATGCGCGCCTTCTCCCGGGCTCCCGCCCCTCCCCTTGCTCCTGCAATCTGTGGCGCGAGGGGAAAAGGCTGGAGCTGTTTCTGGAAAAGGTGGGGCCGGCTCCAAGCCCTGTCACCGCTGCCTGTGGTTACAAAAGGCAGAAAGCCGTCTGAAGCAAAACCAGTGCATCTGTGGCTTCTGCAGGCCTTGATGTCCCTGGGGGATTGGCCCAGGCTCCCTCACAGACACCAACATCTGAGTTTACACAAGTCCCTTAGATACTAGGGCATAGTCTTTGCCTTTAAGCCACAAAATCCCGGTGTGCATTTTAAATCATCCCTAGTTATGGTGCCTAAGACAATGTACATACAAGGGTACTTCAAAAAGTTTATGGAAAATGGAATCAAAAGCTAAGAGTGTATTTTGGTGCCAAAATAAAAAGAAATCCTAGGATGGGGTTTAGCAGAGTACCCGGGTTTCATTCTCCTGCTCCTGACCCCGGCTTCCTGCAAAGCCCTGGGAGGCAGCCATGACGACCAGTGTAACTGGGTTCCTGCCACCCATGTGAGTGAGCTGGCTTGTGTCACCAGCTCCCAGTCTCGCTCCGGCCTAGCCCTGGTAGTTGGAGCCAGATGTGAGCTCTCTCACTCTCTGCTCTCTTGATAAATAATTTTTTTAATGGCAAGAGTTTTCTCACAACGCACATTTCCATGAATGTTTTGAAGACCCCATGTATGGATGGATGTCAAAAATTCTTGCACCATGTGGCGGCGTTACGGCACAGTGGGTTAAGCCACCGCCTGCGACACCCATCTCATAGCAGAGCACCAGTTTGAATCCCAACAGCTCTGCTTCCAACCCTCCCTGCTAATGCTCCTGGGAAGGCAGCAGCAGATGGCCCAAGTGCTTGGATCGCTGCCACCTATGTGGGAGACCCGGATGGAGTTCCTGGCTCCTGGCTGAAGCCTGGCCCAGCCCCAGCCAATGCAGCAGCCATCTGGAGAGTGAACCTGTGGATGGAAGATCCCTCCCTCCCTCTGCCTTTCAAATACATAAACCTTTTTTTAAAAACATTCTTGCGCCAAACTGAACTTAGCTTTTAGTTCCGTTTTACACGAATATTTGGAAACACCTTTGTAGGATGTAGGTAGCTGTCCCACCACAGTGCTTAGAGAATGTCTGTACGTGGTTTTCCTTCTTTCTGACCCTCAGTTGGTGGGTGCCACCCTGGGGAGCCATGGATGTGGAGGGAGGATTACACAAGGACTCCAAGGATGAGCCAGCCTTGCCTCGTCTCCCGGTTTGCCTTTCTTTCCCCTGTGTTGGCTTCTGTCTTGGCCCCACGTGTAGAAACCCAGCAGCAAAAGCCAAACCCAAATTCTTCTCAGGGTCTTACTCCTCTAATGAAATTCTAACAACTGACTTTTTTTTTCTTTCTTTTTTTGTAATATTTATATCTTATTTATTTGAAGGAATTACAGAGAGACAGAGAGGTCTTCCGTCTGCTGGTTCACTCCCCAAATGGCCGCAATGGCTGGAGCTGAGCCGACCCGAAGCAAGGAGCCAGGGGCTTCATCTGGGTCTCCCACTGTGACAAGGTGGGGTGTTCTAAAAATTTAAAAACTCAAGACAGTGAAAGTAAAGCAAAGGTGTGTGGATTGTGTTGATTGATCATTAAGGAAATCTTTGGTACCAAAGAACATCAGGTGGCGGACACCTGGCGCCAGCCACGGACAGCAGGTGGGAACAGGTGTTGATTGCTGATTGGCTGGCAGCTTCCCGCTTGCTCACCACGCCTGCGTGATAAACTGCTGATAACAGAATGTGGTTTTGCCTTTAGAAACCTCCTGCTACTGCAACCCACTGATGTCTTCTCTAGCCTTGCTCTGTGTGCGAGGCAGTCACCTGCTGGCTAATAGACTCCTAATTTGATCTCCAAGTCTCGCTGTGTTTTAATCAGTGCGCCCCACAGCACCACGCAGGTGCAGGGAACCAAGCACGTGGGCCATCTTCCACTGCTTTCCCAGGCCACAGCAGAGAGCTGGATCAGAAGTGGAGCAGCCGGGACTCGAACTGGCGCCCATATGGGATGCCGGCACTGCAGGTGGTGGCCTTTCATTGGCTCCTTTTTGTCTGCTCTGGGCCCATCTTGGAACCAGTTATTGCCACTGGGAAAGTTGATTGCTGACTTAGGAACTCGACCCCAAACCCATGACCTGAGAAAGGGGGCACTCCCCCAAAGCGTGCTGGTGGCATAATCACACAGGACAGGAGGTGGATGACGGCAGAGCTGAGCGGGCACCGCCCAGCACCCTCAGGTGCAGGAGGCAGATTCTTTAAGGCTGGCTACCTGGCCCAGGCCACCAAGAAGAGGCAGCAAAGGCCAGTGGGTTTCCTAATTCCTGTATGCTTTGCTTTGCACTGCACTAGCTGGCATGACAGCTGCCCACGTGTGGAAAGAGCTTAAACTATCCTCAGACCAGCTTCCCAGGCTGGGCCAGGAGTCTCAACATCTGTTTCCACTTCTCCTCTAGTTAAAACTTCTGCCCTAGTCTAACTCATCTCCTTGAGCGCGATGCAAAAACTCAGCTTGAAGCAACCCAGGTCCCATCGTGATCCCACCTTCGGCTGTTTTGTGTTGTCTCCAGAGCTGTTCTGACCCCTGCTCCCTCACCTGTAGCATGGGGCTAACACCTGACTGACACCCGGTTGAGAGGAAGCAAGGAGCCGGTATCCTCCTGCTCCCTGGAGACTCCCTTTCTGCGTCTTTCTCCCCACCCCCCGCCCCCAGATCGGGCCCAGGATTCTTAGCCGTTGTTGGACCACATCACTGGGCTGCTTTGTCCACTGATTTCCCATGCGTTTGGCCACGGCATTGGAGTGTCCCGTGGCTGCCCCTTCCCTGCACTGCGTCTTGTCTCTGGTAGTGACTGTGACTGGCAGTTCCTGCCAAGGGTCCCTCCTCCACGACTCCACCTCTCCCTTCTTCCTTCCGCTGTCAGCCCTCGAGATGGTGATGGCTTCACACAGTTGCTCAGCGTCCCACATTTGCCCCCTTAACCTTGCTCACCCCTCCGTCCGACTCTTGATTAAGATAGCTCTAGCCAAGCCGCTCGGTGTAGACGCTGTCTACTGAGACCTGGATCAAACAATACTTGGTCACACAGAAGCAGCCCCAGGAAGCAACTTCAAAATGAGGTTGTGGGGCCAAGTTTCTCATTGCTTCCACGAAGACGTAAATGACCTAATTGCCGAGGGAAACGGAACACCCATGTGGCATGAGGCAACATTAAGATTCTTCAAATTATTTCTGAGGGTGATGCCGGATGGAAAGGCAGTGGAAGGCAAGGTTTTACAGTGAGCCAGTGACTGCAGCGCCGATTGCTATGGCAACGGCGGTGATTGCAATAATTGCAGAGTGGGCTGGCTACTTCTGCCTGTGCTGGAGAGGGTGAGAAAGAGAGGCGCTTTGAGCCTTGGATTTCCAACTCAGGACCCGAGTATAGAGGCAGCAAGTTTCTACGGAGGCTTTCCAGGGATCGCTTCTCCCTGCAGCCTCCGACTGTGGGGACTGAAGTCGGCAACGCCTGTTAAGTGTGCAACCTTGCTGAGTTCCCCTGCTAATAATGTTGGGGGGCCGAAGGGGGAGGAGTTGGATCCTGGGGTTGGGATGAGGACAAATGAACCTGAGCTGCCTGGCGCCCTGCTTCCCCGGGATCTGCCTTGCTGGAGGGAGCCGTGTTCTATGGCTTCACACCGGGCAGCTGCCTTGCAAGAGGTCTCCATCATCCTGGAGACCTGGCCACACTTATTAGCTCCAGGCTCATCAAATGACCTCTAGCTCCTCACAGCCCAGAGAAGCAGGGGAAGATCTCTCCCACGAGGAGACAGTTCTACTCCTAGGGAACGGCCATGTCTTTCCATCCGCATTGGCAGGGACCTGGGGACTTATGGAAAGAGGTCCAGGGGCCGGCGCCATGACTCACTTGGTTAATCCTCCACCTGTGGTGCCGGCATCCCATATAGACACCCAGTTCTAGTCCCGGTTGCTCCTCTTCCAGTCCAGCTCTCTGCTGTTGCCCGGGAGGGCAGTGGAGGATGGCCCAAGTCCTTGGGCCCCTACACCTACCTGGGAGACTGGGAGGAGACACCTGGCTCCTGGCTTCGGATTGGCGTAGCTCCGGCCGTTTGAGCCATTTAGGGGGTGAACCAACAGAGGGAAGACCTTTCTCTCTCTCACTGTCTGTAACTCTACCTGTCAAATAAATAAATAAAAATCTTTAAAAAGAAAAAAGGAAGAGGTCCAGAGAGTAACAGGCCAGGGAGGATGGAACAGAGTTGGACTGGATCAATTTTATCAATCACAGTGAACTCACCTGGGATTCAGGATGTGATCTGATAACTTGTGCAGCTGGGAGCGGCTCTACTCGTCTGCGGGGTGAGTAAGTACAGCTTTGATCCACCAGTGCCCTGCGTCAGCGAGGCTGAGTGTACCAGCACCGCCCCCCCCCAACCCTGGTGCAGGTGTCTGAAGCTTAGTGTGATGGGAAAGTGAAATGCATCTGTCACACGGAATTTGTTTAATCCTTCCCCTTAAAGTCCAGAATACACTTCCCTCACCAAGGCGTTTACAAACTCTCAGTTCCCCCGAAAAGCTCGGGAGTCGCTGTGCTCTGTGGACCAGAGATGAGAGTGGACGATCGTGTCGTGGAATTGGGATCCGACGCTGATGGTGATAACGGGAGCCCCCGGTTACAACCGGAGACGGTGATTAACTAGCAGAGACAAGGTGACCCAATTACTCTAATAAGCCAGAAGGGGGGGATGGTCGTTAGACCATTTGTGCCACATGGATTTATACTGGTGGCTCACTGATCCACCAGATCTAACAGAACACAGTCTAATAGAAAAGTAATGGGAGCCGCATTTGTACATTTAAAATTCCAAGCAGCCACGTTAAGAAAATAAAAAGCACCTGCCACACCAGCATCCCACATGAGCACCAGTTTGAGTCCTGGCTGTGCGGCTTCCCATCGGCTCCCTCCTAACGCACCTGGGAAAGCAGCAGCTGACGGCCCAAGTGCTTAAGCCCCTGCCAACCACACGGGAGACCTGGATAGAGTTCTAAGCTCCTGGCTTTGGCCCAGCCCAGCCCTGGCCACTGCAGCCATTTGAGAAGTGTACCATCCAATGGAAGATCTTTGTCTCTCCTTCTCTATCACTTTGCATTTCAAATAAATAAAATAAACTTAAAAAAGTAAAAAGAAACTAAATAACATTTAAAATAACATTCTCACCCATATCTCAATGCGATCATTTCAGCAGGTCATCACTCAGGAGACTGTCTGCTGTTTACTTGCGCTACGTCCCTGATAGCCAGTGTGTGTTCTCCTCGTCAACACATCTCCGTTTGGTCTGGCCACACTCACACTTCGAGTCATTTTACCACAATGAGCACATGTGCCCAGCAGCTGCCGTGTTACACAGTGTAGACCTAGAGAGAGCTGCGATGTGGCGACAGCAGCCGCAGTGCCAACTCCTTCCTTCTCACACAGCCTGCAGACAGGAGGTGACTTTGCAAGCCCAAGACCCTCTCGTTAAGGATGAGGTCAGGCCCCTTTAAGGCAGAATCCTGCAACGTGACCCCAAGTGCAACCCAGAGGGCATTTGCGAAGGTGATTGGGCACTAGGGGGAGGGCAATGCTTGAGCGGGAAATGGTTACTGGAAAACGACTCTGACCTGGCACCCACCGTGGTCCAGCAGCCGGAGTGGGCGCTTGCAGAGACCTGAGGATGGATGAAATCTTGGCCCGAGCCAGCGACCCCAGCCAGCTGCTGGCTGGAACCCAGTTCTTGATGGTGCACCTGGAATAGAATTATGTGGCGATGGAGCGAGCCTACGCTGTCCCCTGAGCCACGGGATGAGAATTATTGGGGTAGCAGAGTCAGGAGGAAGCTTCTGAAAGCTGACACAGTTCAGCCTCCCTGCTGCCCAGAGTGACCCCAAAGGCAACAACCCCAGGGCACCGTGGAGAATACAGCGCCCATCAGAACCTTGGCGGGCTTGGCTATTCCAACCGGGCCCCTGTGCTGTTCCTGTTCGGTCAGGGACACCGGGATCCAGTCGTCTGCGGTCTGCGGGGACTGGAAAGCGGCCGGTCACAGCGGCACTGCGGCTAACCCGGGGAGAGCGCATGCGCACCTGGCGCCCTGCGGGGCTCCGGCCTGGGGCTCACTGTTTAGCCCTCCCAGATGGCAAAGGCGTGTCTTGCTCTTCCTACGAAACACTGCGAACAATGGAGGTGAGGGACTGGCCCACGTGGGGGTGGTGGCAGATAGAGCACAAAGCCCCTGAGTTGCGGCTCTCTGATTACTTGGTTTCCGTTCCAGACTGTCCTTTCTGGGTTAGATAGTGGGGAGAAGACGGTACATGCTCGTGGAAGTTGAGAAAGGAAGGAGAAAGGAGGAAGAAAAAACTCAACGTGGGGCTTACATTGGGGCAGGAGAGCTGTGCTGCAGAAAGTCGGGCAGACGACAGAGGATTTACCCACATCCTTTTTTTTTTTTTTTTTTAAGATTTTATTTGTTTATTTGGGAGGTACAGTTACAGGTACAGTGAGAGGGAGAGACAGAGAGAAGTCTTCCATCTGCTGGTTCACTCCCCATTTGGCCACAATGGCCGGAGCTGAGCTGATCCAAAGCCAGGAGCCAGGAGCTTCCTCCAGGTCTCCCACGCTGGTGCAGGGGCCCAGGCACATGGGCCATTTTCCCACTGCTTTCTCAGGCCACAGGCAGAGAGTTGGATTGGAAGAGGAGCAGCTGGGACTCGAACCGGCGCCCACATGGGATGCTGCAGGCAGAGGATTAACCTACTGTGCCACAGCACCGGCCCCTCCCCAAATTCTTGTGTGTCCACAAAAAGTGGCATGTCCCTGTCCCACGGCCCAGAACCCCAGCCGCAAGCAGCAGGACCCCTCTCCTCCCTGCACGTCCCCCAGATGTCCGGCACAGAGACAGAGGCGGCAGGTGCCTCCACCCTGCAGGTCTGTGGCCGGTGGAGGGTGCCTTGGGCTTCTTGCGTCTTCCCCACAGGGAGGAGAACAGCCCCCGACGGCAGAGAGTAACCAGGGATGTAAAGACTCAGGTACTGGGAGCTGGGAACTTGGCAGTGCAGCCACGGGCACGCCAAGCAGGGTTTCCGGGGCTCAGGCCGTCTCCCCCTCACGCGGGAAGAGAGGATCATCCTTGCGCTCACAACTTCCAAGACTGCTCTAGAAGTCAATGAGACCGTTGTTCTGTGTTGTTAAGGAACAGGAGGACTAAAGACAACCAACTGAGCCCCTCTGCAAGGCCCTGGCAGTGGCCTATGTGAGGGTAAGGACCTGGTAGCTGTAGGGGCGCAGGACGTGTGGACAGGACAAAGGGACCGGGCCCCCACAGGGCTAAAGAGGCCGGGAGGAAGGACGGAAAAGGAAAGAAGGGAAATTCATGAGCGCGGCTTGGGCACGGGGGCTCCTGGGGCCTGGACCCCAAATCGGAGTGTGCACCAGGCTGCTGGCCTCCCGGAGAGCCCCTCCACGTCTCACACTCATGCACGCTCTTGGGGGTTTGCTTGCACACGAAAAGCCTATCCCCTCCTTCCTCTGTAGGCCAAAGAAACGGAGGATGGCTGCTCTCCTGTGAGGACAGGCAAGGCAGGACATCAGGGCAGAGGCAGCTCGGGCCCAGGTGCTGAGACGGCCCAGCTGGAGGCATCCCCTGGGAGCAGGAGCAGCAGAGGCCGTCAGCAACGTCGCCAGAGCAGGCTCGGAGGAAAGTCTCCCAGAGGCAGTCCCGCAGCCCCACTCCGTGCACACACACCTGTGCCCGGCTGTGCCAGGCCTGGCTGTCAGGCTGAACATGGGAGGTGAAGCAGGCTCCCATGCCACCCAACAGAGCCCTGGTCGACCTCAGCAGAGAGCCTAAGCGGAGTGAGCACTGGAGCAGGCACGGGGGGGCGAGGTGACGGGCCCCTCTGACTCCCTGGAGGAGCAAGGCTAACGGGCCTCCAAGTGGGAGCCATGAGCAGCGGAACAACCTGGCAGTCACTTAGAAACACACGCTCCTGGGCTGCTTACCCTGAGTCTGAGCTTTGGGGAACTGGCGTTTTATATAAGCCACTCAGGGTGATCCTTATGCCTGGTGGTGTTGAAAGCCAAGTGCATATGTGCAAGGAAGTTCGTGTCCAGTGAATCAGGACAAAGCAGACAGGACCAGAATGAGAGCCAGGATTTACTGGACTTGGAAGTGGGTTCAGGGCCGGCGCTGTGGAGTAGCCGGTAAAGCTGCCGCCTGAAGAGCTGGCATCCCACATGGCCACTTGTGGGGAGCAACTGGGAGCAACTCGGACTAGACTAAGTTACTGGAATTAAGACTTATTCTATGCATCTGCTCTCCCACAATATGGCGCTGAGAAGGGAGAAGCAGCTTCTACACAGCTGCCTCCAGTTCAACCAATAAACAGCAGGACCTGCTCCTGATTGGAGGAGAGCAGCGTGCTCGGCGTGTGGGCAGCCGAGTTGGGATTGGCGGAAGAGGACTATAAAGGAGGAGAGAGACAACATGCACCAGGAACATCTAAGGGGAACATCTATCTGAAGGAACACCTGTGCAGCCCCCGAGAGAGCTGGCCGGCGGTGTGCCGCTCCCCCGCGGAAGTGGGGAATGTGGCAGGGGGAACCGCCCTTCCACAGAGGTGGAAGGGACGGTAGCCAACCCGGGAAGAACCAGCAGCAAACCCGGGGAGGGCCGAGCAGACGAAAGAACAGCGCAGGGTCCTGTGTCGTTCCTCCACGAAGACGGGGAGCGACAGCCACTCCACTTCCTATCCAGCTCTCTGCTGTGGCCTGGGAAAGCAGTAGAAGATGGCCCAAATGCTTGGGCCCCTACAACCACGTGGGAGACCCAGAAGAAGCTCCTGATTCCTGGCTTCAGATCGGCACAGTTCCAGCTGTTGCAGCCATCTGGGGGAGTGAGCCAGTGGATGCAAGACCTCTCTCTCTCTCTGCCTCTGCCTCTCTGTAACTCTGCCTTTTGAATAATAAAAAAATAAATCTTTTTTTTTTTTTTTTTTTTTAAAAAAGAGGGGCCAGTGCCGTGGCGTAGCAGATAAAGCCACCGCCTGCAGTGCCAGTATCCCATATGGGTGCTGGTTTGAGTCCTGGCAGCTCTACTTCCGATCCAGCTCTCTGCTATGGCCTGGGAAAGCAGTAGAAGATGGCTGAGTCCTTGGGCCCCTGCACCCACGTGGGAGACCTGGAAGAAGCTCCTGGCTCCTGGCTTTGGATCAGTGCAGCTCCGGCCATTGTGGCCAATTGGGGAGTGAACCAGCGCATGGAAGACCTCTCTCTCTCCCTCTCTGCCTCTCCTTCTCTCTCTCTGTGTAACTCTTTCAAATAAATAATATTTAAAAATAAAAAGGAGAGTTAAAAAAGTGGGTTTAGAGGCCCCTGATTGGGTCAGTGTTTTCCTAGACCAACATATAGCACCTATAGCTTACAAACTCTCCATCAGTCTTGCCTCATTCACTTCTGGTGGAGAACCCCAAGAGCAATGACACTAGTGTTAGCCCATTTTACACATGAGAAAATTGAGGTTCCGAGAATATGCATCGTTTGCCAATATCAGGCAGCCAGTCAAGGACAGAGATGCGGCTCAGGTCCTTTGCTGAAGAGCTGCAGGCGGGGCCAGGGACCGTGTGTCAGCAACCCCACCCTCACCAAGTGCAAGGCAGGGGTCCTGGGCCTGAATGAGAGCCCAGGGAAGTGCTGTCAGGGGCAGGGGAGCCATCCCTGCTGTGTGACAATGAGGAGAGTGTGGGGAATGGAGCCAACACTCAGGAGCTTGCCTGACGTTTATTGAGCACCGGCTGTATACCGCAGCCATCCCCCTTATACGAATTATCTCACATAATACTCAGAAGCACCCGTGAAGATGTTATTACCCCGTTTTTATTTTTGTTTTGTTTTTGTTTTTTGACAGGCAGAGTGGACAGTGAGAGAGAGAGACAGAGAGAAAGGTCTTCCTTTACCATTGGTTCACCCTCCAATGGCCGCTGCGGCTGGCGTGCTGCAGCCGGCGCACCGTGCTGATCTGAAGCCAGGAGCCAGGTGCTTCTCCTAGTCTCCATGGGGTGCAGGGTCCAAGGACTTGGGCCATCCTCCATTGCACTCCCAGGCCACAGCAGAGAGCTGGACTGGAAGAGGAGTAACTGGGACAGGGCTGGCGCCCCGACCGGGACTAGAACCCGGGGTGCAGACGCCGCAGGCGGAGGATTAGCCTAGTGAGCCGTGGTGCCAGCCTGCCCCGTTTACAGCTGAGGAAAACGAGCCTCAGCAAGGAGGACCAGTGTCTGGGCCGTGGCATTGGCCACCGAGATAGGAAGGGGCACAGCCAAATTTTGAACTCAAGTCTTGAACCTAAATTCAAACCCATTTACTAAGCCTTTTCTTTGCTACTCTTTTTTCTTCTGTTCCTGCCTACTGTTGGCTTGATCCAGTTTTTCTATTTTTAATTCAGCTTTTTCCTTTGACTAGTTAAGGACTTATACATTCTATTTTTTGTCTTTCAGTAATTAACAGTCAATTTCTATAAGTATTTTATTGAACTATACTCATATAGTCTTAACATTTAAAAGAAAATTTTAAAAAAGATATATTTATTTATTTGAAAGTCAGAGTTACAGAGAGAGGGGGAGAGAGCAGGAGAGGGGGAGAGAGAGAGGTGGGATGGGAGGGGGAGAGAGTGAGAGATCCATCCACTGGTTCACTCCCCAAACGGCCACAATGGCCAGGGCTGGGCCAGGCCGAAGCCAGAGCCAGGGGCTTCATCCAGGTCTCACACATGGGTGGCAGCGGCCCAAACATTTGGACCATCTTCTACTGCTTTTTTCCATGCCATTGGCAGGGAGCCAGATCAGAAGTGAGGCATCCAGGACACAAACCAGAGCCCATAAGGGACCCCAGCCTCACAGGCAGCGGCTTGACCCGCTATGCCACAGTGCCAGTCCCTAATAGAAATTATTATTACTTTATTTTTATCTGAAAGGCAAAGAGACAGAAACAGAGAGAGATTTTCATACACCAGCTCACTACCCAAATGCCCTCAACAGCGGGGCCTTGGCCAGGCTGAAGCCAGGAGGCTGGAACTCAATATAGGTCTCTCCCGTGGGTGACAGGGGTCCAAGTACTAGGACCATCACCCACTGCCTCCCAGGGTGCATATCAGCAAGAAGCTGGAGTCAGAAGTGGAGCCAGGGGGCTGGCGTTGGGGCGTGGTGAGTTAGGCTGTCTCCTGCAATCCCAGCATCCCATGTGGGCGCCAGTTCAAGTCCCGGCTGCTCCACTTCTGCTTCAGCATTTGAAATACTGGAGGCTTAGATTTACCAACATTTAAACCAATCTCTTTACTCACTATTGCTTTTTTGGTTTTTTTTTTTAAACAAAGAATTTATATATATATATATATATTTTAATCACAAAAAGAAAAATGAGCAGGAATCAGCCCAATAAACATTGAGCCAGACAGGACCGAACAAAGCCCGGGCTAGGGCAACCCTGGGCAGCCTCTTCCCTCTCCACCACGACCCTGGGTTCCATGGCCTCTTCCTTTAAGCTCAGCAAACTCTGAGTCGTCTGAGTGAAAACAGAAGACGCAGCCTCTGTCTCCTGCGCATATGAGCTGCACTTGACCTTGGGCAAGACATTTTTAACTCTGAGCCTCCATTTTCACTTGAGTGAAATCCAGGTTTCGGCCTAAATCTCTGGCTGTGAGCCAGGGTGCGCCTCAGGAGCACTTGAGCTCTCCGGGATCACCAGCAGTTTGGGAGCCATTGTTTTCTTCATGTTCAGTTCCATTAATTTTTTTTCAGCGTAGGTTTGTGTGTTCAAGTCTTTGAGAGTTTAAAAAGAATTCTTTATTTCACGTTCATTCTTGTATAACAGTTGAACTGGCATCCGCTATTTGAATGCTGATTCGAGTCCTGGCTGCCCCACCACCAATCCAGCTCCCTGCTAATGTGCCTGGGAAGGCAACGGAAGACATCCAAGTGCCCAGGACCCTGCACCCACGTGGGAGACCTGGATGGAGTTCCTGGCTCCTGGCTTCTGCCTGAACTAGTCCCAGCTGTTGTGGGTGTGGGGGAATTAACCAGCAGATGGACTCTCTCTCTCTCTCTCTCTCTCTCTGCCTTTCAAATAAATAAATCTTTTTTTAAAATGCTGACACTCTTTAAAAAATTCAGATCGAGTTATTTATCCTAAGCATTTTGTCTCTTCCCTTCTCTCTCTCTCTCTCTCTTTTTTTTTTTTTTTTTAAGATTTATTTTATTTGTTTGAAAGACAGAGTTACAGAGACAGAGGTAGTTACAGAAAGAGAGAGAGGTCTTCCTCTGCTGGTTCACTCCCCAGTTGGCCGCAATGGCTGGAGCTGTGCCAGTCCGAAGCCAGGAGCCAGGAGCTTCTTCCAAGTCTCCCACTTGGGTGCAGGGGCCCAATGACTTGGGCCATCTTCTACTGCTTTCCCAGGCCACAGCAGAGAGCTGGATTGGAAGAGGAGCAGCCCAGACTAGAACCGGCGTCCGTATGGGATGCCAGTGCTTCAGGCCAGGGCTTCAACCCGCTGTGCCACAGCGCCGGCCCCCTTTTCTCTCTTTTCATAACTTGTATTTAGTGTTTGCTCAGCATTCTCATTTAAAAAATTATTTGAGAAAGAGCGAGATCTTCTATCTGCTGGTTTCCTCCTCCCTGCCTGCAGCAGCCAGGGCTGGGCCGGGCCGAAGCCAAGAGCCAGGAGCTCACTCCGGGTCTCCTCGTTGGGTAGCGAGGCCCTAACCCCTGAGACATCCCCTATTGCCTTTGAGTGTCTGTGCCAGCAAGAAGCTGGATTGGGAGTGGAGCGGGGCCCGATCCCAGGCACTCGGACACGGGATGGCGACTCCCCAGGCGACTCCTCAGCGTGGGCCAACGGCAGCCCCTCCTTCCCGGTCCGACCTCCGCACCCCTCAGCCTCCCTTCCGTGTTTCATCGCTGACTTACCGAGCTGCGCGGTACTTTATATCTCAGGCTTCACTTTTGCAAATTCAGCTAATTCTCCCTTTGACCTTGGGAAGGCCTGTCTTCATCCTTCCACTGAGGTTTAACTTTCGACCATTACACTTTTATTTTTTAAAATTTTTTTATTTTTTTGACAGGCAGAGTGGACAGTGAGAGAGAGAGACAGAGAGAAAGGTCTTCCTTTTGCCGTTGGTTCACCCTCCAATGGCTGCTGCGGCCGGCGCATCGCGCTGATCCGATGGCAGGAGCCAGGTGCTTCTCCTGGTCTCCCATGGGGTGCAGGGCCCAAGGACTTGGGCCATCCTCCACTGCACTCCCTGGCCACAGCAGAGGGCTGGCCTGGAAGAGGGGCAACCGGGACAGAATCTGGCGCCCTGACCGGGACTAGAACCTGGTGTGCCAGCGCCACTAGGCAGAGGATTAGCCTAGTGAGCCGCGGCGCCGGCCCTGTGGAGTTTTTCTTATTCTTCTTTCATGAATGCACCTGTTTGGAGCCATCTGGACGCTGGTTCAAGTCCTGGCTGCCTCACTTCTGATTCAGTTTCCTACTAAAGCTTCTGGGAAAGCAGGGGACAGTGGCCCAAGTGCTTGAGTTCCTGCCAACCACTTGGAGTCTGGATGGAGTTCCAGGCTCCTGGAATTGTGGTCATTTCAGGAGTGACTCAGCTGATGGGAAACGTCTCTCTCTCTCTCTCTCTCTCTCTCTATATATATATATACATACACACACATATATATATACACACACATATATATCTCACTCTTCCTTTCAAATAAATAAATATATTTTTAAAAATGAATACACCTGGTGCTGACACTGTGGTGTAATGGGTAAAGCTGCCGCCTGCAGTGCCAGCATCCCATATCAACGCCAATTCAAGTCCCAGCTACTCCACTTCGATCCAGCTTTCTGCTGTGGCCTGGGAAAGCAGTAGAAGATGGCCCAAGTCCTTGGGCCCCTGCACCCGGAAGAAGCTCCTGGCTCCTGGCTTCAGATTGGCACAGCTCTGGCCATTGCAGCCATCTGGGGAGTGAACCAGCTGGTAGAAGACTCTCATTCTCTCTCTCTCTCTCTCTCTGCCTCTGCCTCTCCTTCTCTCTCTGTGTAACTCCAACTTTCAAATAAATACATAAATCTTTTTTAAAAAAATGAATATACCTGCCCTCATGGTCCCTACCTTAATGACAGCTCAACTGAAAAGGGCCTGCATCTAAGACCCTCCCCCAGTCAGCGTCAGGACCCAGCCCATCTGATGGGCCAATTCCACCTGCTGTGTTGTCTTCTTCATTAACCTCACAACTAGGACTTCTCTCTTAACTTTGAACCTGGCTATGTTTAGGAATTCTCTTTTGTTCTTCCCCTCCGCCACCCCACCCCAGAAATCCCATGTGTTGGAGATGGGCGGGGCTGTGGAGGTAGCGACTTCTGCATCCACCCAGGGCACCTGCGGACTCGGAAGCCCCAGCCCCTGTTTTAACAGCTCTTTCTGTGGGCGGGAAGGGGCTGGCTCAACCCATGCGCCGTGTCGTTTGATGCCTGCTCGGAGGGGAGAAAAACCCAACTCCTTCAGAAGGAGCAGAGGGGAGACCTGGGCAGGAGTTCCTCTTTGAAAGGAAGTTGAGAACTACTTGGGAAAATGGAGCCTATCTCAGAGGCCCTGACGCCCCTGGCACTCTGAACAAAGAGGCAGAGGTGCTAGGAGATAATTAACAGCAGTAATCCACGCAGAAGCTGCACAGGCTGCACCAGACCCGGGAAAGCGCCCGAGGCGGCCTGGAGGTGGGAAGCAGAGATAAACAAGCAAATGTTCTGAGAAAGGGAATTTATAATGGTTTTGTTAATGACAAAGCATTCAATTTGTACTGTGAGATTTTATTTCCTTTAACCCTTCTCTAGCTATTTCATAGCTTCTAAGAAAAGTTTTTTGAGCCATTCGTTAATTAAATATATGCTTTGAAACGGAAAGCAAGGGCGAGCAAGCATTTGGCTGAGCAGGTTGGCGCCTGCAGCCCATATTCAAGTGCCTGGGTTCAAGTCCTGGCTCTGCTTCCTCCTGATGTGCACCCTAGGGCACAGCCTGAGATGGCTCAAGTACTGGGGTTCCTGCCACCCACGAGGGAGACCTGGAACATGTTCCTGGCTCTTAGCTTGGGCTTGCAAGCATCTAGGGGAATGAACCAGTGGATGGGATTTCTCTCTCTCTCTCTCTCTCTCTCCCCCTCTCCCTCTCCCTCTCCCTCTCCCTCTCCCTCTCCCTCCCTGCCTCCAAAAGAAAAAGAAAACAAGGAAAAGCAAGCAAAGCGGGAGAATACATCCAGTGTATTCCTTTTCTATCACCCACCCATGCCTGAAGTGGTCCAGCTACCACTCCAGTGCCCGTCAGAATCAGGCAACATGGTTACGCGTGGTCCCTAGAAACCTGTGGAATCAAAGAGCATCCATTGCCCTTCAAGGGGTCTTCCGCTCCCTTGAGGGGTGGGAGCAGAGCTCTGGCAGACCCACCAGCAGGTGGGAGCTACCTCTTCTCTCTGTGTCTCCCTGTCCCTCTGCCTTTTAAATAAAATCTAAAAGGGGAGGTCTAGGTTAGGTTTCTTCCGGCAGCACCGTGCTGCTCAGGTACAGGTGCAACGTGGCGCACGCTTAGGGAAGCGCCAGGCGGCAGGGGCAGAGGGGGGAAGGAGCGGGCAGTCCGGCGAATCATTTGCATTTGTTGGCTGGAGTGAGGTCAGGGGTCACGTTATTGGAAGTATTGATCCAGCCCGGGGCTGCAGAGGGAAACCCTGCTTCCCGGGTGAAATCCGAAGCCCTTATCTGGGGCCGACAGGTTCTAATGAGTCCAGCAGCCGGGAGCCTGCAGTTCAGAGATGATTAGCTTTGTCAATTAGGCCTGGCCGCATTGATTTTCCAATTAGCCTTTGGGCGTGCTCGGGCCTCTTCGGCCTCTTCCCGTGTTGGGCGCTGTAAGCAGAGGCTGCCACCTGCATACGCAAAGCCTTCACTGGGATGGCAGACGAGACGTGAGGCCTGCCTTCGCACTGCCTTGCAAATTGCAAGTGGACGTTTGCTAATTTTTATTTTAAGGGAGAGAAGGATTTTTTTTCCAAGTATGGATTGACTTTCCCTCCCCTCATCTTCCTTTCACACCCAAAAGACAGCAACCAAAGCTGAGTCCCACTTCCCCTGGTGACGGCACACCTGAGCGCGGAGTCCTGGGCGTGTTTCTATGGCCCCCCAGCCCCTCCCCTCGCCGCAGGTGGTATGCGGCATGAGCCCCACCTCCGCAGAAGGCCTTTTCGTTATCTTAAAAGTCAATCGCTTTTAGCCGGCGCCATGGCTCACTAGGCTAATCCTCCGCCTAGCGGCGCCGGCACACCGGGTTCTAGTCCCGGTCCGGGCGCCGGATTCTGTCCCGGTTGCCCCTCTTCCAGGCCAGCCCTCTGCTGTGGCCAGGGAGTGCAGTGGAGGATGGCCCAGGTGCTTGGGCCCTGCACCCCATGGGAGACCAGGAAAAGCACCTGGCTCCTGGCTCCTGCCATCGGATCAGCGCGGTGCGCCGGCCGCAGCGTGCTGGCCGCGGCAGCCATTGGAGGGTGAACCAACGGCAAAGGAAGACCTTTCTCTCTGTCTCTCTCTCTCACTGTCCACTCTGCCTGTCAAAAAAAAAAAAAAAAAAAAAGTCAATCGCTTTTGCCAAAGTCCTCAATTTTTACAGAAACTCTTTTTTGCCCATATTTCCCAGTTTAGCTGCTTAATTAAAACCATGTGATTACAAAGGAGTACGACTGACACACACAGGGTTCAGGCCACACACGGCCGGCTCGTGGTCAGCAGACAGCGTGACAGGCGGGAAGAGGTGAGGGGCCTGGGAGAGGCCCACCCTCCCGTCCCTCCAGGGGCACCTGCCCCATGGCTTTTCATTCATTTTCATTTTATTTGAAAGAGAGAGACAGCCAGATCTTCCCAGCAGGAATCGTGCGTTCAGTACCCAAATGCCCACAGCAGCCAGGGCTGCACCAGGATGGTGTCGCTCCCCCTCTTCGTGGAGGAACGACACTAAGCCCTGCCTAGGCTTCATATCCGAGTCACGGCACCATTATGTCGCTCCCCGTCTTCGTGGGGGAACGACACAGGACCCTGCGCTGTTCTTTCTGTCTGCTCGGCCCTCCCCGGGTTTGCTGCTGGTTCTTCCCCGGGTTGGCTACTATCCCTTCCACCTCCGTGGAAGGGCAGTTCCCCCTGGCCGCATTCCCCACTTCCGCAGGGGAGCGGCACACCACCGGCCGGTTCTCTCGGGGGCTGCACGGGTTCCCTTAGATGTTCCCCATAGATGTTCCTGGTGCATGCCGTCTCTCTCCTCCTTTATAGTCCTCCTCCGCCAATCCCAACTCGGCTGAGTACGCTGCTCTCCAATCAGGAGCAAGTCCTACAGTTAATTGGTTGAACTGGAGGCAGCTGTGCGGAAGCTGTTTACTTCTCTCCCAGCGCCATATTGTGGGAGAGCAGATGCATAGAATAAGTCCTAATTCGAGTAACAGTCTAGTCCGGATTGCTCCCCACAGATCCCCCTTTCTTTTTATTTTTTAGCGTTGATACGCGCCTGTCTTCGGTGTCCCGCAGCACACACTCTGCTGTACTTGCTAGAGTTGCCACAGGCTCTTACAAGTCCTATCAATCAGGAAAACCGAATCCGGGTCCTCTCTTCGCCATTGTGTGGAGGTTTTTAGGCGCTGATGCGTGCCTGTGTTCGGTGCCCTGCAGCGCATGCTCTGCTCTGCTAGAACTGCCTGCAGGTGTTTACAAAACCTATCAGGCAAACCGAATCCAAGCCTTCTAATTGGCATGTTGAGGGGAGGCCTTATTTTTCTCTATTTCTCTATCTCCGGGCATTCCTACCTCTCCCATTTCACTTCTATCTTCCAGCATTCCCATTTCTCTTTTACTTCACTTCCAAACTTCTGTTTCTCTTATCCCTGCGGCTTTCCGGCACCTCGCCCCGCCGGCGGGTTCCCGGCTCTGCGCCGCTTCAGCCCGCGCGCCTCTCTGCGCGGCTTCCCGGCTTTGCGCGGTCCGCGGTCTCCACGCTTAACCCTTTCGCGTCTGAACCACGGCCTACGCCAGCGTTCCCTATCTATTCACGCCCCGTGCTCTCTCTGCACGCGGCGGCTTCCGCGAGTAACACAGCGTAGCTTGCGTCTCCGCCACTAGGATTCAATCTAAGTTCCCCGGGCTAGCCTGGCGAATTCAACCCAGCGTACGTCTCCGCCCCACGATCTGGCTTCCCGTCCTTTGCTCCCCGGGCTAATCAGACGGATCCCAATCTGGCTTACGTCTCAGCTTCTGGTTTCAACTTTTCGCCCCCTATTCCCGGGCTAACTTGAGAACCCCAAAGTGGCTTTCGTTTCCGCCTCGGCCTGCCCCCCGCGGCTTCAATTTCCCTAACATTTTTCTCTACCCGGTATATTTCCCAAGCTTTCTTCCAACGATATTCCTCCCTCATTTCTCCTGGCCTCTCCCCACAGTCCGCGTCCGAGTCTGTTTGTTCTAGCTTTCACTTTCGACCTTAAAGATTTCTCCCAGCTTCCCCCCGTAGTCCGTATCTGAGTCTATGCCTAGGCTTAATAGCTTCTTCCGGCACCTTTTTCGTCCGGCTTTTCCCTAGGCTGTTTGCTAGTCTCTCTCTCCGGTATTTTCCCAATTCTTCCCGTTTCTTCCCGTTTCTTCCCTCCTAAGTTTGCTATCCGTCCTAGGTTTCCTATCCGAGTCACGGCACCATTATGTCGCTCCCCCTCTTCGTGGAGGAACGACACTAAGCCCTGCCTAGGCTTCATATCCGAGTCACGGCACCATTATGTCGCTCCCCGTCTTCGTGGGGGAACGACACAGGACCCTGCGCTGTTCTTTCTGTCTGCTCGGCCCTCCCCGGGTTTGCTGCTGGTTCTTCCCCGGGTTGGCTACTATCCCTTCCACCTCCGTGGAAGGGCAGTTCCCCCTGGCCGCATTCCCCACTTCCGCAGGGGAGCGGCACACCACCGGCCGGTTCTCTCGGGGGCTGCACGGGTTCCCTTAGATGTTCCCCATAGATGTTCCTGGTGCATGCCGTCTCTCTCCTCCTTTATAGTCCTCCTCCGCCAATCCCAACTCGGCTGAGTACGCTGCTCTCCAATCAGGAGCAAGTCCTACAGTTAATTGGTTGAACTGGAGGCAGCTGTGCGGAAGCTGTTTACTTCTCTCCCAGCGCCATATTGTGGGAGAGCAGATGCATAGAATAAGTCCTAATTCGAGTAACAGTCTAGTCCGGATTGCTCCCCACAGATGGAGCCAGGAGCCTGGACTAAACCTGGGTCTCCCACATGGGTGGCAGGGACCCAAGTAGTCGAGCCCTCGCCTGCTGCCTCCCAGGGCACCTATTAGCAGGAATAGCTCCGAGGTGGAGCCGGGACTTGAACCCAGCCTCTCTGATATGGGATGCAGGCATCTCCCGCAGGGGCTTAGCTGTGGCACCAGGCGCCCTCCCACTCACGTGTCTTTTCTGAGGCCTGCAGAACTGGTTAAGGGGTGGCACACCCAGGGGCTTCTGCTGGCCTCCCCCCACCCCGCAGGAGGGCCTGAACGACCACCTGACAGGCGACGCCCCCCTGCCCAGTGGCGCACTGTGACCCTGGATGCAACGCCATAGAGCCCCTAGGCTTGGAACTGCTGCTTTTCTGTGTAGTCTTCCAGGTTTTTAAGACCCGCCTTGGGCGAGGGAAGGGGCTCATGCAGTCTCCGGCTTATGGAGGACTTGTTGGGCGGTGTCTTCAGGTGGAGAGAGCTGGCGGCGATGAATGTCTGGGGCGCACCTTCCTGTGTGCCCCAGGCACCCTCCTGCAGGGAGGCGGGTCCAGCCCCCTGCCTGGGTGTGGAGACCTGGGCTCTGTGCCCAACCCTAGAGGGCGCCAGGGGCAGAGAGAAGGGCGTCCGCGGCGGAGGCAAGGGTGGGGCGGGCGGACGGTGCCGCAGGTGGGTGGGTAGGAGGTGATGCGGCCACCTCTGCTGTTCTGCTGGACCAGAGCGCGACCCCCGCACCGTCGACGGCCGTTTCTGCTGACACAGGCGCTCTGGGTCGTCAGAGGGGCCACATTTCTGGGTCCCGTGTCCAGGGTTCTGGAAATGAGAAGCTGCTGGGGTGGGAAGGGTTCTCAGGGCGCCACCACTTCCTGCGGAGGATCCTTGGCCCTCGGGCTTCTGCAGGGCCGGTCCCGTGGCGCCGGGGAGGCAAAGGAGCAGGTGTCATCCCAGAAGCCTCCGCGTATGGGAGGCGGGCGGGCGGGAGGGTGAAGGGCACTGCCTCTGGAGATCCACCGGCCTGGCTTGGAATCACAGCGCTGCCTGTGAGTGGCTGGATAACCCTGGGCTCCTTATACCGCACCCCCCCCCCCGCCTGCGCCTCAGTTTCCCCACCTGTAAGCCCCACCCTGGTGGTTACTAGAAGGATAAAATGACCTAAAACAGGCAGCACTGGTGGACGTTTTCCATAAATGCTAGCATCTGGCCAGCAGAGCAGATTGTGTGTGTGTGTGTGTGTGTGCCTCAGTTTCCCTTTCTGTACCACAGGAAGCCTCCTTCCCGTGAGAGGCAGTACCAGTCTGCAGCTTTGGGGGTACCTGGGCACCCGTACTGACCAGGCAGAGGCGCTCCTGCGACAACATCAAACATCAGAGGAATTCCCGGGCTTTGGGAATTTCTGGATTAGGTCACAGGGGCCCCCGGCAGCAGCCCAACCGCAGCCGGCTTCCCACGCTTTTCCTGGCGGCTCTTGGGGGGGGGGGGTCCCTCGGCCTCCCTTCTGGGTCTGCCTGGCTCTCCCGCTCCTGGTCTCTGGCTCTGCGCTCCGTGTCACACGTCCCCAGAGGAGCCTTAGAGAAAAGGAGCAGCCAGGTTCCTGTCCCCCGTCTCATACAAAAGCCACCCTGGAAGCGCTGCCGAGCCCCAGTGCAGCCTCCGGTCGACACGCGGACTGCGCCCTCCTGAGCCAGCGCCGCCCGGCCCGCCCGCCCTGGGCTCCTGGGCTCCACAATGCCACCTGCTGCTTTTGTTTCTGCTGTGCACGGCGTTTATGCTGGCGCGGAGCTGCTGAGTGAGGGGTAAATGGCCGTGCAGCAGCAGATGCGTCTCATCCCCGACGTGGAAAGAAGCGCGGGCACCCTACGCACCCTGTTTCCTCCCTCCCGGCCAGGCTGTCTGCCGTCACGCGGGACCTCCTGGGAGGGGCCCGGAGGAGAGGCTCCAGTGGCACCGGCGAGCACAGAACGGCGTCTAGAGCAGGCCTGGATTCCAGAAGCGTCCCCCGCTGGATGGCTCCCGCCCCACGCACCGCAGGACTGAACCCGGGCACCGGAAACCCTCTGCCTGCATCTGCGAGCCGAGGCGGCCCGACCACCCCTTGCTCAGCTAGCGTCTCTGCCGAGCGTGGCGTTTGTTCCACTAAAGCAGCCCTCCGCTGGGGCGCCGCGTCTGAGCCAGACAGGGCGACCCCTGGCCCTCGCCCGCCGGCGCCCCCTGGCCCTCGCCCGCCGGTGCCGTTCCCCAGGGCTCTTTCTTTATGGAGGGGAGGCAGGTGCAAGGAGAACATTCCTGAGAACGGGCGTCTTTCATTTTGAAAGTGATGTACTGAGGGTGAAGATGGGGACTGATGTGAGACTCACAAGGAGGCCAAATAGAGAGGCCGTCACACTTGACCTTCACCCACCAGAACGCAACCCGCCCCCGGGGGGGCTCCGGCTGACAACACACCCTGCAACCACCCCTTCCTCACCCTCCCCTCACTCCACTCGTGGCCTTAATGCATCTCAGCCGCCTCCATTTCAGCAAATACCACGCGTGTTCCGGTGACGCCCCAAGAAATACCGCACGCCTGTTCCCTACGGAGTCAAGGCTGCCCGCGTGAGCTCTGTAGCCTCCACCTACGCCTGTGCCCTGTGTTGGAGCCCAGCCAAGTACTGGAGTGCTTCCATTATTCCCTGCAGTGGGAGCTGCAGGTTGCCGTCAAAATCCACCTCCCCGGGCGAGCATTTGGCCTCGTGGTTAAGATGCCCACATCCCATATCGGGCTCCTGACTCCAGCTTCCTGCTCGTACAGGTCACAGCTCAAGTAGCTTTCCTGTGTCTGCTGCCTAGAGTTGGGATGTGATGGCTGGCACTCCAGCAGTCAGCCTGCATTGTGAGGTGGCCTTGAGAATGAAAGCCAGGTATTAAGGAGAGTGGAGGAGAAAGGTCGACTGTTGACATATATATGACGTCATGACATGCCAGGTTCTGTTCAAAACACACCTCCCAGAGAGCATCAATGAATCCTCAGGCAGGTACTGCATGTCTTCATTTTATAGATGAAGAATCAGAGAGGAGAGGTAACTGTCTTGAGCAAGAAGGAAAATCCAGACCGTGCGAGCCTGCAGTCCATGCACTGCCTGGGCTCCTGGTGACCACGACGCCAGCATGCCAGCCGCGGGCCGCCGAGCCCTGAGCCCTGCACTTCCTGTGTGTGTGACAGAGCCCCCAGCTTGCCTAAGCCCTTGCTATTCTGGGCTTTCTGTGTCAGCCGCCAAGTGCACGCCTACCTGAGACGTTCCCCAAATTGATTTCCACGCCCGCAGGTGCTTGTTCAGCGTTCTCGGCCCCGCACGCTGCTCTGTTGCACGCCTTCCACACATCACAGCGGCGAGTTTGCCCACCTGTTCCCGGGCTGGGCAGTTGGCCAGCAGGTTAGGTTGTCTCATTCTGCAGTGAAGCTGCGTCTCTGAGCCGTCACGCTGTGTACGGTGGGCATTTTCCGGGGCGTTTAATGCTCTACAATGGGGAGTTTTGCAGAGGTGAGGGAACTGGGGCCCAGAGAGAGCCGGAGATGCTCCCCAGGTCACACAGCTCCAGGGGCAGGCTTAGGAGCACCCGGGCCGTCGCACGCACGCACCCATGTCCTTCCAGACAACAGCCCCTTGCTTCGTCCCATCGTGTGGCGTCCCGGGAGTTCACGGCCCAGTTACGACTCAAAGCCTCTTCACGCACTTTGACCTCCATTCCCCGCACTGAGCTCCCTTCCAACACGGCGGGCGCGGGAGTCTAACCGGAACCCAGACCTGAGCAAGTGGCTGGCAGTCTTCATCACGCAGGAGAGCAAAGAGGGCAACAGGTGTGCGAGGCAGTGACGCAGGGCACGGAACAGACAGGCAGGTTGGTGCGATTCTGCTCCACGCCCACCCTGCCTGGGTCCCAGGCCGGCAACCCCCACCCCCTCGCACACACACACTTTGCCTCGGGGCCGGCGCGGTCACTTCTCCGAGCTGGGGAGAACTCGGTGAGAAGGACATTCACAGAGAGAAGCCTGAGCCGTGACGATCTGTCACCAGAGCCCCTGGGCGCGCAGAGGCGTCCGGACCGCCCGCGGCCCTGTGCGATGACGGTCACCAGCGAGCTCCTGCGGCACCTTGGCGGGCGGGAGAGGTGCCGCCCCCTGGGAAATCCCCAGGGAATTCCGAGAGCCCCAGAACACTGAAGGCGGGTGGGCGGTGGCCACTGGCCCTTGGAGACCCGCAGCGCTCTGCCGCGTACCACTTGAGCTCCCCTCTTGGCAAGGGGGCCCCCCTGACCCACGGCCCTTCCACTGCGGGCATCCTGAGTTCAAATCCAGCTCTGCCCCCATCACATGAATAGATGTTTTCTCCCGGCTGCTATTGTACCAACAGAGCTAAGCGGGGCGGTTCTTCCATCCCTGTCTACCAGCTCCAGCCTGCAGCACAGCCTGGTAATCATCGGTGCCGGCCCTGCACAGCCCGGGCAGCCTACAAATCACTCTCCCATCTGTGCCCTCATCAGGGCCTGCCTGCGGCCCCAGGAGGGAAGAATTCCGTGGAATCCCGGGAAGTTGCTGAAAGTCAATTGTGACCTGCCACACCTGCATTTCCCCGGGCTCAGGGCTCACTGAGAGTTTGTGTTATCATCCTCATTTAGCAAATAAATAAAGCTTTAAAAAAAACCCTTCCTTTCTTTTTATATTTGGAAGGTAGAGAGACAGACACAGAGATTTCCATCCGCTGATTCACTCCCCAAATGCCCACAGCAGCCAGGGCTGAGCCAGGCCAAAGCCAGGAGTCGGAACTCCAACCCTGTCTCCCTTATGAGTGGGCAGGGACCCAGGTACTTGAGCCGCCACCTGCCGCCTCTCGGGGACTGCACAGCAGGAAACTGGGGGGGGGGGCAGAGGACTGGGTGCTCCAGTGCGGGATGCAAGTGTGCGAAGTGGTGGCTTGACCACTGCCAAACGCCCACTCCCAAAACTAAGGCTTCTAGTCGTTGCGTGATTTGTCTCGGGTTTTTAGCTAATAGAACTGGGACCACATTTCTGCTTCTGGTTCCAGACCTCATGGGTGCATCCCAGAAGTGTTGATGAGAGCCTGCGAAAGCCAGGCACCTGCTGGGGACTACACACACAGAGAGGGCCGTGCGCACCTGCCCTGTGTGCTTGGGTCTCTGCACTCAGCTCCAGGACAGCGGGAGCAAAGAGCACCTGTGGCAGTAACTAGCACATCGCGTTTAGATTTCTGCTCATGCGTTATTTACTTATGCCTTACTATTTATAAGCCTAATTATCTTCTTATTAACGGTTGTCTTAATCTGCATACCAACCTTGCCTATTTAACAGATGGAGAAACTGACATGCAGAAAGGCTAAGTAGTGTGCCCAAGGTCACACAACCAGGAAGTGACAGAGCCAGGACGGAAGCCCAAGCAGTCTTGCTCTGGTGTCTAAGACAGCAGCCAGCCTGGGGGCAACAGGGCAGGCTTCTCGGAGGAGGTGGCCTTTGAGCTGAGACCTGGAGGGTGAAGAGGGCGGTGGCCTTCTTGGGGGAGGGAGAGAGAAAATGCGTACAGAGGGGGAGGGGGCCAGACAGGCAAGGGCAGGCTCTAGAAAGGGTCTGTATCTTGTTCTGTAAGCAACAGGGCGTCATTAGCATTCTCATCAGGGAATGGCATGATTCAGTTAGTCGGCTTGCAAGATCGCTGGAGGGGGCGGAGATAAGAGGCTGCTGTGATGGGGGCATGGGCCCACCCACAGAGCCCTCTCCCAAACCTCCTCCCCTCCCTTGCTCCTGCCACGCCCTTGGCCACTGCAGATGGCCGGCACTGGCTCAGGCGACACCTTCTCTTGGAAGGGTGAGGTCACAGCACACTGTCCCCTCTGCTGTCCTCTGAAGCTGGCCCTGAGGGCAGTCCTGACACCACAGCTGCCCACCGCTGCATGGCGCCAGCAGGTCTCCCTCTGCTGACGCAGGTCCTGGGCGGTGCCCTGGGGGATCCCAGGCAAGGCAGGAGCAGGTGCACTGGGAGCGTGGACCATGTGGAACTTGCTTGTGCTTTCTACACCTGCTTGGCCCAGACCCACCTGATGGTAGTTGGTGTGGGGCACACCCTTCCTGACTTGTTGGCCAGATCACATTAAGTTCCTGATGGGTCACGTGGGCTGGACAGTCACCCGGAGCCCTGCGCGCTGTGCTCAGTCTAGGAGAAAGTCAAGAGCTGTTTCTCACGCAAATAAACCAGGCAAAGAGGCATTGTCCTTGCTGCAAAACCCCAGGGCTCCCCGGGGATCTCCTGTGGATGCTCCTGGGGGGGGGGGGGCGTCTCCACCTGGAACCCTGGTCTGCGGTGGAAGCTGGTCCCTGAGTCTCCTCTGTTGGGTTGTGAGAGGCGAGGGGAAGCGCTGCTCGCGTTGCTACCTGGACTTGCGTCGGGGTCTCCTCTCGTGCTGGGCCCCCTTCAAAGCTGGAAGCCATCGGTGGTGGTGTTGATCTCTTCAGTTCCCCCGTGGCTGGGAGAGGCCTCCAGAGACTCCCCCTCCTCCCTATGGGAAACAGCCCTGGGGCCATGGACCAGGAGCCAGCTTGACGATTCTGCCAGGTGCCAAGATGATGCGTTCTGTTTAGTGAGGAACCGAGAGAACCCATGGGTGGGGTAGGTGCCACTGGGAGTCTACCATGAGGCAGACTCAAAAAATCCACCAATCACCGACCGGGCCCCCAGGCCTCACCTTCACCAGTGGCTAAGGTGCTGTTCTGGGTTCCCAAGAGCCAGGGTTATCCAGTAATCCTTGGAAGACCTGGGTGATCTGGTCACCCTAATCCACGCGTCCTTACCCTCACGGGCCTCTTTAAAGAAGTCACAATGCCTCCTGCCCAGAAGCTGGGATCAGCCTCTAGCTGTTTTTTTTTTTTCTCAGTCTGGAGATTAAAAAAAGGGAAGTGAGGGCCCCTTGCAAGCAGCTCCATAGATGGGCTCATGAGGGGGTCGCGGGCAAGGCAGGCGCTGCCTCGTCACACAGGCAGGGAGACCCGCTGCTTCTGGCTACAAAGGGAACGTGGGGGCCAGGCGGTGGGGGCCTCTGGCCCCAGTCCTCCCGGGCGTCCTTGTCCAGCCGTGGGCTCCACTCTGCCCTGGGCAGTGCCCTGTCTCAGAAGCCTACAGATGCTGGGATTTAACTGGGCTGGTAACTGGGGCACCTGCACGTGGAGCTGGGTGCCCGGATGGGAGGCCCTCAGCCCTGCAGCAGTGCCGCCGCGGGGCCAAGGAAGGCCTGGGCTTTGGGCTGGAATCCACGAGTTCCCAGGTCACAATCCTCCCCCAGAAGCAGCCCCAACTCCCACCTCTCAGGGCTCTGCGCTTCACACCCCTCCCCCACTCTGCTCCGGGCCTCTCCTGGAAGTGAGGTTCTCATGAGGTTACAGGTAGCACGTGCAGCCGTGTGTAATGTACACAGATATGCAGGTAGCGCGCGCAGCCATGTGTAACATATGCAGGCATGCAGGTAGTGTGTGCAGCCGTGTGTAATGTATGCAGGTAGTGTGTGCAGCCATGTGTAATGTATGCAGGTAGTGTGTGCTGCCGTGTGTAATGTATGCAGGTAATGTGTGCAGTCATGGGTAATATATGCAGGTAGTGTGTGCAGCCATGTGTAACGTATGCAGGTAATGTGTGCAGTCATGTGTAATGTATGCAGGTAGTGTGTGCAGCTGTGTGTAATGTATGCAGGTAATGTGTGCAGTCATGTGTAATATATGCAGGTAGTGTGTGTAGCCATGTGTAACGTATGCAGGTAATGTGTGCAGCCATGTGTAATGTATGCAGGTAATGTGTGCAGTCATGTGTAACGTATGCAGGTAGTGTGTGCAGCCATGTGTAACGTATGCAGGTAGTGTGTGCAGCCGTGTGTAACATATGCAGGTAGTATGTGCAGCCGTGTGTAACATATGCAGGTAGTGTGTGCAGCCGTGTGCAATGTATGCAGGTAGTATGGGCAGCTGCGTGTAGCATATGTGGGTAGCGTATGTGGCTGCAGGTCGTACACACATGGTGCCCAGCAGGGAGATGAGGGAGTGAGGACAGTGAGACAAAAAAGAGAAAAAAATCAGCAAAGGGTGCAGCCCAATGTGGGGGGAGGGGGCTTGCTCCCTCTGGGGGTCTTGGGTCAGAAGGAAAGGAATTGCGTCATCTCCCGTGGGCTCCCACGCCCTTGGGGAGGGCCATCTCCCCCTGGTTCAGGGGCTGGGAGGTCGCAACACAGGGAGATGCGTGACAGTCCCCGGCTGTGCTGAAGCGAGGACCGAGGAGGGGGCCTGGCCCAGGAGCATGGCTGCAGCCCCCCCCCCCCCCCCGCCTGCAGCAGGCTCTTCGGCCCTGGGGACCCTGGGGATGGCTGGGAGCTGTCTGGCCCATGGAGCCTGCTCTGTAAGATGTCCACTGCCTCCAGCTCCAACCAGGCTGTCAACAGGTCCCAACACCCCCTCGCTTCTCTGGGGCTCTGCTCCCGGCCCCCGTCTGACACCAATGTCCATGTCTGCAAGGGTCCTGCTTGCAAACATCAGGGCTGGCTTAGGCGGATATGATCTGAAGAGAGAGTGGACTGGGAGCCCACTGGGCAGACTGGAGAACCACAGGGGAGGCCCAGGCAGGACAGAGGGCAGCCAGGCCTCTGCTCCAGATTCACTCAGGGTCTCCCCGTTACTGGCCCAGGTTGCAGGGCTGAGGGCTCGGCGGGGGTGGGGGCACACCAAGAGCAGGCGGGCTCCTCACTCGGTCCCGAGCTTCCGGAAGGAGGGGCCCAGTGGCAGGAGGGAGCAGGGGCGTGGGGCGCCCTCCAGATCACGGCCACCATAAGGTGTCCGCCCTCACGTCTGGCCACTCTTGCTGCTGCAGCTCTGGGGTCAGGGGGCTCCTGCTCTTTCTTGGAGCCCAGGACACAGGCTCCAACCTCCTGTCCTCTAGTACCCCTCTGTTACAATTAGTAAGTTCAGCCACTCGGACTTGAAGTCCACTTTGCTACAGGGAAAGATGGGTACGCACGACATCCAGGGCCTCATTTGCAGGCACAGAGCCTGACACTGAACCGCCTTGGCAACCGCTCGGGGTCTGGCTTCCCCCATCAGCTTGCCGTGAATGGTGCCAGGTTTCTCCACGCCCCCGCCCCCGCCCCCGCGCCACTGGAGTCCCAACTGCACACTCAGTCCTGCCTCAGACCCACAGCCTCAACCTGGCCTCCATCAAGTCCGAGTTCAGGAGCTCCGTCCTAAGTCTGCCAGCCCTGGTCTGACCACAGGGCCTGGTTCTGCGGCCTTGGTTGCTCAGGTTCCCACCAGCCACCCCCAGCTGGGCCCGAATATCTGCCTGGAAAACTTGCCAAGGACCCAGTTCCCCCAAAGTGGAGACCTTGCCTTACCCCTCACTCATCCTCCACCATTAACCCATCATTCTTTCCACAAGTCCTGCCCAGAGCCCAGCCGGCTGGCAGCTTCCCCTGGTGCCCTGGTGCCTGCTGTAGCACCTACGCTCCCGCCCTGCCCCCACACCTCCACCTGCCATGATCCAGTGCTGCTGCCCACCCCCCCGACCCGCCTTGCCCTGTGGCTCTCTTCCTTCCCATCACCCGTGCCCACACACACGCACCCAGCGTATGCCGCCTGGAATTTGCCCCTCTGCCTGCACCAGGCCACCCGCTCTCCCCATCAGGGGACCCCTTGTCTATCTGACCACCCCTGCTGTGCCCCCACCCCTGCTGGCTGAGCTCTGGACGCCCCAGCCATAACACGGCTCGGTCTCTCCCCAGAGCCTGCCTGTCTGTCACATGTGGTTCCTCTGTACCAGTCTCCAGGAACGCACAATCGGCTGACTTCGCGTAAAGAGGCTCTCTGTCCGAGGGGAGAGCAGCCTCTCTCCGGCCTGTGTGTTACCAGACC
Organism: Oryctolagus cuniculus; assembly: GCF_964237555.1. NCBI lineage: Eukaryota > Metazoa > Chordata > Mammalia > Lagomorpha > Leporidae > Oryctolagus > Oryctolagus cuniculus. The sequence continues at coordinate 20,169,336 of NC_091444.1, read as the reverse complement.
TGTTCCTTGGCTTAACTTACAGGACTGAGCAGCTCCACGCAGTCCAGCCCTGCATTAAGTGCCAAGAACACAGACATGATTAAGGTGGGCTCTCGCCCTCAGAGAGCTTGCAGTCCAGAGGAAAAGAAGTACAGGACACATGGAAAGTGCTATTTCATTTGAAGTGTGATTAAGTTTTTAACATTATTTGTGCTCTTGTACCGGAGAAATGACAAAGTCTTGCACCCAGAAAACACTGGAACCAGGTAGTAGGAAGGCTTCCAGCGCCATAGGTCCCGGCCTCCTACATAGCAGCCCGGGGCTGGGTGGGGGGCAGAGGGCAGGTATGGGCGGAAGGAAGCTGAGAAGCCCCGGAAGTGGACGGGAGTGGGAATAGGAGCTGATAAAAACACTCGTGCCCGGGTGTGTCCATCAGCTCCGTGCAGCAGCTGCCTTCTCCGTGACCGAGAGCTGCACCTTCTGGTACCGCAGACCGAACCCCACGAGAGAAGCCAAGGAGTTGAGGGAAAAGGAGTTCCTCAGCGTCTCGTAGGGATATCAGGGTGAAGTTAACCACCAGACCAGGTCAAGGTGATACGCACCATTTAACTGCTTTTACAAATTTATTTACATGTTATTTGAAAGGCAGAGAGATAGACAGAGGTAGAGATCTTTCATCCATTGGTTCACTCCCCAAATGCCTGAAGCAGCCAGGGCTGGGCCAGGTGAAGTCAGGAGCCAGGAACTCCAACCTGATCTCCCACATAGGTGGCAGGGACCCAAGTACTTGAGCCGTCAACACTGCCTTCCAGGGTGCAGGAAGCTGGAGTCGGGGGCCAGAGCTAGGATTTGGACTCAGTGCTTTGATATGGAATGCAGACAGCTTAACTGGCTGCTTAACCACCAGGCCAAACGCCCACCCCAGCCACTAATCGTTAATCAAGAAATGGGGGGGGGGGGGCGGTGCTGTGGCATAGCAGGTAAAGCCGCCGCCGCCTACAGTGCTGGCATCCCATATGGGCGCCAGTTCCTGTCCTGGCTGCTCCTTTTCCAATCCAGCTCCCTGCTGATGGCCTGAGAAAGCAGTAGAAGAAGATGGCCCATGTGCTTGGACCCCTGCACCCACGTGGGAGACCCACAAGAAGCTCTTGGCTCCTGGCTTGGATCAGCACAGCTCTGGCTGTTACAACCATTGGGGATTGAACCAGTATATGGAAGACCTTACCATCTACCCTCTCTGTGTCTGTAGCTCTGCCTCTCAAATAAACAAATAAAAATCTTAAAAAAAAAAAAAAAGAAATTGCTTTAGCTCACCCAGAGATGGTGGATAAAAAACACTAGGACATTTAGAAGCCCGCACATGGGGAGGTGGGGACATTCACTGCTGGGTGGTCGTCAGACCCAATTTTTCCCATTCCTGCATGCACAGCTAGATCTCTCAGCCCCTGTTTGGTTAGGGGAGCCACGTGTCTGCATTCCTGTCAATGAAACATGAGCTGAAGTCACAGGCGATTCCTCTGTGCGTTCCTCTTCGGCAGGCTGGGTGCACACAAACTTGGTGGCCCCAGGAACCACACAGCCAAACAGGAGGCTTGCAAGGTTCCTTAGAGGAGACTTGCTACCCACTGGTCCCCCCTTGTTCAGACTCCGAGTGAGAGAGAAATGCCTCTTGTACTAAATCACGCGGGTCTGAGCAGGCTTTGTTAAAGCCATCACAGCACCTAGCCCTTACCCTCAAAGGCAAAAGAGAAGACCACAGCTGGCTCAGACAGACCCGGAGTTTGGGGCTAGCGGGAGGGGTCAAAGACTGGGGAGAGGGCAGCTTGCGACTGGTGCGAGTTGAGCCCTCGACCCCTCTGGGTCTCAGCCCTCAGAGCAAGGTCAGGAAGCCCCCTTGAGAAACTCGGCTGTCCACCCGGACAGCACCAGGGCCCGTCTGCACCACGGTCGGCCGTGGCGCCCTCGGAGGAAGGAGAGAAACGAGGCCTCTGCACTGCACTTTGTAAATGGTTTCTTAGGACAACTGTGAGTTTAAAAAAAAAAAAAAAAAAAAAAAAGGTCTGTGACTACGAGGATACACTTGATCTTCCTCAGGCTCCAAAATTTGTTGATGGCTTCTGCTTTTATGCTTTGTTGCTTGTTTGTTGCTTGCTTTGATAATTTCCCATCTGTCTCCTCTTAGTTTCTTGTTCCGTTTGAAAATTACCGGCCAGACCCAGTCCTACGGAAGACGGTGGCATAGGGGCCCCCGGAGCAGGGAAGAACAGGGGTGCGTTGGGGGCTGCAGGGCTGACGGATCTCCCTCCGCAAGTCGGGGTGTTTGGGTTGGGCCATTCTCCCACGTGCGCTCTTCCCACCCAGGGCAGGAGAGCCCCAGTCAGCGGTGACAGACCACAACTCCCCAGGCCTCCTAGCCTGCGCCAGGCTGAGAACCGCTGCGGGAAGACAGAAGAGCCGGTGGAAAGGACACATCGCAAACCCAGGCGAGCGCCCAGGGGCCCTGGCGCGTGCGCCACCGCCTCCTCGCCCAGGCGCTCCCGCTCCACCCCCTCTCAGGGCCGCTCCACCCGCCTCGCTGTCCACGTGACCTCCGGCTCTCCACCTCCACGGAATGATGGACATTTTCTGAGTTTCATTTTCTCAAAAAAAAAAAAAAAAAAAAATGCTCCCCATCCGTTGCCCGTCTCATACTTCAGCGCTACTGCTATCCCGCGTCACCAGTGCTTGATCCGTCCCGTGAGCCCGTCTGGGCTCGGAGCCCACCTTATTTCCTCTTCAAGGAGCACTGGTCAGGGCACCGCCAGGGGCCTCCAGGCTGCCAGCCAGGGCCAGGGCAGGAGGGAGCCAGGCCTGCAACAGCAGTGACTGGCAGATGGCTGCAGGCTTCCCGGGAGGGTGCTGGGAGAGGCTGGAAGCAGCCGATGGCGACCCAGCTCACTCCCCACTGGGACCACGGGCGCCATTTTCTGGGGCATTCAGAGGTACAGGACTCCCATGGTGGTGACACCAGTGGGTCTGAGCCCCTGGGGAAGGAGGGAGGCACCGAGCCCCGAGGAGAGAGCCGGCGGTGAGGGTGCCTTCCTGTCTGAAGTCCTTCTGGGACTCCAGTTGAGTCGGGCACCTGACATGACGGAGACCACGAAGAGCTCCTCCATGGGAAGGGGCCCTGGAGAACTGGGGAAAGTGGGGCGCAAGTGGGGGCCAAGGTGTCCACCAACACACAAAGATCCCTCACTTTTTTTTTTTTTTTGACAGGCAGAGTGGACAGTGAGAGAGAGACACAGAGAGAAAGGGCTTCCTTCCATTGGTTCACCCTCCAATGGCCGCCGCGGCCGGCACACGGCGCTGATCCGAAGACAGGAGCCAGGTGCTTCTCCTGGTCTCCCATGGGGTGCAGAGCTCAAGCACTTGGGCCATCCTCCACTGCACTCCCTGGCCACAGCAGAGAGCTGGCCTGGAAGAGGGGCAACCGGGACAGAATCCGGCGCCCTACTGGGACTAGAACCCGGTGTGCCGGTGCCGCAAGGTGGAGGATTAGCCTAGTGAGCCGAGTGCCGGCCTCCTCACTTTCAAATGTCCTGTCTCAGGGGGCGCCCCCTGCAGCACCTGCTTCCTATATGGATGCCAGTTTGAGTCCCGGCTGCTCCACTTCCCTGCCAATGCACCTGGGAAGGCAGTGGAGGGTGGCCCGAGTACACCCACGTGAGAGACCTGCAAGAAGCTCCTGGCTCCCTGCTGTGGCCCAGCCCTGGCTGTTGTGGCCATTTGGGGAGTGAACCAGCAGATGGAAGACCTCTCTTCTCTACCTGTCCCCTTCTGTCGCTGTAACTCTGCCTTTCAAGTAAATACATTTTTCTGGGAAAAAAAAAAAAAAGTTCTGATGGTACAGACCAATGCATCACGCCGACTGCATTCACTGATTAATTCAATCAAGCAATTGGCCCGAATCTCTCTCAATTACCATTTCCTCTAAATTATAACAAGCATCGCTCCTCTTCCCTACCTTCATTTGAACATTTCTGCCATAGGGACTTGCCTTAAAATAGATGTGCAGGTTTGTTGTAAAGTTGTTTTTTTTTTTTTTAAGCAGCTATTACATCAATGGCACATCTTATAATCAATGGCATATTGGAACTGAGGAAAGAGGGTAATTACCAGAATTGAGTTCTCATTTTGATGTAGCATAGCTGCGTTCATTCCTCGGGCAGCCGGAGACACCTGCGCTTACTCAGGCACACAAAATCGCTCGTGGACAGCCTGGGGGCGGGGCTCACAGGTGCGCCCAGCACCCACTCCCCGCCCTGGCGTGCTGGCTGGCTGTGGGGTGCGGATGCCGTGGATCCTCACGGAACTCAGAAAAGCACGAGGGGTGGCTCGCACCTCCCCCTTGTGGGCTTCGTGAAGGAACTGCTTTAGGCGCCCCTGCCGCGGGCTGTGCTAATTGGCCTCGGTGAGGTGTGGTGACAGTGACGTTGTACCTGTAGAAGTCAGGACGTGGCCATGGCCAGGGGCATTCAGGCAGGCAGACCTGATGGTCACTGCCAGTGCTGAGCATCCTGGGAGCTGAGGGCTCTCCCTATGGCCCCGCAGCCCTGTTACTCTGGGGGTCTCAGCCATGGCGGGGCGACCCCCATGGCTTAACCACCTGCTCTCTCTGCCGGACCGGGCTTGGTTTCCTTCTGTGATGCCTCAGTATTGGCGCCAGCTTGACCGGGTGAAGGGACACAGGATTGCAGGAAAACCTTGTTCCGGGGTAGACCCGCGAGGGTGTTTCCGGAAGAGATCGAATCCGTGGGCTGAGCACAGAAGCGCCCGCCCCACCGATGTGGGTGGCACCCTTCATTCTGTTGGGAAAAGGCGGCCCTGCTCTCGCTCCATCTGGGACATCGGTCCTCTCCCTCCTTCCTCACCGCAACTCCTGGGTCCCAGGCCTTCAGACTCCGGCGGAACAAAGTCACCGGCTTTCCTGATTTTCCGCGTGCAGACCGCATTTCATGGGATTTCTCGCATGAGCTAATTCTTATAATAACTGCCCTCGTCTACACCTGTACGTATCCTGTTGATTGTTCTCTGGAGAACCTTGACTAATTCATAGCCCATCCTTCTTCCTAGAAGACAGGGGAGATGTGGGCAGCAAGGAAACGCACGCCTGTGCTGGGGACGAGAGGGAGGTCATGGGGCGGCACCCGGCCCCACCACCACGCTGAGGCTGTGGAGGACAGGAACGGGCCTCTGCCAGGGGGTCTGCCTCGGGGTGGGCACCTGACCTTGGAAGGAGAAGGGGCACCCAGTGGATGGGGGCCCTCCTCCCTCTCTCCCAGGCCTCTGGGATCTCAAGGAGCTCAGGCTCCGGCTACGTTGCAAAAAGAGCACGCATCCTGGCGCCAGTCCACCTGGCCCCTCTGCCCAGGAAGCCACTTCCACATGGCCAAATGTCTGGGAAAGAGCCTTCTGCCTCCTCCTGGCTCCCCTTCAGAGGGTGGCCTTTGTGCCTTGGGATGGGACAGGCAGGAAGCAAGCTTTGACCATGACCCGGACTGGCTTGTGTTGGCTCCTTTCCTTCAGAGCAGGGGAGAGGACACTGACCAAACACAGCACGTGCGGCCACTGCTGGCTGAGAGGTGTGACCCCACCCTCGCACAGAGCCCCAAGGAGAGGGAGCAGCCAGTGTCTCTGACCTGTAATCTCACTCAATGCTATTAAGGGGCAGTTTGGGCCACTTGCTGGAGAGGACTGGACAAGTTCCAGAATCTTTGGCTAATGAATCCCAAGTATTAATCCCATTAGTCTTCTGTCTGCTGCTTCTCACTGGGTCTCTCCCTCTTTCCCTCTGCCTGCAGTCTGCCTTCTTGCCCCACACGGCTCCCACACGAGGATGGCTGGCCTGGCTCACCAGGCTGCTGGCACCAGCAATCCAACAACACACAGGCAGTCAGCCACGCACGGCGATTACTGCACGAGGATCAGTCTCTGTCTGAGAGCGCCAGATGCTCATGGGATTCTCCCGCTTTGTCTCTTGGGCAGTGGCTAACCACCTTGGAAGGGCTGGGGCACACTCCCACAGTCGCCCGGGAAGGCCGAGGTAGCTGCACTCCTAACAGCCGTGGTTAACACTCTAACATAACTGTCCCCGAGCTATCCGCTTCCACCTGTGTGATGGCACCACTCACTGATGGGCGCTTCCTGCTCTCTGACTGGACCACCCTGCACTCTAAATCCCCAAGGAGTGGATCTAATCCCTGCGCCCTTGGACCACCCTTCTTGTATTTGGACCTAGGCCCATGGATGTGTGTGGCACAGGACCGAGAGTAGCCATTGCAGAACCAACAAGTGTGAGAGAACATTCCAGCCATGCTGCTGACCTGCCGTGTGATTTGGGGCACACTCCGTGCTGGGTGTCGTCAGGGCCCCTGGGCTGTGGCAGGAGGAGTCGCCCCAGGGCAATCCGTCTGGATCTTGGTAGCTCCAAACTCTGTGATTTGGGGTAATCATCAGTTAAGTCTGCTTCTTCATTTAAGAAATAGATAGAGGCAGGTGCTGTGGCGTAGTGGGTAAAGCTGCCGCCTGCAGTGCCGGCATCCCATATGGGCACTGGTTTGAGTCCCGGCTGTTCCACTTCCAATCCAGCTCTCTTCTATGGCCTGGGAAAGCAGTAGAAGATGGCCCAAGTCCTTGGGCAGGGGCTGATGGACGCAGAGCCAAAGAACCCAGAAAAAACCAATAGGTGCAGAGAAAAGCAAAGCACCCATGTGGGAGACCTGGATGGCTCCGGCCATTGTGGCCAACGAAGAGTGAACCAGCAGATGAAGATCTCTCTCTCTCTCTCCCCTTCTCCCTCTCCCTCTCCCTCTCCTTCTATCTCTGTGTAACTATGACTTTCAAGTAAATAAATAAATCTTTAAAAAATAAATGGATAAAATAATGTATTGGCGATTACTCTCCTGGGACAATGGACTAGACATACCTTTCCCTTCCCCTCCGCTAAGTGCATCTACGAACCCTGGGCTTTAAGTGTAACACAAGCCCAGCAGAAAGGTAAGGCACAAGAGTGACACTGTCTAAAGACCTTGGGACCTGAGGAATGACATGGTTGTGAGGGTCCTGCTTTCCTTGTTGCCTCATACATACCAGACGCAGAGCCGAAGAACCCGGAAAAACCAACAGGTGCAGAGAAGAGCAGAGGCTCCAAAGAAATCCTGGCCGAGCCAAAGAACCAGGACAGAGATAGCCCAGGAAGACAGAAAATTGTTTGACAGTAATTTCTCTACTTTGGCAACATCATGGGAACGATCTGTGGCCCACCCCAACGTGTACCAGCAAGCACTGAACTGAAAACTCAATTGAACCAGGCTGGAATGAAGTGTCCCGACACACCTGCTAGGAAGTGTCAGGGAATGCCTCGGAGGAGGCCAGGACTCCGTCACAGGCTGTCCCCTGCCACGTGAGTGGAGACCACGTAGGAAGCCTGGGCTCCCACTACGAGTCCCCCTCTGCTGGGTGGTGGAGGAGTGGACTTGGTGGAGTTAGGACTTCTGCCATCGGTGGGTGGGAACAGAACCCCTCACCATAGTGCCGGTGGAATCACAGGGGGAGCCGGACTTTGTAGTCCTGCCCAGCTGTCAGGGGGAAACCACAACCTCTTCTCAGATGTCAGTGGAGACCGGGTGGGGAACCGGGCTTCCACTAGACCCGACAGTACAAGGAGGCACCCTCTCCCTCCACCCACCATTCCCCTGCTGTCAGAGAACAATCGAATGGAAGGTTCAACCATGATGAAGAGCCTCGTAACATGAAAATGTCCAGGCTTCAATGAATGATTTGTCATCTGAAAAGACAGGAAGATCTCAAATGGAATGAAAGAGAGAGAGACAGTCTTTGGTCAACAACGCTCAGATGGCAGTGACATTACAATTATCTCCAAAGATTCGAAGCAGCCATGACAAAATGCTTCAGTGGGAACAGAAACACACAATGGGCCCAATGGCAGCACGGAGGAGACCGGAGAAAGCGGTCTGTGGACTTGAGGATGGAGCAGCAGAAATGACCCACGGTAAGTGAGCAGGGGAAGTTAGACTGGGAGAAAAGGGACAAAACCCGAGGCCCGTGGGCTCTCACTCAGGGTCCGCACACCCACGTCACCAGAGCGCCAGAAACAGGACAGGGGGGCTGGAAAAGCAGCTGAACAAAATAATGGCTGAAAACTCCAAGCTGAACATGAGAGCTAAACCTACGCATTCAAGCATCAGCGCGGAACCCAGACAGCATACGGTTTTTAAAATCCAGGACAAAGTAGATCCTAATTCCACTTCTGAAACCTAAAGACCATCAAAAATCTTGGAACTGCCCAGAGACAATGACGTATACCTAAGACGGGGTAGGGGTGGGAGGGAAAAATCACTTGAATGACAGCTGGTTTTCATCAGAAGCCAAAGAGGCCAAAAGGAAGGGGTATGGCATTTGTCAAGAACTGAGAGAAAAGAGCTGTTAACCCAGTAAAGCACCCATGAGGAATGGAGGGGAACTTAAGACATTTTCAGATGAAGGGAAGCTAAGATAATTTGTCACTACATGACCCACGCTAAAAGAATGGCTAAGGAAAGGTTTTTTTTTTTTTTTTTTTTTTTTTTAGAAGATTTATTATTTGAAAGGCAGAGTTAGAGAGAGAGAAAGAGGCAGAAACAAAAAGATCTTTCATCCGCTGGTTCACTTCCCAAATGGTTGCAACAGCCACAGCTGGGCCACGCCAGAGCCAGGAGCTTCATCAGGTCTCCCACGTGGGGGCAGGGGCCCAGGGACCTGGGCCATCCTCCACTGCTTTTCTCAGGCGCATCGGCTGGGAGCTGGGTGGGAAGTGGAGCAGCTCCAGCTGTTGTGATCATCTGGGGAGTGAACCAGCGGACAGGACTCTCTCTCTCGGTCTCTGTCTCTCTGTAAGCTCTGCCTTTCTAATAAATCCACGTTCTTTTTAAAAAAATATCTAAGCTAAACCTGAGAGACGGAGAAGAGAAATACACCAACCACAATTATAGCTGAAGCCATGCACATCTGTCTGGTGGAGAAAGCAATCACACGGAAAATCGCCAAGGATAGATGACCTGAAATTGTCTTTCTGTGGAATGTTTAATTTTGAATTTAATTTCCTCACTAGTTACAGAGTTATTCAAATTACATATTTCACATTGAGTGTAGTTCCCCCCCGCCAAGGGAAAAAAACCAGTTGTCAAGTTTATGTGTGCAGAGTTTTTTATAGCATCCTTTTATTATCTTTTCAGTGTCTAAAGGGTTTGCAATGCATCCCTCATTTCAGCCCTGATATTGGTAATTTATGTCTTGTCTCCTCACTCACTGTCAGTCTTGCCAGAATCTGTCAATTTTATTGGTCTTTTCAAAGAGCCAGCCTTTCGGCTTTTGAGTTGGGAGCGTATTCATCTGCCAATTTATTGGGTGGTGCCCAGAACCTACAGGAACCAGGAGTGGAGCCCCTGCTATCCAGAGGATGTGAGCCAGAGAGACTGACTGCATTTCCATGTGAATACTGTCCAAAAATGTGGAATCATTTTCTTTTAAAAAGAGGTCATAGGGCACTGTGGCACAGTAGGCTAATCTACCACCTTCGGTGCCGGTATCCCATATCCTGGCTGTACCTCTTCCAGTCCAGCTCTCTGCTAGGGCCTGGGAAAGCAGTAGAAGATGGTCCAAGTCCTTGGGCCCCTGCACCCACATGGGAGAACTGGAAGAAGCTCCTGGCTCCTGGCTTCAGATCAGCACAGCTGTGGCTGTTGCAGCAATTTGGGGACTGAACCAGAAGATGGAAAACCTCTCTCTGTCTCTCCCTCTCACTGTCTGTAACTCTACCTCTCAAATAAATTTAAAAAATCTTTAAAAAGAAAAAAAAAGAAATCATAGAAGCCAGCCCAGTGGCAGTGTAGGTTAAGCCTCTGCCTGTGGTGCCGGATCCCACATGGGCGTCAGTTCAAGTCCCAGCTGCTCCTCTTCCGATCCAGCTCTCTGCTGTGGCCTGGGACAGCAGTGGAAGATGGCCCAAGTGTTTGGGCCCCTGCATCCATGTGGGAGACCCAGAAGAAGCATCTGGCTCCTAGCTTCAGATTGGCCCAGCTCTGGCTGTTGTGGCCATTTGAGCAGTGAACCAGCAGATGGAAGACCTTTCTCTCTGTCTCTCCCTCTGTAACTCTGCCTCTAATAAATAAAATGATTGAAAAAAAAAAAAAAGGAAGAAGAAGAAGAGGTCATAGTTTGCTTTAAAACATGACAGATTGATCACACATACTTATCTGAACTTCCTTCCAACAGTTCACTAAAGCAAGAGTAAAATTAAGTTATATGGGCCTGCATTGTGGTATATCAGGTAAAGCTGCTGCCTGCAGGGCCAGCATCCCATATGGGCAACCAGTTGGAGTCCTGGCTGCTCCACTTCCAAACTAGCTCTCTGCTATGGCCTGGGAAAGCAGTAGAAGGCCTCTGCACCCATGTGGGAGACCCAGAGGAAGCGCCTGGCTCCTGGCTTCAGATCGGCACAGCACCGACCTTTGCAGCCATTTGGGGAGTGACCCAGGGGATGGAAGACCTACCTCTCTCTCTCTCTCTCTCTCTCTCTCTCTCTCTCTGCCTCTCTTCTCTCTGTGTCACTCTTTCAAATAAATAAATAAACCTTAAAAAAAAAAAAAACAAGGAAATAATAAAAAGGAAAACAAACAACTTTCAATGTCTTAACAATAAAGAATATGCTGCATGCGTGAACCCAAAATAGGATTCTACAAAAGAAAAAATTCAGAAAATAAGAACGAATACCTGGAACTAGATACAGATGGCCAAAATTTCAAAATTCAAAAACACGTTGAAGAATAAAGTTGAAAAGAAAATATCCTAGAAGTCAGAATAAAGACAGCAGATGGAGGGTGAGCTACAGGAGACAGGAAACCAGGGAGTTGATTCTCGAATAGGAGATCAAGAAGGAGGGAAGAGGACAACGGGGGCCATCTGCAGAGAAAGAAGTCAAAAAATTTCCTAGAACTGAAATATGAATTGCCACAGTCACGGTTTCCGTATTGACAAATTTCCTAGAATAATGAATACAAAAGACCTGTAACAGTTTATGTCTTTGAGAAACTCCACACAGAAACCTGATCAATAGAAGCATCTGGATGGTCCAGAGATAATAAAACAGAACTTGCCTAGAAGAGCCAGGAGAGAACGGAGTGATGCCTTCAAAATCCTGAAGCAGCCGTGGGCCAGCCGTGGCCTTGAGCCTTCCCAGGCCACAGCCAGTTCTTCTATGGCTCCTGAGCTGAGAACAGTTTTCACATGTTAAAGAGTCATTATGGGGGACAGTGCTGTGGCATAGCCCACCTGTGGTAAAGCCACCACCTGCAATGCTGGCATCCCATATTGGTGCCCATTCATGTCCTGCTGCTCCACTTCTGATACAGTTTCCTGCTAAAGGCCAGGGGAAAGTAAGTGTTTGGACCTCTGCCACCCATGTGGGAGACCCGGATGAAGCTCCTGGCTTTGGCCTGTCCCAGCCCTAGTTGTTGTGGACATCTGGGAAATGAACCAGCAGAGGAAAGATCTCTCTGTCTCTCCCTCTTTCTGTAACTCTTTCAAATATATATATATATAAAATTATATAATTATATATTCTTATATATATTATATATTCTTTTATATATATAATTCTTTAAAAAAAAAGAATTATGACAAGGCAGGCTTTGTGGCACAGCAGGTTAAGCCTGGGACATTCATACCCCGATCAGTGCCTGGAGTGATCCCACCTCTGCTTCTAATCCAGGTTCTTGCTAACGCACCTGGGTGGCTGCAGATGGTGGTCCAAGTACGTAGGTTCCTGCCACCCACGGGAGATACCTGGATGGAACTCCTGGCTTCATCCCGGCCAGGTGTTGCAGTCATCTGGGGAGTGAACCAGCAAATGGAAACTCCCTCTCTCTTTCCCTGACATTCTGCCTTTCAAATAAATAAATTGTTTTAAAGAGTTATAAAAAGACATAAACAGGGGCGGGCACCGAGGCGTAGTGGGTTAAGCCACAGCCTGCAGCGCCCGCATCCCTTACAGGTGCTGGTTCAAGTCCCAGCTGCTCCATTTCCAATCCAGCTCTCTACCTACCCTGGGAAAGCAGCAGCAGGTGGCCCAAGTTCCTGGGCCCTTGCACCCACATAGAAGACTCTGAAGAAGCTCCTGGCTTTGGCCTGGGTCAGCCCTGGTTGTTGTGGCCATTTGGAAAGTAAAGCAGCAGATGGAAGATCTCTCTGTCTCAGTTTCTCCTTCTCTCTCTCTCTCTAACTCTGTCCTTTCAAATAAATAAATAAATTTTAGAAAAAGAACATGAACAAAAACAAAGAATATATGACATATACAGTCCTCAAAAATCTAAACTAGTTGCTATTTACTTCCTTACAGAAATAGTTTCTAGCTCCTAAACAGAAATTCTTTTCAAACCAATCAAATGAGTAAGTAAGAGTATGAATACATAAAACACACTTCCCAACTCTTTCTATGAGACCAGTATTATCCTAGTGCTCAACCAAAGACATCACACCTAAAATGCCAGTCAGCATCTCTTCTGATTAAGCACTCAACAGAATACTGGTAAAGCGAATTCAGCAACATGTATGTGAATGATTATACACCATGAGCAAACTCATCCCAGGAATGCAAGACCAACTTAGCATAGTAGAGTCAATGTAAGACATCATGTTAACAGAAAAAAGGACAAAAAGCATGATTATATTAACAGAAAAACATTCGACAAATCAATACTCTCTCATTATAAAGACATTCAACAGTGCAGGGAGAGAAGGGAAGTTCCTCCACTGTGGGGAAATTAGGTACTTGAGGTCATTCACAGATGGCGCCCAAAGGAAGTAAGGTGGGCGGAGTCCAAAGTTGTTTACCACTAAAACTAATTGGCTACGCAACATCAGGGGAAGTGGCAACAACTGATGAGGAGTGTCTATATGTCTATATGGCTAGTCCTGTGAAAATCGTCCTGTAAAATGACCGTTTAGTGATTGGTTGGTCCTTTGCCCTGCCCCAATGACTCTGCAGTTTTGTGCTATAAAAGGCTCCGTTAAGTGCAAAATAAACGAGTTCTTGCTAGACTTGGCTGCCTGCTGCGTCTGATTGTCTCCAGGATCGGGAGGCTGGGGAACGGCCGAGCGGCGCACTTACCTCTCCTCGGACCCAGTCCATCCTCCTGAGGGTGGACTAAGACCCCGCACGCTACCTGACACAGAACATCCATCAGAACCCACAGTTGAGGCGGCGCTGGGGCATAGTGGGTAAAGCCGCCGCCTGCAGTGCAGGCATCCCTTATGGGCGCTGGTTTGAGTCCTGGCTGCTCCACTTCAGATCCAGCCCTCTGCATTGGCCTGGGAAAGCAGTAGAAGATGGCCCAAGTCCTTGGGCCCCTGCATTCCCGTGGGAGACCCGAAAAAGCTCCTGGCTTCAGATAGCACAGCTCCAGCTGTAGCAGCCAATTGGGGAGTGAACCATCGGATGGAAGACCTCTCTCTCTCTCTCTCTGCCTCTCTGTCTCTCTCTCTGCAACTCTGCCTTTCAAATAAAGAAATACTAATTAAAAAAAAAATCCCACTACCACCAGCCCTTTAAAAAAAAAGGAACCTTCAGCTGACATCATACTTAGTGGTGATGAAAGATCGTACACTTTCGCTGTAATTTCAGAAACAAAACAAGGCTGTCCATTCTTGTCCTTCTATTCAACACTGGGCTGGTGGTTTTTGTGATCAATTAGTTAAGAGAAACTGAACTAATCAAGGTTGAAAGGCAGAAGTAAAACCATGTTTGCAGAGGACCTCATCATGTCTATAGAAATCCTGAGAAACACACTATTAGAACTAATAAGTGAGTGCATCTATGTGGAAAGATACAAAATAAAAATACAAAAATACAGGGCTGGCCCTGTGGCGCAGTAGGCTAAGCCTCTGCCTGCAGCGCCGGCCTCCCACATGAGTGCCGGTTCGTATCCCGGCTGTTCCACTTCCGATCCGGCTCTCTGCTATGGCCTGGGAAAGCAGCAGAGGATGACCCAAGTACTTGGGCCCCTGCACCCGCCTGGGAGACCAGGAAGAAGCACCCGGCTCTATCTGTTGTAGCCATTTGGGGAGTGAACCAGCAGATGGAAGACCTTTCTCTCTGTTTATAACTCAGCCTCTCAGATAAATAAATATTTTAAAAATATATAAAAATAAACTATATTTCTATAGACTAACACTGAGTAAGACATTAAGATACTTCATTTTAATCAAAGCAATCAAAGTGCTTAGGAATAAATGTAAGTGCAAGACTTCTCACTGAAACTATAAAACATTTTGAAAGAAATTAAAGATTTATTTTTTAAAGATTTATTTACTTGAAAGGCAGAGTGACAAAGAGAGTGAGGGAGAGAGAGAGAGAGGGAGGGAGAGAGAGGGAAATTGTCCACCCACTGGCTCATTCCCCAATGGCTGCAACAGCCAGGGCTGGGCCACGCCAAAGCCAGGGGCCAAGAACTCCATCCAGGTCATCCACATGAGTGGCAGGGACCCAGCTACTTCTGTGGCCTTCCCAGGTACATTAACAGGAAGCTGGACTGGAAGTGGAGCAGCCAGGACTTGAATGTGGGCATCCAAGTGAAGGCTTAATCTGTTATGCCAAATGCCTGATCCCAAACTAAAGATCTAAACACATGGGAAAAAGTCATCCTATAGTCATGGACTGGAAGACTTAATGCTGTCAGTATGGCAATACCCTCCAAATACACTACAAAATCAATGCATTCACTATTAAAACTCCAGATTGTTGGCCAGCGCCGCGGCTCAATAGGCTAATCCTCCACCTAGCGGCGCCGGCACCCCGGGTTCTAGTCCTGATCAGGGCGCCAGATTCTGTCCCGGTTGCCCCTCTTCCAGGCCAGCTCTCTGCTGTGGCCAGGGAGTGCAGTGGAGGATGGCCCAAGTGCTTAAGCTCTGCACCCGTGTGGGAGACCAGGAGAAGCACCTGGCTCCTGCCTTCGGATCAGCGCAGTGCGCCGGCCGCAGAGCACCGGCTGCGGCGGCCATTGGAGGGTGAACCAACGGCAAAAGGAAGACCTTTCTTTCTGTCTCTCTTTCTCACAGTCCACTCTGCCTGTCAAAACAAAACAAAACAAAACAAAAAAACAAAACTCCAGATTGTTTTTGCTTATAATGACAAGTTGATCATAAAATTCATATGGAAATACAAGTGGCCTAGAACAGCTAAAATCATATTTTTTTAAAATAGAACAAAGTTGGAGGAATCACACTTCACAATTTAAAACCTACTGTGTGGGGCCGGCACTGTGGCTCAGCAGGTTAAAGCCCTGGCCTGAAGCGCCAGCATCCCATATGGGCGCTGGTTCTAGTCCCAGCTGCTCCATTTCCCATCCAGCTCTCTGTTGTGGCCTGGGAAACCAGTGGAAGATGGCCCAAGTCCTTGGGCCCCTGCACCCACATGGGAGACCTGGAAGAAGCCCCTGGCTCCTGGCTTCAGATCGGCACAGCTCCAGCCGTTGCGGCCATCTTGGGAGTGAACCCGCGGATGGAAGACCTCTCTCTATGCCTCTACCTCTCTCTGTAACTCTTTCAAATAAATAAAATTAATTTTAAAAAACCTACTGTGGAGCCACGGTAATCAAACAACATAGTACTGGCATAAGGACTGGCATATAAATCAATGGAATAGAATTGAGACTCCAGAGGTAACATCTTGTTTAATTTTCAACTCGGGTGCCAAGATAATCAATGGTGGAAAGAGCATGAGGTTTTGTTTGTTTGCTTGTTTGTTTGTTTTTACCAAATAGAGCAGACTAGATATCAAACGCCAGAGTGAAGTTGGACCCCTGTCTTACACTATCCGCAAAAATCAACTCAAAATGACCAAACACCTAAGTATAAATTAAAATTGTAAGTCTCGTATATGAAAACATAGTAAATCTTTGTGATCTTTGGTTATGCAATGGTTTCTTAGCTGTAACTCCAAAAATAAGTGACAGAAAAAGATATTTGACATTATCACATTTGTGCATCAAAGGACACTAACAAGAAAATGAAGACAGTTCATAGAATGAGAAACTATTTGCAAATCATACATACCCAGAATATACAAATAGCTCTTCTAATGCCACAATAAAAACACAAATAACGTGATTTAAAAGCTGGTAAAGAATTTGAATGGACATTATTTTGAAAAAGATACACAAATGACTAGTGAACCCGTGAAAAGATACTGGGCTTCATTAGTCATTAGGGAAATGCTAATCCAAACCACAATAAGATACTACTTCAAGCGCGCTAGGATGACAATTAAAAAAAAAAAAAGACAACAAGTGTTGGTAAGGATGTAGAGAAACTGAGACCCTCAGACATCGCTGGTGTGAATGCAAAGTGATGCAGGTACCCTGGAGAATAGTCTGGCAGTTCCTCAAAATCCTAAAGATAGAATCATCATGTGACCTAACAATTCTACTCTTAGGTGTATACTCAAGAGGAATGAAAATACACGTGGGGCTGGCACCGTGGCGCAGTGGGTTAAAGCCCTAGACTGCAGCACTGGCATCCCATATGGGCGCTGGTTTGAGTCCTGGCTGCTCCACTTTCCATCCAGCTCCTCACTAACACACCTGGGAAAGCAGTGGAGGATGGCCCACGTGCTTGGGCCCCTGTGCCCACCTGGGAGACCTGGAAGAAGCTCCTGGCTCCCGGCTTCGGATGGGCTCAGCTCCAGCCGTTGTGGCTAGTTGGGAAGTGAACCAGCAGATGGAAGGCCTCTCTCTGTCACTCCTCTCTCTGTAACTCTATCTTTCAAATAAATAAATCTTTTAAAAAGAAAGAGAAAAAAAATATGTCCACACAAAAACTTCCACATGAATGTTCACAGAATAATGCAACATTATTCAAAATAGCCCCAAATTGGAAACAACCCAAGCTGTCCACCAACTGATGATGGACGAAGTCCGTGCATGCCCATGCTGAAGCTGTGTTCAGTAATGAAAGTCTGAGCACTGACATCATATCCCAACAGAGATGAGTCTTGGAAAAACCTCATGAAGTGGAAGAAGTCAGTGACGAGTGATCATGTCACGTACGCCTCCACTTACACGAAGTGTCCAGAACAAGCAAACCCTAGGGATTTGCTGGAATTGAAGCAGTGGGGTAGGGGAGGTGGGACGAACATGAGCGGTGTAGGATTGCCGATGTGTATAGGACTTATTACCGGGGTGTTGAGAATGTTCTAAAATTAAATTGTGATAATTGTATAACTCTGTGAATATACTAAAGCCCACTGAACTGTACACTTTAAATGGGTTAATTTATGACATGAAAAATAATTTCAACAGAGCTATAAAAACAGACATTTTCTAATATACAGTTTCAAAAAATTAACCTCCAACTTATCATGAGAAGCTATTTGCAAAAGCAGTAAATAAATCAAAAAAGAGGGGAAACATATAATCCATAAAATAAAAGATTTAACACAGGAGAGAGGCAAAGTGAATTTCCAGATGAATGATAAAGTGATGCTCCCAATAGCCGTTTTTTTAAACACGCTGAGAGAGCTCTAAGTTCTACGCAACAGGCCAAAGGGAACCAGGAGAAAATATCCAGATGAGAAAAAAAAGAAACACACAGGACTATCTAATATTTGTACATTTCATGCTCACTTTTTTTGTTCTTCCAGGGATTTTGAGAGTGAATTTGTGGGTACACGGTACAAGAATAACTAAGCAAACAAACAGTAAGGCAATTACTAACTCCAGGTAAAACATAAAGTTGATTGTACCTTCTTCAATCAGCAGCGAATTACATTTCCAGGACCATACCCACAAACACTAAACACTGACCTCACCCACGGAGCGACAGTACACAATACTGTATTGAGAGAATGAAGAGAAGCCATGCTGTGAGTACACTGAGTGTCAGGAGAACAGCAAAAGGTGGTATGACAGAACACAACCCTCATCTTCCACCTAGGAACCAACAAACTCAAACTCTAACATGAAGAAGCAGCAGTACAACCTGCTATTTAGAAACAAAAGAGAAGCAGCAGCAAAGAGCAAAAAGTAGCTGGTTCTAGGAAGCAAGAATTCCAAAAAGACAGGGAATTACAATTTTTTTTTTCATTAGAGATACAGTTGCAAAATTTAAAAAGCAAAGAGGGGCCGGTGCTGTGGTGAAGTGGGTTAACGCCCTGGCCTGAAGCACCAGCATCCCATTTGGGCGCTGGTTCGAGACCCAGCTGCTCCACTTCTGATCCAGCTCTCTGCTATGGCCTGGGAAAGCAGTGGGTGATGGCCCAAGTCCTTGGGCCCCAGCACCCACATGGGAGACTGGGAAGAAGCTCCTGGCTCCTGGCTTCAGATCGGCACAGCTCTGGCTGTTGCAGCCAATTGGGGAGTGAACCATCGGATGGAAGACCTCTCTCTCTGTGTAACTTTGACTCTCGAATGAATAAATTCTCATGCATTAGTTTGATTTTTTAAAGGGATGTTTTAATTTTTAACAAAATTTATTTATTTGAAAGGCAGAGTTACACACAGAGAAAGCAAGAGTGACAGAGAAATCTTCCATCTGCTGGTTCACTTCTCAAATACCCACATCCACCAGGGCTGGGCCAGGCAAGCCAGGAGCCAGGAGCTTCATTCATGTCTCCCACATGGGTACAGGGGCCCAACCACTCGGGCCATCTTCTGCTGCTTTTCCAGGCTATTAGCAAGGAGCTGGATCGGAAGTGGAGCAGCTGGGACTTGAACCAGTACCCAGAGGCAGGCAGCAGTCTAAGCTGCTGTGCCAGAGCACCAGCCCCGCAGGGATCATTTTTAAAGTAAAGTGGATGATGGACCTGGAGGCAGCCTTTCCAGGGGGCCCTCAACTGTAGCTCCCCAATCTGCTTGCCTGCCTCAGCCTTCATGGGCCTCCCTCCCTGGTAACTGACAGCCCCTGCCACCTGCGGCTGCGCACCTCCGTGTGGCTTGCGCTGGCTTCCGCACCTGGTCCATTCTCGGCCTCTCCTGGCCTTTCCTCCTGCTTTAGGATCCAGCAGGAGTGGGCCAGTTTGACTCTGAATTTGTCAGCCCCAGACAATGAGTCTGCTCCCAGCTAGGTCTCTTAACTAAGCTTCATGTACACCAGTGGCAGCTGGCAGTCCTGCCCCTCCCTGAGCCTACAGTGGGCAGACTAAGCACGACCCCCCCGGGGCAGGCTGGCCACATGGGTACAAGGTCCTCTCCTGGGATCCAGATGCTGCACTTGCCAGTGAAACCACAGAAGACCCAAGTACATCTGGCTCATTCCAAGTCTATTAAACTTATGGGTCTCTCTCAAACCAATGAGCCAAATCTCCCCACTCCTGGGCATCTGGTGCAGTGACAAAGCCATGCTTAGGACACTCACATTCCATATGGGAGGGCCTAATTCAAGTCCGGCTACTCTGTTTCCAATCCAGCTTCCTGCTGACGTGCACCCTGGGAGGCAGCAGGTGAGGGTTCAAGTACTTAAGCCCCTCCCACCCACATGCCAGACACAAATAGAGTTCCAGGCTTCTGGCTTCAGCTTGGCCTGGCCCTGGCTGTTGTGGGCATTTGTGGGGTGAACCTGCACAAGGAAGATGTAGCTCCCCAATCTGCCTCTCAAATAAAATAAAAGTATTTTTAAAAATAATATTGTTGTTTTAACTCATCTGTGGAGCAAGGACCACAGATAAACACTCCAAATGATACACGATGCAGACTCAATGCAGCAGTTCCCAGGTGCATGGCAGGAAGGTCTGCCCAGACCCTTGCCAGCCCAGGGAGGGGTGTTCTGGGCTGAGCGTGGCTGGAAGCGCCACGTGTGTGCTCTGTGACCAGGGCCCTGCTGTCCCATACCTTTGTGATTCACAGGAGAAGGGATGAGTCCCGACTACAGCCTTGCTGGGGGAAGATCACCGCTCCCCAGTACAAGTTCCGTGGGGGCATCGTGGAGCAGCACGGGCTCCAACCTGAGTTCTCCAAGCCCTCAGAGAGCCACCTGAGTTCTCCAAGCCCTCAGAGAGCCACCTGAGTTCTCCAAGCCCTCAGAGCCAGCGTTTTCCTGGGTGGCCCCAGCGAGCACTGCAGGGTCATCCGGCGGACAGCCCGGCTGCCTCTCCTCCCCCAGCCCTCAGACATCACTTGGTTGATCTTTGCATTATCTCTTCCTCTAAGCTTCGTGCCATTTGGTCTTTAAGTTACTGATAAAAATATGGAAAAAGTCAAGGCCAATGCAAAGGCTCTGTAGTATGCATCCATGGTCTTCCAGTCAGGGTGAGAATAATCAGTGCCCCTCTGTCTATTAAACCAACAAGGTCTGTATCTAATTTGCTGTCGTCTGCCTGTGGCTCCTTTGTCTGCAAGACGGTTATGAAGCCTTTGTCCGGTTCCTGCGGACGTCCACAAACTCCATATTCATCAGGTCCTATCTGCAAGTGCGGGACCCAGCAGGTGGGGGCTGGAATGGAGGAGGGGGCTCAGGAAGCCACGGCAGGCTGTGTGGAGACGAAACTTGCAGAGATCCCTGGGAATGCATCCCGGGGGAGAGGCGTAGCTGTGGGGAGGGCCCAGCTCAGGAGCCTCGGAGATAAATACTAAATACGCTGATTAATGCACTTATCAAATCTTTCCCCAGGATTACATCAAGCCCCCAGGCCACTCTGGCACCTGGAAATGGAGACCACTGAAGTGGGGGGCGTGGGGGGGTGTTTGGCTCTGGGGTGAGGATTACCTCCCGGGATGCCCCCATTCCATACGGGAGTCCCTGGGTTCAAGTCCCAGCCCCTGCTTCTGAATCCAGCTTCCTGCTCATGTGCACCCTGGGAGGCAGCAGGTGACGGCTCACGTGGTCGACCCAGCCCCACCTGCTGCAGACATCTGGGAAGTGAGCCAGGGACTAGAAGATCTCTGTCTCTTTCATATAAATGTCAATTTTTTAAAATAGAGATGGGACAGAGACCCAGGCCATGAGGGCCCCTCACCCACTCCTACCTTTCTATCACGCCCCCCTCCCCGTCTCCCACACGTGAGGTCAGGATCTCAGAACCCTGTGGCTTGTGAGTTCCTTTCTTGATGACGTCACCCGTTTTTGAGCCACAGGGAAGGGGCCGCCCATGCCTCATTCCAGGCTCAACGAGGAAAGGGTCTGGGGTGCGTCCAAGCCCAGGGTGAGCCATCACCCACCTGCAGATCAGCTCCGCCGTCACTCTCCCTGCGACCTGTCCTGCCCCCTCCGCAGTGTCCCCTGCATCCGCTGTCATTGTCCTTGTCACCGGGATCTGCACACATTTATTTCCATGTCGCTCACATCTGCTACGTTGTCAGCAGTTTGACAGAGTGCAGGTGCTGTGCTGTTTATCTTCCTGTTCCCAGGGCCTGGCTCGTGCCTGGAGGGTGCAGCCCATTTGCACAAGGAAGCCCAGAACCTGGGGGTCCTGGGTGGGGCTGGGGCGGTACACCCCTCCCCACCCAACCCAAGTCAGTAAGCTCACTGCGTGGCCCAGCAAATATTAGTTAAACGCAGAAAAGCAAAATGCTTGCCTGAGAGAAAGGTCCCATACGCAGGATCTGCCCGCGCTGCTCAGCCTTGTCCTCAGCCAATCAAGGCCGAGGAAAGCGCCCTGTGGCATAGCACTAGGGCCCTGCCCTGGGGACGCCAATACTCAGCACGGACCAGAAGACGCTTGCCTCCGTCCAGGAAGGGCGCAGCTCCCCCCTCCCCCAGCCTCCCCACTGCCCCCTCCACACCAGCGGTTCTGACATCTGGCATAGCGCGGTGGAGGCCCCTCGAGGCCCTGGGCCCCGGGATGGAGTGGAGAACAACCAGACAGAGTTCCTGCCTTCACGAAGCTCGCCCCCTCCTTCAGGGCAGCAGGCAATGCAAGCAGCAGGTAACAGGCCAAGGTCATGAGAAGGAGACGGGCCCCAGGCGCAGAGGTGCTGCTGACACAGCCACACGGAGAGGGCCTCCAAGGAAACCCGCGCCACCTGCCCGCCTGCTCCACCCCAGGGCCTTTGCACAGGTTCTGTCTGCTCCCTCACCTCTCCAAGTCCGTACCTGGGGAGTGGGTCTGAAAGAGACCCACTGTAACCTGAAACAGTGGCCCTGGTTCCCTCCCCAGGAGCACCGCACGCCTTTTCCTACTGCACACAGCACTCACCTGTCACGTTTGTGGACTGTCCCTGGCCCCTCAATAAGTCCAGCGTGGCTCCCATGGCCTGCCTGGCACGGGCGAGATGCCCAGCAGGCACTGTCAACTCCCGTCTCTCGACCCCAACCCTGCACAGTGCAGGGGTGGGGGTGGGTGGGGCAAGGGGTGTCTCCCCAGGTCGAGGAAGACACTGGCGGAGGCGCAGCACACCCGCAGGGTTCAGGGCCTTTAGTCGCCCCCAGAGAGGGTAGGCACGGCCACAGCCCCAGGGGCGAGTCAGCAAGGGGCTGCAACCACTCGGGCGAGGGCCACGGAGCCGCCCACTGGGCCGAGGGAGGGGCGCCCCCGGCCTGACCTCCCGCACCTGCGAGAATTCAGTGCCCGCACACGCCACAGGGAGCAGAGGGTGACAGCGTGCGCGGGCATGGGCGGGGCATGTATGTGAGCTCCACCCTGCAGAGGCCACCCCCACGCCTCCCGCTCTGCCCCACCCCCACGCAGGCCCTGGCCAAGAGTTGGACCCGCGCAGGGCTTGTCCCATGCCCTTCCCCCACGCTGGGCCCGAAGGCCGGCTGTGACCCACGCGGGGCCCACTAGGCCACATGGTGGCAGGGCCGTGGTCACTCTGGCGCCATCAAGGGTTCCCTGGGGCTGGCCAGAGTTAAGTCCAGACTGGTGCATGTCTTCCTCGCTTCCTCCAAGTCTGAAACACAGAATTAGCCACTGAGCCAATCAATAATTCATCAGATGATCCGCATTTAGTCTAAATGAGATCTTCCTGCCGCCGGCTGGACTTTGAAGTCGTGCCCGGCTGACTGCCCAGTGCAGCCTGGTATGGCCCTGCTGGCCGGCCCCTCCCCAAGCGCTGCTGCCGGCCCCGCCCCCTGTGGCTTGGCCCACGCTGACCCCCTGCCCAGAAGCCCACCTGCTCTCTCTCCAAGGTCACTTTCAATCCCAGCCTTCACGGTGAGCCTCCCGGGGCATGGGCTGCAGACAGGAGTGCTTGGCAACCCTGTGTTTGTTTCCACTATTTGTAGGCTCTGTCTTCCCGGAGTTGTACAACCAGGCCAGGGCAGGGCACCGTAACAGGTGCCTCAGACCCCCTCAGGACACCCAGCGCAGGGCACCCAGTGATGCTGACGCGGCATCTGGTGCCCTGGCCTCAACTTAACCTGTGATATCAATCCCCTCTATCAAAAGAGCTGGATTTGAGTCCCGGCTCTGTTTCTGAGTCTAGCTTCCGGCTCAGCTGCACCTGGGGAGGCAGCAGGCGATGGCTCAAGTAACTGGGTCCCTAGACCTGCATGGAGTTCCTGGTTCTGGGGCCCTTGGGGAGTGAACTAGCAGATGGAATCTCTCTCTCCCTCCCCATAACTTTGAAATCTAAAAGGACATAGATAGGGCAGGTGTTGTGTCCCGGTGGGTTGAGCCACGGCTTGCAACACCTCCAATCCAGCTTGCTGCTAATGCGTCCCGGGGGGCAGTGGATGATGGCCCATGTGCTTGGGGCCCTGACACCCAGGTGGGAGGCCTGGATGGAGCTTTTGGGCTCCTGGATTAGCCTGGCCCAGCCCTGGCTGCTGCAGGCACTTGGGAAGTGAACCAGCAGATGAAAGGTGTCTCTGCGTCTCTCCCTCTGTCACCCTGCCTTCTGACTAGATGAAAACACATTTTTTAAAAGGTTCATGAAAAATATGTGTTATGAAAAAGCATGCATAGATTCCAAAAATGTTTTTGCTCCAAAATCAACTCATCTTTGGATTCCGTTCTCCTGGGACTCGGTGAAGGGCGTGGACACTTACCGAGTGGGCGTGACCTTGCGGCCCTGTGTCTCCAGCCCCATCCCTTTCTCTTAATCCAAACTACCTTTCACCCTACTTTTCCCTCCAGTGCTCAGGGATTAGATGAGCCATGGTACGTGATCGGACTTCCAATTGTAGATTATACTGGCTGCAGGCCTACGAAAGAGATTAGCGAGACGGCAAGCCAGGTCGGGGCAGGTCTGCTGCAGCGAGCCAGGTGAGAGGCGGCAGGAGCTGGCCCCAGACGGAAATGCAGAGAAGCCCAGGGGTTCCAGAGAAAACCGGAAGGTAAGAGAAGTTTCCACTTGTCCAGTCCTGTTCAGTTTGCAAAGCATTTTGCATTTATTTTCTCCTTCTACCCTCAGCCCCCACGAGTTGTGCTAAGCAGCAGGTGTGAGTAGTATCTCAAGAGTTCCAGGTGAGGAGCCGGAACTAGGAGCAGGGGAGTCGGCTGCCCCAGTCCACACAGCCGGTTAGAACAGGCTGGGACTCACGTCCGGATCCTTGGACGTCGCGGCAGGGACTCTTTCTGGCCGCATGGCACCGGACGCGTGCCAGAGCTGCCCCAGGAGGGCTGGGTGTTAAGCTGGAGAGCCTGGGCTCGGCTACCTGCCTCAGGCTATTTACACAGCTCCAATTGATTTGTTGTAACCTGTAATTATTTTTGCTGAATTTTTTTTCACGCTCCATTTGTGCTTCACTCTCCAGCAGACAGGCTATAGGAAAAAGCAGCCAGATGAGGGGAGCTGGCGAAGCCGCCTGGGGTTCTGGGACAGGAGGGGAGGGGAGCCAGTGCTGCCTTTCCTGCCCCACCTCTGGCCCCTCCCCGGCTCCCTCCCCTCCCAGGGCCAGGTCTCTCGGAGCTCTCGGATCTGCCCATGACCAAACACCACCCCACAGAGGGCGGGAACCCCGAGAGCCCCCAGCTCCTTGCTGCCACAGCCCCGTTTCCCCGACACACCTGCCCTGATGCTGACCTAGGGAGGAAACGAGTGACACGCAACCTTGATGGTTATTTCCTCCGGGAAACAAGAGGGGACTTCAGCAAGCTTGTGGGAGACAGAAAGGATGGGTGTGGTTTGGTTTGGTTTGGTTTGGTTTTGTGGTGCAAGCATGTTTTTAAATCCATGCGTGCTTTTTTCCATGACATGCCTTTTCCATGAATGTTTTGGAGACCCTTGTGAGATGCTGAGATCCTGGACCCGACTGGTGGAACCTTCCACCGTGTTCTCAGAGGCAGCTTGACTGCTTAGAATCACAGAGACTCTCCTTTGAGCAACACAGAGGTTCCTCGGAGTCCTCCGCTAGCCTAGGTCTAGCTTCCCCTCTTACGGAACCTGGTTCGAGGGGCTGGCGCTGTGGCATTGCTAAAGCTGCTGCCCACAACGATGGCATCCCATATGGGCACTGTTTCGGGTCCCGGCTGCTCCACTTCCAATCCAGCTTTCTGCTAAAGGCCTGCGCAAGCAGTGAAGATGGCCCAAGGGCTTGGGTCCCTGCACCCACATGGGAGACCTGGAAGAAGCTCCTGGGTTCGGCCTGGCCCAGTCCTGGCCGTTGCAGCTGCTTGGGCAGTGAATCAGTGGGTAGTAGATCTCTCTCTCTCCCTCTCTCATGTCTCCCTCTCTCTGTAACTCTGACGTTCAATGGAATAAATAAGTCCTTAACAAAATCTGATTTAAGCATGAATCCTGCTACATCAGCTTAGCAAAAATGCCCTCCCTCCGAGACCTGACCACCCATTACCTCATCGCCCTGGCCTGTCTTCAGCATTGACCCTAGCAAGTCAGCGTAGCCAGAAAACCTTTATCCTTGATGTTTCTTCGTAGTAATTTTCCACCCACTGATCCGCATCCTGCTCGTCGGTTATAAATTCAATCTCTCTCCCCAGTGCCAGATCCTGTTGCAGAGGTCCCTACACACATTGCCATCCGCCCACGTAGATGAAGTCTGCCCTCATCTTTAACAAGCATTGGGGAGATATATACATATAGGGTTGCCTGACCCCCGACAGGCTCCCTCGGTGAGGGGGGCAGTCGGAGCCGCTCATAACGCCCATTCCCCTTTGCTGACACAGCGGTCACTCCCCAGAGTCCCAAGAGGTTCTGTTGCGTCCCAGGTGGCTGCACCTGCTTGCCACAGCGCAGCCTCCCCAGGGTGCAAACCACTGCCCAGCTCCAGCCCAGGCAGCAGCCTCCCTCCCTTCCTCCCTTAGGGGTCCAACTCCTTCCCAGCAAGCCTTGGGAACGTGGGCTTGGATTGGTTTTGTCTTTTTCTTTTTTTAAGATGTGTTTATTTATTTGAAAGTCAGAGTTACAGAGAGGGAGAGACAGAGAGCCATATTCTATCTGCTGATTCACCCCCAAGATGGCTGCAGTGGCCTGGGCCGAGCCAGGCGGAAGCTCATCTGGGCTGCCGGGGTTGCAGGTGGCCGGCACTAGGCCACACCGACCCCTGGTTTTGTCTTTAAATGACAGTAGAAGTGCACAGCTGTGGTTCAGTCCAGCCCTGTGGGAAGACCCTAAACTTCCAGCAGCGAGTCACTGGGTGATTTCAAAGCATGGCTAAGATGCCGCAAGGCTATATAATCTTTTTTTTTTTTTAATTTATGTGACAGAGTTAGACAGTGAGCAAGAGAGAGAGAGAGAAAGGTCTTCCCTGCATTGGTTCACCCCTCAAATGGCCGCCACAGCCGGAACTACGACAATCCGAAGCCAGGAGCCAGGAGCCAGATGCTTCCTCCTGGTCCCCCATGTGGGTGCAGGGGCCCAAGTACCTGGGCCATCCTCCACTGCCCTCCCAGGCCACAGCACAGAGCTGGACTGGAAGAGGGGCAACCGGGACTGGAACCTGGTGCCCACATGGAATGCTGGCGCCACAGGTGGAGGATTAACCAAGTGAGTCACGGTGCTGGCCCGGCTTTTGTTGTTGTTTAAGATTTATTTGAAAGAGAGAGAGAGTGCATGAGAGAGCTCTTCCATCCATTGGTTTACTGCCCAAGTAGCCACATAGCTGGAGCTGGGCCAGGCCAAAGCCAGGAGGCAGGAACTCCACTCAGGACTCCCAAGTCGGTGACAGGAGCCCAAGCACTCGGGCCGTCTTCTGATGCCTTCCCAGGTGCATTAGCAGGGAGCTGGGTCAGAAGTGGGGCGGCTGGAACAGTGCACATAGGGGATGTTGGCTTAACCCACTGCTCCATCACGACGCCTCCCCCGAGGCTGTACAATCTTATGGGACCGTGGTGACGTGTGATCTGCATTGACTGATGCTTCCCTGTGCTCAGCTCCGGTGGTCTCCCTGGAGTGGAGCTGCGGTGAGTTGGCACGGTTCTCCCTCTGTCTCTACGACGAGCCTACAGTGGGATATGGGCACCGTTCACTTCAAAGACTCGTTCTCCCACCACGCTGCCCTTTTCCACGAACTCGCAGCTCGTCAGCCTCACTACTTCCAGTCCTCTCCCTGTTATTATCTCAAGGTCGCTTTTAACCTTTTTTTACGTTTAAGAGGCTTGGGGAGATTAAAAATCAAGACAGAACAAGGTGCCTATGTGCACACAGCTGTTTGTGATGGAGTAGGGGCTTCAAACCCAGGCCTGACCAAAACCCGTTTGCACTGTCCCAGCCACGCCTGGGTGAAGTTAATGAAAGATCTCCCTCAAAGGTATCACATTACCAAAGCCTTGGAAAGGCTGAGGAAAGAAATGCAGGGGGGCCAGTGCTGTGGCCTGATGGCCTAAGCCGCTGCCTGCATCTGATATGGACACCAATTTGAGACCTGGCTGCGCCACTTCTGATCCTGCTCCCTGCTAATGGCCTGGGAAAGCAGCAGAAGCCGGCCTGAGTGCTTGGGCTCCTGCACCCACAAGGGAGACCTGGAGGAAGCTCCTGACTGCGTTGGCCTGGGACAGCTCTGGCTGTGGCAGCCATCTGGGGAGTGAACCAGCAATGGAAGACCTCTCCCCATCCTCTCTCTCTATCTCTGCCCTTTAAATAAATAGAAGTGAATTTTTAAAAAAAAAAAAAAAAAAGAGAAGAAAGAAATGCTAGAGGAGAGTCCTTGGGAGTCAGTGGAGTGGAGAGCTGTGTTCTGGAGACAGCCTCCAGAGGCCTTCAAACTTACACCAGGTCAACAAATAAACAAGCAACGGCCGGCGCCACAGCTCACTAGGCTAATCCTCTGCCTAGCGGCGCTGGCACACCGGGTTCTAGTCCCGGTCAGGGCTCCGGATTCTGTCCTGGTTGCCCCTCTTCTTGTCCAGCTCTCTGCTGTGGCCTGGGAGTGCAGTGGAGGATGGCCCACGTGCTTGGGCCCTGCACCCACATGGGAGACCAGGAGAAGCACCTGGCTCCTGGCTTCGGATCAGTGGGGTGTGCTGGCTGCAGTGGCCATTGGGGGGGGTGAACCAACGGAAAAGGAAGACCTTTCTCTCTGTCTCTCTCACTGTCCACTCTGCCTGTAAAAAAAAAAATAAAAAAATAAGGCCGGCGCCGCGGCTCACTAGGCTAATCCTCCGCCTTGCGGCGCCGGCACACTGGGTTCTAGTCCCGGTCAGGGCACCGGATTCTGTCCCAGTTGCCCCTCTTCCAGGCCAGCTCTCTGCTGTGGCCAGGGAGTGCAGTGGAGGATGGCCCAAGTGCTTGAGCCCTGCACCCCATGGGAGACCAGGAGAAGCACCTGGCTCCTGCCTTCGGATCAGTGTGGTGCGCTGGCCGCGGCGGCCATTGGAGGGTGAACCAACGGCAAAGGAAGACCTTTCTCTCTGTCTCTCTCTCTCACTGTCCACTCTGCCTGTCAAAACAAAACAAAAACAAATAAACAAGCAGCATAAACAAACACTGAACTGTAGCTAGCGTTACGGTGCTGAAATACCTAGGAGCATACTGTTGTCTGCAACTTACCTTGCCTTGTGTTGAAGCCTAAGGAGAGACTGGCGGATGGCTGGACGGACAGGTACATGCTAAAGCCTAGACAGCAACACGTGAGGTGCAGCATCTGGGTTGGGGCCAGCTCTGTGACACAGCAGGTTAAGCTCCACCTGCAGCGCTAGCATCCCACATTGGATGCAGCCCGTTCCACCCTGGCTGCTCCGCTCCCCGTCGAGCTCCCTGCTAATGCACCTGGGAAGGCAGCAGAAGACGGCCCGAGTGCTAGGCCCCTGCCACCTAGTGGGAGACCCGATGGAGTTCTGACCTCCTGGTTTCCGCCTGGCTCAGCCCTGGCTGTTGTGGCCATTTGGGGATGAACCAGAGGATGGAAGATCTCTGTCTTTCTCTGTTTCAAAGAAATAAAATAAAATGGGTTGTGGGCGTCTGAGTGTCACTGTGCAATTCTTTAAACTTTCCTGGATGTCTCCGGGTCTCATGATCATGGACTGGGAGGACACGTGTCACATGACTGGGCCACACCCACCTCTGGTTGCATGTCACTGTCACTTGGGGGAGCTCAGGCAGTAGGCACTGAGTTTTTTCCCTTTCTCTTACCGGAAGAGCTTTGGTGCAGACACAAAGACACAGGCCCTGCCTTGTGCAAATCTAGGCTATCTGGGAGCAGATAGGACAGAATCATAAAAGCAACCACTGTTACGACTGTGAGCTCTCGGGGCCGGCGCCGTGGCTCACTTGGTTAATCCTCCGCCTGCGGCACTGGCATCCCATATGGGTGCCGGTTCTAGTCCCAGCTGCTTCTCTTCCAGTCCAGCTCTCTGCTGTGGCCCGGGAGGGCAGTGGAAGATGGCCCGAGTGCTTGGGCCCCTGCACCCACATGGGAGACCAGGAAGAAGCACCTGGCTCCTGGCTTCGGATCAGCACAGCACCAGCTATAGCGGCCATTTGGGGAGTGAACCAACAGAGGGAAGCCCTTTCTCTCTGTCTCTCTTACTGTCTGTAACTCTACCTGTCAAATAAAAAAAAAAAAAGGCTGTGAGCTCCCTCTTCTGCTGTTCGGGTGGGAGCAGAGGTGTGAGTGCCTGTGCACTGTCTGTGTGACTTGGATGCAGGGAAGGCCCATGACAGCTACTTAAGAGACAGGAAGGAACAGCAAGAGCAGGTGACCCAGGAGCACCTGGCGCAGTGGAGAACCCGCCAGCAGGTCCCTGATGGGGCGTTCAGGAGCCGCACTGGCCCCTTTGGCGGAAGCGTGGTTTAGTGGAAAGCTCTGGAGACTAGCAACCAAGCCAGTCCCAACTCTGCCACTTTGCATCAACTTAAACAAGTCGCTGTTCCTTCTGAAGCTTTATTTCCCCTTTAAGGTTCATGAACGGTTGCCTGCAGGCCACACTCTGCCTGAGGCTTGCTTGTATATGGCCCGGGAGTAAAGAATGGCTTTTATATTTCTAAATGGTTGGGGAAAGCACAAAAGAAGAAAAACATGTTGCGAGGTTTGAAAATTGCTTACAGTTTCAATGCCAGTGTCCTTGAGTGGGTCTGGTGGGGTGGAGCCACACTCATGTGTTGTGTACCGTGGCTTCCAACCTGCGCCTGCAGAACCCGGGCGGCAGTGGCCGTAGCATGGCCTGCAAACCCTGAAAGTGGCACTCTCTGACCTTCAGGGAAGCCTCTGCCCACCCAGTGAGAAATGGGGCACCCCCCACTCCACTGCTCCACCTAACTCGCTTAACAAGGTCGTGATGAGAATGAATGTGAGATGGGAGCTTATGGAACTGCGCAAGACTCCCTAAGAGGCAGGTGCCACTGCCACCCTGGCCCCGTCTCTCTCGGTGCCAAAGCCGTCCTCACACGGAGGGCGCATCAGGAAGGGCTATTACATGAGTGAAGGCAGACAAGGCGGGCGTGCAGAAACCAATGCCCCGATTCTGCCCACGAGGCTTCCCGCAGCCAGGACCCTGGCGAGGGTGGGGGGAGGTGCACTCCTGCAAAGTTGGGCGTGGACAGTCCTGCCGAAGCGGGGGACCAGGTATTTGTCAGGGACTGAATGAGCCAGTGATTAAACATCCCATTATTAAAAACTACATTACATAGACTTACAATTCAACCAATCGCACTGAAGGCAAAGGGGATAAATATCAGCTTTCATCACACCCCCTTTGACCGTATGTTCCGATGACCTATGCTCCCGAGGTGGTTTGCATCTGCTGTGTTTAGATGGAGAAAGCGGCACCGAAGGCTGTGCCTCCACAACCCTCTTCTGTCTCTGTGTTCTGAGATGTCCTATTTGGCAATCTCAAAACTCCCCGTAGATGAAGCGTTTCCACCTTGGCAAATGACAAACCCTACGACTCAGGCATTGCTCCTGGTTGTTTGCCACTTCCCAGCACAGTGCTGGCACTGGGGCTCCCACGTGCAGGAGAGTCCCAGGGGAGAACGACAGAGGACAGAGGGCAGGGGACAGGGGGATGGAAGAGCCGGAGGGTCAGGGCCATTTTTTTCCCAAGAAGCCTTTGAGCCAGGGAGGAGTTTTGGGGACCAAAGCTCCAGTAATTTTCCCAGGGAAAACCCAGAGGCTTTGTGCCTGCAAGTGATGTGGTCAATGACTGCGTGACTCTTCTAATCCAGGTTCTTTCCTCCCACAGAGATAGAAACACTAAGCAGAAACTGGTATCATGTGCAAATAGGAGCAGGGTTTATTGGACAGTGAGGGAATAAACGTACATTCACACAGGCGTGAATGTGGGCCACTCCGCACAGAGAAATACCCAAATGAACATGAGCGGGCAAAAGAGAGAGAAAAGCCGACAGTGGTACCCATAATTGGGAGGTCTGTCTGAGCACAGGAGAGCTGTAGGTCCCAGCGCTTGCCTCGTGGAAACAGGGCATGCAGGAGCAGTAGCTCTAAGCAAGGTCATGGTGGAAAGGTTCTTCCCCCTTGCACCTCTTTTTATAAGGATAGGGTGGCACCCCGATTGGATATGCAAATGGAGTAGGCTCTTGACATACAGCCTGGACCTGGACATGACAGGTGCATCCTGGGAGGGTGGGCATATCAAATCGACAGTTAAAGAGGTAGTGTTCATGGCAGGGGTACAAGAATTCCAGCTCACCTAACCTTGACTTCGTGCCTATTTGTGCCTCATCACAAGCATTCCCGTGATCCACATTTTGGATGCACCTCCAGAATGTGAGGGCTGGAAGAACCCCGTTACACAAAGCTGAGTTCCCTGCATCTCAGGCAAGTTCAGGCAGCGCCTCAGGCTGTAACAGGGAGGGAGCCAGAGAACAGGTCAGGGCCAGCCCCTGTGCTGTGGCTCAGCGTGCACTGCCCAAACCCTGGGCCTGTGCTGGCTAGAAATGGCCAACAGGGCTGAGACCGTCCATGATGAAAATGCAATCGCTGTGATTGACACAGCCACGCCCACCATGAACCTGCCCCCATGATGCTTCTGAGACCTCTCCAAAGAGCATAAAATGGGGTTGCTCAAGCCCCTGCCCAAACCCCACCCCAGATGCCACCCCGCCCTGTAAAAGGACAACCCCAGTTTTGTAAATTGCAGCTCATTCTCTTCCCAGTTCCCTTGAGTGCACACTTTCACTGTAAATAAATCTTGCCTTCCTGCTCACTTTTATCTGTGTCTCTTCCATGAATTCCTCCTTGTGTGTAGAAAAAACCTGGAAGAAGCCTGGCCAGGGGCCTCCCCCCGGACACGCAGAGCCAGGCCTGGTGCCTGACCACTCCTTCCAGGACAGCGGTGAGCGGTGTAGTTTTACCAAGCGACTGCTGATGACAGGAGTCAGTGGCTTCTGGGGGACATGCATTGCACGCTCTTCCCAACAGAGAGGACCTGCCTCCCTCCCCTCTGCCGACAGGTGTCTGGAGGCTTTGTCAGGCCGGGAGAGTTTAATCCCCGGTGCTCTGAGCCCATGCTGCTCCCCAGTAGCCTTTCCTCCCATTGCCCTTCCGTGCCCACCCTGATGTTTCTTCCCTAACACAGGCTCAGTAAGGGCGTGGGAAGTGCTCAGCTCATGACGAGTGTGGCGTGTGGGCGGGTATACACTGGACGTGCAGTCTGAGTGTGGCGTATGGGCGGGTGACGGACTACAGCTTGGGGAGGCTCCGGTGCTGTGTGGTACACAGTTGCCAAAGCATGTCTCCAGGGGAGGGTGGTGAGTCTTGATTTCTTGTTCTCCTCCATGGCCAGCCAACAGGGGAAACAAGCCCAGGAGACAGGAGACGGTATCCTCGGGACAGCCACACTGGGAGCACACGGAGCGATTTTAGGTCGGCCCTTTTCAATCAGGATCAGGTAAAACAGTAGACTTGGCACGTCAGAGAGAAACCACCATGTCCAGGACTTCTGTCTACAGATGAAGACACAGGCCAGCGAGAGGACTGATGGGAGCAGAGCTACGTTGCTATTGAGCGACACAGGGACAACATTGCACTATAATAAACACTCAAAGGCATTTGGTCTCTGCCCCTGCTTCCTGGCATTCAGCTCCTAGAGTCTTTGGGATGTCCAGAGTGATGGGCGTGTCTTTTGCAGATGAAATGAGTGGAGGGTGGGGTAGATGGCTTCAGGATGGGAGCCTTCACCAGAAAGACCAGGGCGCGAAGGAGGGTTGGGATGCCGCCGCAGCCTCTCAACCCCTGAGTAGGGGAGCTGGACCGAGGCTTGAGCTGATCACCAATGGCCACAGAAATAATCAATCAGTCCTAGGTAACGAAGCCTCTATAAACCCAACGAAGAGGTTTTGGAGCTTCCAGAGAGCTGAGCACACACAGGTGTGTGGAGGGCAGTGTGCCCTTCCTGCACGTCTCGCCCTCTGCACCTCTCCCGTCTGACTACCCTTGACAGTATCCTGTATAACGAACTATCCAATGTCAGTGTCCCCGGGTTCTGTGAGCTCTCCTAGCAAATGGCTCAACCCAGGGAGGGGGCCGTGGGAAGCACGGGTCACAGCCGGCGGCTTGCAATCGGAAGCTGCTGTGGGCAGGCAGTCTCGGGGGCCTGTGGGATCTGATGCTGTCTCCAGGCAGGTGTCGGGATGGAACCAGATTACAGGGCATGCAGCTGCTGGCCCCTGGAGGATCACCTGTGTGTGGGAACCCCCAACCCCATCCAGAGACAGAGACGTACATGTGAAAAGTGGTTTGTTTCGCCTTCAGACCAGGTCTTGTTGAAGTTTGTTCATTCCCAAGAACAGAACTGGAACTAGGTCTCTTGAGTCCAGACACAATTGGAGATGCACAGAACCATTACTTTTTTTTTTTTTTTTAAGGAACCTATTCTATATATTCCTAGAAGCATGGGAACACTACGAAATGAGTTCAGTAAGCAGAGTGGCTGCCTCTGTGGTCTGGCTGACAGCTTGCAATGGAGAGATGGGTATAGACAGAAAAGAAGGCCAGGCCAGGACCCTGGCTCTTCCCAGAGAATGTGCAATCCCCGTGAGTGACAACCAGTGCAAGCTTGGTGTGGTGAGGAAGGCATGGGCTTGAGAAAGAAAGGCCTGAGTTCAAACCCTACCTCTGCTGTAGATCAGCTGCGTGACCTTGGGCAAGCCACGCAGCCTCCCCAAACTGCCAATGGCCTGAGCATGAAGTGCAGGGAGGGACGTGCGAGGCTAGGACGAGGTGTTTGCAAAGCACTTAGAGTAGGGCCTCAGACACCACAGAGGCTTGAATATCGGCAGCTCGTGTTACACCCAGTGACAGGCAGTGCAAGGTACAGGCCGTGGACAGAGCCAGAAACACGGGAATCACAGGGGAACGGCTGACCCACGGTGTGGGTGGCAGTAACAGCACCACCTCCCCAGGTGTGCACTTGTCCCAGAGATTGCAGGCGGCTGTGACGGCCAAAGCAGCGCCCGGGCTATTCTCCAGGCTGCGCACACTGGTGTTCACTCCGCGGCAATTGATTTTTTCCCCGATCATGTTCAACATGATGAGGCTGTGGCGATGCGGAAGCGAAAGCAGGTGCAGCATGCAGTAGCCCACATCTGACCCCGGACCCCCTCTCTTCCAGCCTCGCTCACTCTTCCAGTGTGGGAAGGGCCTGCAGCACCCCCAAAGGTCCAGAATCCCGAGGAAAAGACAGACAGGGATGAAGAGAGGCTGCCTCGTGCTGACTCACCCCTCCGCTCTCCAGCGCCCTGGTGAGGGGCGGGGCTGCTGGCCGAGGCCTGTTTCCCTGATGGCCCTTCCAGAGTTGGCAGGAACCCATTCCGGGCTGATGGAGGCTCGTTCCCTGCACCCGGCCCCGGACAATTGCTTCTGGGCTGCTGCTCTGGGCTCTGCGCCAGGCAGACTCCGGCGTTCAACTCAGTCAGAGCCGGAGTGCAAAGAACTCAAGACAGGCCAGGTGCCGCATGCCAATGATAGGAGGGAGGTGGAGACGGCGCTCGCTCGGCTCGGCCTTGTGGACGCTGGCATGGGCCTGTTGGGAGCCTGCTGCAGAGAGTGTGTGAGAACGCAGGAGTGGACACCTGGGCTGGGCAGCACCTGGGTGTCCACCTCTGCTCCTGCGTGCACAGTGGGAATGGGAGAGGCAAATGTGCCTGTGCATGAACCACGTGTGAACGGGGTGTGCGCTGTGCGCTGGGAGGATGGTGGGTGGGTGTGAATGTGGGTGTGAGCTGTATACGAGATG
The DNA here is from genome assembly GCF_964237555.1 of Oryctolagus cuniculus. Classification (NCBI taxonomy): domain Eukaryota; kingdom Metazoa; phylum Chordata; class Mammalia; order Lagomorpha; family Leporidae; genus Oryctolagus; species Oryctolagus cuniculus. The sequence goes on along the minus strand of NC_091444.1, from coordinate 20,133,803 downwards.
AGCACGTTCGTGAACCGGTACCCGGCGCCTCTGCGGTACTCGGCCTTCAGCTCTGGTCTAGGGTTCTGTGTATTTAAACAAGTCTATGGGTAGATGTGTGGGGTTTGTGCTTGTGTGTGTTTTCATATGTGTGTGCTTTTCAAAGACTTATTTGTTTAAAAAGCAGAGCAACTGGGGTTGGAGAGAGGAAGGAAGGAGGGAAGGAGGGAAGGAGGGAGAAAGAGAAAGATATAGAGATCTTTCATCTACTTGTTCACTTCCCAAATGCCTACGACCTCTAGGGCTAGTCCAGCCTGAAGCCAGGAGCCATGTGTTCCATCCTGGTCCCCCCGCCGGGTGACAGGAATGCAAGCACTTGGGCCATCATGTGTGGCCTCCCAGGAGGCACACTCACAGGAAGCGGGATCTGCAGCTGAATTCCTGGGACCTGAGCCAGGCACTCTGATACAGAATGTGGGTACCCCGAGGTGGCTTCACCTACTGTGCCATGACACCTGTCCCCGAGGCTTGCTTCATTAAGCCACCCACTCTCAGAGGAACTAATCCACCCCTGTGAGACCTAACTCACTCTGAACACTAGGATCAACACCTTCACAACCCCATCACCCCCGCCAGGGCTCACTTCTCAGAGGGCCCCAGCATCTTTTAATACCGTTACATAGGGGATCAAGCTTAGAACAAACCACATCCAAACCATAGCACCCACCAATACCATATGCACCTGCTGCTCCAACACAAGCCACCTCCCCAGCTGGGCCCCACCACCAGGAGGAGCCTCGGATCCAAGGCCTGGACACATCCCAAAGACTGTCATAGCCTCCTCCCATTCTGCCCTTCAGAGCAAAGACCCGCGGCGGGAGCTGAAAGGGTCGTGCTGAGTCCCCTCTGCAGAGCCGTGATGTCGACGTCCTGGTTTCCCACTGCGGGCCGACAGGGCTGCTCAGAAGCCCAGCTCGTGTCCTCACCACCTTGTCATCTCCTGGAAGCTGCTGACTCTAGCAGATCCCCCTGCTCTGGGACTGACAGTCCTTTGCTTGCATCTAATGAGGAGCGAGAGGCTGCCGAAACTGACAATAGAATTATCTGGGATGCTGGATTCTGTCAGTCTCCATCAGGAACCCAGGGGGGCAATAGTCGAAGCACCAGGACACCTTGGTGCTGTTATTGCAACAGGGTTCACTGTGCAAGCAAACAAGACAACCTTCCCCCTGGACGCTCACCCCGGGCTGATGAGTCAACCTGGCCTCCAGCCCAGGCTGCAGCATCCACCTCTCCCAGCACTCCGAGGAGGTACAGCCCTGGGTTAGGGATGCACCTGACCGCTGGGCGGACGTGGAGGTTAGCTAGGCTCGCCCTTCCCTGGAAGCTCTGCCTGATTAACCCTGGCCCCTCGAAGCCTCCTCCAGATTTCGATAATTTCCAGGGTGACTCACATCCTCTTGGCCACTGGTGAATGACTTGGTCCAGGGCCACCTCTGACACTCCTACCCTCCGTAAGCTTGTTCCCACCGTGTCAACCCATTGAGGTTCCTGTATTTTCTTCAACTGACTCAAAAAAATCACTCAAAAGGGAGTCTTTTCAATAATGGTGCTGGAACAGTTAGACAAACTTATGCAAAAAATGAGTCTCAACCTAAACTTCACAACAAACGTAACCAATTCCTAGACTTTAATGGGTCCTAGGATCTCGTCCTTTGCCTGCAGTTCCTTTGCAGAGATTAAATCACTGAGGTAAACGAGTTGCACAGGGCTAAGAGACCCTTAGTTACAGAGACCTGGATTGTCCCTGTAATTAACATAGCTGGGGCCAGCACTGGCACAGTGGGGTAAGCCGCCACCTGTGATGCTGGCATCCCACATGGGCTCTGGTTCAATCCCAGGTTCCATTTCCAATCCCGCTCTCTGCTAATGGCCTCAGAAGGCAGCAGAAGATGTTACAAAGGCAGCAAATGGTGTTACAAATGAGCCATACAACTATCCTGAAAGAGAAAGGAGAAGGGACTTGCTCCATAGCGCCGTAGGTTAATCCTCCGCCTGCGGCACTGGCATCCCATATGGGCGCCGGTTCTAGTCCTGACTGCTCCTCTTCTGATCCAGCTCTCTGCTGTGGCCTGGGAAAACAGTGGAAGATGGCCCAAGTCCTTGGGCCCCTGCACCCACATGGGAGACCAGGAAGAAGCACCTGGCTCCTGGCTTCAGATTGGCCCAGCTCTGGCCATTGCAGCCATCTGGGGAGTGAACCAATGGAAGAAAGCCCTCTCTGTCTCTCCCTCTCACTGTCTGTAACCCTATCTCTCAAATACATAAATAAAAATCTTTAAAAGGGAGAGAAAACAAGCAACCTAATTAACTTTGGAAAGCATACCCAAGACTCAAGATAAAAAGAACTATATACAAGCATTGTACTCTGATTGGTAAATGCGCTCGCCATGGGGGTATGAGTCAGCAATCCTGCAACTCCTTTGTGTGTGCATACGTGGTTGAAGGGACAGGACACACAGGTGAGTCCCACTAATTGCAGCAGGAATGTTCTGTTACTGCAAACACTGCACTGCTCCCACAGGAAGTACCAGGAAATGTTCCTGTGAGCCCCGGTCACCACGTGTTCAATAACTGGTCAGAACATAACCTCCCGTATGTGTCTTTAAAGGCTGCTTCATTAACATTGAACTTATGGCCAGCTTCGCTATAATCCACACCTGAATGAAGAAGAGCTAACTCATGTATTTTCTCTATAAAGCACAGTGCCAGACAGCATTCTAGGACTACACTTGGGGAGCATTTTAAGCAGCAAAATTCCCCATAAAAAGCACAAAAATACGATAAACATGACACTAAACGGCCCATGAGAAGGACACTTGTTTACAGTATGGGAGCTGTAGCAAGAAGGCGGAAGGGAGTCTCCCCTGAGCTCATCTTGGAACAGGTGCACTGGGCAAGTCAAGTTTCTGGAAGCTCTGGACATGTCAGTGAATGACCACCAAAGCACCATGAGTATTGACCTGGGGTTACAAGTAAGTTGCAGTGAGTAGGAGACATTGCAAATACAGTAAGAATCCATGGATGCAAGGAGCTGTTGTGTGCTGTAGAGAACGAGAGCCAAACAAGGGGAGTGAGGGATCAACACCACTGTGTCCTTGAGGTCATGAAACCGAGCCCCCAGACACCAGATCCTGCCAGGCCCCCGTCTCCTAGTCACCCTTCCTTAGCTTCACTCACGGAGTCAGGAAGTAGCACACATGGACCAGACCCAGGAGGTCATTTGCTTCTCCAACAGGTAACACTTGGGGAATCCCAGGTCCTAGGCAGAAAGTAAGTGCCACCTGCATGCAACCCCCAGGCTGCCTGCCGAAGCCCACTTGGCCATGACACCAGCCAGCTGGCGTTGAGCAGGCAGCTCACACACAGCATCGTGGTGGTGCTTCAGGGCTGGACTGCTGGCTTCCAGCTCGCCCAGGTCCTCACGTGCACACTGCCTTCATCCCGTCTCAGCAGTGTCTTCTGAAGAACAGCCGGAGCGAGACAACCTGGCCAGGCTGGGTCCAATCTCACCATCTGTGGACCTCAGGGACCCACCATGACTCGAAGAGAAGGCGAGTATGGCCACGCATCTAGTATAAGCCTCAGCACCTGACACCAGAGTCTTGCAGCTCCTGTGGGATTTCACCAGACCAGCTCCCTTCTCCTTGTAGCCTCTTTAAAAACCCCAAAGCATCATCACTCAGGGGAGCGGTAGTTCTGGAGATGAGGTCTGTTACCCCCTCATCGGCTGACAGATTAAAGTTTGTCTTTCCTATTTACCCTCAAACCTTATCGTCACTGTTCTGATTCAGCACCAGGGACAGGGACCAAGCTTCCATAGTATTTGCATTGGCTGCATGCACTCAACTTTCTGGAGTTAAACTCACAGAATTCGGGCTAGAGGGGTGCTTAGAGAGCCTGCCTCCACCACCTCTCTGCACAGGAGAATGCAGGCCTGGGAAGGGAAGTGGCTTCGCCAGGTACGCACTGGCTCGCTCCTCTGTCTATTTGGTGGGGGGAAGTGATGGCAGGGACTGAGAGTTTTGTAGGGGTGGGGCTGGGGAGGTTAGGTTGTTTGAAATCCAGATCTCAGTTTACCCAGACTGAGGCTCTCATAACCACGGATCTGCCAGGAACTTCCGGGCACAGGCTCATACGGCCTCTCTTCCCAGCTGCGCTCACTCCCCAGGTGAGCTCATCCATTCTCATTACTTTAAGTACCATCTATATGCAAATGTGTGACTCCAGCCTGGACCTCTTCTGCTGAACTCCAGACTGCAATTTCCCACTGCCTTCCAGTCATCACCACCTGCTTATCCAAGGGGCGTCTCACACCTGACATCGCCCACACAGGACTGGGATTCCCTCCCCACAGCTGCTCATCCCCCATCTCTCCCATCCCAGCCAAAGGCAGCTCCCACCGCTCCGGCTAAATCCGGGGCAGCATCCGCCAGTCCCTTCTCACATATTCTGCATACAATCCCGCAGCCAATCCTGTTGCCCCGCGGAGTGATAACCATCTCCACCAACGCCCCCAAGGCCCTCTGACTACTGCACATTTCCAGCCTTGCTGCATTCAGCCTGCCCAACAGCTGTTGGAATTGTCCTTATAAATTATCCTGTCATGTCCCGCCTCTGCTCCTCCCACGGCTTCTTTCTCACTCGGAGTAAAATCCAAGACCCAAAGGCAACCCCTGAAGTCTCAGTGAACCCTGGTCTCTCCTCCCACCCACCACCCACACCTGTTCCAGCCACCCCCAAACACCCACGGCATGCTTTTTGGCTGGACTTGCACCCTTGCTGCTCCCACTGCTATAGGGGAAGCTCTTTCCCCAGAGAGCAGGGTGGTCGCTCTTCAACACATTCCCCTCTGGGCTTGGACAAGCAGAAGAAGGCCCAGCTGGAAACCACAGCGTCTTGCGAGGGGGAGTCGGGCCTGGGCCCCCAGCCTCGCTCCTTACAGAGCTCTGCTCAAACATCCCTTGCTCAGAGTGCTTCCCTGACCCCCATGCCCACCTGCGCCTTCCCCATCCGTCTCAAGCCTCTTCATGCTGGTTTTTATTCTTAACATTGGTTGCCACCTGCTCTGTCTGATATTGTGTTTATGAATTGCCTGTCTCTTCCACTGGATAGCACACGTGTGTCTAATTTGTTCACTGCTATATCCCCTGGACCTAGAATATTACCTGGCATGTAGTAGGCACTGGATTTTTTATTTTTTAAACAAAAATTCATTTTATTTGAAAGACAGAGAACTTCCATCTATCTACTGGCTCACTCCCCAAACACTCTTAACAGCCAGGACTGGGCCAGGCCGAAGCCAGGAGCCTGGAATTCTATCTGAGTCTCCCATATGAGTAGCAGGGGCCCCAAGTACTGCTGCCTCCCAGGGTGTGTATCAGCAGGAAGCGGGGTCAGAAGTGGAGTAGCTGGAACTCACACCCAGGCACTCGGATGTGGGATATGGGTACCCCAGTGGCCAATCAACCACTGTGCCCAATGCCAGGCCCCCACATACTGGATTTCTATGTTTTTGGTTATATGAGCGAATATATAACATGTGGAAAGACCTGCATTTAGAACCAGAGAACCAGAGAACCTTACTGCTCTCTCCAGTAAGGGTCACAAGGAGATGGCAGCTGAGGAGGTGGGTCCTGGATTTTCCCAAGGAGCAGTAAGGGGAGGGAGGGCACCTCTTAGTCCCTGCCCCTCCCCTTTGTGCCCCCAGGCCACCTCCTAGCGACCCTGGAAGCACACACTACACTGTCAAGGCTATGAATGAAACTGGCCAATGTTTCCCAACGGCCTCTGCTCAGAAAGGGCCCGGCACCTTTTCACAAGGCAAAATAACAAAAGCAGCCGTTTGCAGCTTGGCACTGGATCCCGCGCTCCTCCCACCCCCATTGACCCACTGCAGCGTGGCCTCTTTTCCAGAAATCTCTGCTCTCCCGCCCCACACAGAAGTTCTCAGCCCCAATCTGGATTCCTCTGGTTTGCATCTCCAAAGAAATAAAACAAATCCCACTAAGCGCTGTTTGTTTTTCCTGGCAGGCCTGTTGTGGCTCCTGGGATCTGGAGGGGCCAGTCCAGGCGTGGCACATCTGGGTCTGGGGAGCCCAGACCCCACCCCAGGCCAGCACAAGAAAAGGGGGGGGGTGCGCTCAGCCCCACTTGAAAGGCGGTGCAGGAGAGGGTGCATTGCAGACACAAAGACAACAAAACCCACCTCACACAATGGCAGCCCCATTTGCATAACAGAGACGGAGCACACTTAGCCCTGGCAATTAGATTCCCTGGCGATCAGAGGAGCCGAAAATGCAGCTTCAGAGTGGAAAAAGACTGTGGGATTGAGGACCCCTGGGGAGGGGAGGTATTGAACACCCCAAGACTAGTTGGAGGCATTACTCTAGAAGCCAAAAACTGGGTCCTCTCCCCTGACACACAACAAGTTATTGCAAAGCCCAGAGCAAGAGGTCCGTCGGCAGCTACCGCCCCCTTCCCTGCTCCCCGGGAAGAAAAGGCGGTGCATCAAAGTCGGGGGTGAGCAGGGCGTGACCAGCTCCTTGCGTGGCTCTGGTTGGTCCACAGTGCAGGTGCCTTCCTTTGATTGGTCAGTGACATGTGTTTCTTTTGGGCAGTCTGTGTGGATCTGAGAGCAGACTGGAGATTATTTAGTTTAATCAGGGTCTGTGAGTCCCTGCAAATCTCTCAGACTGGGGCTCACATGGAGAGGTGGATTATTCAGGGCCCCTTGCCTCTGTGGCACTCCCTTAACTTACTGACTTTCTCTTTCTGGAGGAACTGCAAGCTAAGGCAGAGACACTGGGATCTGACTGAGTAAAATAAATACCAAAGGCATTAAGGGTAAGACACTGGGCTTCAGGCAGGCAGGGCAGGGTCCCAGACTCAGAGCAAATTGACTTTTGTCCTGACCCTGATCTGCAGGCTGGGAACCCGGTGAGACAAAGTGGAGAAGCTTCACCAACCAGCCTAGGAAGAGCCCGGGCTCTGCTCGGCCACCTTCTGCTGGGTGGGGTGTGAGCGCACCTTGACGATGGATGAGTCACCACCGGGAGAGGGTGTGGAGGTTAAACACGGCTGGAGCAGGGGAGGGGGCTGCTCATGGGGACCACCCCCCGGGGTAGCTCTCAAGACCACCATTTTGCTGCCAGTGGGGCTCTGTAGTGTAAGGCTTGCCCCCTCCACCTGGGGGCAGCTTTGGCCTTGAGCAGGCAATTAATCCCCGGGGAGGGAAGAGGCTGGGGCGCAGGACAGAGACTTTGGGAGACAAGGTTTCAGCTCACCCAGAGCCCCAGTTCTGCCTTCTTCCCCTCAAGGGGGCATGCGGTCCCAGGGTCCCTGTGGTCTCACATCCAAACCCCATTTGCAAACGTGGAGCCCTTATTATTAGCTACACAGCGCTGGCCTCACGCCTCCCGCTGCCTGGGTGATGAGCTCCTGGACGGCGGGACCAGATCCTTGATCATTTTGTTATCATTTCTAAGTCCTGGCCCTTGGCACAGGGTGGATGCTCTGCTTAATGAGTGGCGAACCACTTCTGACACTCCCTCCTTCTCCAGGGCGGTGGGACTGGCTGTGGCAGGGACTCTTTCAAGTCAGACTTCTGAGGACATGGCCGCGGTGACTCAGTGGAGGAGGGGGGGGTCGGGAGGGCATCCTCCCTCCACGAGTTCTGGCAGCGGCACCGTCATGGTGTTGGACCCAGCGCCCTGGGCGTCCACGGAGACAGCCGATCGCGAGGGCTTCTTTGGAACAACACTGATGCATCTCCTCCTCCTTGCCTCTCATCTGGACTCCAACATTAGCCTGTAATTGCTATGATTAGAGGAGAATGAGTCAACATTTATTCTTCTTTCTAAGGTGTGTGTGTGTGCGTATATGAGAGAGAGAGAAACAGAGAGAGGCCTGGTTATGGGAGTATTTCTGCAAGGCAAGTATCAGCTGAAGCCGGGTTTGTGTTCAGCTGGTTTCCATGGTAACCCATCAGCTTCCTGTGCTCCCAGCTCTCCCCGCACCCCCTCCCTTACGGGGACAGTGCCTTTCTGAACAGGAGGGCCCAGCTTAGTAAAAGAGAGACAGGGACCTCATCCACTCCAGCCCCCGCAGCTCAGGATGTGTGGCTGTTAACACAACGGGTCTGTGTGCGGCCAGGCTCAGAGCCCCTGCTCCAAGGTCACCCCCTCCCCAGACTGCTGCTCAACCCCCACCTCACCCTGCCAGCCAGCCTGGTGCCGAGGTACAGCTGCGCCCAGGGACTTAATCACGAGCTTGGGATTCCGAGCTCTCCAAGACCAGGTCCTAGCTTGGAGAACAGAAAGACAACAGGGGGTCAGAAGGGAGCTGGACAGAGTGGAGGCGGGTGGCGGACACAGGAAAAGAATATGATGACCTTTCGACCTTTTGCCTTTTGGAGCAGGCAGTCCCCAGAGACTGCCGGAGGAGGCGGCAGGGGTCGGCAGAGCTGGGCCTGAGCTTAGGACATTCTGGCTTAGTGTAAGTGTTCTCCAGTTTGCAGGTTGCACATTTGACAGCACAGGTGTGCAAGCCCAGGACGTCTCTCTCTCCCTCCCCCTGCGACACGTGTTAAACAGGCCCCGCCCTCTGACCCTTCCAATACAGCCAGGCACCTGCTGCAGGCGCGCGGACAGGATCACAGACCTGGGTTCTGTTGGACCTGGACAACCACGTGCTGGGCGCTGCTGCAACCCTTGTGGCATCCCTGCAAACCCCCTTTGACCAGGTGCTACTGAGAGCCGTCATCTTGCAGAGATGGGAATGGAAGTATAGAAAGGTTCAGCAAATTGCTCAAGGTCACACAGCCAACAAGTGGCAGAGCCAGGCTTCCCAGACTGCAGGGTCTGTGCTGGTCACCACAGGAGATCTTAGAGAACACGTGTCTGACCTGCACCCCCAGGAGCCACACCAGCACCCACGATGCACCCAAGGTCACACAGCTGCAGCGCAGCGGATGCCCGCGGAATTAATCCACCCCTTCGAGAAAGGTCTACCAGGGCCAAGGGCTCGCCTCCAACCCCAGCCCCTGCCAGGCGCTCCCCGCAGCAGCCCAGGTCTCACCCCCCTGGGTGAAGGACAGAGTTTGCGCCCAGCAGGCCCGCCAGAGTGACAGCGCCGCCCACCCCCTGTCATCTCTGCCTGCTCATCCTGTCAGCCGCCTCCCAGCTCCCAGCTGTCTGTCAGCAGCTGCCGGGATATAAATAGGCAGCCATTGGCAGGAGCACCCTGGCAGAAAGGGGTGGGGGCGGAGGACAGGAAGAGGGGTGTGACAGGCGGGGAAGAGACCCCAGGGTCCTCCTCCGGGTAGGCTGTCCACGCTGCACCTCAGAGGGGCTGGCGGGGCCCTGGACAGGGAGGAGGAACTGCGGCTGAGAAAGGAAGCCGCTGGGAGAGCGAGGGAGCACCGGAGCCACGGTGCCAGGATGTGTCGGCGCAACCACGCCAACCGTCCCCTCCAACCCTCCCTCCGTCACCTGATGCCTGGGGAGGTATCTGAGGGGCACCTCTCCCCACGGAGTCTGTGGGGTGCAAGGAGGCCCACCCGGAAGAGGACAGGGCCAAGAAGCAGAAGGGGAGGTGGTGGCACGGCAGGCTAGGCTGTTGCCAGGACGCCTGCAGCCCGCCCCAGAGGGCTGCTTTGAGTCCCTTTACTTCCACTTCTGATCCAGCTGCCGGGCATGAACCCTGGGAGGCAACAGCCAGCGATGGCTCAAGCGCCACCCACGTGGGAGACCCGGATGGAGTCCCTGGCTCCTGGCTTCAGCCTGGCCCAGCCCTGCCTGTTGCGGCTGTTTGGGGAGCGAACCAGCAGACGCAAGTTCTCTTTCTATCTTTCTGTTGCTCTTTCAAGTAAATGTAAATAAATAATTAAACATCAAAAAGAAGGAAGGGAAGGGAAAGTTTGGGCAGAACTGGAAGGGCAGAGAGTAATTTAAACTCAGCGAACATTTATCAAGCCTCTCCCAGATGCTGGGCTTCCACACACATCACCTCATTTCCTGCCTCTCTAATCCCGGGGCTGGGCGTTATCTCCCTCTCACAGATAAGGGCGCTGAGCAGTGATAAGGAGAGGCAAGAAAAGGCAGGGCTGGAAGGAGCTGTTGGAGATTACCGGTTCAGTCCCCACTTTCTGCTGAGACACACAGAAGTGAGGGACGTGCCCCAGAGGTACACGGCCGGCTGGGCTGGCGAGGTGGCGGGGCGGCAGCCTGGCCCTCCCGGGCTCTGCGCTCTGCAGGTGCAGGCCGACCCCTCAGGTCGCCTCAGGGAAGGGGATCCCCCCGTAGCAGCACTGATCAGGACCGGATGTATGGCTGGCAAAAGCTGCCTTCTACTTACTCTCTCTGGGTTGACAGAGATTATTCTCGGCGCAGGCACTTGCCCTGGTGGGTAGGATGCGTACATTTTGCATCAGAGTACCTGTGGCCAAGGCCTGCTTCTGGTTCCAGCTCCCTGTCAACACAGACTCCGGGAGGCAGCAGAGATGCCCCAAGTAGATGATGGTTCCTGCCACCCACCACCCACGTGGGAGGCTCAGATGGAGTTCAGGGCTCTTGGCTTTGGCCTGGTCCAGCCCTGGCTGTTGAGGGCATTTGGAGAGAGAACCAGGGGGTGGAGCACACTCTCTCTTGCTGTGTCAGCCTCACAGATAGATACATTAAAGATAACTAAAGTACCCACACACGCTGGAATGTGCATCAGAATCACCTGGAAGATTGTTAAAAGCAGAGCTGAGCCCTACCCCAGAGTTCTTGAATCTAAAGGCATATTGTTTACATATATTTTAGATTCATTCATTTATTTATTTGAAAGGCAGAACATCAGAGAGGGAGAGACAGATGGAAAGAGGTCTTCCATCTGCTGGTTCACTCCCCAAAAGGCCACACCAGCCAGATCTGGGCCAGGCTGAAGCCAGGAGCCAGGAACTCCATCCAGGTCTCCCTCGTGGGTGGCAGGGGCCCAAGCATTGAGGTCACCTTCTGCTGCCCTCCCAGGTGCACTGGCAGGAAGCTGGATCCAAAGCAGAGCAGCTGGGACATGAACTGGCACTCCTGTCGGGGATGCCAGCACGGCAGGCGGCAGCTTAACCCACTGCACCACAACACTAGCTCCTACTGTTTGTAAGTTCAGTATGCTATGGTGTTTTGATGTTTAAGAACCTCTACGGCTAAGACAGAATTCCCCGGGCTAGCCAAGTTCTCAGAAGAGGAAAGGGCTGTGCTGGGAGCGAGCCTTTAACAGGCGAAGAAGCCGATCTGGAGCCACAGTCTCTGGCCCTCGTGCCCAGAAAGTGATATTCCTCTGCCTGGATCATCCAGGGCCAAGCCCCGGGCACTAGGGTCCAACCCTGTAGCTTGGAGCCTATTGAAACCACCCCACTGACCCATCCCATGGAAACCCCCCTAGAGGCCCTGACCGAGGGTGTCCCATGGTCCTGGCCCCTCTGCCTGCTGGCCACCCTGATGCTTCTTTGTGGGGCCCCGCATGGCACACCAGGCCTCCTGCCTCCCTGGGCCCCATGGGCAGAATACCCTGTGCTCTCCTGAGCTTCTCCTGTGGCTGCACCTGTCCGACCTGCACGTAACAGAGCAGCCGGCGGGTGACGGCCACGCTGCTGCGGTGGCTGCTCTGGGACCGCACTTTGAGAACTGTTGGAAGAGGTTCGGGAGTGGCTGGGGAAGCAGGGGATCAAGACGCTGGTCTCCTTCAATCCAGGAGTCCTGTTGGGCTGAGATGGTGACGACTGTGGTGAGGCCCCGCAGGAGACTGGTCCTGGGGGGAGACACACACACAGGCACGGTGGGCCTGGCACGGCAGATCAGGCCCCACGGAGTCAAAGTCTCAGAGTGTGGCCCTCCAGGAGGTCCACCGTGCCCCTGTCCTCAGGCTGGAGCCCTTGGTCTTGGTGCGGTGGTTGGTCCTGGCACAGAGACCTGTGGGGACCGTAGCAGGGGGGGCATCACTGGGTAAGGACATGGAGCAGCAGTGGGCAAGACCCACTGGACGGGGTGACAGCTCCATGGAACCATCCTCTCAGGAGGCAGAGATGGGCACTGGCCCTGCACACCACACAAGCCCGAACTCGGGCTTTTCTCACCATGCATGGCGCAGGCAGTGGGGGAGGAGAGAGGGCGCCATGAAAGAGATGCTGGGGGCCGGCGTTTGGTGCAGCGGGTTAGGCTGCCACTCGTGATGCCGGCATCCCGTACCACAGCGCCATTTCAGGTCCCAAGAGCTCCCACTTCCAATCCAGCTCCCTGCTAATGAGCCTGGAAAAGCAGCGGATGATGGCCCCAGGACTTGGGTTTCGGCCACCCACGTGGGAGACCTGGATGGAGTTCCTGGCTCCTGGCTTCAGCCTGGCCCAGCTCTGACCATTGCAGCCATCTGAGGAGTGATCCAGCAGGTGGAAGGAGTCTTTCCTCAGTCTCTGTCACTTTCTTTTTTTTTTTTTATTTTTATTTTTTTTTCTGTCTTTCAAATAATTAAGTTGACAAAGGCGGATAGATGCTGGTCTTCCTGTCCAACGGGGCAGAGGCTGCTCACAAGCATTCACTCAGGTGTTTAAAGATGTGCACCCTTTGCATCCCAGCCGATGAAACACATCACACTGGATCTCTTTCCACACTTTTCATCCTCCACTGGTGCCCCTCACAGAGAGTTGGTTGTTGGTGCAACTGCCCCCCCGCCCCCACCATGTCTGTGGGCTCTGTCTTCACTGCAGATCAAAAATATTTGGGAAAAACAATTGCACCTGCACTGAACATATACAGACCCTTTTCCCTTGTCAATACTCCCTGAACAATAAAATACAACTGCGTACCCTTATGCGGTATTAGATATCGTAAGTCATTTAGAGGTTTAGTTTATGGGCCGATGTAAGTCGAATACGAACGCCACACCTTTTGGTCTAAGGGCATCCGTGGATCTGGGGATCCTGGGATTAATCCCCATGGACACCCCTTACTAAGGGATGGTGCACCCGCAGGCGGGAACACTGAGTAACAGGAGCGCTCAGGTGAGGGCTGGGGAAGGCCTGGGGGAGGGGCCGGGAAAGGAAACAGCCCGGCTGCCCCATGTGCCCACCCACAGCTCCCCGCTGCCCTTGCTGCCCCTCCACCCTGTCCAGACGACAGACAGACGCGATACCTTCCAGGACTCAGCCTGGGATCTGTGCTCTGCACACGCTGGGGGCTGGTCCTGTCAGTCCCGCCTCCCCGGGTGCTTCATGCTGTTTCTGCCTGTGAATCCCGGGAGGCTCAGGTTGATAACAATAACCACGTAGGGGTGTAGCCCTGGGCGGTAAGTTTCAAACACCTGGGAGGTCACGACCACCCTCTAGGACTTCATCTGCCCAAGACAGCACCTGATAGCACCTCCCCACCCCACCCCGGGAGTCCTGAGAATACGAGATACTAGTCACTGCCTCCTGCTGTTCGGGGGTTTCTTTTCGTGTGCCCAAGTCTGCATCGCCCTACAGCTCGCATCAGGAAGGCGACTCTCACATCCTAGCCCCAAATCTGAGAAGGCACCGGCACCTCCCGGCCTTGTGCAAGCTCAGTGGGGCCGGTGGGGGAGGGGAGGGTCTGCCGCGGAACGGGAGCTCCAGTGTGGGCAGCGGGGATAGCAAGTCGTGCCCCCTGGCTGCTGGGAAGGCTGGACACAGACGTCCAGCACCGATGGCCAGCGATGGGAGGGCACCACAGAAACAAGTGCGGAGCCCTACTCCGGAGGGCACGCGAGCACTGGGAGGGGCCCTAGCCCCTGAGGTCAGAGGGAGTTAAATGGGGCTGGACCGGGCTGGGCTAGGACGGGTCTTGACCGGGAGCTGGAAGGAAGAGAGCGGCAGATCTGGGGAGAGGAGGCAAAGGGTCCTTACAGGTAGCTGGGGACAGACAAGCTGGGTGGTATGGGGTTCCCCGGAGGAAAGAGAAGGCCATTTCCCAGAGAGAGTGAGCGCAGGGCCCTGCCTTCCCCCAAACCCAGCCCTGTGTTCCCAGGACACTCCCTGCCCACAGCAGCCGGGAGCAGAGAGAGACCTGGTGGGGGGTGCTCACATCCCACTGGGATTAGGAACAAGGATGAGAGGGGAGGGGAGGGTGAGGGGCAGACGGACAGACGGACAGAGGGTGTGAAGGGAGAAGAGCTCGGGGCAGCCCTCACTGTTGCCATGGCAACGCACACACACATCCACCTCCGCCATAAGCTCCGCGGTTGGTGAGCTTCCACCTACACCAAAGCCCAGGACGGCGGGAACCGGGCGCGCGCATCACCCCAGAGAGCCTGCGCCTGTCCTGGCCGGGCAGGAAGCCGCCTCCTCTACGGGGTGCGCACGTGGCAGGGGGAGGGGTGGGCACGGAGGGTGGCGAGGGACACCGCTGCTCGTTCTCCCCGGGGTGGGTGTGCTGGGCTCGGACCACCCCAGGGAGGCAGGGTCCAGACCGGAGAGCTGACTCCCCGCCGCGTCTCCGCTCTCCTCCTCTTCCATCCCCCCCCCCTTTCTCGGGGATCCGGTCTCTCCAACTCCCTCTTCCGCCCCACCCGCCGCTCCCCTGTCCTCCTCCTCCTCCCTGCTTCCCTCATGGCTCTCTTCCCTCCCCCACCTCCCTTCTCTGTATTGCAATCGATACCAAAGCCAGAGGAGTTGGTGGAAAAATACCACGCTGGGGACAGCGGGAGAAACGCACCGGCCTGCGCTCTGCCTCCTGCCGCGGCAGGGCGGTGTCAGAGAGAGGGCCCCACCCCCCACCCAACACCACCCTGCCTGGCTGCAGGAGAAGTTAGGGGGAAGAGGGGCCGGCCCTGCGCCCCCGCATGCCACTGACAGCCGCTTCTGATTCCAGGCCTGCGGGGGAACAGGAGCCTCCCTGAGTTTGCTGGGCCCTTGGCAATTTGGCCAAAGCCAAAGTTGAGTCACCAGCCCCGCTGGCTAAGATGGGGGTGGGCAGCACCCATCTTGGAATATTGAGCCCAGGCCTGAGTGCTGGGTGACCCTGGAGCAGGACTGGGAGGGAGCACACAGGTCAGCCTGAGGGTCTGGGGCTGGCCAGGTGGCCAGGGAGAGACACAGGCTGTGATGAGGACAAACCCTCTGCCAGGGGGGCACCATGGGGTGGGGGCTGTCCCTAACGGCCACATGTACCTCCTGAACCGGTGTGCCACCCCTCAAAGGGACCTGCTGGCACCCAGGAGCCCCCTCCACAGGTGGCTTTGAAGTCTGCACTTTTTGTCTCCTCATCAGTCCTTAAACAATATATAAGTAGTTTTCAAAAAGTTCATGGAAAATGCATATTATCAAAAAATTATACCTGAGGGCCATTGCTATGGTGTAGTAGGTAAAGCCTGCAGTGCCAGCATCCCATATGGGTGCCAGTTCAAGTCCTGGCTGCTCCACTTCCTATCCAGCTCTCTGCTGTGGCCCAGGGAAGGCAGTGGAGGATGGCCCAAGTCCTTGCGCCTGTGTGGGAGACCGGAAGAAGCTCCTGGCTCCTGGCTTCGGATTGGAGCAGCTCTGGCCATTGCAGCCAATTGGGGAGTGAACCAGAGGATGGAAGACCTCTTTCTCGCTGCCTCTCCTTCTCTCTCTGTGTAACTCTGCCTTTCAAATAAATAAATCTTAAAAAAAAAAAAATAAACTATGCATGGATTTCAAATCTTTTGCAACAAAACATTTTCATTCAATTTTCCCACAAACTTGTTTTTTAAAAAAGATTCATTTTATTTGTTTGAAAAGCTGACACAGAGAGAAACAGATCTTCCACCTGCTGATTCACTCCCCAGATAGCCTCAATGGCTGGAGCTGGACCAGGCCAAAGCCAGGAGCCAAGAGCGCCATCCAGGTCTTCCATGTGGGTGCAGGGGCCCAAGCACTTGAGCCATCTTCTGCTGCTTTCCTAGTTGCATTAGCAGGGAGCTGGATTGGAAGCAGAGCAGCCAGGACTGAAACCAGTGCTCAGACAGGATGCAGGTCTCGTGGGGAGAGACTTAACCCGCTGTGCCACAGTGCCAGTCCAGCACCCCATGGCCTTTGGAAGCTACCTCCTAGGATAGTAACTACTGATGCGACATTTGCACCATCTGAGGTGTTACAAACAACCCCGCGATGTCACGGGAGGGTGCGTGTCGGTCACATGCAAACTCCATGCTATTTTACACAAGGGACTTGGGCGTCTGCAGAAAGTGGTCTCTGCGGGGGGTCCAGAAAATCCCAGACATTGCCGGTGTGTACCTGGGAGAGATGGCGCACTGCTTCACAGTTCATGGCTCCGGTACACAACAGGTGTGACGTGGACCTGTGATAGCTGGGTCCTGCCCTCTGAGACCTCCTGAGCTTGGGCCAGGGCGATGTGCGTGCAGCCCCTCGTGGGAGAAGGGAATGAGTGAGAGGCTTAATTGTTTGGGAAAAGCCAGGCCAAGATTTGTGTCCTGCACCTGCACATCAGTTTCTTTGCATCTCTGTCTGTCTGTCTGTCTGTCTCTCTCTCTCTCTCTCTCACACACACACACACATACACACACACGGCCCCGGGCGTCCCCTCCCTCCCTGTCGGCACGCCGGTGGACCAGGCCTGCACCGCAGCAGGATCTCACACCTGGAAGAGGGAGTCGCCCAGCATTGCTCTCCCCGCTCCCCTCATGTGGGCAGGATGCGCACACAATGACTTCACACAGTGAAGGAAAACACACGCAAACAAACGCATAGTCACAGCCAGCTGTAGGAGCTCCCCGCAGCCGAGCCGGGCGGAGGGAGAGCGGGGAGACAAGCGGGACTGCCGAGTCGAAGCAGCTGTGCTCCGTGTTCCGGAAGCGGGCTCCGGGGGCACGCGCTTGCTGTGCACAAGACCCGAGGCTTCGAGCACTAAGGGGGATCCTGAGGCTCCCGGGGGGCCTGCAGCAGGAAGGTGAAGTGGGAGGAGACCCCAGAGATTGTCCCCGCCACCTTGTAGGGCCCTGAACCTTGGCCCTGTCCCCCACCCCATCAGCCCAACTGGCCGCCTGAGAGAGCTGGGAGAGAAAGGCCACCGTCTCCAGGGGCAAACTGAGGCCAGAGGACAAAGGAGCCGGGCATGCGGTCACAGTGGACCCCTGACAGCTGGGCCTGCCTGCCTGCCCTTCCTGCAGCTCTCCCCCCACACCGACCCCACTGGAGGCCTTTGGAGGTTGATTTCAATCAAGCTTTAAAATAGAATAAAATAAACCAGCCCATCTCCACCTGTGTCCCTTGGTTTCTGTTCCCTGGGCTCAGTCCCTGCGTGTCATCTCAGCCACACTGAAGCTGTAAACAGCTCAGCCTCTGCGGAGTCCGTGAGCAGCCTCCCGCTGCTGGCCCCTGCTGCACTCGGGGGCTTGAGGAGGGCCCTCGGAGGGTGGGTCGGGAGAGGGTCCCCAGCCCCGCAGTGGCTGTACATGGTGGGGATGGAGGCCGGGGCGCGGGGCAGCCCCTCTTCACCCCTGCACTGCCGCTGCCCCTGCCGCTGGCAGCGGGCACCTAATTTATAAGCTGTTTTTACTGCTGTTGTCAAACAGCCACAAACCAAGGAAATAAAGTAGCCGGAGGCGCACCGTCTCCCAGCCAGCACTGCCCTCCCAGCCTGTCTGCGGAGCCCGGCCTCCCCCCGCCCGAGGGGCTGAGATTCCCCAGGGACAGATCCTCCCAAGTGAGTCCCTTGGGGACTGAGGGCGTGGGAGACACACAGTGGGAGCTCGTGGGGGGCGGTGAGGGGAATCAAAGCTACTGTCTGCCTGGGACAAGAGGGGAAGCTCCCAGCAGCACTGACCCCCTGGGGAGCACAGGAAGGACAGACCCTGCTCCCAAAACCACCTCCAGCCCCTGCACGAGGCTGTCTCAGCAGCTCCTGCCTCACCTCCCTGGGGACAGAGAGACTTCCTGGTGCACTGCTTTGCCCATCAGTGGTAAACCATATTACAAGGTCAGAAGACGGGGTGGAGGGTTGGGGGGAGGAGGCTTGGCCCAGCAGTGTAGATGCCAGCTAAGAGTGCCGGGATTTGATTCCCAGCTCTGGTTCCTGACTCCAGCTTCCTGCTAATGTGGACCCTGGGAAAGAGCAGCAATAGCCCAAGTAACTGGGTTCCGGCTACCGACACGGGGCAGCGGGTTGAGTTCCTGGCTCCCAGATTGGGCTGGGCCTGACCCGAGGGCATTGGAGTGTGAACCATTGGATGGGAGCTAGCACACATGCTCTCTCTCTTTCCCTCACTCTCCAATTAAAAATAAGATAAAAAAAAATACAGTTCGGGGCCTACGTTGTGGTGTAGTGGGTTAGACCTCTGCCTGCAGCACTGGCATTCCATATGGGTGCGGGTTTGATACCAACTACTCCACTTCCGATCCAGCTCACTGCTATGGCCTGGAAAAGCAGCAGAAGATGGTCCAAGTGCTTGGGCCCCTGCACCTGTGTTGGAGACCCAGAAGAAGCTCCTGGCTCTTGGCACTGGGACAGTCCAGAGACCCTGTTCAGATGCCGCCAGCGTCCTATGCACTCACGGTGGTGTGAGTGTTCAGTGCTGTGCCGTGTCACCGGCTGTGGAGCCACGTGACCGCCATGATACACAAGACACAGACGTGTGCCACCCACCAGGGTCCCTGTCGCCATCCCTGTGTAGTCACACCGTGCCCCTCCTCCTCAAGCCGGGACACCCGCTAATCTGCTCTCACCTGTAGAACGCTGTCATTGTGAGAATGTCGTCCGAATGGAATCACGCATTCGTGACCTTGGGAGTCAGCTTTTTCCGCTCAACATAACGCCCCTGAGATGCGTCCGGGATGCCGCGTGTAGCATTTGGTGGTGGATGCACCGTGCGGTCTGGCGTTCAGCTGGTGAATGGATGACATTTGCACTGTCTCCAGCTGGGGGCTTTACAAACAAAACTACCATCCACACTCCATCCAGGATTTGGTGTCTGGGAAGGTGACTGCCGGCTCGTATGGTAAATCTATACTTAGCTTTTAAGAAAGTGCAGCTGGAAGAAAATAGAGGCAGAGTCGGGAACCACAGGGGTCTCCTCTGCATGGCCCGAGACGTCCCCTGTGTCCAGGCAGGGGCCTTGTGCTAAAGGAACAGGTGCTCATTGCCCTGCAGAGCCTGGGACTGCAGCCGACACAGTTGGGAGGCAACCGGACGCAACTGGAAGGAAGAGTGACCAGAGCCCCGGAGCCATTCAGAGCAGCCCAGGGCGAGCTCAGACACAGCGTACACACAGCCGCGCTGGGGGCATGGGCTGCCCGGACTGATGCCCGGCCCTGATAACGTGTGGGACGCGGGAACGCGCAGAGGAAGCGCGAAGACGCGCAACAGCTCACCAAGGGGTTGTGGGGTCCGCCCAGCCTTCCCCAGCTCAGCCTCAAGGACTCAGACGGTTCACTCCCTTCCTCGGTTTACAGTTGTTGAGCCCTACTATGCACACGGCACCGCGCTAGGCTTCTGACCTGACGGCTGGTCACACTGGGAGGGGAACCTAAGCTCTGCCCAACAAGAGCGTGCCAAGGCCCAGACCTTGCCAAATCCTATACCTTAGGAAAATTAACAGAAATTATTTTTAAGTTTATTTTTATCTATTTGAAAGGCAGAGCAGGAGGAAAAAGAGAGAGAGAGAGATCCTCCTTCCATCCACTGGTTCACGCTACAAATGCCTACAACAGCCAAGACTGGGTCAGGCTGGAACCAGGAACTCAATTCCGGTCTCCCTCATGGACAGCAGGGCCTCTAACACCTGGGCCACCACCTGCAGCCTCTCAGGTGCGCATTAGCAGGAAGCTGGGTAGGAAGTGGAGGCAGGACTCCACCCCAGGTGCTCAGATATGGGGTGCAAACGTCTCGAGTGGTGGCTTAGCCCACTGTACCAAAACACCTGCCCCCTAGAACTCCTTAACAGAAGGCAGACTACAGGGCGAGGTGTGGTGAGGGACCCGGGCAGGGGTCAGGTGCCAGCGCGGTGTGGAGCGTCTGTCATACTCCCGTGAGATTCATGCGACATCTGTCTGCCACATTTCCTACTGTGCACCACGATGAGCAGAGAAGGCATTGATTTCCCAGAAGGCAGAGCGATTGGACAGGAGATCAAAGGCCCCAGCCTAGCACAGTCAAAGCTTTTCTGATTTCCTGTGCTGGACGTGAGGGCAGTGACGAGGACAGCGAAGGAAGCTTACTCCCCAATGTGGGAAATGTTTGAAAAATGTTTGAGGGGCTGGTGCTGTGGTGTAGCGGATAAAGCCACCACCTGCAGTGCCAGCATCTCACATGGGCACCGGTTCGAGTCCCAGCTGCTCCACTTCCGATCCAGCTCTCTGCTATGGCCTAGGAAAGCAGTAGAAGATGGCCCAAATGCTTGGGCCCCTGCGCCTGCGTGGGAGACCCAGAAGAAGCTCCTGGCTCCTGGCTTCAAATCAGCTCAGCTCCGGCTCTTGGGGCCATTTGAGGAGTGAACCGGCGGATGGAAGACCTCTCTCTCTCTCTCTCTGACTCTGTCTCTCTGTAACTCTGTCTTTCAAATAAATAACATAAATCTTCAAAAAAATGATCCTTTACCTCTCTATCTGGAAAGTGAAGACCATTGTGTGTGTGTGTTCGATTTTGATAATGAGCATTAGAACAAGTTGGGCTTGAGTGAATGGACTGAGCTGGCGCCGATACACAGAACAGCCCTGACTCCCAGCAGCGGAACCCCAAAAGTGCAAGGGCACTTCAACAAGTTCATGGAAAATGGGATTGACAAGTAAGCTCAATTTGGTGTAAGCATTTTTGAAATCCATGTGTTTTCCCATAATACACATTTTCCGTGAATTTTTTTGAAGACCGCTTCCTATGTGGGGTGTGTTTATGCTTATCCCAGAGTCAGCTTGAATGAAAAGAAAACCCTGTAAAACCACCCTCGGAGGGGTTACAGTGCGTCCGCTGACCCTCCCCACCTCGTCACGGCCGGAAAGACTGCCTTGTGCACGCGGTCAGGGACCTCGGGTGCCTCCCGCCCCGTCTCTCTTCAACGCTGTGCTCCCAGTGGATGTCAGGCTGCACCCATCGTTTTGGAAACTCACAGGGGCCATCCCCTCTGCCGGGGAAGTGGTCGGTGGTTCTGCGGCGTGATGCGTCCCCATGTGGTAGGCAGGAGAGCAGGGAGGCTGGGGGGCAGGGAGGCACCCACTGAATAGCATCTGGCAACCCCTAAAATGTTCTTAAGCTTCAATCTGCGGAAAAGGAGCAAGATCAGCTGCTTCTCTTTGTCCTTAAGGAAAAAAAAGATACATTCCAGATAATTTCACGGTGATGAAAGAGGAGGAAGTGCTGAAGTAGCAAAGGAAATAAATTAACGCCATCTCAGCTAAAATCACACACAATTAAAACCTGGGTCAGAATGTACTTCCCTGTGCGGAGAGAGCAGCTTGCAAATGACACGCATTAGTCATTCACCCGAGCCTCCGGGCTCCTCGTGGGGGGCACCAGCTCTGAAATGGCATGGGGCGGGGCTCCTGGCCCTCAGCTCCCTGCTCCCCCCACCCATGGCTCTGCAGTGGAAGAGGCATGGGGCGCCCAGGTGAGCCCAGTGGGAAGAGGGGTCTGTCCAGAGGTCATTGCATCCGTCTTGCCTTCCAAGGGGGGGGGGGGACCTGCAGGGTCCAGGATGGGACTTTTGGCATTGGTCACTCGAGCAGAGGGGCACGGCCACAGGGCAGCTCAGCATCTGGGGGCGGGGTCACCCCTCAGCCCCTGCTTTTGGCTTTGGGGTTGTGAGTCTCCCTCAGCTCCGGGAGACGGGAGTTCCTCCTCTCTCTCCTCCTACTGTCCTTTTTCCTCTTCCCTTTTAATTTTTCCTTTACTAGAAGAGAGCCATTTCCAGCAAGGGATTTAGGTTAAAGGCTTCTGAAGATGACGGAAAAGGCTCCCTGAACCCAGGGTCCCTGGGTGCGGTGGCTAGCCGCCATCTCCCCTGCAGCTGAGAGAGAAGCACTGTGGTTCGCAGCAGGAGGAGCCATGAGGGTAGTGTTAAAGAATGAGCTTTCTAACAGTCAAGATTTTAATCCTCCGACAAGTGGCTCCTGGGGATCGTAGTCTCCTTTCCATGAGCGACAGGAGAGTTGTGGGAGGGATAAAGGCAATTCCCAAACCAGCGGACTCGGGTCAGAAAACACGAGAGTGGGGGTCCGGTTTGACACCCTGGTCACAGGGATCAGGCCACCGCGAGCCTCCCAGGGTGGACGGAGCGGGGCAACACACTGAACGCTCTGGGCACAGAACCAGGAACTTGGTCCCGGTACCCAAGTCGCCCGCCGTGCAGGCCAGCTCCTGGGACAGGCGGGAGACACGCTGACTGCTGCCTAAAGAGCAGTTCCATCCCGGATGGGCACCGTGCCCAGGCACCTGTTCCTCCGCTGCCCCTCTGTCCCCTGCAAGGCCCCTGGCTGCCCCGGAGCAAGGCCAGGAAGGTGCCGAGAGCTAAGGAGGCCCTCACCCCGGGGAGCAAGCACCTCCCGTGGCGCTGCTGCTCCACCCCCTGCTGGGGCCGCCTTGTGGACGGCAAGGAAGGAGCAGCCTTCAGGAAGCCCGGGTCCCAGAGATCATCTGTTCTTTACTCATTCATCCTCCTAAGCTAGTGGAGGTGCAATGAGGGGACAAAGTGGCACAGAAGCCAAAGGGGCCTGGCCGGCAATGCTGCTTCACAGGGAAAAGCCTGGGCACCCCGGGGTGTCGTGTGCTCTGGGGAAGTGGCAGTGATGGATGGAGTCCCCTCGGGGAGTCTCCCGGGCAGCCGGTCTGCGAGGGGACACCCAGAGACAGGAAATCAGTTCCACGAAGCGCAAAGGCGCCAACCGAGCCTGTTCCTGCGGAAGGGAGCGGCCTCGGGAGGCAATGGAGCAGAGCGTTCTGGAAGGAGCGGAACCCTCCCTGCGGTTTATAGAAAGTGCTCCTCCAAGGAGGGCCCTTGGCCTTAAGGTCACTGGGGAGCTGCACTAAAGTGCTTTACATGGGGCCAGCATGGTGGCCCAGCAGGTTAAACTGTCACCTGCGATGCCGGCATCCCATATCACAGCCTCAGTTCAAATCCTGCAGCTCGGCTTCTGATCCAGTGCCCTGCTCATGCGCCTGGGAAAGCAGCAGAAGACGGTCCCAGTGCTCGAGCCCCTGCACCCATACGGGAGACCACGATGGAGTTCCTGTCTTCTAGCTTCTGCCTGGCCTAGCCTCAGCCACTGTGGCCGGTGAACTGGCTGATGGACAGTCTCCCTCTCTGTCTCTGTCTCTCTCTTCCCTTGTCACTCTGCCTTTCAAATAAATAAAATCAATTTTTTTGGAATGCCATGTGTGAGCCCCACCTCGGCCCCCCTGGGCGGGCCCCAGGAATCTGCCTCTTAGCCAGTTCCCAAAGGGGTTGTCCTGCACAGAGTTCCGGAAGCACTAATGTAGACAGCACAAGCGGAGGCAGCCCGTGGCTGCCAGGGTGGACCTTAGAATGATCATCCGAGATCCCTCGGAGCCCTAAGATCTGTGTTGGAATTAATGCAAATATTGGAAGGAAGACCATAAAGACTTCTGTGTCCGAGAGGAAGTGAGAAGGAACATGCAGGGGTCAGAGGCTGTACAAAGAGAAGCGGTCAGGATTAGCGGACACGGAGTCCCAGTTTCTGTGCCCTGTGAGCCATGTCGGAAATGAAGCGCTCCCAGATGAATAGCATCTGATTGGAACGGGAGACAATCAGCAGGCGTAGCACAAAGCAAAAAGGCCGGATCTGGGTAAATATTTTACCCCTCACGGGGGGACACCCGGTGTGTGTCCTATTTGCAGGCTTTGGCAATAAAATAGCAAAGATGGGAGAGAAAGGCCTGGGCGGCGGGACTCAGTACACCCGCGTGCGCTGCCACGTGGCCAGGAGGTGTGCGTGAGAGAGCCTCCCCGGGTTTTGATGGGTTCTCCAGTGCTTGCCGCAGCCCCTGGGGGTGTCCACCTGCAGTTTATGAACCACGGAGGCAGCAGGAGGCAGGGCTGAGCGGGCAAGGACGAGGCCTCTGTGACAGCCTGTGGGTGACGGGGGGGGGGGGGGGTCAGAGGGTCCTTGAGGGTCCTGGGACTGAGCTCTCAAAGTCCATTCATTCTCTCCCCCAGAAACCCTTTCTAGATTGGCACGCTAAGCGGCACCCCAACTTCAGGCACTGCAAACCTCTCCAATACCCCACTTCCCTCCGCGGTCCTGGCAGCCCTTTGGCATTGGCCAGGTGTTGACCAGGTGTTCCCACAAGGTGCTGCCTGGTTGGGTGTGTTTTCAGATTACTGTGTCACACAAAACCCTTGTCCCCAGCTTCAGGCCTCTGCGGGCTCCCTCTTTGCCTGCACAGGTTCTCTGTGCGGGTGGGGGAGGGCTTTCTCCTCCCAAACTGCATCTCCCCAGGGAGCTTGTGAGTGTGTGGAACTGAGCACAGTGGGCTCCCGCTACCCTCCTGCCCGACACTCAGATTCAATCCCGGGAACAGAAAGTACCGGTGCCCCATTTGCTGCGGGGAAACATGGCATTTACGCTTATGCCTGTACAACTCCAGGCACTGGGACCTGGGTGAGGAATGCAATTTCTATGATTACATTGTTTCTGGGCAAAACACCCAGATTCATCCCACATCCTTTCTACCTGCAGTGCCTCTTCCAGGAACATAACCCAGGGTAAATTTCAGGGCTCCCCGCGGCGCCACGCAGTTCCACCGTCTGCTGTGCGAGCCTCTTGCCTGCCTTGTTCTCTGTCCCGAGGGAGTCTCTGGGTCCTCGGAGCTCCCTGAGATCCCGCGCCAGGGGATCTTCAGGGCTTGGGAGGCCCCTTAAGGAAAAGAACACAAAATTAGGGGGAAAAAAACCACAAAACTAAAAAATTAGAAAAGGTTCGTTCCTAAGGTGGTATTGATTTAGACTCAGGAAGAAATCCTAACAATTTACTTGAGCCTCAGAAATTTAGGTTCCCTGCTCCTGACTTCTCTTCGTTCAGTTTACCAGAAACAAAGAAAAATGCTTCCTGCTGTAGGCTCAGAGTTCTGGAAGTTGGGCCGGCCAAGGGCGTGGGGCCAGCATCTGCGTGGCTCCTGGTGAGGGCTCCAGGCCGCTTCCTCTCCTAGCAGGAAGCAGAAGGCAAGCAGCCCCAGGTAGAAGACAGAGGGGGGCTGAGCTCCCACACCAGCAAACCCATTCCCCAGGGAGAGGCACTGGTCAGATGGCTCCTCCCCCATCACCCAAACACCTCCCAACTCCGCTGCCACAGCCATTGCATTGCAACGTGAGTTTCTGAGACAGCCGTTATCAAACCATAGCACTTTCTGTTTGTAAACGGGCCTTCCCTGTCCCCCTAGAACACCCTGGGATTCCCGGCTCTTACAGCCAACCTTCTCCCTGCCACCCCACACGTGAGGAACCCCAAGATGTGAGCTCCATTCGCTTCATCATGCGTGCACCTCGCCAGAGGCCCTGGGTTCACCTTTCCCTGCTAATCCCTAGTGCCCAGAGTACCAGCTCTTTGCATGGTGAGCTCAGGCAGACGGAGATCAGGGACCCCGGGAGCCCTCAGGCCAGGGTGTCTCAAAGCAAGGTCCAGTCAATCACCAGGATCCGAACCACCCAGAGCTGACCCAGCAAGCAGATTCCCAGGACTACAGGACTGGACCAAGGCCAAGGTGGGTGAGGATGCATTTGCACGCACCCTCCAGATGGTCCTTGAATCTAGAGCCACACTCCCCACCCAGCTGACACCCGGGTGGGACAGCAGTATTCAGAGACTCCCTGGGGTGGGGGCCAGTGGGGGCTGTGTCCACTGATCGGGCAGCGTGTCCCCAGCCTCCCTCCTCTGACTGGCTCATGCTCCAGGAGCAGCCTGCTCCCAAGGCAGTTTCCTGGCCCCCATGTGGAAGAGCCGAGGGCGGTGGGGCCAAGGATCCCTTCTCAGAGTGTGTAACCCCATCCTCCCCCTCCTGACGCCCCTGATGTCACAGAGGCCTGGGCTCCCAGGCGGGAAATTATGATTGGTTAAGCCCAGAGATTAAACTTGGAGGGCGAAAGGTCAATAACAGGGCCATTAAATCCTCTGGGTAATCACCTACGAGCTTCCAAGACTGTGGATTGAGTCCCAGCCATTCCCAGGGCAGTGCCTGGCTCGGAATCGCAGTCATGGGAGCCGGCACCCTTGTGTGCTGAGACTTAGTGTGTGCCCAGCGTGCAGCCTGTCACCCCTCGCAACAGTCCTGTGAGTGCGGAGGAATACCCCAGGACGGTCTTTTTCCCCTTATCTATTTATTACCTAGAAACCTTTTATTTAAGGTACACAAATTCATGTCTGTCTTTCTTTTTCTTTCTTTCTTTTTCTTTCTTTCTTTCTTCCTTCCTTCCTTCCTTCCTTCCTTCCTTCCTTCCTTCCTTCCTTCCTTCCTTTCTTTTTGTTAAAAATATTTTATTTGAAAAGCAAGGTTACAGAGATGCAGAGGCAGAGAGAGAAAGGTCTTCCATCCGCTGGTTCACTCCCCAAATGTCTGCAATGGCCAGAGCTGTGCCGATCCAAAGCCAGGAGCCAGGAGCTTCCTCCAGGTTTCCCATGCAGGCGCAGGGTCCCAAGCACTTGGGCCATCCTCTACTGCCTTCCCAGGCCATAGCAGAGAGCTGGATCAGAAGTGGAGCAGCTGGGACTCAAACCAGTGCCCACATGGGATGCCGGCATGGCAGGCGACGGCTTTATCCACTATGCCACAGTGCTGGCCCTCAAGCATTTCATAGATACAAATTTGGGAACACAGTGATTCTTCCCACCCTACCCTCCCTTCCACCCTCATACTCCCTCTTCTTCTACCTCCCTCTCCTATTCCAATTATTATTTTTTACTAAGGTCTATTTTCAATTAACTTTATACTCATAAAATTATCCCTACGCTAAGTAAAGAGTTCAACAAATAGTATGAAGAAAAAAACACTGGTCCTCAACAGTCGACCCAAGGGCTGTTCAAAGCCATCACATCCCAAAGTGCCAATTTCACTTCTATAGATTACCTTCTAAGTGCTCTATTAGTTACCACGGATCAGGGAGAACCTATGGTATTTGTCCTTTGGGACTGGCTTATTTCACTAAGTATAATGGTTTCCAGTTGCACGCATTTTGTTGCAAATGACAGGATTTACTTTTTTTTTACCACTGTGTAGTATTCCATGGTGTACATATCCCATAATTTCTTTACCCAGTCTTCAGTTGCCTTCATGCTGAAGAAATGCAGCAGGGAATTGGCTTTGTGCCTGGCTCTGCTAGCCGAGGGCTCTGAGTTCAGACCGGAGCCCTATGGCCTCCCGGCAATGCCAACATTGGCCTTGCTTTTCTTATCCCTCCAACACCAAGCTTGGTAGAGTTTTTGACGAGACGATTCGCAAGTGTACTTAGTGCCCTGCGGGGCGTGTGGCGGGTGCTCGGTGAGTGTTGGCTGCTGAGACTTGAATCCATATTTTCTCACAACGGAGAATCAGAGCGCAGACATTCAGCACTTTTCTTGAAGCATCACGGAGAAGGTGGATAAGCTGA
This sequence comes from Oryctolagus cuniculus, assembly GCF_964237555.1. Taxonomy (NCBI): domain Eukaryota; kingdom Metazoa; phylum Chordata; class Mammalia; order Lagomorpha; family Leporidae; genus Oryctolagus; species Oryctolagus cuniculus. The sequence continues at coordinate 20,106,209 of NC_091444.1, read as the reverse complement.
GTTTCAAACCCAGCCCTGACCTGCAGCGCCAGCCGCGGGGGCAGCGTCCTGGGTGAATGCTACTTTCCTTGGCTGTTTTCTCTCTCCAAGAACAGTCAGTGAGTAGCGACTGGAAGGTGCTAGTCCCTTCCTGATGCCATGTGGGACAGTCGTCATTTCCGGAAGCTTCTTTTTGGGGACAAAGGCACAAGTACTGGGGGCCGGCGCTGGCTTGTGTGCTCTCCGGGTCGTGGAGCTGCTAAAGGCCTGGGTAACTTCCCTCCCTTTCCCAAGCAGTCTGTACACCTTGACGTTGAATGGAGAGATGGCTGTGGTGACACAACACAGGACCCCAACACTCAGGCTCAGCTCCGAAGGGAAGCCTGGACCCTTTACTCTCACTACTCAGTGTCCAGGCTCTGCCAAGCTTCCTTGTGGCAGCCAACGGGCTTGCCCTCCTGTCACTGCTGCCTCCCCCTGCTTCCTGCCTCTCTCACCCCCGCCCACTTGTGCACTGGCAGGGCCTGCCAATCCAGCCATTGCCCTCTGCACAGCCAGCGTGGCGCTCCAGCCGGAGCCCGGGGAAGACAGGCTCTCAAAGACGGCTTGTAGCCCCCAGGCCGCGTCCTGAACCTCTCTCAGCCTCCATGCTTCTGTCTGTTAAATGGGGGTGCTGGTCACCTCAGAGGATGAGATGAGAGGCCTGGCATCTCGCAGCAGCTCCATGGACAGCCTCCCTTCCAGACACCGCTCTCTGCTTGCTCTCTATGTGTATCGGCCTCTGCTGGTCCCCGTTTTCGCCGCCAGTTCATATCCTCTCTCTCCAGCTGGGCTCAGCTGGAAGCGCGACTCCTCTAAATTCTCCCATGAATAACCCAAGCTCATCCCGGCATTCTCCTTCCGTACACTGCCCTGCAAGGCTCAGATCTGCTCCCACAGCTCCAGCGTGTCCGTCGGAGCTGCTCCACAGCAGGTGTGCACGGTGTGGGTGCGCGGGGAATGTAGCGTGCGCTTACTGGGTATATGGAGGTGAGCCTGGCAGGCCCACGCCACAGACGCCTGCGGGCGTGGCAGTCAGCGCTGGGCGCACCGTCCGGAAGGCTGGGCACGAAAGCTCTGCCCAGGCTCTGTCTGGAGCTCAGCTCCCAGGGGTACGGAGATCCAGCCCTGGCACCTTTCTGGACCCCTCGCGCCCACCCCCTCTTGTTGTGTCTACAGGCTCTGAACTGGGCCCATCACCTAGCGTGGTCTGTCATGAGCCGCACTTGCCCAGGCCACTCTGAGTGGCCCAGGCTCCAAGGCCCCTCAAGGTGGGGGCCGAAGCCTGACCCCAGCAGGAGCCCCACCCTCCCAAGCCTCTCCTGGTGGCAGCGACCCAGCACCCACCTTCTCTCTGGCTGGCTCCTGCTCTCGCTCCCCTGTCTTCACCCTGCCTAGCCTGAGGGTGGGTCTGCCACTGCCCCGGGCTCCGTCCTACTGAGGTTGACCTTGGTCATGGAGAGCCAGGACCGATGCCCCCCAAAGCCAGGGCTGCCCAGCTCAGCAGGCAGCGTCAGGAAGGCTGAGATCCCGGGAAGGGGGACCCGTAGTCCCCCCCTTCAGGGTGAGGGGACGCCAGTGCTCACAGCACCACTATTCTCAGCCCCTCCCTCACTTGGAGAGGAAGAGCTGTGGTCTCAGCTGCACGCCTTCCTGGCCTATGAGCCGCACCTGTCCTCTAACGGCGGCCGCATCTCCCGCGTGTCCCGGCCTTCTTGTGGGAGGGTCACAGGCAGTCTTAGAAAATTCATCCCTTCCCCCCCTCCCCCAGCATCCAGCCCAGCCCGGCGTCCGAGGGCCGGGCACCAGGACAGCTCATCTGTAGCATCAACCCCACCCCACCCCCTTCCTCCCGGTGTGCGGGTGTCAGGCAGAGGGGCCTCCGGCTACGCAGGAGTTAAACAGGCAGCGGTTCTGGAGGGGGTTGGCGCGGCGCGCAGACTGGGAGGAGGCGACCGGAGTGGGCTGGGGAGGGCGGCGGCGGAGCGGGCGAGCGGGGAGCGCGCGGAGGGGCGCGGGCGCCCGGGGCCTGCTCTGTGCATTTGCCGCGCGGCGCGCACGGGGAGCGCCCGGCGCCCGCTCGCCAGCCTCCGGCCAAGCCGCGCCGAGGGCGCGCGAAGCGGGTGGAGACCGGCGGCGATTCTGCCGGCGCCCTCGCGGGCTCGGCTCCAGAACCACTCCCAGGATAACTCCACGTTGGGGAAGGCGCCCAGCGTGTCTCCCCCGGCCTGCGCAGGTGGCGCGCGCTCCCCGGCGGCCCCCAGCCCGGCCCTGGGCGGACGGCGAGAGAGCGGTGCGCAGCGGCCCGGACGGCGCCCAAGGGTGAGTGTGCGGCCCCGGGGCTGCCCGGCGTGCGCCGCGGTGGCGGGAGCGTAGTGGACTCGAGGCCGCCGGAGAGGCTGCGGGGACGCGGCCGGAGCAGCCGCCGCGGGGCGCTCGGCCTGGCCGGGTTGGGGGCCGGGGGAGGGGCGGCCGCTGGCGTCGCCCGCGGTGCCCGCAGGGTTGGCGGCGGCTCGGGAGGAGGCGGCGGCCGAGCGGCGCGAAGGAGCTGGCGGCGGGCGGGGGCGTGCGGGCCTCCACCCCGGAGGGCCTTTGAGCCTCCCCGAACTGTTGCTGGCCTTGCGGGCCTGGAGTTGTGCGGGAGCCGAGAGGGGCAGAGAGGTCAGGGAGGGTGTGACGGGGCTGCCCAGCGCCAGGGTGAGGCGCCCCGGAGCCGCGGGACGTCCGCTTTTTTGGAGCTCGACTGTCGGTGCAGGGGGACGTGGTGGCCTTGGGTCTGTTCCGAGTGTCGGGGACCAGAGGCTGGGGGTCTCCTCCTCGCCTGAGGTCAGACTGAAGCGCAAGATGGGACATTTGGGGTGGGGGATGGGCCGGCTTTGGGCTCAGCCTGGGGGCTGCAGAGGGGGAGCCCCGGAAACGGAAGAGTAGCCCTGAGCCCACCCAGCACCCCGGAGACCGGCGGCCTGGCCAGCCACAGGTGGGCCGTGCGTCCTGCTGGCAACCAGCGGTGCGGGCTCCGGCTGCGCAGGTGGAGCCGCTGGGCCGGGAGGGGCTGAGCCTTCTGGGCTGGGCTGAGTCGCCGAAGGAAGCAACGCCGTAGACCTGGGCTCCCCCTGCGTCCCTGCCCTTCCTCCCCCACCAAAGAACGGAGGAAAATGTCAGCGGGGCTTTGTGCTCTGTTCTCAGGCTGCCGCAGCTCCCATCTGTTGGAGCCAACGCAGCCTCTAATTGGGCGATAGGCAGGGTTGGAGGGGGCGGGCTGGGCACAGCGCTCAGTTGGCAGAGATGGACTGGCAAGCCCTCGGCCTGGAGCCCCCAGGGTGGGGCGGCAAGGGAACGGCCTCCCTCCGCAGGGGCAGCAGACTTGGCCCCTGGCCAGCTTGGCCACCGTCCCTGGGGGAGGCCTGGTACCCAGGTTTGTCTTCCTGGGCAGCCTGGGCTCTGCCCCCTGCTTCTCAGAGATGCCTCTGAGGAAGAGCATGGGGCTCTGGGCTGGCCGGCTGTGCGCCAGGCACTGAGGGACCCTGGCCTGCAGCCCCGATGTGGCTGCCCTGACCCACTTTCCCGGCCAGGTGCTGCTGTGGGGGACAGGCTGGAAAGACAAGGGCATGGCCAGGGCTCAGAGCCACGGCCTCTGCCTCTCTCCTTCCCCTGGGTGGACACAGGCTCACTGACCTTCCAGCCACGGGGGCCCCCGGGACCTGGGATGGGGTCTCATTATTTGGAAAGGGTGGGATTAAAGGACTCGGTGCTTCGTGGACTGGCACCTATCCATAGCCTGGCACCAAGTCCACACCTCCTCCCATCACAGCCGCCCGAGGGAGATGCAGAGTGGCGGTGGGAACTCGGCTGTCTGCTGAGCCAGTCACCCGGCTGCACGGCAGGTCCTCCAGCTGACTCCCTGCTACTCCCCCCCCAACCCCTCCCCCCATCTCCCTGCCTTCGCCCCTCTCTCTAAACTGCAGCCTAAATCACTAGTCAAGCTCAGGGGGCTCCCGCATGTCCTGAAGGTGGGGGCCACGCACACATGGTCTCTTCGCAGCAGCTCCTTTGTGGAGGAGCCCGGGGCCCTGGGGCCTGGCAGCTGAATCTCCCCGGGTACTGCACCCCCCACCCACTGCACCCCCCCCAAACCTGTGCACCCAGCCGTTCACCCCCTTGTCCCTCCTCCTCCCCACTCCTTTCCTTTATTTGAGTGGAAAAAGAAAACCAAGTTTTTAATATATCATTCACCCAGTACCTACTTACTGAGCACCTGCCGTGTGCCGGCACTGTGCAAGGAGGTGCGGATGCGGCAGTATGTAAACCTTTGCAATCTGGATTAGACCGCTGAGTTCTGCGCCCGCCAGGCTCCTTCAAGACCCACAGCTTGGGTTGGGGGAGGAGGGGAGAGGGTCAGCACTTATGTCTGTAGCACACTGACCTCTGACCTCCCAGGGCCACCTCCTGGTGATGTGCCGGGCACCACCTAAGTCATCCTGTCTGTATGACATTTCTGGTCTCAAAGGATGCACCAGTATACATTTCCCTGTTTATCTGAAAGGCCAGGCTTCCGACCTGGAAGGGAGAAAGAAACCCGTTTTGTTGAGCACCTGCTATGCGCCAGTCTGCATCAGGAACTTTGCAAAAATTCTGTTCGGCTCTCCCGACAGCCTTCGCAGGTCTGTGTTAGCGTCACCTATGTTCTAACTCAGGCACTGGAGACCCGGGATGAGGAACCACCTGTCCCAGGTGTCACGGAGCTCTCCACTTGGAAATCACTGGCTCTTTGCAGTTGTCTGTGACCCGGGGTGACTTGTACGGTGGGACTGGAGCTTGTGTTTGTAGCATAACTTTTCTCCCTGGTCACACTATTAGAATATGTAAGCACTTGCTGGATGACTGCATGACTAAGCTTTCTCAACTGATTAGGGAGGGCTTCCTGGAGGAGGTGGGTCCTTGGGAGAGGAGGCAGAGAATCTTCCTGGCCCTACCCAGATGGGTGACAAGCTGTAGGCAGGCAGCTCCTCTTCCCAGCCTCCCCCTATCTGCATCAGGTCCGGTTGATGGGCAGTGGCTGTTTTGGTTGGGGTCAGGGTGCAGGAGCTTGGTCTGTATCCAGTCTGATGAGTCAGTGTCACTGCCTCTGTTAAAACCCCCAGGCAAGGACAGGTGGAGGTGTCACAGTGAGAACCGCAGGGCAGGACAAGGACAATGCAGGAAGTGGGAAGAGGGGCAGGAGGCTGAGAGCAGGCAGGAGCAGTGGGGTTGGGCATTTGGCCTGGCAGCTAAGGCGTCCCTGGAGGTGCAGCCTGTATCAGAGTGCCTAGGGCCCAGATCAGCTCTGCCCTCCATTCCGGCTCCCTGCTAGCTCAGCTCCAGCTGTTGCATGCATTTTTTTAGAGATTTATGTATTTGAAAGGCACAAAGAGAGAGAAAGAGAGATCTTCCATCCACTGGTTTACTCCCCAAATGACCTCAAGGGCTGGGACTGGGTCTCCCACATGGGTTCGGGGACCCGAACACTTGGCCATCCTCCACTGCTTTCCCAGGCCATAGCAGAGAGCTGGACTGGAAGAGGAGCAGCCGGGACTCAAACTGGCACCCATACGGGATGGTGGCATCGCAGGTGGTGGCTTTACCCTGTACGCCACAGCACCAGCCCATTGCATGCATTTGGAGAGTGAATCAGTGAGTAGGCGCTCTGTCTTGTCTGTCTGTCTGTCTCTCTCTCCTGCTTTACCTCTCAAAAACAAAACAAAACAAAACAAAACAAAAAAAAAAAAACAGAACAAAACAAAACAGACACTGGGACAGGACAGACAGCAGTGTATTTGAGAGAGGGCTAATTAGTAGGAAGTCTTTAGCTGATCCTTCCTGCTGGGCAGGGCTGTGGCTCAGAGCTGAACTTCCCCCAAGTGAGCTTATTTCACCAGCCCATTTTTTCTAAGCACCTGCTGTGTCCTTGGCCCTGTCCCGGGAGCTGGGAATAATCAGATGCTGTCCCTGCCTTCAAGGAGCGCACGGTGAGAATATAGATTTGAGAGCCGCCTGGCTCCGCCTGGCTCCGCATCTAGCTGGGTGACTTCGGCCAAGTCGCCTAAGCGCCCTGTGCCTCAGTTTCCTCGTCTGCAGGGGGGTGATGACAGCAGCACCCTGACAGACTGTGGTGAGCATTCAGTGGGACCATCCCTGCAGCAAGCTGGAGCAGTTTCCGGGTGTGGTCAGGGCTGTAGAAGTCTCGGTCTTAGGGTTAGTCCTGAGAACGTGAGAAACAGGTGCCGCCGTGAGGGCTGAGCAGGTGCAGAGGTGCCGCCCTGTGTCGCCCCTCCTGGGGAAGGGTTGCCAAAGGATGAGGTACTTGAGCCACTTCGGCAGGAGTAACCAGACAGGCGCCAGCCGGGGCACACTGGTGCTGTGAGAGTATTTGGGCCACAGGGGCTGGGCAGGGAGAGGCACTGTGGCTAGCACGGGCCGTCCTGCATGGACATCGGTAGCCCTGCTGACCCATGCCCTCTGCCTCTCTGGGGCCAGGGCAGCCAGTGGGGCTGGCCCGCTGCCTGGAACAGTCTTGGACCTGGTGCACCCTGCTGGGTTTGGCCCCAGAGGCAGCCTGGACCCTGGCCTGGCCACTTGGCTCGTCCCCTGGCCTTTGGCTCTGCCCGGGGCTCCAGCACATGCCTCGGGCCTGAGGAGTTACCTTTCAGGAGCTGAGTGGGACCAAGTTTGGTTTAGAATTCCCATTTCCTCTGTACCTTTCTTCCGCCCACACCTTCCCTGCTGCTCAGCACTGATGCGTTTGGAGTGAGTTCCGAGATGAAGGGCAGGCAGAGGCTTCCTGGGGCCGGGGCAGGCAGAGGCTTCCTGGGGCCGTGGCCGTCCCTCGGCTGCCACTTCTCCCCCTTGTGATGACCTCATTAGTGCAGCAAGTGTTCGCTGAGCGCTTACTATGTGCCGGGCGTCGTACCAGGTGCTTTACCTGCATTTCCCCCTCGGACCCTGAGAAACCCCCGATGAGGTCGGTAAGTACTCTTATTGTTCCTAATTTAAACACGGGGAAACCGAGACTCCCACCGCAGCAAGACCTGTAGCTGAAAAGGAGAGAGAAAAGGCTGAGATAGAGCGTGGACCTCACGCTGGCTGTGGTGCTGCTGGAATCCAGGGCTGCTGGGGCCTGGCGGGTACTTGGGGGTGCCCCGGGCCTTTCTCCTCTCCCTGCAGGAAGAGCTTCCCCCTGCAGCCGCCTTTCCCCTTTTGGGGTCTCCCTGACACACACACACACACATCCACCACACCCCTGGAATGTGCTGTTTGAGATCTGACATTTCCTTCGGCCTCAGCTCGCTGCCGTAGGGCCTCATGGGGCTGGACCCTAGGGTGCTAGGGCGCCTCGCGGGAGCCTTGAGAAGTGGGCTCTGGCCCCAGCCAAGGCCAAGGGTGAAGGCAGGACCTGGGCTCTCCCACTTGTCTCGGGAAGAACAGGTCCTGTGGTTCCTCTTCACAGGCGTCTGGCAGGGCAGATCCTTGGGGGAGGAAATGTTTAGCAGCCGGCTGGGGGCCCCCAGGAAAGTGGGTCTGTCTCGTCCAGTCCCTTGCAGGAAAGTGGATCTGTCTCATCCAGTCCCTTGCAGGGGGAAGAAGACAGAAGGAGAGAGAGAGGAGAGGCTATGCTCCCCGTAGGAAGTTCTCAGAATAAGCTCTGCGGCTGGGCGGTGCAGGTGCGCGTCTCTGGCCTGGCGGTGCAGAGGTGGTGATGCCCAGAAGGGGGGGTGACCGCAGGGGCAGTGCAGGGGCAGCGAGGGGGCTGCAGAGGAGAATTTGGCCCTTAACCCTGCCTGGCTTTCCTCCCCACTTCTCCTTCCAGACAGCCCTCCCGGGGAGAGGAGGTCCTGGGGCTCGGGCAGCAGCCAGGCTTCCCCGAGCTGCGCCGGGGGCAGCGTGGTGGCCTCCCCGCTCTGGAGGGTATGCGCCCACCATCCTGCGCTCTGCCCGTCTCTGGGCTCAGCCATCCCTGACACAGTGTGGGCCCCCAGCCCCTTCATTCAACCGTGTTTATGAAGCATCCATGCCAGGCCTGGGGTGTGCCCGGCAGGGAGCTGCCAGACCCCTCTGCCCTGACAGAGCTTGGCCTTTCTCATCGGGGGCGCAGTAAACTTGGAGAAGGAAGGGCACGCCAGCATGTGGTCAGAGCTTGCGAGGGGATAAAGCAGAGTGTGGCAGGGAGCAGGGGAGGGGGTGGTTTCGTCCAGGTGGCTGGGGTGACATTTAAGAGGTGAGGGGGCGCAAGGGCACACTAGCAGGTGCAAGGGCTGGGAGACAGGGCCACACCTGGGGGGTATTTTAAAAAACTTAATTTTCTTATTTATTTGAGGGACAGCTCCCATCCACACCCTACATGTCCATGATAGCCTGGCACCAGGTCAGGCCAAAGCCAGGAGCTGGGATGGCAGGGACCCGAGTGCTTGGGCTGTCCCTTGCTGCCTCCCAGAGTGTGCATCAGCAGGAAGCTGGAGTCGGGAGCAGAGCCAGGACTGGAACCCAGGCGCTCTGAAGTGGGATGCAGGCAGCCTGCGCAGCATCGCGTCCACTACCCAAATGCCTGCCTGCCTGCCCACCTGCCTGGTGGGGTGGAGGAGTGTGTAGGAGGCCAGGATGGCTGTTGTGGGCGAGGAGAGGCATGGCAGATGAGGCCGGAGTTTGGGTTTTCCTGGACAAGATGGAGAGGCCCCACCAGGTGCAACTTGATTGCGTTTTTAAGCCCCTGGGGGGTCGGCCATTCCCCAGGGCTGTGCCTAGTGGCTGGGCAGGAATTGCTCTCGGTCCTGGGCGGAGTGGAGTATGGGGCTGGGGAGGAGGGCAAGAGGCGGAAGCCGGGGTCCTTCCAGGCAAGGAAACCTACACTTCGGCAGGGGAGGGGGAACTTGTCCGAGAAATGATGACGGAATAAATACCAGACAGTATTTAAAACCCAGTGCTAAACTGTGTGGTTTGGACTCGAAATGTTTCCAGAACTGTGAGCGCCGCGTGGGAGTTGGGGGGGGGGGTGCACTTCCGCCAGCAGGTGCCGCTCATTTGGGCCGGGAACACCATGGAGTTCCGCTGTGCAGAGGGCAGGGTGCTGGCTAGCAGAATCTCCCAGCCCACGGGGCGGGGTGTGGTGGCGGTAAGGCCACAGCGCCTGGATCCCCTGGGGCAGCCACCTCCACAGAGCCGGTGTCCTGCCCCGCTGACCTGTCCTGGGCGACCCTCTTGCTTCCAGGAGGTTCCATGACCGTTCTCTTGTTCTCACAGATCCACTGTCATCCTCTCTTGTCTTCTACCACTACCTGTGCCTGCCCGAGTCTGGGGTCCAGTTCCCTGGAGTTCTCTGGGGCCCAGTTTTTCTCCTGCTTCTCCTCTCCTTCCTCTCAGAGGCCTGGGCTCCTGTTTGCTAGGTGGCCCCTACAACATTCTGGTTAGCATCATTTCTACAAAACTGCACCAACCTGGGCAGACTTCTGCCCCCCGTGCGGGGTCAGTGTCCTCTCCCCAGGTCTCGGGGGGGTGGGGGGAAGACAGTGCACCTGCTGTGTGCAGAGGTGTCACTGCACTGGTGCCATCCTTGTCCCTCCCATTCCATGCTGAGGCTCAGACAGACACGGCCCCTCCCCCGCTCTGTCTCCTAGCCAAGCAGCAGGAGCCCAGAGGCGCGGGCAGGTGGTCTGCTGCCCAGGGCCCTCGGGAGCCGGCTCCACCCCAGCTTGTGCTCCCTTCCAACCCTGGAGAAGCAGGGGCTGCGTCTCGGGCTGTCACCTTCATGGCTCACACTCGGGGGTTAGGATCCCTTGTAGCTGGGTTAGGGCACGTGACCACGGCCCCTGACCAAGTCCCCTCCGGCCCCTTCACCTCTCGGAGGCTCATTTGCTCGTCAGCCCCCACTCACGGGGCTGTGACTGCTGTGAGGTAGACAGGCCACAGGCAGATCTTGCTGCAGCCAGAGCCCAGCTCTCCGCCACACACTGAGTGCTCAGCGCGCTAATGGGTGCCTGCTACAAAGTAGCAGCTCAGTAAACCCTCAGTCCCCTTCTCGGTCTCCCCAGGTCAGCAGCTCCGAGAACAGCTCCCCGGGCTCCCCTGTGTGCATTTAAAAGACTGGCTTATTTGCAAGGCAGAGTGACAGAGAAAGAGGGAGAGAGGCAGAGGGATCTTCCTTCTGCTGGTTCACTCCCCAGATGGCCACAACAGCCAGGGCTGGGCCAGGCCGAAGCCAGGAGCCAGGAACTCTGTTAAGGTTTTCCACAAGGATGGCAGGGACCCAGGGACTTGGGCCATCATCTGCTGCCTTCCCAGGTCCACTAGCAGGGAGCCGGATGGGAAGCAAAGACAGCCTCTGTTTTCCAGGCCGTGGAAGCTGCACCTGGCAAGGTGTGGCTTTGTCGGAGGCCACAGAGTGGGTGAGCTTGGGCTCCAGTCTCCCTCAGGTTCTCCCATCGGCTTCTCAGCAAGCACAGTTTTTTTTTTTTTTTTTTTTTTATTTTTTGACAGGCAGAGTGGACAGTGAGAGAAAGAGACAGAGAGAAAGGTCTTCCTTTGCCGTTGGTTCACCCTCCAATGGCCGCCGCGGCCAGCGCGCTGCGGCCGGCGCACCGCGCTGATCCAATGGCAGGAGCCAGGAGCCAGGTGCTTCTCCTGGTCTCCCGTGGGGTGCAGGGCCCAAGCACCTGGGCCATCCTCCACTGCACTCCCTGGCCACAGCAGAGGGCTGGCCTGGAAGAGGGGCAACCGGGACAGAATCCGGCGCCCCAACCGGGACTAGAACCCGGTGTGCCGGCGCTGCTAGTCGGAGGATTAGCCTAGTGAGCCGCGGCGCCGGCAGCAAGCATAGTTTTAGCAGGAAGCCTGGGGAAGGTGGGGGCAGGACTGCTGGAGCTCCATCCTACCCTCAGCCCCTCTCTCCTAGGCCTCGGGTCCCAGGTTGCTCAGGGCAACAGCGCTCCTTGACCTGGGCTGGTCCCCGGGGGGGGGTCATCTCAGCCTCCTCCCTAGGTGGAGACAGCTCTCTAGGAAGGGAGGGGTCTCGGCCCTGGTGTCGGCTGCCCCTGCCCTGATGAGCTGCGGGGTGGGGGGGCACTTATCCAGCCTTGGGGAGACGGGAGGAGGGAGCTGCCCAAAATCTGCACCCCAATAGTGTTTTTTTTCTCCCTGCCCTGAGGCGTTCCGGTCTACCCAGCTCTCCCCAGCTCTCCCCACAGCACACCTGAGCCACTGGCCAGCCCCCAGGGCTGCCCAGCTCCCATGGTCTCCATGGCAACTCCATATTTGCCATCCTGGTTCCTAATGACTTATTGGCATGTGTGGTAATTTGCAGCGCCTGGCAGAGAGAGCCAAGGGGAGCTGGTGCTGAGGGGCTGGGGTTTTAGATGGAGACAGAGACACCTGCCTCCCTGCCCCAACCCCGCTTGGCGAATCCATAACCCAGGTAAAGGAGCCGGTCCAGGGCTTCCACTCTGCAGAACGCCAGCTGTCTCCAGGCCCCTGAGAGGGAGACAGATGGACAGACAGATGTGGCGCACAGCTGCTCACCTGCCAGGCAGACGCGGCAGGCGTGGGGGCCCTCTGCCTCTTGTGCCCCTCCCTCCTGCCCTGGCCTGGGAGGCGCTCAGCCCTGTGGGAGGAGAGGCCGGGACCGCTCCCGCAGCTTCCGCAGCTTCCAGAGAGCGGGCAGCCGAGGGAAGCCCGCTTGTGTGGGTGGGGAGGGCAGCGAGCAGGGGGCGACCCGGCCGCGCCCTCGGAGCCGAGCCCTCGGCTTCTCTAGAGCTCGCCTAACCTCAGAGCTGCTTCCTCAGGACAAGAGCCGTGTGCTGCTGCCGACCCCACACAACCTCTGCCCCTCCTGGGTCTGGTTCTCCACGCACGCTGTTTGGAGGCTGTGGGGGGCCCCTTGTTTAAAGTTAGATCTGTGTGAGTTAGCTTCCTGCGGCCACTGTTTACCAGCTCGGTGACCTGCACCTGTCTCTGACCCGCTGTTGGCGCCTCAGTTTGCTTATCTGTAAAGTGGAGCTAACACACCCAGCTCACAGCTGTAAAATGCTCAGCATGTACTAGGCACCAATAAATATTTTTATTTGTTGGGCCTTGGGAAGAGGGGAGGAGGGGGCTGTGGAGCCCAGTGCCCTGCCTGAGGTCAGCACCCTGATAGTGCATTTACTCCCCACCCCCAGGTGTTCTGGTCTACCCAGCTCTCCCCACAGCATGCCTGAGCCACTTGTTAAGAGTGTTTAAAGTAACTTTAATTATCTACCCAAATAAATACGAGCAATGGGACTGACACTGATACTCTAATTCTAGTGGTCTCTGCCTTTTTAAACATTTGAGAATCAGCTTCAATTATTCAGCAGATTTTTAAAAGGTTTTTATTTATTTATTTGACAGGTAGAGTTACAGACAGTGAGAGAGAGAGACAGAGAGAAAGGTCTTCCCTCCATTGGTTCACCCCCCCAAATGGCCGCAACGGCAGAGCTATGCCGATCCGAAGCCAGGAGCGGGTGCTTCCTCCCAGTCTCTCATTTGGGTGCAGGGACCCAAGCACTTGGGCCATCCTCCACTGCACTCCCGGGCCACATCAGAGAGCTGGAGTGGAAGAGGAGCAACCGGGACAGAATCCGGCACCCATTCAACAGATGTTTTTAAAAGACTTTATTTTATTTGTTTGAAAGGCTGAGTTAGAGAGATTCTGTCTGCTGGTTCACTCCTCCAAATTGCCTCAATGACTGGAGCTGGACTGATTAGAAGCCAGGAGTTTCTTCTGGGTCTCCCACATGGGTGTAGGGGCCCAAGCACTTGGGTCATCTTCCACCGCCTTCCCAGGCCATTAGCAGGAAGCGGGATTGGAAGTGGAGCAGCCAGGACTCCAACCAGTGCGCACATGGGATGCCGGGGCTTTAACCAGCACTGGCCCCCAGCAGGTGTTTGTTGAGTATCTGTTGTGTGCCAAGGATGGGGCCAGGGGCTGGGTCTTTCCTGGCGTTTCGTGCTTGGAGTGAAATTAGGTTGCCTGTGTGCCCTGTAGGCACAGGAGGGCTTGCAGCAGAAAGCGTGGCCCAGGTCGAGCCTGTGACTGGATCTTCCATGGATGTCTGAGGCTGGCTGGTGCTTGGAGGGGGCTGCTTTGGGGTGGGAGTAGCGAGACACGCGGCCCGCCTGGCCAAAATGGCAAGTCTGACTTGAGAGCTGATTGAAGTGGATGAAGGAGCCGGTGGGCGGTTGTTCCTCCACGTGCACAGCCTGCTGCCGAGTCTGGGGGAGCCACCAGGGGCTATCGAGCCGCCAGCTGTAAGAGGAGCAAGCTGGCACCTGCTCTCACCTGGGCAGCTGAGCAGACCCCAGCACCCGCGGCTCATGTGGGAAGGGAATGGAGGAAGAGCAGGGAGGGAGGGGAGTGGGAAAGTCGCCTTCCGTCTGCCAGCAGTAGGCGGGTCTTCCTCAGCCCCCCCCCCCCGCAGCCTCCCCTGAGATGCCTCTCTGGGGACGGCAGAGTCTCAGAGGGCTGGGCCCTGGGGCCCCTCGCTCTCCGCCTTCCTGGTTCACACGTGAGCATGCGTGCACCGTGATGACGGCGCAGGGGCCACCGTCGGCACACCTGGCATGGCGGCGACCCTCTCCCTTGGCCTCGGCCGCCAGCCTGGTTTTTGCCTGTGAGAAACTTAACCTCGGGGAAGGGGAAAGGGCTGGCCCGAGGTCACGCGTGGGGACTGGATATGAAGCTCCTGTCTGGTGCCCCCTCAAGACGCGTCCTCCCACTGTCTTTCCAGGAAAGCCTACTGCAGGTGCATAAGAATGTGATTTCTCTAAGAGACCATTGTTGTCTAATGCCAGGAAGTCCGGCCGTGTTTCCCACGCCCCAGCCCCCATCGTCACCAGCCACCCTCTTCCTTCCACAAAGCCTTGGGCAGCCGCCCCGGACAGCCTCCGGGCTCCAGGTTCGTCCATCGTCCCAGGGGGATTGGTGACTACACGGACAACCCAGCTACCTCCACACCAGCAGCCCTTTTTCTGGCTCCCCTGCCTCTGCCTCTCACTCCCGAGGTCCTGGGCATCACTTGGATATCACCCAGTGGAGCACCCTGCTCTCCGTCACCTCCCAAACTCCTCGCCTGCCTGTCCACGGACGCCCACGTCACCGTTCTCTAACCTCTGCTTTGTGGCCGATCAGCGCCTCTCTGAGTCAGACAGAGCCCGGGTCTTCCTGCCAGTCTCCTGCCCTCTTGGCCCTGTCTTTGTGTGGCCCCGTCTGGCAGAGTCCCCGTTCTGGACCGGCGGCTCTGTCTGATGCTTTCGGCCCGCACGGAGGCAGCGAGCTGGTTGGGGGAAGGACGCACCGCAAGGCAGACTCCCTGCCACTGCCCGACTCCTCGTTCTTCAAAAGCGCCTGGCGTTCCTGCCACGTTCCTGAGCGTCACACCTTCCTCCCCACACCGCTGCCTCCGCCCTTGCTGTCAGCCAAGGCCGTCGCCGCCTCCGTCCCAGGGAGAGAAGTCATCAGCAGACTCGGCGGCGTCGCCCCACAAGCCCTCAGCCACGCCTGCCCCCGCACCTGTTGTGTCACAGGCCGGGTCTCCCACTATCTCCCTCCCTCCAAGACCTTGCCCTTGGCCTTCCCATCTCCAAAGAGAACGGCAGCAAGGGTCTTCCCCGCACGCCGCCCCGTGCCTGTCCTGACAAGCCAGGCGTCTGGGAGAGCCGCTGCCCCACGCTCAGTGCCCGCTGCCCACTGCATCCTCAGCCCCGCCTCCCTGCTGAGAAGCTGCCCGAGGTTAAAGGCAGGCACGGTTTTGAGCTCTGACAAGCATTTCCCGCTGCTTTTCAACATTTTCTGTCCCTTGGCCTCTACTGCAGTTCCTCTGCCCACTCATCCTTCCCCTGCCAGCCTTCAGGTGGTGCCGTAGCTCGGGCTCTGGGTCAAGGTCATCCCACTGGGTGCTGTGTCCCAGGGCCACCCCAGCCGGCGAGCAGCTCCCGATGTCACATGGATGACACCCAGATCCCGTCTGCGTCTTCTTGCTCACAGCCACCTGCCCAGGTGCCGGCTGGCACGGACGTCCCGGAACCCTGGCGTGTCTCCATCCGCGGTGGCAGTTCTGCTAGCTGCCCAATCCCCCTCTGCTACGGCCCATGGCTGTGAACAGTCCTGTGTGCTGTACACTGGGAGTCTCTCGGCTCTTCCTCCAGTCCGTCACCAGCTCCTGGCCACCTCCCAGATGGCACCGAGACCCCTCCCGCTCCCTGGTGACAGCTGTGCTTGGGCTCAGGCTGCCCTCGCCCCTGTCCTGGACCCCTGGGGTTGCAAAGTCAGTGTCCACTCTTGTACCTGCAGGCTGCCAGAGTGACCTGGGAGGACGCAGCTCCGCCCTCGTTCCATGCTCTCCCACGCTCTGACCTCGCCGGTGACCACAGTGCCCTGTGGGTGGGCAGTGGGATGGCTGCTGTAGGATCTGGCTCAAGCCTGTCCCGCGGCGTCCCCTCACCCTACACGCTGCACTTGGGCTTCCGCCCATTCCTCAGCTCCTGAGCTCCTTAGGCCATGCGATCCTCACTCTTTCCCTTGTACGCCTCTCCCTAACTGAATTCTTCAGATCTCAGCTCAAACAGCCTTTCCTTAGAGGGGCTTCCCCCACCTCCTCCAGTTGCATAGCACATCGTGGTATAATTGTGTGCTCGTTAGAGAAATGTCTGTCTCTGCCACCCACTAGGCTGTGAGCCCATGAGGGTAGGGAAAACCACTCCCTGAGTGTGGTGTTGGTAGACCAGATGACCATGCCTTGCCAGTGGGCTGCTATAGAAATGAGGAGGACTGGGACTGGCACCGTGGCTCAGTGAGGTAAGCAGACACTTATGACACCAGCAGCCCATATCAGAGTACTGGTTCAAGTCCCAGCTGCTCCACTTCCGGTCCAGCTCCCTGCTAATGGCCTGGTAAAGCAGAAGAGGATGGCTCAAATGGTTATTCCCCCGTACCCACATGGGAGACTTGGATGAAGTTCTAGGCTTCTGGCTTCAGCATCGCCCAGCCCCAGGTGTTGCAGCCATTTGGTTAATGAACCAGCACGTGGAAGGTTCTCTTTCTCTCTCTCTCTCTCTCTCTCTCTCTCTCTCTCTCTCTCATTCTGCCTTTCAGATAAAACAAATCTTAGAGGAAAGGCAGGAGGGTTGAAGGGCTCCTCCTGCCCTCCCTGTCCCTTCCCTTCCCGTCCACTCTACCCAGCACAGTTGCGGGGCTCCCAGATGTGGTGTAGTTCCCCACACAGGCCCCTTCAGCCTTTCCGTGCGCCGTGGGCTTGGTATCTTCTGTCCTCACAGCCAGCCCTGCGAGGCAGCCAGGGAAGTAGGGCTGTGTGTTGGGATCTGCGGCTCCACGCTGGCCCAGAGAGGCTTGGTGGCTTACCCGCAGGCACACGGCCGACGACCAAGAGGTAGACAGGGCCTGGTGCTCGCGGCTCCTGTGTTGTCTGCTGCTGCAGATTCCAGGCCACCCGCAGCCGTGGGAGGAGGAGTGACACCAAAACCAAACGGAAAGCCGCCGCGGGTGGCAGAGGGTGGGGGGTCTGGGTGCAGCGTGTGGTTAAGGCCAGTCCACACCTGTGCGTCCAGCTGGGCCTCTTGCTTATTCTTGGCTGAGGCTGCTGGGAGGACTTGCCCTTGCCTCCCGCAGGGCCACACCCGAGCTCTTGACATGTCCGTGCCCCGCCTGCTTTGCCAGCCTTCCCCAGCCCTCGTCGTCTCCCAGGTGCCCTGGTTCTTCCACTGTCCCGTGCTGCCTCTCGTCTCCGAGCTTTGCCTGCCCCATTCCCTGCACCTGGGGTCCTTCATAGTCCACTGGCGGTGCCTGGCTCGGGAGTAGACATTTGGCCTGGCGGTTAGGATGCTGGTAGGATGCCTGCCTCCTACAGTGGGTTCTAGTCCCTGCTCCAGCTCCTGACTCTGGCTTCCTGCTAACGCAGCCTCTGGGAGGCAGAGGCGATGTTTCAGTAATCGGGTTTCTGCCCCCCTGTTGGGAAGCCTGGATTGAGGTCCTGGCTCCCAGCTTTGGCCCAGTGTAGCCCTGGCTGTTGTGGGCATTTTGAGCAGTGAACAAGCAGATGGAATCCCCCCACCTGCTTCTCTGCCTCTCAAAAAACTTAAAATATATTTTATGGTTTTTTTAAGACTATTTATTTGAAAGAGTTACACAGAGAGAAGGAGAGGTAGAGAGAGAGAAAAAAGAGAGGGGTCTTCCATCTGCTGGTTCACTCCCCAATTGGCTACAACAGCCAGAGCTGCGCTGATTCGAAGCCAGGAGCCTGGAGCTTCTTCCAGGTCTCCCACGCAGGTGCAGGATCCCAAGCACTTGGCCATCGTCTACCGCTTTCCCAGGCCATAGCAGAGAGCTGGATCAGAAGTGGAACAGCTGAGACTCGAACCAGCACTCATATGGGATGCTGGCGCTGCAGGCGATGGCTTTACCTGCTACACCATGGTGCCGGCCCCTTAAAATATATTTTAAATGACAACATATGTGAAGGTTTGCTTCATGCTGGCTGCTGTCAACATGTTCATGCTGACTCAGTGAATCCTCAAACCACCCGATGGTGCAGGGTATGAGTTCAAGTTCACTGATGAGCAAAGCAGTGCACCAGGAAGTCTGAGGCCCTCTGTCCAGCCTCCCCTGATGTGGCCGTCTCGCCTAACATGAGGGAGCTTTGAGAAGTCCCCTCCCCAGTGCACATCACCCTTTGTTTCAGTGGAGCCCCTTCACTGTGAAAGCGACGCTGCTGTAGCGCACGGGGCGTATCCAGGGTTCACCAGCGACGGCTGCACTTGCTGTGCGTGCGTGGTTTTGAGTGGTTGCACGTGTGGTCAAGACACCTGCGCCTTCACAGGACCCCCTGTGCTGCCCCCGGAACCACGAATCTCTCCGTCTCTGTAATCCTGATAGTTCGTGATTTGCTAGTGTGGACCATCTTCTGCAAGTGTCGTCTCCTGCCGCGGGTGTTTCTCACTCAGCGTCATCTCCTGGAGGCCCCTCCCAGTTGTTTCCTGCTTCAGTAGTTTGCCCCTTCGTGTCGTGATAGCGTGTGGCTTAACCATTCGCTCCCTCGGGGACCTCTGCATCACCCCATTTTACACGTGCGGAAACTTGCCCAGGGTCACACGACTAGTAGGTGCCACCGAATCAACGTTTAGGAATAGCACCCAATGGATGTTGATTGGGATGAGGGCACCTACTGCCCAAATTCTCTGAGCACCCAGCCTGGTGCTTTACGCATAGTAGGTACTCAATGAATGTTAGCCTATGAGGCTGTGGACAGAACGGCATCTGTATTCACGTGGGTACCAGTCTTGTCCAACTTAGCCCTGTGCCCAGACGTTTGCAAGAGAGGAATATGTCCCTCTTCACTTTACATGGTAGCTGCATTTTAAAAAATGTTTACTTATTGATTTTCTTCTACCTGGAAGGCAGAGGAGTTGAGAACGATCTTCCTTTCACTGATTCACTCCCCAAATGCTCCCAAACAGCTGGGGCTACGCCGGGCTGAAGCAGGGACCCAGAACCCCGTCCCGGTCCCCCGTGTGGGTGGCAGGGGCTCAAGTGCTTGGTCTGTTTTCTGCTGCCTCCCAGGATGCATCAGCAGGGAGCTGGAAGAGGAGCAGCCAGAACTGGAACCAGCGCTCTCGTACAGATGTGGGGCATCCCTGCTGTGCCACAGGGCTGGCCCCTGCATTTTCAATCACAACAATATCAGAAACGGAAAATTAGCAGTAAATAGGTCACCCTGGGGGCTGGCATTTTATTGCCTAAAATGCCCACAGCTATTGGTTCCAATATGTGTCTTTTTTTTTTTTTTCTGCATGGCGTTATGCATCCAGTTTCTAGGTTGCTTATTTTCTCAGAAGGCAAAGCAGCCCTTCCGTCGTGGCTTCTTGCTGCCACTGCTGTCCCAGCAGGCGCGGGTCAGGCTGTGCTGGCAGAGTCCCGGAGAGCCCACCCTCAGCTGCCCCGTGCGCTGGGTGTCTTGGCTCAGAGAGGAGCTGATACACTATTGCCACCCGGCAGGGCCTTGGCGGGTTAATGACGGAGGATTTGTGGAGCTGCTGGCAGTGCTGTGTGGAGAGCAGCCCCAGGTTGGAGCGGTCTGCACCTGGGCACAGCGCCCAGGAGATGGGCTCGCTCCAGCGCCCCTCCCTGTCGCTGCCTTTGCAGAGGTGAGGTGACAGGAGAGCCGAGTACAGCCTGCTGGGACACCTGGAGCTGCGTGGAGTCTCCAGCCCGGGGCTTTCTCGGAGGGTGCTTGGAAATGGGTCCTGTGGTCCCAAAGGAACGTGTTGCTTTGGTCAGAAGAGGCCAAACCAGGAGCCCAGGGTAGGAGAGGCAGACAGGGTGTGGCCTCTGCTCAATGACGACAGTGCGCTAGAGGGTGTGACGCGTGTGGTGTAGACGAGGTCCGGGTGTGCAACAGCCCTGGGCTGACGCTGACGCTGTGAGGGGTGGCACAGGGGAGAGGGGCACAGAGAAACTGGAAAGGAATGGGGAGAGGACCTGTGGGAGCAGAGGGCTGAGCTGGGGGTGGAAGGGCCAGGCACCGGGCACAGGGCAAGCGCTCCAGTGAAGGGCTTGTGCCGTGCAGGGCGAGCTCTGGGGAGCACTACTGGGTTGAGGGGAGCTGCGGGACTGAAACCCGACTCACAGGGGCCTAAGCAAGACAAGTGCACCGAAAGGGTGTCTCCATCACTGGGGTCTGTGTGTGTGTGTGTGTTGAGATTTATTTTATCTGAAAAGCAGAGTTACAGAGAGAGAGAGGAAGAGACCGAGAGACAGAGATCTTCCATCCGCTGGTTCACTCCCCACATGGCTGCATCGGCCAGGGTTGGGCCAGGCCAAAGCCCAGAGCTTCATCGAGGTCTCCCATGTGGGTGCAGGGGCCCAAGCACTGCTTTCCCAGGTGCATCAGCAGGGAGCTGGATTGGAAGTGGAGCAGCCGGGACTTGAACCGGCACCCATATGGGATGCCGGCGCTGCAGGCAGTTTAACCCAGTGTGCTGCAGCGCTGGCCCCAGGGCCCCTGTATCGCTGCTTTTAAAAGCAGAGGGAGAGTAAATAAACAGCTGAGCGTCCAGGGCTGGGAAGGGATGAGGAAGGTTTGCACTAGGAGGAGGCCTTGTCCCTGAAGTCAGCGGGGAGTGGGGGAGAGCGGCCGGCTGGGCCCAGGAGTGGAGGAGGCTGCCGCACGTCGGGCAGGGGGTGTGTTCAGGGCACAGGTGCAGGTGGGACACAGTGAGGGGCAGATCTGGAAAAGGCCCTGCGGAGCGTGCCTAGGGCAGCGGCCGGAGAACGGAGTGGCCCGGAGGACGGGGCCAGGGTGCAGCTTTGCGTCTATGCTGGGGCCGCCCTGCGGCCTCTGTGGTTTCTGTGCAGTGCTTCGGGAGGAGTGAGACGGGGCCAGGTGGACAGCGGGTCTCGTGTTTCAGTACCATCAGAGGTAGCAGCGACCCCAGTAAGCTTTGCTGTGTTTCCTGGAGCCCAGGCTGCCCGGCATTTGGGAGTGACCCTCTCAGCCAGGCCCAGGCGCCGTCCTCCTGCCCTGCTGTCGGGGGACCTGTCCGTCCCCCAAGCTCGAGGCCATTTCTCAAGCCTGCCTTGTCCCTGGATCCCATTCTACAAGCGTCCCATTCGCCCTTGCTGCTCCTGGTGCATGGCTGTCATTTTTCTCCCTCCTGAGTCTTGCAACAGCAGCTTAATAGCCTCTGGGGGCCCGGCGGGGAAGACAAATGCCAGCCGGTGGGGCACCGTGCCCTGCCTCTCCGTTAGGGAGGTGACAGAAGGCAGGGCGAGAGTGGCCATCCAAGCACACACGCGTGCGTGGAGTGTGCCGTGGCGACTCGAGTGCCACCATTTGCCAGGCTAATGGGGTCACGCTTGGAGGACATGGAGCAGGCAGCGAGGAGAAACCGGGGTGGCCCCCAGGTAAGCCATCCCCACCTGCCCTGCACAAGCAGGCTGCCCTGTGGGAGGACTGGGTGCAGATCCCAGCAGGACACCCTGAGGTCGGCTTCCTCCCGTGTGCTGTGTGGGCGGACCCCTGAGGGCCAGGTTAACCGCGGGGAAGTGCCTGGCAGAGCTCCTTGGGTCTGCTTTCAGGGCTGCGATCCGATGTGACACGACCCCCTGAGCCGGGATCGTGAGCCGATGCCCCCAAGTGCTGTTTGCCAGAGAAACTGTGGAGGCCCCCGGGGGCGCCACGCCCCGTTCTGCACCCCCAGCTCTGGCGGCTACCTTCTTTGCACCTTTGGCACCCTCTGTGCTGCAAGGGAGGGTGGAGGCGGGCGCCGAGGCATGGGACTGGCCGCTGGGCAGTATCCTACCGGGCCCGGGAAACTGAAGCATGCGAGGAGATGCGGTTCTGGTCTCGGCCTCGTGTGCACCGAGGCTCTGCGGGCCCTTCACCGCCCTGGGGAGGCCGTTGTCCCCAGCTGGGTCTCGGGGTGGGGGGGTGGGCAGCCCTGGTTCTCGGGGCTCACGACAAGCCTGGAGCAGGATTCTCAGTGCCAGGCGAGGAGTTGTGCGGATTTGGAGCCAGCTGACTCGTGGGCAAGTCCCTGGCCCAAGCACATGTGTCCCTTCACCCACATGGGAGACAGATGGAGGTATGGGCTCCTGGCCTCGGCTTGGCCCACTCTGGCTGTTGTAAATATTTGAGGAGTGAACCAGCTCCTTTCTGTGTGTCTCTTGATCTCTCTCTACTTTTCAAAGAAAATAAAAATGAAAAAATATTTTAAGATTTATTTATTTGAAAGAGTTACAGAGAGGGAGAAACAGAGGGAGAGGTTTTCCATCCGATGGTTCACTCCCCATATGGCCACAAAAGCCAGGGCTGGGCCAGGCCGAAGGCCAGGACCCCAGAACTCCATCTGAGTCTCCCTGGAGGCAGGAGCTTCTTCTGGGTCTCTCATGTGGTTGCAGGGGCTCAGGCACCTGGGCCGTCTTCTGCTGGATTGAAAGTGGAGCAGCTGGGACT
This sequence comes from Oryctolagus cuniculus, assembly GCF_964237555.1. Lineage (NCBI taxonomy): Eukaryota > Metazoa > Chordata > Mammalia > Lagomorpha > Leporidae > Oryctolagus > Oryctolagus cuniculus. The sequence continues at coordinate 20,084,184 of NC_091444.1, read as the reverse complement.
CGAACTGGCACCTGTATGTGATGCCAGCACTGCAGGTCGCAGTTTAACCTGCTGTGCCCCAGCGCCAGCCCCGAAAATTAAGATTTTTAAGTGCAAACAACTTTCCTTTTTTCATGGACTTTGTTCTCTGTTAGAGAAACAGAGAGAGGGGTAGGAAGGCGAGACTAGATCGGGTTTTCCAGGGCCCTCCAGTCTCCCCTCCTCTGGCCCCAAGGAGGCCATGCTCGGGCACTGGCCTGCAATGAGAGGCCCACGAGCCGTGGCCGGTGCTGCCGTGGCGGCCCCGGGCCGTCCCTGCACAGGCACTGCTGGGGACCCCTGTGTGTGGACCATCGGGGACCTGATGAAAGGGACCAGCTGCAGCTCTAAATGCAAACACTCAGAGACGAGACTCGCCGAGAACAAGCCCGCTCCCCTCAGCAAGTGTCAGTCCTGACCCCGCGCTGGAGCGACCCTGCCCTGAGTGACGTCAGAGGGCTCTGCCGGCTCCCCTGGACACTGAGGGAACAGAGCAGAGAAACAGGGCAGTACTGAAAGGGAAGTCCATCATTCCAAAAAGAAGGCAAACTCTGATGAGCAGTCACTGCACGCCAGCCCCAACATGAGCAAAACCCCTTACAGGAGGTCCCAGCCCAGGGGAGGAAAAGAGGGACCGTGGCGTTGACAGAGACGGCAAGGAGCATGGAGAATCAGCCATGAAAAGGAGAGGGAGCTCTGGGAGGAGCAGCGAGGGCGGGCAGGGCTGGCGGGAGCAGCACCTGCACCTGAGACCCGCCCAGGAGGCAAAGCCACGAGGCCAGGAAGCTGCACCTGCCCGTCCCGCTCTGGACCCGACAGGGGCAGCCTTGGGCCCTGGAGGACCTCACACACCTTTATAGGCCTCAGCTCACCAGTTCCTGGTGAAGTGTCCAGGGGCAGGGCTGGCAGGAAGCGAGGTCAGCAACTTGGTGAACAGGGCAAGCCCACGAGCAGCGTGCGTAGGTGGCGTCTTATTCCTGGTTATGGAAACAGGGGCCAGAGACCCAGGAGTTCTTGACTTTTCCTCGTTCAGGGAGTTGCAGAGGGGCAGGGAATGCAAATTTGTTTTTCCATCACACCCAAGCTAAACACAATTTTAGTAATAATAATAGCAAACGCTTATCATGCACTTAGCATGAGCCAGGCTGTTCCTAGCATTTCACACATATCAACTCATTTGCATAGTAAGTAGGCTGGGGGCAAAATCCTACTGTGCATTTCAGAGCCCACACAAGTAACTTCTGAACTGTGCCGTGTACCCTGCGAGTTGGTTGTACTCTGCCGACCACTGCCGAGCTCTGAGCCGACATCCCGGCTCTCAGAAGGCTGGGGGAGGGGTGGGAGACAGCGGCTGGGTTTGGAGCAGTTCTCGGAGCACATGGAGTCCAGATCGTAGGGGGTCAAAGAGGCTGATCCTCTCCCTCCCTCTCTGAGCCAAACCACTCCAGGCCAGCCTCCATGTAAGGTGCCCAGGCCGGGTGCTGGAGACCTAGGCTGGTGGTGAGGGTGAGTGTGGCCCTCTCTCCGGGGACGGCCCCCTGCCCAGAAGGCCAGTGTGGCAGGCCCGTGTGGATGTCACGCAGGCCGATTGCCACCAGAGAACTCGTTCTGGGGAGTCTCCAAGGAACCCGAGGGTTCCCGCATCCGTCTCCCAGCTCTCACAAGTCAGCGTTATGTGCAGCTCCGTGTCGGGTGGGGCTGGTCACGGCCGTGGTCAATCAGCGCCTCCACATGATGGTGGGCGGAGCACATCTGTGTGTGTCTGCTCCCAAGGGGGCAGTAAGCAGTGCGGGTCCCGTCTGGGACATTGAGAAGTGAAGGAGAAGCCAAGGAGAGGCGGGCGGATTCCTGCTGGAGAACCACAGAGAGATGCAGAGACTGGGGCAGGGCCCCAAACAGGACAGTGCTCCCCAGGCCACGGTGTCACCCCACCACTGACCCTGCCTTACCCTGGAGAGAACTGGACCTGGCAGAGTCAGAACCCCAGATGTGCTGAGCCGGGGCAGGAAGGCAAGGCTGTGTGTTGAGAAACGGGGTTTGCAAGCCGAGTGTGGCAGCTGCTTCCAGGGGACCCTGAGAATGCGAAGTGAGTGGATCAGCTGTGACAGCTCCGGTGAGGCCTCCCCGGTGCCACCTACCTGTTAACAAGCTCCGCCCCTCCCACACAACCTCCAATCAGCTTCTAATGCCTCATGCCAAAACGTGAGCCATTGGCCAAGGATTACCAGACTTTTTTTTTTTTTTTTTTTTTGATAGGTAGAGTTATAGACAGAGAGAAAGGTCTTCCTTCTGCTGGTTCACCCCACAAATGGCCGCGATGGCGGGTGCTGCACCGATCCAAAGCCAGGAACCAGGTGCTTCCTCCTGGTCTCCCATGGGGTGCAGGGCCCAAGCACTTGGGCCATCCTCCACTGCCTTCCCGGGCCACAGCAGAGAGCTGGACTAGAAGAGGAGCAACCGGGACTAGAACCCGGTGCCCATATGGGATGCCGGCGCCGCAGGTAGAGGATTAACCAAGTGAGCCATGGTGCCGGCCCCGAATTACCAGACTTTTAAGGAAAGGATCTGCTAGGAAAGAGAACTTCCTGTTCTCACTTCTCCGTGGCTGCGTGAGAAGTGGGTCTCGTAGCAGTCGCGTAGGGTGGTGGTCTCCAGGTCTGGGAAGGGAGGATGGACGGGGCGTGGTGGAGGAGCAGAACTCCAGCTTCTGTAGCACGGTGGACAGCAACGAGGCGCGTGTTTCAAGACATCCAGTAGAGAGGACTGCGACGTTCCCAGCACAAGGAAAGGATAAATCCTGGAGGCGATGGCTGTGCCGGTTATCCTGATAGAGTCACTACGCGTTGTGTACGTGGGCTGGAATACGCTGCACGCCATCAGCATGCAAAATTATGCATCAGCTTAGAAAAAAAGCACAAGCCAAAATAACAACAGCCTGAAAGGGAGAGCAAAAAACAAAACAAAAACAAAACAACTTTCCATAAAAACAGCCCCACCGCCACCACAACGGATGTCCTCAGAGAGATTTTGTGAAAATGGAGGCATAATTCACACGCGGTGAAACTCGCCCTCTCCGAGTGTGTGACTTGGTGTCTTTAGTAGTCACCGGGCACTGCCGCCATCCGGCCATCGGATGCGAGCTGGTGATAACCCACTCCTGTAAGTGGTGGCTCCGCGCGTCTCCTCTCCGTGGAATCATCTGATGGGTGGCCTTTTGTGTACGGCTTCTTTCGCTCATATGCTGGCTTTGAGCCTCCCCCACACGGGAGCGCTGTTCTTTTGTGGCTGAATCATAGCGCACTGTACGGAGATGCTGTGTGTGTTTCGTTTGCTTGGCAGCCGATGGACAGCGCGTGCTTCCTGGGTCTTCCTTGTTGTTTGTATCTGTCTGCGTCCCATGTGGGCACAGAGTCGGTGCTTGCATGATTGGGAGAGGATGGAGGGGTGGGGCGTAGAGAAGGAGGAAAGAGTGGAACCCACCCACCCACCCACACCAGTGTAGACCATGAACTGAACCCACCCACCCACACCAGTGTAGACCATGAACTGAAGGAGACCCGGAGTAGGGGCGTGATGTAGGTCTTACAGCTGAACGTGGGAGCTGGCTCCAGCAGGCCAGCCACAAAACCGGTGTCACACCTCTACCTGGCCGCTTCTTTAGCCAAGGGCTGGGGGAGCTGGGACTGGCCGTGGGGGTGAGAGAACGGAGATTGTGGCGCCCAGGCCTCGGCTCCCCAGCTCCTGGGTGAATCTCCAGGGCTGGCCAGAGAGCCCGGCCTTGGGTAACAGCAGTGGGGAGCTTGGGGCAGGGGGCTGATTTCCATGGTTTGAGCACAGTCAACACGGCCAATGTCAAGCTACTGTATAATGTGTTGTTGAGTGTGGACTTGGACAGCAGCGAGTGCAGTCAGCCTGTGCTGGGGTGAACAGCAGTGATGGGTGTGACTGCCCAGGGCCACCCCCCAGGAGCACAGGTTGGGTCAGCTGGATGGTTGCGGGTAATCAAAGAGCTCCCAGCTGCAGGCAGCATCCGGTACCATCAGCGTGGCCAGTGCAACCAGAGGCGGTGCGTTTGTGATCTGTGGGGGGTTTTAGATGTGGGGCTGCAGAAGGAACGCAGGCAGCTGGGTGGATCCTGCTCATTGATTATCAACTGAGGAAGCAGGCTCTCGTTTGTTTAAGATTTATTTATTTGAAAGAAAAGAGAGATCGATCTTCCATCTGCTAGTTCACTCCCCAGATGGCTGCAGCAGCCGAGTGTGGGCCAGGCTGCAGCCAGGAACTCCATCTGGGCCTCCCAAGTGCTTGACCCCTCTTCACCTGCCTCCCCAAGTGCATTAGCAGGGAGCTGGGTCAGAAGCAGGACAGCCAGGACTTGAACTGGTGCCCCAATATGGGATGCTGGTGTCGCAAGCCGGGGCTTAACCTGTTGTGCCATGACACCAGCCCCCAAAGTACATTCTAGCACCCCAAAGCCTCCTCATGCTGCTCCCCGGGTTGTTCGTCTCGCTCCTTCTCCACAGGTCCCTGCTGACACTCGTTGGGCTATGAGTGAGGCATCGGGGCCACTCGGGGTTAAGCACAGGGCGCTGGGGCCGGCTGCTGCCATTCAGATCCCACTCCAGTTCCTGGCCCCAGCTTCCTGCTGCTGCAGACCCTGGGAGGCAGCAGTGCTGGCTCCAGTGGTGGGGCCCTGCAGTCCACATGGGAGACGTCCTGGCTCCCCATCAGCCCAGCCCCAGGCACTTCAGGCATCTGTGGAGTGAATCAGCAAATGGGAGCTTGCTTTCTTTCTCTCCCTCTCAACTAAAGTTAAAATGTTTAAATCCTTACATACTTTCTACATAATATGCATTTTCTATGAAGACTCAAGTTTCCATGAACTAATTTTCTAAAGATTTATTTATTTATTAGGAAGTTAGAGTTGGTGGAGGGGAGAGATCTTTGATCCACTGGTTCACTCCCCAGATGGCTGCAATAGCCAGGCCTGGCCAGGCCAAAGCCAGGAGCTTCATCCGGGTCTCCCATGAGGGTGGCAGTGACCCAACACTTGGGCCATCTTCCACTGCCTTTCCCAGGCCATTAGCGGGAGCTGGATCTGAAGTAGAGCAGTCAGGATTTGAACCAGCTTCCACAGGGGATGCCGGAGTTTAATCTAGTGGCTTTACCTGCCACACCACAATGCCAGCCCCCTCCATGAATTTTTTAAAGATCCCTTGTATGCATGATTTTCAATAATGTTTTGCAACAAAATAAATTTATCTTTCCTTCCATTTTCCAAGGACTGTTTTGAAATAACCCTCCTACATGTGAAGTGAGTGGAACAGTTCCTGGTGTATATATTAGGTGTTCAGTAGGGGTCAGCCTGTCTGCATTTGACAAGGGAAGCAAAATGAGATGGAGGCTCCGGCCCCTTCCTCGGAGGCTGTGCCTAGTGAGAGCCACCTCACCTGGCTCAGGTGTAGAGGTTGCCTGAGACACAGCCCCCAGCAGAGGGAAGTCTCGCTAGCTCTCCCCATCTGTGGGGGCGCCTCCTGAGAGGCACGCAGGTGCAGGCTTGCTTTGGGCCAGCCCCTTCTCCCCTGGGGTGGGGGGGTGCAGACACTGGCCTTGGAGAGCTGGTCTCTTCTGCCACTTCCTGGGCTCCGCCCCCACAGGGAGGGGTCAGGAGCGAGGAGTGGGATGGGTACTTGCACCTTACCAAGTGCTCCAGGTGATTTGCACTGGGGGCTGGGATCCAGGGTGGGCGGCGCGCCCTCATAATAGAAATCGCCACCACGTATCCAGCACGGGCTCCGCAGGGGCAGTTTTTTTGACATCTCTAATCTTTACAACAACCGCCCTGCAAAGTAGGTATTATGACTGTAATTGTACAGAAGAGAAGCTGAGACTCAGAGCAATTAACTTCACTCGGATAACAAGACCAGGAGCCAAAATCCCACCTCTCGGCTCTTCCCGCCACGCAGCCCTGCCTCTTTAGCTAGACCTAAGCAGCTGCCACTTACCTGGCTCCACACGGCTCTGGGAGGAGACCGGCTGGCCTGGGAAGGGTGGGTGATGTGAAGGCGGCCGGCCGCAGCCTGGGCGTGGGAGGGTCCCTCCAGGGTCCCTCCCCTCTCCTGTGTTTCTCCCTCTCTGCTGGGCTCAGCGCTGCTTTGACGGAGTGTGAGCCATCCACAACCTCTCTTCTCCCAGCCTCCTATTGTCTCACTAATTAAAGACATCTTGAGAAATGCCCCCTGCTGCACTGCACGCAGGCATCCCGCTGGGGAGCAGCAGCGGCGGGCACCTGTTATCTTGCTACAGGGAGACACCTGGGCGCGGGCAGGGGCCAGCCGGGGAGGGAGGCAGATGAGGGATGCAGGGCCAGGCTGTGGGATTCTAAGCCCTCCCGGGGGCGATGGGGTTCTCACCTGTCCTGAGCGAGAGCTGTTAAGCCCCTCCTCCCCATATCTTTGTGCCACTGCCCGGTGGGTGAGCCCTCAGATGCTTTTCTGGGTAACTCACCCGGGAGCCCCCCTGGAGAGCCTTTGCTGCCTGGGGTGCAGGACTTGAGCCCCACGTCTGGGAGACGGTCGAGGGTTGGTCTCCTCACTCCACTTCCCCATCAGCCAAGTGTCAGTTCCCAGGCAGGCCACCAGGTGCACACAGCACCAAGTCCCCATCTGGTCCCGAATTCGTTTCCTGTTGCTCCCATGACCACACAGAGCGGCTCTGTGTGACTGGCACTTGTTCCTGCGTGGTGGCCCTGTTGGTCGGGACCCCAGCTGGCTGTGCCCGGCTGGTTCCTCGGCTCCAGGCACCACAAGGGCAGAATCAGACTGTTGGCCGGGCTTGGCACGGGGTGGGGGTGGGGGCGGATGTGCTTGTGCGCTCGTCCAGGTCGGGGGTGGGATCCAGTCCTCTCCTTGTGGCTGTAGGACGGAGATCCCTGCCTGCTCCCGAGCGGGCTGTCCTCAGACCCTAAAGGCCTTTCTCTCGTCCCGGTGCACCGTGGGCTCTGGCTGAGAACCAGCAAAGGGGCGTTGACTGCTTATGTGCCTGGGATCCCTGAAGGGCGTTCGGGGCAGGTAGGGACTCCCAGTGGACTCGTCCCACCAGGTCCACAACCTTCCTGCCACGGGCGGTGACAGACCCTGGCAGGCTCCAGGGGCTGGGGTGTGCAGGTCCCTGGAGGGCCTTCCTGGCTAGTGCAGCTCTTTCAGGGCCTTGTCACTCTTGAGCACTCGATGCTTGTGGTGCACCTGCTCCGCAGCAGCCCCACCAGAGGAGGCCCCATGTACGCTCCACCGCAGTGTCCCAGCCTGCCTTATGCAGCCCTCGGCACACAGGAGGCTGCCGGCGTTTGTTGAATGAGTGAGTGAATGGTGTTGAATGCTCTCCTGACAATGGGAGCTCACAAACCCAGCGGTTTCCCAGAGCCCACCTTCATCTGGGCTGGGGGCGCTGGCCAGGCCAGGGCCCCCTCTTGGATGCTGGCGGGCCTCCTCCAGCCCAGCCTCTGCCAGTGTTGTCCCCTCCTCCCACTCAGGCTGAGGCCACCGAACCCCCCCCCCATTGCTGGTGGCTGCCCCGAGGGTGGGGAAGAGGTGGGGGGCCGGGCCTGCCTTGCCTTTCTGGGTTCAAAGCCAATCCACCTGGGACTTCAAACAATTAATTTCCCCAATCTGCAAAACGATCAGCTTCGGAGGGGAAACAATTAGCCCACTGCAAATTGTAATTGTCATCTCACTCCTGACTTTAATTTGAACTAATGAGGGCTAAGTGATGCCTGGCTCCCACCTCCTCCCAGGGCCCCAGGCCCTGGGCCCTCACCTGCCACTGGGCAGTTAACCCTTGGCTACCCACCTTGCAGCAGAGGCCTGGGACTGGCTTTCCGGCTGGCGCGGTCCCAGGGCAGGGGCGCTGGAGGGCAGACTCCTGCAGGAGGAGGGAGGGAGGAAGCTAGCACCTCCAGCCCCCAGGGGAGCTGCCTGTTTACCAGACTCCTAGGCAATCAGAGTTTTATTGAATGGAATTGACTACTGGCTCACTTCTTGTCACAGCCAGTTACCTCTGGCTGCACAGGCCCCGGGGACCCAGCTTCCTGGAGTGTCTGCGCCTCCCCCCGCCCACTGCCTTCTGGTGGGAGGCTGTGCAGGGAGCAGGTTCAGGGGGCCGTGTCCGCCAGCCGCCAGGGGTCAGTGTGGGGAACCGCCTTGCACCCAAGTGAGGCCCTGAGAGGGAGGGGACTGGGTGGAGCACGCAGGGGCACCTGCCTTCCTGTTTCTTTGGTAGTGAGTCGTCCACCCTCTCCCCTGCACGCTGAGTCCCAGCACAATGCCTGGCAGGAAAGAAGGGAGGAGCCCCCTCCTTGTTGTAACACCCACCCACCCTCCGCCTCATTTCCGGTAAGGGTGGTTTGGTTCGTTCATTCATTCATGCACTGTAGCTCTGTGCTGAGCACACCGGGGGCTGGGGGTAGGCTTTAAATAAGACCCTCCCTGCCCCCAAGAGCCTCACGGGATGTGGCTTCCAGATGGAGAGCCGTTCGGTGCAGCAGGGGCTCCTAAACGCACCCCTGGAGTCGCCGCCATCAGAGGAGTCAGTTTGGAATGAGGACTCTGGCATCTGGGGCCTGGCTTTGACCTCGCCGTGCTCTGTGCCCCCCGCCCCGCCCCGCCCCAGCCCTGCACTGGGTTTCAACCTTCCTGGAGCCTGGACCATGGTGCTGGCAGGAGCAGGCCCCTGCTCGAGGGAGGCCGGCGGGCTGCTCAGGGCCAGCGTCGGGTTCCTCGTCGGCAGTGGGGAAGGCAGTGACAGCGGCGTGGTGGCCAAGTCCCTGCAGGTCAGGGCTCCCTGGACAGGATCCGCGGTGCTGCACAGAGGGCCTTGCCCCCAGGGGCTGGCTCTGCCATCTTGGACCCTTCAGGGGTCGCGCTGGTGGCTCTAGGGCTGGGAGCCCCTGCGCTAGCAAACAGGAGAGGAAGATACTGCCCTGCTCGGGGCCTGGTTTCCTGGAGCCCTCTCTCGGGCTTCTCCCAGCTCTGACTCCGTGCCAAGATTCGGCATTGAGATTTCCCAGTGGCGAGGGCAGCCTCGCGGGAGGCCACAGCTTGGTCTGGGTCCTGGCCCAGCCCCTCCTCGCTGTGGCCTGAGGAAGGGCACGGGAGCCTGCTCCTCCCCAGCCTTCTCTTCTCCCCGCTGTCTGCCCCACACTCACTGCCAGCCCCCCACTCTGCCGCGTACCGCCCTACGGCTCGCCTTGCCTTCGGTGGCTGTAGCTGGGCTGGCCTGGCTAAGAGCCCCTGTGTAAGTGGTGCAGGTGGGATTTGAACCTGAGTCTTTCTAACCTACGGTCTGTGCTAGCACTGCCCAATTAGAAATACAGTGCAAGCCGCGTGTGTGATTTTAATACTGGAGCAGCCGCATTAAAAAGTAGGAAGAGGGACACGCTGTGGCACGGCGGATGAAGCCTCCCCTGGGATCGTAGTGCCTGCCTAGACTCCCAGCTCTGCTGCCGGTCCAGCTTCCTGCTAATGCGCCTGGGAGGCAGTGGATGTGGCATAAGTACCGGGGCCCTGCCACCCACGTGGGAGACCTGGATGGAGTTCCTGGCCCCTGGCTTTGGCCTGGCCCGGCCCCAGCTGTTGCAGGCATTTGGTGAGTGAACCAGCAGATGGAAGATCTCTCTCTGCCTCTCTCTAGCTCTATCACTCTGCCTTTCGAGTTAATCAGAATAAGCAAGCCTTAAAAAAGGGGAAAAACTTGTGAAATTAACATTAACCTAATATATCAAAAATATTTCCAAATGTAACTGGTACCAAATTTATTAATGAGATATTTTACTTTTTTTCATACAAAGTCTTAAAATCCATGTGCCATCTCAGGCCCATTTCAGCGCTCAGTGGCCACACAGGGGCTTCCACACGGGGCCGCTCAGCGCTCAGCCGGTTGCTGGTCCTTTCAGCTGAGTCATAGAGTGACTCAGCATAAAAACCAGAGCCTGCTCTCAGTGGACTCTGCCTGCCTCTGACTTCCTGCAGCTCTCAGGAACCAGTCCTTCCCCTCTGGGCCCTGGGGAGGGTTAGTGCTACACCTACCCAGGCCCTCCTTAGCCAGGCTGGGAGAAGGCCTTGTTGGACAAGGAACCTTTAAGTGAGTGAGACAAAGGTGACAGATGTTGCTGATTTACATGCGGCGCCGGCCCCTGCTGAATGGCACCTCCATCCAAACATCTCATTTGGAAATGTCAGGGTGGCTTCTGGTGCGTCGTCAGTCACAGTGATGCGGGCTGGCAGACCGCGGCGGTGCGGGGATCTAATACACTGTGGAGGCACCTTTGCGGTTGCCTAGTCTTCTGTTTGTTCAGCGTGGCACGAAATCTCTCTTGAAGGAAAGAAGCTATTAACCCTGCCAGACCAAGCTCTTAGTGCCTTCGCCTCCCTTCACTTTCTAGCCTTTTTCTTTTTTTTCCCTTGGTCTCCCTCCTCTTCCCTCCCTGGAGTCAGAGCCGCAGGCACGTCGGGCAGCTCTGGCGCCTCCTCTTCCGCTGTAGCCGCAGGCGAGCCGGCCACCCCAGCAAGTGTGCACCTGGTGACCCTGCCTCTGAGTCAGGGCGCTGGAGGTCGGCAGCCCGGGCCCGGGCCTGGCTCCTGGTCCTTCGGCGGCCCACCCACGCCGGGAGGAAAGCCAGCCTTCTACAAGGCCGTCGTCCCCAGATGCACCTGCTCCCCCAGCTCCTCCCAGCTCCCCCTGCGCCCACACTGGGCTGACCCAGGTGCCTGGGGCCCCTGTTTCCTCTCCATTTCAGCTGAGACAAGAATCACTTTCTTTTAAAGAAATGTTCCTTAAAAACAAAAGAAAAATAAGAACATAGTTTAAAAACTCACCAGGGGCCGGCGCCGCGGCTCAATAGGCTAATTCTCCGCCTTGCAGTGCAGGCACACCTGGTTCTAGTCCTGGTCGGGGTGCTGGATTCTGTCCCAGTTGCCCCTCTTCCAGGCCAGCTGTCTGCTGTGGCCCAGGAGTGCAGTGGAGGATGGCCCAAGTGCTTGGACCCCGCACCCCATGGGAGACCAGGAGAAGCACCTGGCTCCTGCCATCGGATCAGCGTGGTGCACCGGCTGCAGCGCGCCGGCCACGGCTGCCATTGTAGGGTGAACCAATGGCAGAAAGGAAGACCTTTCTCTCTGTCTCTCTCTCTCTCACTGTCCACTCTGCCTGTCAGAAAAAAAAAAGGAAAAAAAAAAACTCACCAGGAAGCATAGAAACTGGTGCCAGGTTTTTTCAGGTCACCCATTTCCAATCTTTGGAAAAAGGCCGGTTAAGTCCGTGATGAGATGGGCTGGTGCCGGCTGAGCAGCCCAGGCCACACCCCCACCTCACTGCAGGCTGGAGCTCTGCCTCCCGGAAGCCCTCCAGGCAGGACCCCGTGCCCTCACCTCTCCCTCTGCGCCTCCTCCGCGGCTCTCTTGGGGTTGGGACTTTGGCTGGGTATACAGCAGACCTCTGAAAGCCTTGGATTGCTACTGAGTCAGAGGAAGAATTCACTGTGCAAGTGTTTAGTACCCCACATCGGGGTGCCTGGGCTGGAAGCCCAGCTCCCGACTCCACCTTCCTGCTAAGGCAACCTGGGAGTCAGCGGTGTTGCCACCCACCGAGAGATCTGGATTGGGTGCCCAGTTGCCAGCTTCCACCCAGTCTGGTCCCAGCCTTTGTAGGCATTTGGAGAGTAGACCGGTAGATGGGAGACCTTTGTCTCTCTCTCCTGCCCACTGTGTCTTCCAAATAATGAGAATCTTTTTTAAGGTTTATTTATGTATTTGAAAGTCAGAGAGTTACACACACAGAGAGAGAAAGAGGTCTTCCATCCGCTGGTTCACTCCCCAGAAGGCTGCAACGGCTGGAACTGAGCCGACCCAAAGCCAGGAGCCAGGAGCTTCATCTGGGTCTCCCACAGGGGTGACAGGTTTCCAAATACTTGAGCCATCCTCTGCTGCTTTCCCAGGTGCATTAGCAGGGAGCTGGATGGGAAGTAGAGCAGCTGGGACTCAAACTGGCACCCATATGAGATGCTGACACTGCAGACGGCAGCTTAACCTGCTGTACCACTGCACCAGCCCCCATAGATTTTTTTAAAATTTTATTTATTTATTACTTGAAAGGCAGAGTTAGAGGCAGAGGTGGAGAGAGAGAGTCTTCATCCACTGGTTCACTCCTCAGATGACTGAAATAGTTGGAACTGTGCTGATCCAAAGCCGGGAGCCAGGAGCTTCTTCCAGGTCTCCCTGGCAGGTGCAGGGGCCCAAGGACTTGGGCCATCTTCCACTGCTTTCCCAGGCCATAGCAGAGGGCTGGATCAGAAGTGGAGCAGCCAGAACTTGAACCGGTGCCCATATGGGATGCCAGCACTGCAGGCGGCGGCCCCCATAGATTTTTTTTTAAAGGATCCTTGTGCTGGGCTGGCAGTCGCTACGGCAGTTGCTCCAGCAGGAGGATGCCACGGTGGGTACACAGGTGTGCACTCGGGGGCAGTACCTTGCACACCTAACCCGCAGAGTGGCCCACCCACACACGTTAGGAAGAAGGTGCCTGGTGCCAGTGTGGCACCCATCCTGCGCCCACTGTGTGTGTCTGTGAAGGATAAGTGTGACACACGTCCCCACACACCCAGTTCCTCAGCCTGGGTGCCCTGGGTGCCCCTGCAGATGGCAGCAGCTTATGAAGACAAGGACCTGGCTCTCGGGCCGGGCCCAGCCGGCTCCAGTGTCGGCTCGGTGCGTCTTCTCCTGTGGCGCTGGCAAGTCCGTCGCCTGGTTTCCCAGTCTGCAGCGTGGTTTCAGGGTCCAGGTCTCGGAGTTTGACAGCGCGTGTGCTCACACTCGCGAACACCGTTCCTGATCCCCCTCCGCCCTCCGCCCTCCGCCCTCCGCCCTCCGCCCTCCGCCCTCCGCCCTCCGCCCTCCTCCTCTCCTCCTCTGACCGGAGGAAGGCGCCTGCCCCAAGGCTCGGGTAGACGAGCGCGGAAGCCCGGCGGGATGAGCGCGTCAGCCCCTGCACACCTCGTCTGCACGCACGGCTGGGCGCCTTGAGGAGGGACTGCCGCCATCACAGGACCCCGGCAGCAGTAGGGAGCACCCCCAGTGTTCTCCTGCCTCACCCACGTTCCCTGGGCACTGTGCACAGGCCTCCGCCCCCGCTCTGGAGAGGCCTGGCTCCTGCTAACCCAAGGTGGGTGCCCGGGAGCAGGAGGAGGGCGGGCAGGGGTCGCAGAGGAGGTGACTGTCCAGCCGGCAGTTGGAGGAGCATCACGGGCTCCCCACCCAGGGAATGGAAGGACATTGCAGAGCCATGGGTTCAGTGACCTGAGAGCAGGAAAGAGACCGGGCACCCAGGCGGCAGCTTCAGTGTGCGGAGCCTCGCGCAGTCGGATCGCAGTGGAGCAGCCTCTGACTGCTGCCTGCGTCTCGCCACGCAGCCGTGCCCCCAGTGTGCAGCAGATGTGCAGGGGGTGCACGTCCCCACGCACGCCTGCCGGGAAAGGGGGCTGTTTATTGAGCACCCGCTGTATGCCAGACTCGATGCCAGATTCTCCATCCACGTTACCACGCTGAGTCCCCAGGAGAACCCTTATAGAAGCCGACAGTCAAGAGTGTTAAATAACTTGTTCACGGTCACCCAGGAGGGAAGGGGCCGAGGCAGGATTTGAACTCGGGTCCCATGGTCTGCAGGTTTGCTATCTCCCCTGTGCCGTGCAGAGCCCTGGGTTCTCAGCTCCCTGGCCCTCACCTCCTAGTTCCCGGGGCTCTGGGAGAAGTTACGACATGGATGCTGCCTTCGTCACTCACGGGCTGTCCCTGAGTGACAGTGAGCAGTAGATACAGAACCGTCATGGGAGAGGAATGAGGTGGTGAGGAGGCCCCACCGCCCTGCTTGGAGCGAGACTCCCTGTGGTGCTTCAGCTCTGGCGGTGGAACGTCTTTCCAGAAAAGGGCCAGCAGTCGTCTTTAGAACCAGGCAAGGCTGGGCGGCCCCATGGAGGATCCGCTCGAAGCCGTGGCCCTCTCTCCAGGAAGATGCGCCTGCACACACACACACACACACACACACACACACACAGAGGCATGCGTGCACACATGTGTTCACATACAATGTTGGGTAATTCAAGTGAGGCCTCCAGAGATTGGTTTTCCCAACCTCCCAAGTTGCCGGGAAGCAGTTAGAATACGCGTGGCTCCTGTGGTCTCTGCTCCGGGCCCTTCCTTGCCAGCAGTGCTAGGAAAAGCAAGGGAACAGCGGTGCTCAGAGCGGGTTGCTGTTTACAGGGCGCGTGGGCAGCACCCAGCTGGGAGGTTGAAGCCACACTGTGGGCTTAGACAGTCCCAGGTGCTTCCCATCCGGCATGGTCTGGACGGGCTGCCCTGACAGTGGGAGCTGGCTCTGTGTCTGCGAGTCTGTCCGCTTCCGAGTCCCTTGGGACCCGTGTAGGAGAACTGGCCGCTGCAGGCGCTGCGTGCTTCTCCCCTCCCCCTCAGCAGCCTCTGGGTGTCCCCAGCCCTCCCTGGCAGGAGCACGTGTGCTCCTAATAGAGCTGCCTAATCACTTGTTTAAAGTCGACATTTGGTGGGTAATGACTCCTGGCCGGGACCACAGGAAGCCAGCAGCTGTCCCTTGCGGGCGCCCAGTCCTCCCCAGATGGGGCCCAGTGGCGCAGGAGCAGGGGCAGGGCTGGCCGTGTGCGGTGGGAGTGGGAGGTGGGGAGGCAGGCTCTTTGTAAGCTGGGCAAGGAGAGCCGACCCCCGCCTCCCTCACCTGCCCTGCTGCTCCTGGAATGTGGTGCGGAGCCGGAAGCGCCTGCAGTCCATCCCCAGCTATGCGAGTGGTATCCAAAGGGCAGCAGGTGGACGGGCCGGCCCCTCGTGCACCTGCCCCTGTCTGCCAGCTGGAGGAGACGAAGCAGCAGCACCCAAGGACTCCCAGCCCTCGTGAGCAGCTCTAAAGCCGGCAGGTTTGCTGTCGGCCCAGAGTTTTGAGGTCTGGGGAAGTATAAGCCGTAGCTGTGTTAGTTATCATCCTTCGAATCATTATTCCAGAGGAGAATGGTCCCGTTGTTCAGACCCTGAAAACAAGCAGGCAGCATCCAGGCCGGGAGAGCCAGCAGCGCGGGTGTGGTCTGCAGCCCCGCCCCTGGAGCTGGTGCCCCTCCACATACGTGTGCACGCGTGTGCACAACCACACACCTGTGCGTTCACCCACAAGGAGGAGGGAGCATGCCTGTCATTCCTGTCTCACTGGGAAAAAAAAAACCTGGCGGAGCTGTGGCAGAGTCCAGGGAGGGGTGGGGGCGGGGAGACCCCGCTTTAGTGGTTCTGGAACCTTCTGTTTGGAAGCACTTGCATGCATCTCATTCCTGGCTTCTTCACAGCCAGGCGTCGTTGGGGTGGCGAAAAGCGAGGGTTTCGGCATTGCATGGTGCTGGGCTTGGAGCGCGGCTCCCTCGTGGAAGCTGTGTGGACCTGGGGAAGTTGCTTAACTTCTCTGAGCCCCCAGGTCCCCTCCAGTGAAAGGGCGGCTGTGCAGACTCCAGTTGTCTTCTTTTTTCCTAAATTTCATGAAAGGCCCTCAGGAGTCAGCCTTCAATAGATAGTACCCATTAAAGGTCAAGGTAGATTTTCTCTGTTTTTAAGCTTATTTGTTTTATTTGCTTGAAAGGAAGAGCGACAGAGAGAGACAGAGACAGATCTTCCATCCTCTGGTTCACTCCCCAAATGCCCGCAACAGCCAGGGCTGGGCCGGGAGCCTGGAACCCCATCCAGGTCTCCCACATGGTGGCAGAGGCCACATACTCATCCTCCACTGCTTTCCCAGGTGCATTAGAAGTGAGCTGGCGGTTCGAGTCCCGGCGCCTCCACTTGCGATCCAGCTCCCTGCTAATGCGCCTGAACAGCAGTAGAAAAGATCGTTCAAGTCCTTGGGCCCCTGCACCCACATGGGAGACCCAGAAGAAGATCCTGGCTTCTGGCTTCAGCCTGGCCCACCCCTGGCCATTGCAGCCATTTGGGGAGTGAACCAGCTTATGGAAGACCTCTCTCTCTCTCTCTCTCTCTCTCTGTGTGTGTGTTTCCTTCTCTCTGTGTGTTTCTGCCTTTCAAATAAATAAATCAATCTTTAAAAAAAAAAAAAAGTGTACTGGATAGGAAGTGGAGCAGCCAGGACTCAAACCAGGGCTGTGCTAGGGAATGCCAGCATCACAGACTGTGGCTTAACCTGCTGCGCCACAGCGCTGGCCCCAGACCAGCTGCCGTTCCCTGGGGGACCCGGCCTGCCCTGCACATGTGACCGCCCATCTGGGTCTTCCCTATGGCTCAGTCTCAGGGTGAGGAAGTGAGGGGGGTGGAGGAGCCCCCGGCCCCGGCTGGAAGCCTCAGGACTTCCCGTGGGTGCAGAGCAGGGAGAGGGGAGAGGCAGGGAAGATCCAGGAGCGTCTGGAACAGAGCTAGGGAGGGGCGGGGACCCAGGCCTCACGGCCACCTCCCCAGACACAGCCTGGCCGGTTCTGCCCCTTCCTGTCAGGTGAAGGTGGCGCAGCCGGCAGTCTGGTGGCTGCTGTGGCCTGAGTGTTTGTGCCCCTCCCCCACCAGAATTAATTACCCGAACCTGATCTCCAGGCGAGGGTGTTGGGAGGCAGGGGCTTGTGCAGGGTCAAGGTTAGGGTTGTGGAGACGGCGGCAAATGCACTCTGAGGCTCACTTTGTTTTTTTTTTGTTTTTGTTTTTTTTTTTTTTAAGATTTATTCATTTACTTGAAAGGCAGAGTTACAGAGAGGCAGAGGCAGAGAGGGAGGGAGGGAGGGAGGGAGGGAGAGAGAATCTCTCACCCACTGGTTCATTCCCCAAATGGCTGCAATGGCTGGAGTTGCACCAATCTGAAGCCAGGAGCCAGGAGCTTCTTCTGAGTCTCCCACATGGGTTCAGGGGCCCAGGCACTTGGGCCATCTTCCACTGCCTTCCCAAGTCATAGCAGAGAGCTGGATTGGAAGTGGAGCAGCCGGGACTCAAACCGATGCCCATATGGGATGCCGGCGCTGCAGGCGGTGGCTTTACCCACTACGCCACAGCACTGGCCCCAAGGCTCACTTTTTTTTCTTTTCTTTTTTTTTTTTTTTTTTTTTTTTTTTGACAGGCAGAGTGGACAGTGAGAGAGAGAGAGAGAGAGAGAGAAAGGTCTTCCTTTTGCCGTTGGTTCACCCTCCAATGGCCACCGCGGCCGGTGCGCTACGGCCAGCATACCGCGCTGATCCGATGGCAGGAGCCAGGTGCTTCTCCTGGTCTCCCATGGGGTGCAGGGCCCAAGCACTTGGGCCATCCTCCACTGCACTCCGGGGCCACAGCAGAGAGCTGGCCTGGAAGAGGGACAACCGGGACAGAATCCGGCGCCCCGACTGGGACTAGAACCCGGTATGCTGGCGCCGCAAGGCAGAGGATTAGCCTAGTGAGCCGTGGCGCCGGCCCCAAGGCTCACTTTTAAAGTATAATGTGATCATGAATTTATGGTATGTGAATTGCATCTCAAAGTTGTCATTACTATGTAATTACCTAGTCATATATACATACATGTATATGTGCATCTACACGTGTATACCTACACACACACATGTGGGTGTGTAATCCCAAAAGCCTATGGGAAAACGGAATTAAAAGAAGATTATTTTGGTAGAAAAATTGAGGGTCCAGTGCTGTGGCTCAGCAGGTAAAGCCACCACCTGCTGTCCCAGCATTCCATAGGGGCCCAGGTTCGAGTCCTGGCTGCTCCACTTCCGATCCAGCTCTCTGCTGTGGCCTGGGAAAGCAGTGAAAGATGGCCCACATCCTTGGGCCCCTGCTCCTGGGTGGGAGACCGGAAGAAACTCCTGGCTCTTGGTTTCGGATTGGTGCAGCTCTGGCCATTGCAGCGAATTGGAGAGTGAACCAGTGGATGGAAGACCTCTCTCTGTCTCTCCCCCTCTCCTTCTCTCTGTGTAACTCTGACTTTAAAATAAATAAATAAATCTTTTTTAAAAAGTTTGAAACCCATGAATAATTTTTATAATACTCATTTCTTTGAACTTCTTGAAGTGCCTGCATGTGCGTGTGTGTGTGTGTGTGTGTGCATGGGGACACCGTGTGTATGTGTACGTGTCATATTTATGGGGCTGTGAAGAGCACCGGCTTTGCCTCTTACTGGCTGTGTGAGCTTGGGCGAGCGGCTCAGTGTTTCCTAACTCCCGTTTCCTCGTCTGTGCCGTGGAGATGATATAATAGAGTTGTCAGAGGGTTGGAAAGATCATGGACTGCGTGACACAGGTCCTGAGTGACACTGGCCCCTTCTCCTGTGTGCCTGGCAGCCATAGCGTAGGCCTGCATCACGACCCCGAGTTAGAGTGGAGGAGACTCCGTGCAGGTCGCCGCTGCAGGTACTGGGCTGGAGGCAGGCGCCTGGTGGGACTCCTCTCTGCGAGCCGTGCAGAGGGCTGGGGGGCGTTTGTAGGATGAAGGGCATCTCAGCAGGACCCTGAGGCCCGGGAGGGCCTCCCCAGAACTGCCCCGGGAGCGGGGCGGTACCCCTTGCATGCACACACAGCAAGGACTTCCAGACGCTGCTACCCTCGACAAGATTCGGTGTCACGTGGGCCTGAAATGCTCCCGTGGCCTCCTAGCAAGTTGGGCCTGGCTTCTCTGCCATGTGCGAGACCTGGGCATGTTACTGAACCTCTGTGTGCCTCAGCCTCCTCATCTGTGAAATGGGGATGTCAGCAGTGCCCACTCCCGGGGTGTGGCGGCGCGTGATGAGACAAAGCAGGGAAGCGCGGGCGCGGTGTGGCCACAGGAAAGGCGCTGTTGCAAACGCTGAGGCCAGGCCGATGCTGGCCCTGAGCCTGCGTGTGACTGGGTCCTGTGCCGGGAGCCTCAGGCCACGGGGAGCCAGAAGTCAGCGCCAGGGGCCCCTGTGCTCCGTGGCCTTCACGAAGCAGGAGGGAGAGCGGAAAACACAAGGAAAGGCAAAGAAACCCCCTGCAAGTTCTCCCCTGTGCTCTGCCAGCCCCGCGGCTCCTGGGGGAGCTGAGCTGCATAATACAATGGGATTTAATAAAATGCCTTTAACTCACAAAGTTTGTCTGCTGCCAGCTCCTTAATTAAATTGCCTGATGCTGCTTTGCGGTGGCAGCACAAGCTCGGGCGCTTAAAGAGCACACTGTTGCCATGGCACTTCCCCGGCAGGGCGCGCGGGCGTGGAGGAGCATACCGATGAGACCACCAGGGCCAGCCCGCCCTCCCTGCACCAGCACACACGCGTGCACACACATGCACACGCACACACGCACGCAGGCTCGCATCCTGCAATCACTGGGCTCTACACACACACACAGCACACACATGCACACACAGCACACACGCATGGACACACATGCAGGCTCGCATCCTGCAATCACTGGGCTCTACACACACAGCACACACATGCACACACAGCACACACACATGGACACGCATGCAGGCTCGCATCCTGCAATCACTGGGCTCTACACACACACATGCACACACAGCACATGCACACAGCACACACACATGTACACACAGACACACATGCAGGCTCGCATCCTGCAATCACTGGGCTCTACACACACAGCACACACATGCACACACACATGGACATGCATGCAGGCTCACATCCTGCAATCACTGGGCTGTACACACACAGCACACACATGCACACACACACACGGACACACGCAGGCTCGCATCCTGCAGTCACTGGGCTCTGGTGCCAGCATCTAATCCTTGCTACAAATGCTGAGCCGCGGCCTTAGGCATAAGAGACTTGGAGGTGTTGGCGCACAGCAGGGCTGGCTGAGGGTCTGACTGCAGCAGGTTCCAGGGCAGCCCTGTGGGGTCCAGGCATCCCCGTCGGCTGCTCCTTCTATGTCCCCTGGCGCCCTTGTCTGCGTGTGCTGTGGCTTGAGCAGGTTGGGGAAGCCGCGGGCCAGTCACGTGGGGTGGGTGGGGGTGGCGAGTACCTTCTCAGCTTCAGGGTGCAAGGGAGGCAAACTCACTGCTGGTGGGTGTTTCCTGCAGGGGCCCTGCCTCTTAGCCCTGGCTTCGCATCAAAACCAGCTGGGGATTTTCCTCGTACTATTTCATGATGATTTTATGCATTTCAAGCACCCAGCACAGTGGGTGGAATCTGACGGTGAGCAAGCAGCCGCGCCCCACCTGGACCCCCCGAACCTCCGCCAGGCAGGCGAGGTCGCGTCTTCCTCCGTCTGCCATCATCCACGTGATCATTACTTCGGTTCAGAGTCAATTGCAGACAAATATCAGTAGACTTCTTGCTAAATACTTGAGTATCGACAACTCTGGGTTCAATGTTTTGCAGCTTTTTTGTCTTTTGCTATAAAATTCATGACAGAGGAAGCCCTGGGCCCTTTATTGTACCGTGCCTCGGTTCCAGCCTCAGAGACAGTGTGATGGCCCTGCAGCAGACGGTGGGCTTCAGTATATTTTAAAAGATTCCCGGGGGCCATGGCTTACTTGGTTAATCCTCCGCCTGCGGCGCCAGCATCCCATATGGGCACTGGGTTCTAGTCCCGGTTGGGGTGCTGGATTCTGTCCTGGTTGCCCCTCTTCCAGGCCAGCTCTCTGCTGTGGCCAGGGAGTGCAGTGGAGGATGGCCCAGGTGCTTGGGCCCTGCACCCCATGGGAGACCAGGAGAAGCACCTGGCCCCTGGCTTCGGATCAGCATAGCTCCGGCTGTGGCAACCATTTGGGGGGTGAGCCAACAGAAGGAAGACCTTTCTCTCTGTCTCTCTCTCTCTTACTGTCTAACTCTATCTGTCAAAAAAAAAAAAAATTCCCAGATGAGTCTGTGGTACAGCCAAGGTTGAAAAACACTGAGATAAGAGGAGGCAAATGAGTATCAGTTTCCTGGGCTCCGGGCAGAATGCAGAGCTGTCCTGGCCACGTCCAAGCCTGCCCCTCCCATCCCCAGGCCCCTTCCTTTCCACTTGTTCTCTCCGTAGCGCCACTGGGTCTCTCGTGGTCCAGTGCATATTTCCCAGTGGCAGATCCCTGTCTGTTGCAGACCCCGCACCTGCCACAGCCATGCCGACCCCACACATGCCACAGCCATCCCGACCCCGCACATGCCACAGGCATGCCGACCCCACACGTGCCACAGCCATCCCGACCCCGCACAAGACACGGCCATCCCGACCCCGCACAAGACACAGCCATGCTGACCCCGCACATGCCACAGCCATGCCTGTTCTTTCTCCCGGTGTCTGGGGAACTTCTGGCCACCCGGATGGAGGTGGTGGATGGGGGAGGTGGTGAAGCTCCTGGTAGGAGCACCAAGGGCCGAGGACGACACACGTGGCGGCCGTGGAGCTGTAGGTGGGTGGATGACGGTGGCTGTCCTGGTGGTGTGGGTGGTGTGCCCTCAGTAGCTCACTGGCCACAGTGATACCTGTCCCGGAAGATGCCCCCCAGCACCACCCACTGCTGCAAGGTGCAGCTCTGGTGGAAATTGTGTGAGACCACCTAAGAACTGCCCCGGAGCCCTGGAGCCCTGGAGCCCTGGAGCCCTGGAGGGGGCAGAGCCCGGCAGCCCCGTGCTCTGTCCCACAGCCCTTTAAGGCTGGGCCCCAGTGCTCGATATGAATGTTAGAATCAGAACAATTATTGAAGATGAACATTCTGGGAGCCAGCTGGGCAAGGGATGCCAGCCCTCCTGGGATCAAAAGAGACTGTTCGCTGGGGCCAGCACTGTGGCATAGTGGGTAAGACTGTAGCGTGCAGTGCCACCATCCCATATGGGCACTGGTTTGAGTCCTGGCTGCGCCACTTCTGATTCAGCTCTCTACTGTGGCCTGGGAAAGCAGTGGAAGATGGCCCGAGTGCTTGGGCCCCTGCACCCATGTGGGAGACCCGGAAGAAGCTCCTGGCTCCTGGCTTCAGATCAGCTCCGCTCCGGCTGTTGCAGCATCTGGGGAGTGAACCAATGGATGGAAGACCTCTCTGTAACTCTGCCTTTCAAATGAATAAGTAAATCTTTAAAAAGATAAAGAAAAGAAAAGGAGGAGGAGGAGACTGTTCGCAGCCTGCACAGCTGCCTGTCCCCTTCGTGCTTGGCAGGGACACTGCTACAAGCCGGGCAGCCGGGGGCAGAGGGGAGCAAAGCCCCTGGCCCCAGGGCCACTCCCTCTGTGGGAGGGGTTTAAGGATGAGGACGAGGTTGGAGCTGCTGAGACGCTACATTTTTTAAAATACCTGTATGTAAAAGATGCCTTCACAGTAACGTCGCCCAACGCTTTCATCTCACGGAGGAGAGAACTGGGGTGGCGCGGGCTGCAGATGAACCCCTGCGGAGGACGACATCACAGCTTCCTGGCAGCTGACAACCCCCGGCCAAGTGAGCCTCCCCGGGACCTGCTGGCCCCGGCACACCTCCACAGCGCAGCAGTGCGCCGTGCTGTCTCACTCAGCGCTGGCTTGACCCGAGCGTCTCGGCAAGGAGCGTAGAAGGCGCCGGTCTTATCCCCACCTTGGGGCTCAGAGGGCAGAGTGAATGGCAGAGGGAGCCCAGAACCCAGGGTCCCTGTGGCTGCTTCCCAGGGCTGCCAGCCGGAAGTCCCCCACCCTGGGTGACTCAAACAACAGGTGCTTCCTGTCTGGGGTTAGCAGGCCAGGTGCACAGCCCCGCATCTACAGAGCCATCCTCCCTCTGAGACCTGCAGAGGGCGCCCTCCCCTGCCTCTCCTGGCTTCTGAGTTCTGGGCTCACAGCTCCCACGCCCTCTCCCCCTGTGTCCCTGTCTTCATGGGGCATTTCCCTCGTACAGGGACACCAGCCAGCCATGCTGCCTCCCTGTTGTCACTTGATGACCTGTGCAAGGACCCTACTTCCAAGTAAGGTCAAGTTCACAGGTCCCGGGGTTAGGAGTCGGATGTAGCTGTGGGAGGGGACACGGTTCAGCCATCACAGTCCTGACTCCCAGGCTGACGGCCTTCAGGGACGTGTCCTGTGCGGCATCGCACCTGCTTTCTCCTCCCGTCTCTGTTAGCAAGGAGCCGCCCATCCCCCACCCCGCGTCTCCTGCCCTTCAGAGCGTGGGGCCGGCTGGGAGCAAGGCTGGGAGCACTTTGCACGCTCTGCTCTTCCCAAAGTATTACAGGCTACTAAAGCAGAAGCATGAAATATGGGTGGGCTTTTTATCTTTTTTATTCCCAGACAGTAAAAATCATTAAAGCCAGCACTTAATTAGTTTAATTTTGCAGCCTCTAAATATTGATTTAACCTACCCTCCTTTGTACTTGCTGCAGTCACTGAATTATGCCTCTTATTGATCACAGATGAAGCTTTTCCTTCCACTGAGCTCAGGGCCCTGGGAGCCACGGTCCCCCCACCCCCCACCCCCACCCGGGCCGCAGCAGGCGTGGGGGAGGAGCTGGGCGGCAGAGGGCCTGCCTCCAGGGCTGCTGAGCCAGCCCACCGCCAGTTTCTTCCTCCTGGGTTGGCCCAGGCACGGGGGAGCGTGATTAAGGAGGAGTCGACTGGACTCCCATGGGGAGATGCCCCTTGTTGGGCTGGAGGGAAGAGCAGGAGCCAGACATTGAGCGCGGCGGGTGGGGCTGGGCTGGGGCACAGAGAAGGGGCTTTAAGGCATCAGCTCACTGCCTCCCAGCTGGTCTGGCTCTGCGTTCCTGGGTGGGCTCCTCACCTCTCCCATCCACGGAAGGGGGCTGCTGCCTCCACAGCCTGCGCTCTTGTGAGCCTCATGGCAGCCGCTGCTGGCCGGGACCCAGCCCCAGCTTCCCAGGGGTGCTGTCTCCCCGAGGCTGGGCGGCCGCCCTCGCCCTCCTCTCGCGAGGGTTGCCTGCGCTCCCCTAGGTCCTCACTCAGCGCATACAGGCGGGCTCTATTAATGCTCACCGGTGCAGCTTCCCTGTGGCCGGGACAGAGGAGGTGGTGGGGTCTGGAGTACTTGAGTCCAGTCTGCCAGGGTCACGGTCGGCAGCTCGCCGAGCGCTCTAGGTGCCGCTGCTCCGGGTCTGTAGGATTCTAACCTGGGCTCCGGGGTGATCTCAGGTTTGAGCTCTGTCTGAGGCGTGTGTTCAGATGCAGCGTGCGAGGCCTCTCCCTCAGTGTCTGATTCGGGAGGTGGGGGTGGGGGGGTGCCTGGGAACCTGCATTTCTGACAGGTTCCCAGACTGCGCTTGCGCTGCTGTTCCGGGCACCACAGTGTGGGAGCCGCTGTCCTGGGCCGACCTGCCCCCACTCGCAGACGAGGAACCCAAGGGGTTCAAGCGGCCCCAGCCAGGTCTTCCCTGAGCCAGGACCACACCCCAGACCCAAGCCTTCCACGCCCTGGGCCTGGAGAGAGCCCTGTGGGGTGGGGAGGATGCAGGAGAAGAGCCGGACAGCCTGGAGGAGGTGGCCGGACGGTCAGGCCATTCTGCTGGACAGCCTGGAGGAGGTGGCCGGGATGGTCAGGGCATCCTCACTGCAGTTAGGGGAAGAAAGCAAAGGGACAGCCAGGTGTCTGGGCCTGCCCCGAGGTACTGCGCCCAGGCCCCAGCTCCACCGCCAGCACCATCGCGTGATTTCTGTCCGAGCCTCATCCGGCGAACCTTCCCTCTCCGCCTCATCAGCTCTCATTCTGATCTCATCTTCCTTTCCATCCGCAGGGGCTCAGCCTTCTCCCCCAGGTTTAAGGGCTCTGCTCCCTTGTGGCTCCGCCTCCCTTCCCACCACGGCCCCATGCTCACTGGAGGGGGTGGGGGGGAGCCTCAGCCCCGGGCTCCAAGTCCCCGTCCCCACGCAGGCAGTCCTGAATTCCCTTCCCGCTGCCCCTCTCCGCCCTGCCTGGAGCAGCGCCCGGGCTGAGAGGGTACGTGCACAGATTCTTCCAGGGAGGAGGAAGGTTCATGATTTGGGAGGTGTAGGGGTGCTGGTGGTCAGGAAAGACACCGCAGAGAAAGGGCATAAACTGAGACTTGGGACGGAGAGGAATCGCCAGACGTGCACGTGGGGAAAGGGACTTGCGCGCTGGGACCCGGGATGTGCAAAGGCCTGGGGGCAGGAAGAGTGGTGCCTGGGTCTCTCTGGGGTCCCCTCTTCCCCCTGCACCCCGGCCCCAGCTCCCAGGGGCCCCTGTGTCTCAGAGCCTGCTCAGCACCCACGCTGGGCTGCCCGCCGGGCTGCAGAGGGAGGACCCTTCTGGGAGGGGCTCTCCCACCCCTTCCAGACAGTGTCTGGGAAAGGGGCGAAGCCGCTGCCCCCGAGCCAGGAGATGCTGGAGCTGGCTCCTTCTGGGTCACAGTTGTGTCCGGTGCTGGGGACGCACAAATGACCTCAGTCCTGACACTGTCCCGAGGCTGGAAGAGGACCCTCGCCGAGTGCTCGTGGTGGGCACTGGAGCCCCGCCCACACTGGGAGGAGGTGCCCTACCCGGAGTCCTTGTGCCCCGATGGGGCCGTCTGGGTGCTGGAAGCCGAGGAGTGGCCCGGCGGGGAATGTGGCTCCGACAACTTGAGGGAGACAGAACGGGAAAGAGGTGCTCCCGAGCCTGGGCACAGCACACGTTCCCCGCGCAGCAGGTCCCCCCTCCCGTGGAAGACGCGTTGGAGGGAGGGCACTGCAGCTCACTCGGCCAGCAAGGGGGTCCCCAGGGAGACAGGTGAGCCAGTCTCTGAGGAGCCCGGGGCAGGGGCTGCGGCGGCCAGAGGCGCATCCCTGAGGGCCGGCAGAGGCACGGGCAGAGAGTAAACAGCTGCCGGGCCTGGGCCCCTCTCCGGGCCACTCCCCACTGGCGCCCTCCCCTCTTACGAAGAGAGGCCCAGGCAGGCTCTCTCCTAGGCCCCCCCCCCCCCGCCTCTCCCACCCTCCGTGGGGCCGGCTGGAGAACAGAGCACTGCTCACAGGCCAGCCCTGCCCGCCCAGGCCCAGGCAGTGGCGCTCACTGGAACCCTGCCCCTGGTTCCAGAGGGGAGGGAGAGCAAGGGTAGACAAAGGACCCCTCACTCTGCCCAAGATGTGCCCGCCAGCCCATGCCCACCCGGCCACCTGACCACAGGCGCTCTGCACCGTCACGGACTGAGCCGGGCTGGCACGGGATGCCCACCATGTTCGCAGCTGGAGTCCTGCCCCGGCTGGCGGGGGCCCCGGCCCTGGACCCTTAGCTTCCCTAAGCCCAGGTCTCTGTCTACAGAGCACACACCGTGGGGCGGGCGTTGTGGCACACAGGTTAAGCTGCCTCTTATCCCGTCTCCCATGTTGGAGTGTCTGCGTGGAGTCCCGGCTGCTCCACTTCCCATCCAGCTCCCTGCTAATGTGCCTGGGAAGACAGCAGGTGCTCTGGTCCCTGCCACTCACCCGGGAGGCCCGGATGGAGGTCCTGGCTCCTGGGCTTCTGCCTGGCCCAGCCCTGACTGTGTGGGCATTTGGGGAGTGAACTAGTTGATAGACGCTCGCACTCTCGCTCTCGCTCTGCCTCTCAAGGAGAGGAGAGACCCCCCAGGCGGGGGTGTTTGGGGCTGCTCAGGTCTGTCGGGGGGCCTCTGTCTGCTCAGCCTGTCCCCTGGGACACTGCCGCTGCCACACGTCATCGTCTCGGGGGTCAGCTGGCAGGCAGGGACTCAGCTTCCGAATGAGATGAACTCCGTTAAATGCTGCTCCTGGGGCTTTTTTAGCTGCAGTCCAAGGCAAACAAACACACACTGAAGTGCATTCCTGCATCATGTCCGCTTACACGAGGGCAGATGTCTGTGTGCTGTTGTGCGTGTGTGAAACAGGGGCCAGCCTTCCCTAAACAGCGCTTAGCCCGGCCACCCCCAGTGCATGCTGGTACCTCCCGGTGCCTTCTGTCTTTGAAGCCGCGCAGGCCGTGACCTAGTCGTGGCCCATGTTCCCAGTTCAGGTCAGGGCGCCTTGCCCATGTGGAAGGAGGCCCCAGGTCAGCAGAGGGGCACACGCTGGCCGGGCAGGGAGTCTCGGAGCCCATCGGGGAGGAAGGTGCTATGTGGCGATTCAGAGACCAGCGGGGCTATAACCAGGCTTCTCAGGGAAGGGAGGGCATTTGGGATGGGGTTTTGTGGCTGAAGAAGAGTTGCATGGCTGCAGTGAGGGAGGGTGTGTGGGGAAACAGGAAGCCTGGCTTAGTGGAGTGTGGGTGTGTGATAGAAAAAGGTAGTACAGGGGCAGTGAGAGGGCCCCCTAGGGTGCAGGGCCCGGGAGGGACCCCGCTGTGTGTGTGTGTGTGTGTGTGTGTGTGTGTGTGTGTGTGTGAGGGGCAGATCACCACTGTGTGCTGGGCGCTGGAGGGCGGGGCTGACCAGCAGACTTGGGAGCAGGAAGAGGTGGCGCGGGGACAAGCTGCGCTCTCAAGGGAGTCCTTGAGCTGGCGAGTGAGGGGGTCAGCGGTGCGGGCCCCCCCTGCATCCTCTGGCCCAGACTGTGTGATGAGAAGGCCCCCCTGTGCGGGCCTATGGGACTAAGCCGGTCACCTAGCCGTCCTCCTGCCCGGGTCAGTGCCACCGCCCACGCTCCGCGTCTCGGCCTGGGGGTCCCGGGTTACGCGTGGTCCCGAGAGGCCACTCTGAAGTCAGAGGCTGCAAGAGGAGGATTTCGGGTTCCCACGCCACATGTGGTCAGCTCAGTGGGGGAGGGGCGTGCGGCTGGACGCTGCCCGGCAGGGGGCCTGGAGTGCCTGTGCCCCCCGGCTGCGGCTGCGGGGTTGGGGGAGTGCACCCTGTGTGCGCCGCCATGGACAGATAGGGAGTCAGCGGGAGGAGCGGCCACACTTCGGCACAGCAGCCGCGGAGGAGCCCAGCGCTCAGCAGGGCCAGCCCAGGGCCTTCCCGCCACTCCCCCTGGGCCGAGGGGTTTCCGATCAGACTCTGGAAGGTGGAGCCTGGTGTGTGGCTGAGGGAGAGGAGGGCTGCCGGCCGCCTCGTGTGTCGTGCACCATGCGTCGGGCCCCTCCCCTTGCGCACCGGGCTGTGGGGCGTAGGCGGAGTCGTCTTCGCAGCTCCGGGGTGACCGGGCACTGAATCGCCAGGGCCAGCTGTGGGGGAGGGGGGCAGTGCTGGGTCCTCCAGCAGCATAGCAGCATCCGCGCCGTCTCAGTACCCGGCTGCGGAGGGCAGCAGCTCCAGCTACTAACCATGGAGCCCGCAAACACTTCCCGGGAGCCTTGCCAAAGCCCACAGCTTAACAGGGGTTCTAGGGGATAAATCCCAGGCTTTCTGCCAAATCCAGAGAGACTGTCTGGAGGAGGCAGGTCCGGTGGGTTTCACGGAGCCAGCCCTTACAAAAAACAACCTTGTTCTTGGAGGGGACATCCAAACCTATTCTCCCAAACTGTGGTTCCAGGGCTTTCTGTCTCCTGTCCCCGGCCCCCGGTCAGAAGACGGTCAGGTGTGCCCAGCCACACCCAGAGAGGAACAGGGTCTGAAGGGCCTAGCGGGTGGACCCTCGTCCATCGCTGCAGGGTACTGGGAGCCAGCTCCTGGGTGGCAGGTGTTGAGCGGCAGCGGCTGGGCTGAGCCAGAGACCCCGGATTTGCATCCCGGCCCTGCCCCGTAGAAGCCGTGCAGCCTGGTGAGTGGGTGCCTTCACCCTGCTGAGAGCCAGCAAGCCCTGATGCCTGCAGGCGGGGTGGACGGGAGGATTCCGTGGGGAGCACTCACTCCCAGGGACCCTCTCCGTGCTCAGTGCCACCCCAGAGCTCTGGGGACTCAGGAAGCCTGTTAGACATGGTCCCTGTCACAGAGAGCCAGAGACGCCGCGGGGGAAACGTGCCCGTGGCAGGCTGCAGATGAGAGACAGACAGCTCCCCACCGCCTGCTAGCAACTGTCCACCAGCCTGCATGAGGGCGTCGCGTGCCAGGTGAGTGGGCGGCTCCAGGCTCCCCCCGGCAAGGGGCTGTGTGTGAGCAGAGTGAGGAGGACTCGCCTGGGCCTCGGGGTCAGAGGTGAACTCGTGCCATCAGCTGTGCCCTCCCTCTGGAGCCCGAAGCCTAATGCTGGGCTCTGCCTCACTCCCCCTGCCCAGCCCAGGTAGGTGAAGGGGACGGAGCTGGCTGGGGCTGGCTGGAGCTGGCTGGGGCTGGCTGGAGCTGGCGGGGAAGGCGAGCCCCTGGAGGGCTTTCAGAGAGAGAGGGAGACCAATCTTCCATCTGCTGGTTTACTCCCCAGATGGCTGCAATGGCTGGGACTGGGCCAGGCCAAAGCCAGGAGCCAGGAGCTTCATCCAGGCCTCCCACCATCCTCCTGGTTCCCAGGTGCATTAGCAGGAAGCAGGACCGGAAGTGGAGCAGCCTGGACTCAAACTGGTGCCTGTTTGGGATGCCAGCATTGCAAGGCATCTTAACCTGCTGCACCACAACGTCAGCCTCTCAATTCAGTTTTTCTTTTCTTTTCTTTTTTTTTAAGATTTATTTGAGAGGCAGAGTACAGAGAGGGAGAGAGGGAGAGACAGTGAACTCTTCCACCTGCTGATTCACTCCCTAGATAGCCACAACGGCCAGGGCTGGGCCAGACCAGAGCCAGGAGCTTCTTCCAGGTCTTGCACCTGGGTGCAGGGGGCCAAGCACTTGGGCCATCCCCTGCTGCTTCCCCAGGTGCATTAGCAAGGAGCTGGATCAGAAGTGGAGCAGCCAGGACTTGAACCGGTGCCTATATGGGATGCTGGTGTCACAGGCAGTGGCTTTACCCACTACGCCACGACGCCAGCCCCTCAATTCGGGTTTTTTGTTTGTTTGTTTTGCCAGGCAGAGTTAGACAGTGAGAGAGAGGTACAGAGAGAGAGTTATAGACAGTGAGAGAGAGACAGAGAGAAAGTGGTCTTCCTTCCATTGGTTCACTCCCCTAATGGCTGCTACAGCCAGCGCACTGCGCTGATCCGAAGCCAGGATCCGGGTACTTCCTCCCGGTCTGCCGTGCAGGTGCAGGGGCCCAAGCACTTGAGCCATCCTCCACTGCCTTCCCGGGCCACAGCAGAGAGCTGGACTGGAAGAGGGGCAACCGGGACAGAATCTGGTGCCCCGACCGGGACTAGAACCTGGTGTGCCGGCGCCGCAGGCGGAGGATTAGCCTATTGAGCCACAGCGCCAGCCCTCAATTCGTTTTTAAAAGGTTTCTTGATCCATTCTGTGCTGTGGAGCACTGATCCAGCCCTTAGAACAAATTGTAGGGGAAGAGGGGGATGCAGGGGCTCGGGGAGGGGCCGGCTGGAGAGCCCAGTGCACCCTCACCCCCCGCACTGTGCTCACTGCCTGGGCTCTCCAAATCGGTTTTGCATTTTTGGTCCTACCTCCCCAGCCAGAACGCACTTACTATTATTTTTGTTTGTTTGTTTTTTGACAGGCAGAGTGGACAGTGAGAGAGAGAGAGACAGAGAGAAAGGTCTTCCTTTGCCGTTGGTTCACTCTCCAATGGCCGCTGCGGCCGGCGCACCGCGCTGATCCGATGGCAGGAGCCAGGTGCTTCTCCTGGTCTCCCATGGGGTGCAGGGCCCAAGCACTTGAGCCATCCTCCACTGCACTCCCGGGCCACAGCAGAGAGCTGGCCTGGAAGAGGGGCATCCGGGACAGAATCCGGCGCCCGACCGGGACTAGAACCCGGTGTGCCGGTGCCACAAGGCGGAGGATTAGCCTAGTGAGCCGCGGCGCCGGCTACGTACTTACTATTATTAAGAGAGACAGACAGAGATCTCTTACTTCCTGGTTCACTCCCCCAAGCCCACAACACCCAGAGCTAGGCCAGGCCAAAGCCAGGAGCCGAGAACCGCACCCGGGTCTCCCACACGTGTGCGTGGCAGGGGCCTAGCTATTTGAGTCACCCCCTGCTGCCTCCCAGGGTGGGCATTAGCGGGGAGCTGGGGTCAGGAGCAGAGCCAGGACTTGAAGCCAGGAGATCAAACCCCCGAGGCAGGCGTGTGCCAAACACCCAGCCCCACGGTGGTGCTCTGAAGGCATGGCCATGTCCCTTGTTTCTGAAGGCAGGGGGAGAGCTCTGTGGAGCCCCAGGCCCAAGTCCTACTGTCCCCCAACAAGCCCCGGAGCTGGTGAGCCGCCACCCACCTGCCGACCCCCTCCCCGGGAGCTGCCCAGAGCTGGAAGGCAGCCACTGCTGGTGGAGCTGTGTGTGTGTGTGACACACTCCTCATTTTACACAGGGTAACAGACGCTCAGAAGAGGCAAGTGACTGTCTGCAGGGGGCTCTGGCAGGGAGAGGCAGAGCCAAGAGGTGGGCCCAGGCCTGTTGCAGGCGGCCCTGCTGGCTCGAGCCAGGGGTGGGCGGGAATCAGTGGCCTCTGGGGTGTAAGTGTGGTGGGACCCCCAGCCTTGGATCCAGTTCCCTGACGGGGACCCCTCGGGGCCTGAACTCATCCATTGCTTCCTCCCACCCGCAGGCCGTACCACAGTCCCTCCCCTCGCCCCCATCCCTGGGTTGGATGGCCACATTCCCTGAGCCTGCCCTGGGCCACGTGTGCAGGCCTGCATGCCTGTGTGCACGTGTTTGTTTGCCCTGAGTTGTGCGTGTCAGTGCACACACACACACACGCATGCATGCACCTACGCAAAACCTCGGCCTTTTAAGCCACGGTTGTTTTTCCCACCTTCAGAAATAGCTGCAGAGGAAAGTGGGGAGTAGTCAGATGCAAACGGGCACTCTCCTGCTCAGGGGAGGGCGCCCTGCCCCCAGCTGCCCCCGCCCCGCACGCCAGTGTCCTGGACGTGGGATGAGCTGGGCGCGGAGCCCCTGGGCTGGCCGAGAGGCACCCGCCTGCGTGGCGCTGCGAGACACGGCTCCCACTCTGCAGCCCCTGGAAAGGGGTCCTCCCCTGGGGACCGCAGGAGCCAGTGCGCCCCAGGCCTCAGCAGGGAGGGGTGGAAAGCGACAACCGGCAGGCTGGGGGCCACTCCTGCCTCTTGGCTGCTTTCCAGCTCTGTGAGCCGAGCTGTTCAAGGTCTTCTGGACCTCAGCTTCCGCATCTGCAAACTGGGCACACGAACGCTTATCCCCTAGGCAACAGCTAAGATGACGTCAGACGTTCAGTCTCCGGAGGTCCTGGGTGGGGGTGGGCCCTCAGCAGGCGTCTGCTTCCCTGAGAACTGCGCGGCCTCGGGCCTCTACTCGGGACGCAGGACAGGCCCCAGCGGGGAACATAGACTCTGGCTCCTTTCCTTCCCTCTTGGGGTCAAGGCCGACATGGGACCATCCTCCAGGGCAGCAAGCCTGGCCCTGGGACCTGAGAGAACCTGCGCCCGTGGGACCCCGGCGTGTCAGTGTGCCTGGATAGGTGACGCCCACCGGGGAGGGAGGAAAGAGCAGTGGCTTGATTCCAGATTGGGGGGGGGGTGTTGGGGGGGATCTAGTGTGTTGGGGGGTCTAGTCTCCAGGGGGAAAGGTCCCTGGGACCACAGAGGTTGGTTCCTACAATACACTTGGCACGTGTCCTGGGCTCTGGTGCAGCAGTGAGACAGGTCTGTGGTTGAAGCGGTCTCCCCGTGTGGCCTGGCCAGGGCCGTGACAGCAGGAAGCGTGGGCCAGACAGGCCGGATATTTGGAGACGCTGTCCCAGGAGGTGGCTGAACTTGAGTCTTGAAGGACACGTTGGAACTGTCCAGGGAGGAGTCAGGGTGACATCAGCCCCAGCGGCCTGTGCACAAGACAAGCCAGGAGTGGCCAGGCCTTGTCACACGGGTCTTAGCCACAGGGCTGAGGAGTGCAGATGTGGGTGTCTGGACCCCACAGGCTCCAGGCAGCTCTGCCAGGCTGCTGGGAGAGAGAGCGCTCTGCCTGCAGGACCCCCGACTTGGGAAAGTCTAAGTGGGTGGTGTAAGGTCGCCACAAAAACACACCAAACACCAGAGTAAGGGAAAGGGTTTATTGGGGAAAACCCAGCAGGCTGGAGGGAAGGGGCGAGAAGGAAAAAGTGAGTGACTGAGAGAGAGGAGAGAAGAGATAGCGAGGAGAGAAGAGAGAGAGCAAGAGGAGAGAGGAGCCAAGAGAGAGGAGAGGGAGCCACGTGTTTAGGAGCAGGTCCTTTTAAAACTTTGCTGGGGGTGGGCAGGGAAGTAGGAGCAGCGAATCCTGTTAGGATGAGGGTGGAGCTTGACACCGGTGGTTGGGCCATGTGGCCACCTGGCTTCCAGCCATGGCGGCGGGGGCTGGAGCCTAGGATGGTGTCAGGGTGTATAGATCGCGCCATAGATAAGACTGCGCCATTTTCCTAACAGGTGGCAGGCAGGACCTGCCGCCTCCCCAGCCTCCTTGGATGTCAACTCCGGAGTTCTGGGGCCCATCTCAGGTGCTGGAAGCTGCCCTTGCTCCCACCAGCTGCTGCCCACCCCCACCTACCCTGCCAGGGGAGGTCTCAGCCATCATCTTACCCAGCAAGCCAAGGTGGGGGGAGGGCTGGGGTCAGAAAGGTTAGGGGGCGCCTACCCTCATCTCTCCGGGCTCTGGAGAACTGCAGGTGACAAGGGCCCCAGACCCTTGGCTCTCCTTCCCGCACACACACACCTTCCTCCGAGTTCTCCCAGGTCTTTCCCCGACGACTGCCAGTGGCTCCCTCCTGAGGTCATGGGAAAGGACACAGCAGCCTTAGGGACTGCAGGGCAGGACCCGGCCCTGGCCTTGGCCTGCTCCCTGCCGCTTCTTAGGCTTCGCTGGTAGCTCCTTAACTCCGGTCCTCTCCTTCCAGGGCCGCCCCGACGTGGCGTGGCGATGAGCGGGAAGGCCCAGCGCCGGTGGACAAGGATGAGGATCCGCACCCAGGCGGGCCAGCAGTGATGCCCCCGTCCCCTCAGAGAATGGCTGCCCTGGGCAGGTGCTTCCCCGGGCCCTGGCCGGGCTGCTGATGCTCACCTGCGCACGGCAAAGAGCAGGACTCTGCGCTCGTCCCGTGGATGGTCCCCTGCCCTGCAGCTCCACCATGGGGCTCCTGGTGGCACCCCTCCTGCTAGCCTGGGTGGCCGGTGCCACTGCCGCCGTGCCCGTGGTGCCCTGGCGTGTGCCCTGTCCCCCGCAGTGTGCCTGCCAGATCCGGCCCTGGTACACGCCGCGCTCGTCCTACCGCGAGGCCGCCACGGTGGACTGCAACGACCTGTTCCTGACGGCGGTGCCCCCGGCGCTGCCTGCGGGGACGCAGACCCTGCTGCTGCAGAGTAACAGCATCGTGCGTGTGGACCAGAGCGAGCTCGCCTACCTGGCCAACCTCACGGAGCTGGACCTGTCCCAGAACAGCTTCTCGGACGCCCGGGACTGCGACTTCCGGGCCCTGCCCCAGCTGCTGAGCCTGCACCTGGAGGAGAACCAGCTGGCGCGGCTGGAGGACCACAGCTTCGCGGGGCTGGCCGGCCTGCAGGAGCTCTATCTCAACCACAACCAGCTGTACCGCATCGCCCCCCGGGCCTTCGCGGGCCTCGGCAGCCTGCTGCGGCTGCACCTCAACTCCAACCTGCTCAGGGCCGTTGACAGCCGCTGGTTCGAGATGCTGCCCAGCTTGGAGATCCTCATGATCGGCGGCAACGCGGTGGACGCCATCCTGGACATGAACTTCCGGCCGCTGGCCAACCTGCGCAGCCTGGTGCTGGCGGGCATGAACCTGCGGGAGATCTCCGACTACGCCCTGGAGGGGCTGCAGAGCCTGGAGAGCCTCTCCTTCTACGACAACCTGCTGGCCCGCGTGCCCAGGCGGGCGTTGCAGCAGGTGCCGGGGCTCAAGTTCCTGGACCTGAACAAGAACCCGCTGCAGCGCGTGGGGCCGGGGGACTTCGCCAACATGCTGCACCTCAAGGAGCTGGGGCTGAACAACATGGAGGAGCTGGTCTCCATCGACAAGTTCGCCCTGGTCAACCTCCCCGAGCTGACCAAGCTGGACATCACCAACAACCCGCGCCTGTCCTTCATCCACCCCCGCGCCTTCCACCACCTGCCCCGCATGGAGACACTCATGCTGAACAACAACGCCCTCAGTGCCTTGCACCAGCAGACGGTGGAGTCCCTGCCCAGCCTGCAGGAGGTGGGGCTCCACGGCAACCCCCTCCGCTGCGACTGCGTGATCCGCTGGGCCAACGCCACGGGCACCCGCGTGCGCTTCATCGAGCCGCAGTCCACCCTGTGTGCGGAGCCGCCCGACCTGCAGCGCCGCCCGGTCCGCGAGGTGCCCTTCCGGGAGATGACGGACCGCTGCCTGCCCCTCATCTCGCCCCACAGCTTCCCCCCGAGCCTCCAGGTGGCCAGCGGCGAGAGCAAGGTGCTGCACTGCCGGGCGATGGCGGAACCAGAACCCGAGATCTACTGGGTCACTCCAGCCGGGGTGCGACTGACGCCTGCCCATGCGGGCAGGAGGTACCGGGTGTACCCGGAGGGAACCCTGGAGCTGCGGAGGGTGACGGCGGACGAGGCCGGGCTGTACACCTGCGTGGCCCAGAACCTGGTGGGGGCCGACACCAAGACAGTCCGCGTGGTGGTTGGCCGTGCGCCCTTCCAGCCGGACAGGGGCAGCGGCAGCCGGGGCCTGGAGCTCCGGGTGCAGGAGACACACCCCTACCGCGTCCTGCTCTCCTGGGTCCCCCTGCCCAACACAGTCTCCACCAACCTCACCTGGTCCAGCGCCGCCTCCTTCCGAGGCCGGGGGCCCCGCGCCCTGGCCCGCCTGCCCCGGGGCACCCACAGTTACAATATCACCCGCCTCCTGCAGGCCAGCGAGTACTGGGCCTGCCTGCACGTGGCCTTCGCCGATGCCCACACCCAGTCGGCTTGTGTGTGGGCCAGGACTACAGAGGCCGCTCCTTGCCACGGGGCCCTGGGGGACCGGCCGGGGCTCATCGCTGTCCTGGCCCTGGCCATCCTCCTGCTGGCAGCAGGGCTCGCCGCCCGTGTCGTCAGTGCAGGCCAGCCCAGGCCGGGGGTGGCCGCGCGGCCTCTCCTCCCAGCCTGGGCTTTCTGGGGCCGGGGTGCCCCGTCCATCCGGGTGGTGTCCGCGCCCCTTGTCCTGCCCTGGAATCCCGGGAGGAAGCCGGCTGGATGCTCAGAGCGGGGCACGCTTTCGCCACCGTTGTCTCAGAACTCCTGAAGCCTGGCTGTTCTCGGCAGCAGGGGAGGAACTAGGACCGCTCTGTACCGAAAAGGGACGCACCCCGAGGAAAGCGACTCGGACCTGTGGGCTTGGGGCCTGGCAGCTGGACGGAGACAGATGGAGCTCTGTGGCCCCAGGGGGGCATCCCCAGGGCCTGCTGCCAGCCCCAGGAACCTCGCCCAGGACAGGAAGGACCCTGGCCAGGGCCTCCCACCTGCCCATTTCTCTGGGGGCTCAGGGTTCCTGGCCCCTCGCTTGGCCGTCCCCTGCCTGTCCCCGGGGCCGCTGGCCCACAGGCGGCCTCCCTTCCTTTCTCGCTATCGTGCAGTCTTGGTTGCTTGCTCTTCCCCCTCCTGGGCAAGGGCTGAAGGGGGCCTCTCCTTCCCACCTCGGGGCCCACCCTCAAAGCAAGCACGACCCCCAGACAGACCCGAAGGACCCCTGGGGACAGCCCGGGCTCCCTGGAGCGGACTTTCTCTCGGCAATTTTGTACCTTTGTGGAGAAATGTGTCCCCAACCCCAACCCCATTCGCTCTCTTCTATTTTGTAAAAAATAAAAATAAACAATAACAACAATAATCCGGGAAAGGAAAGGCGAAGAACCCTTTGGATGGCGCGTGTGGCTCAGAGCTCTCCGCTCCGGGCTCTGCAGGAGGAAAAAGGGAGCGAGGAGGTGGCGGGTGGCGGGTTCCCTCTGCGGCTGGAATTCTGGCCTTCCAGGTGCCTCTGGAAGTGGCCCTAGGGGTCTCCTGTGAGCAGGAGAGGCGGGCGGTGGCCAGAGACAGCAAGGAGAGGGTGGGAGAGGAAGCAGGAGACAGAGCTGGAGATGGAGAGAGCGGAAATTTCCATCCCCAGACAGTGCCACCCCTGCTTCTTCTCTGATAAGCAATTAACATGCTGGTGCATGGGAGAAGTCCCGGCCTGTTTCTCATTAAACAAACCCAAGGGGCAGGCGCACGCAGAGAATTGCAAATCAGGAAGACAGCAAGAACTCTGGGCTAGGGCAGCAGGGGCCTGGGGTGAGGGAGGGCCGAGGAGGGGCGGGAAGCCGCCTGTTTCTTTCCATTGCAGGGTGATCTGCAACGAGCCAGGTCCGCTTTTGCGGTTGTTTCTGTGGCCTTAAAAAATCACAAGACCGACTGCCTTCTGACAGCCAGGCGCGAAAAGGAGCCTCTGTCGGAAACTCAGCAGTCGAGGACGTCGGGAGAGTGGGCAGTGCTGGGCCAGCAGAGGCCACCGCACAGGGGCCGTGTCTGGGGCTGGCAAGAGGGAGTGCGACCCCTGGGCCTGACACGGAGCCACAGCCCACGTGGTTCGGCTGTCGGTGGGATGCCTGCCTCCCCATCAGAGTGCTTGGGTTCAAGTCCAAGCTCCGCTCGCAATTTCAGCTTCCCGCTGATGTGCACTCAGGAGGTGGCCGGCGATGGCTCAAGTACTGAGGTCCCTGCTGTGCACGTGGGAGGCCCGGAGTGCATCCCAGCTCCTGGCTTTGACCTGGCCCAGCCCTGGCCATTGCAGGCATTTGAGGAGTGAACTAGGGGATGAAAGACCTTTCTCTGCCTCTGAAATCAAATGGGTTTTTGAAAGGCCACACATGAGCCAGAGGGGCCTGTGTCACGGAACACATTCGGCAGGCTTGTTGGGAGAGGGTCCATCGAGGCTGCCAGTGCACACACAGCTGCCACGCTGGTGACAGAGCCCTGGGCTGGTGTCCATCTCGGCAGGCACGGAGGGCAGTGCTCTCCGCAGGCCAGCAGCCAAAAGGCAGCCGAGCACCTGCCCAGCCCCCTGGTAGTTCACCCACTTGATTCCCATCAGAACCACCGGAGGGCTTGTGAGATGGGCCCACCCCCAGAGTTTCTGATCTGTCGAAGCCAGGCAGGGCCTGAGAGTCTCATCACAAAGTCCAGGTGCCCCCACCAATGCTGGGGGCTACGGAAACACCTGAAGAAGCCCCGGGCAGCCACACTTTCACAGACCACGCAGGTTAAGGCTCTGGAAGAGAGCTGGGGCCGGGGCTGGAGGGTGGCCCCTGCTCCTCCCCACTCACCCCTGCTTCAGGATGGTCCCAGCCTGAGGTCGGTGAGCGCCTTCCAGGAGAAGCAGAGGAGCTTCCTACACCTGCACCCACAGCAGGCAGGCCTGCCCCCTTCCCACCGGCTCAGGGGTGGGGGCCGCAGTCGGTTGGAGCTGGATTCCCTGTGATCCCCTAGGAGGCGGCGCAGAGCCCGGGCTGGTCAGGGAGCGCCGAGTGAGCAAGCAGTGCCCTCCTTTCCTGGCTGCCCCGGGACGTGGAGAAGGCAGGCGCTGGTCCCTTTCAGGAAGCACCCGAGCCAGTTAGCGGCTCCCATTGCCACCCACAGCGTCCCCACACTGCCCCTGCGGCCCTGAGCTTGCTCAGCAGCGACCAGCAAAGTGGCCGCGGCAGATGTCAAGCCAGGGCTGTAGACCCTGCAGCTGGAAGGGGGAGGGGGCGTGTGCTCGCCATCTGATGCTTCCTACCTCCACCCTCCACTTCCCTCAGACTCCTCAGCCACAGGCAGGAAACAGAGGGGGATGGGAGGCTGTGAGTCTCCCCTGGGGGTAGGGAGACATCTCCCATCCGTCCCCAGGCCCACGTGCACGACTGCTCACGTCCTTAAAAGAGCATCCCTTCTTGGCATGAGACCCTGTGACTTACTCTGTCTGCTACTGAGCCCTCAGGCCCTGCACGCTGGGCTACCCCAGGGAAGTAAGGCGAGGGGGCGAGGGGGGAGTGGCCTTTCTCCTGGAAAACAGGTGACGCTGCAGGAACACAGCCGGGGACA
Source organism: Oryctolagus cuniculus (assembly GCF_964237555.1). Lineage (NCBI taxonomy): Eukaryota > Metazoa > Chordata > Mammalia > Lagomorpha > Leporidae > Oryctolagus > Oryctolagus cuniculus. The sequence continues at coordinate 20,045,254 of NC_091444.1, read as the reverse complement.
GGGAGGAAAAGGCACTCGGTGGGGGGCTGTGTCCTGGGCCAGCCAGAAGCTGGACCGATGAGAAAGACAGCCCCCCCCCCCCCACACACACACACGCGCGCGCGCTCCCAACTGAAGTGCTGGCCACAGGCCACAGGTGTGTCTCCACCAGGAGCGAGGACAGTGGGGCCCGCCCTGCTGTCAAGGGTCCGCGAACACCTGCTGAGGGGCTGCTGTGGTCTTAGCTGTCACGTGAGCCCAGGATCTAAGCACGCTGGGCTGGAAACAGACAGCCATCAGTGCTGCCGTCTTCTGTACATTTAATATCAGTGGGGCTTTTTTTGCTTATTTTGAGTTGTAGACCGAGAGTTTCCATCCACTGGTTCATGCCCACAAAGGCTCAGGCTAGCCCAGGCCAAAGCCCGGAGCCAGGAACTCCATCCGAGTGGCCCACTCGGGTGTCAGGGGCCCAGCCGGGTGAGCCAGCACTGCGGTGTCCCAGCGTCTGCACCAGCGGGAATCTGCGCTGAGGCGCCGGAGCCATGGACTCCGATACAGAACGCGGGCATCTCAGCCAGCATCGTAACCGCTGGGCCAAGTGCCCACCCCAAAGATTGTTCTTTCTGAATTCTAAATAGAAAGCGCTGTCTATTCTTGTTTCCGTTTTCAGCTGTTACTTGGGGGCCTATCATTTCCGTCTATGGGGAGGATTGCAAAACCCAGCCCAATTGTTGAGCGTATTAATTTTCCCTCCCTAGAGCCTGCCACTGGCGGACTCCTCCTGCCTGCTGCGTCCCCATCAACAGCTCCGACAGCTTGTGGGGCAGATCTGGGCCAGGAGACAGCGCCGTGGCTCGCCACTGCAGCCTGCCCACCAGCCTGGCGCCAGCCCGTCCATCACGCCTGGTGCGGCCGCTCAGCTGGCTGCGAGCCGCTGTCACAGTGGACGCTGGCGGCGGCTGCGCTGAAGCGAGGACACCAGGTGTGAGCGGCTCCTGGGTCTCAGAGGCAGGTGACACTGGCTGGTCCAGCCCAGGAGGACCAACGGGGCCTTTCCTGGTGTTAGCCCTGAAGGTCCCTGTTCAAGAACTCTCTCCGTCCCGGGAGAACTCCAGCCTGCTGAACTCTGAGTCAGTCCAAGCCATCTTCCGCCCTCCCTCCCTCCCCTTCAACAAGTCTTTAACCAACAGGACTGTGTGGAGGGCGCTGCTCAAGGGAAACAGGAAAACAGTCCCTGAGGCCAAGCACCTTGCAGGTAGGGCAGGGAGGAAGCGCATGAGCAGGAGAATAAAGGGAGCTATTCCAGGTGCTTCCAAAAGGTGCACTGATTGGGTGCAGGGGACTTGAAGTCCAGGCATCGTTCTTTCACGATGGGCACTTCCCATGAACTCATCGAAGAGCAGGTGTGCACATGGATTTCAAAATGTTTGTACCAGAATCAGCTGATCTTTTAATTCCACTCTCCGTAAAATGTTTGAAGGCCCCTCGCATAGCATGTTGGGTGGCAATGAGTACTATGGAGAAAAAAAGTCAGGAACGCGGATAAGGAATGGGTGCTTAAACAGGATAGTCACAGGGGCCCTTTAAAAAAAAAAAGTCGTGGGGCCTCTTCTGGCTCTCCCTGGAGAAGGGGTGGAGAGGCTGCGGAAGTCCTGGTGGGCCCTTGATCTTTAGACTCAGGGCAGAGTCCCAGTCACAAGAATTTTGCTCTGTTAGCGCAGGACCATATCCAAGGAGGCTGAGTTAACGCAATCTGTGACCAAGAATTTATATAGGAACTCATCTGGGTGCTCTGCCTATCTGGTTATCACCAGGAACACCTTCAGTGACCTCGGGAGTGTGGGGAGCAACTGGGAGCAACTCGGACTAGACTAAGTTACTGGAATTAAGACTTATTCTATGCATCTGCTCTCCCACAATATGGCGCTGAGAAGGGAGTAACAGCTTCTACACAGCTGCCTCCAGTTCAACCAATAAACTGTAGGACCTGCTCCTGATTGGAGGAGAGCAGCGTACTCGGCGTGTGGGTAGCAGAGTTGGGATTGGTGGAAGAGGACTATAAAGGAGGAGAGAGACAGCATGCACCAGGAACATCTAAGGGGAACATCTATCTGAAGGAACACCTGTGCAGCCCCCGAGAGAGCCGGCCGGTGGTGTGCCGCTCCCCTGCGGAAGTGGGGAATGTGGCAGGGGGAACCGCCCTTCCACGGAGGTGGAAGTGTCGGTAGCCAACCCGGGAAGAACCAGCAGCAAACCCGGGGAGGGCCGAGCAGACGAAAGAACAGCGCAGGGTCCTGTGTCGTTCCTCCACGAAGAGGGGGAGCGACATAGTGGTGCCGTGACTCGGATATGAAGCCTAGGCAGGGCTTAGTGTCGTTCCTCCACGAAGAGGGGGAGCGACAGGGAGCTGCTGTGCTGGGCTCCAGCACCCTCCGCCCAGCAGAGCTGCAACCTTCAGGACCTGAGCATTTCCCCTCTGCTGGGCCAGCAGGTGGCTCAGGCTCCCCGGTGAGTGGGAGGGGCAGTGAACATCACAGGCACCCTGCCGCCCTCCACAATGCCTGGCACTGAGCGCATTGGGCCCCCAGGCCATGTGATTGGCTGGGCCCAGTGGCCCATGGCCACTCTCTCTGAGCCTTGTACAGGTTTCCCTGAAGAGCCACAGCCGGCAGCAGTGACGATGACAATGAGGACTCTGCCCTTATCTTAGATGCGGAGTGGCCTCTGACAGTTATTTTACATTAAAAGTTGGCCCTTTACTTTATGGACTCCTTTTAAATTAAACCAAAAATTTTTCCTGTTTAACTTTGTACTGTCCACCTGAGAGGCCATAATAAAGCTCTGATTACCGATTGTTACCTTGTTGGACCTGCTAAACCCAGTAACAAAACAAGCCTGGCAGATTACACAGCAAAAACAATTTTTTAAATAGTGGCCCTCCCTCTTGGTTTTGAATTTAACTTTCTTTAAATTTAAATATTTAGTTACATTTTACCATTTTACATTTACCATTTGATATTTAGTTACATTTTACCAAATTCTCATAACAGCCATAACTATAGCAATTTTATATATGAGATTGTTATTTATCAAATATGTCTCCCTAGACTATAAGTTGAATTCAAGCCTAGAATTTCACCAACCAAGTGTCCCAAGCTGTACCCAGTCAGCAGTCAGGTACTTGGTACCTTCTCTGAAAGTTGTTCAGACAGCAGCAAACTGGTGGGCCAGGGGCCTGGGGTGTCAAGGGTTAAAAGCTCACTGGAGACTGTTAACTTGATTTAGGAGACTTTCAAGTGTCACCTTTCACCCCACCCCCACCCCCCAGCAAAGGGGTGGAGTTAGCATACCACAAACCAAAGAAAATTAAAAGTCTAAAATGTCCCTCTTTTACTTAGAACATAGTTTTATGCTTGCAACCCTTTTAAAGCTTTTCTCACACAGTTTAGAACAGTTGGTTCTGAATGGAATTTTTCCATAATCGGTCCCCCTCAGTCACGCAAAACATGAGACAAAGACCTCCGGAACAGGCACTGATCCGGACTGCGACCGACCGCTTCGCCCGCCTGGCCGCTCTCCTGGCGGAGAACACGGAGCTGCAGGTTAGGGCTCAAGTCAAGCTCCATAGCCGCAGGGGGCCGTGGAGCCACAGAGACATTCACACCACATACGTACTCTCTTCCATTACAGACACCAGACAGGTACCTTACCAGGAGGGTGGATTCCGCCCTTCATCAAGGTCCAAGTCTATCAGACTTGGATACAAGTTTGAGTTTAGTAAGACCTCTGCTTCCCTTGTTTCCCGTTCAGGTTTCTTATTCCCTTGTGATTTTCTCTCTTCCTGTGCCACCAAAACTTTTGTTTCTCCTCCGGACAGCCCAAAGTGCTTCAACCACACTGGTGGTTTTCTGCGCTAGATCTTGCCACACCAGAACATAGGTAGGCTGGTCCGTGCTCCCCCTCCCCTCATCCGACAGCAGCTTTTCTTTACTTTGGTCACCAAGATCAAATCAAAACTGCCTTCAACTGACCATCCGACTCCAAGGGCGGGCCACTCCGCACCACAGGAAGTTATTAACTCACCTTTCTTCACCACTACAGACAGGTCATTCCCCCTAGATCGGAATTCAGAAAAACGGTCAGTAACAAGGGAGAGGGGGTGCTTGTTGTCCCATTTTAAGAAAGGTTAGTATTAACACACAACACGGAAGACACAGACACAAACATTGCAGCCGCAAAAATAACAAATGCCCGGATGGTCTGCACCGGGTCTAGGAGGAGCGACTCGCCTGCCACGCAAAAGCCGCGGATTTGGGGGAGCGACCCCCGTAAACTGGTACCAAAAGATTCACCCTAGAGAACACAAAATTCCTTTCCAGTACAGATTTTCCTCGGTCACCTTTCCATCTACAGCGAGGACCAGCTCGACGGAGACGTCTCCCCCTGGATCGGGATGGGCTCTCCAGCACGTCTGCCTGTTACCTCACCCCTACTCCCTTGTTCTCTGCCAGCCTACCTGGCGCCTCTGACCTCTGATGGAGCTCCGTAGAAAGTCAGGTAAACCTCCCGCTCTATGAATTGTGCATCGACTGGGGCAATCCCAGGACGGCCCGCATATGTTGTGTCCGAATTTCCCAATCAATGCACAAGGCACAGTCGCGGATACAAAAGCAGAGGTTTGTTACCCAGCAGGCTGGGACCCCCTACCCGCACACAGCCCTTTAGCAGTGCACAGGCAAAAGGCCCTCTCGTTTGCATAAGAGTTTTTTATAGCCTCACGCTTGCAAGGGTGCAGGTCATCTCCTACGTAGGTTACCTTCTTACTCTCTATATGGCAAGGTATGTTCTCTGGTTCATTCAAACGTAAAGACGATATACGTTATGTGGCGGGAAGGCCACACAAAGGAGATGGCACCGGGAAGAACTGGCGGGAAGCATCGGGCCATAAATCCCAGGGGAGCTGGTGGGGGGCAGGAGGTCATAAACTCCAGGGGAGCATAGCAGGAGAGCAAGCAGCCAGAGTACAGAAGACTCCAGCTCCTACACTAGCAGGTGTGTCTGGACTCGGATGCTCCCTCCTAGCCAGTACCCCCACCTCTGTATTCAAACTCCCCGGCTTTGAAGGTCTGTCAGGAGCTCTGTGAGATCGCGAGAACTTCCAGTCCGCGTGCACTGCAGAGCTCCCTCGCGGTCACTGTTACTTTTAGATGCCGCCCTCCTTTTTTCTTCTTCTATTTTAAAACAGGATAATTTGTTACTTTATTGTCAAGACTTCACTTTTTTTTTTTTTTTTTTTTTGACAGGCAGAGTGGACAGTGAGAGAGAGAGACAGAGAGAAAGGTCTTCCTTTGCTGTTGGTTCACCCCCCAATAGCTGCTGCAGCTGGTGCTCTGCGCTGATCCGAAGCCAGGAGCCAGGTGCTTCTCCTGGTCTCCCATGGGGTACAGGGCCCAAGCACTTGGGCCATCCTCCATTGCACTCCCGGGCCACAGCAGAGAGCTGGACTGGAAGAGGGGCAACCGGGACAGAATCCGGCACCCTGACCGGGACTAGAACCCGGTGTGCTGGCGCCACAGGCAGAGGATTAGCCTATTGAGCCGCGGCACCAGCCAAGACTTCACTTTTAAACTTATGCTACAGGGGCCGGTGCTGTGGTGTAGTGGGTAAAGTCAGCACCTACAGTGCCAGCATCCCAACTGGATGCTGGTTCAAGTCGCAGCTGCTCCACTTCCAATCCAGCTCTCTGTTGTGGCCTGGGAAAGCAGTAGAAGATGGCCCAAGTGCTTGGGCCCCTGCACCCATGTGGGAGACCCGGATGAAGCTCTTGGCTCCTGACTTCGGATCAGAGCAGTTCTGGCTGTTGTAGCCATTCGGGGAGTGAACCAGCAGATGGAAGGCACACCTCCCTCTCCCTCTCCCTCCCTCCCTCCCTCCCTCCCTCCCTCTCTCTCTCTCTCTCTCTCTCTCTCTGCCTCTCTAACTCTGCCTTTCAAATAAATAAATAATTTTTAAAACTAGAAAAATAAAAGGATAAGAAGAAAATTATTTTTAAAAAACCAAAACTGGGCTGGCGCTGTGGCTCACTAGGCTAATCCTCTACCTAACGGCGTCGGCACACCGGGTTCTAGTCCCGGTCGGGGCGCCGGATTCTGTCCCAGTTGCCCCTCTTCCAGGCCAGCTCTCTGCTGTGGCCAGGGAGTGCAGTGGAGGATGGCCCAAGTGCTTGGGCCCTGCACCCCATGGGAGACCAGGAGAAACACCTGGCTCCTGCCTTCGGATCAGTGCAGTGTGCAGGCTGCAGCGCGCCAGCCGTGGCGGCCATTGGAGGGTGAACCAACGGCAAAGGAAGACCTTTCTCTCTGTCTCTCTCACTATCCACTCTGCCTGTCAAAAAAACAAAAAACAAACTGTGTTATCTTGAGAGCCTCAACCCATGTGCCTTTTCCCTGGCGTTTGGAAGCTCGCCTCTCAGAAGCCTGACTTTGCGCCTTTGGGCCGTCCGAGCAGCTCTAGAACGCGGTGGCATCCTTCTCTGGAGTTCTGGTCGCTCTCCCACCAGCCAGCTCCGCCGTGTTGGTCAAGCTGGCCCAGGGTTCCTTAGCTTCTGAGCTCAGATGGCAGCTGGGCCGGTCGGAAGCCCGGCAAAGGCTCCACGTTGGGCCAGGCCACGCACCAAGAGGTATCCACAGGTGATGGACGTCTCCTGTGTCCGCTGCCCAGGCCTCTCTGACAGCAGCAGGTAGAAAACATGGTGCCCTCCTGAGCGTTCTTGAGCCCCCACCCCACCCGCCCTGCTCTTGCTGACCTTCCATCACCCCGAGAGCGTGGACCAACGCCTCCTACTCCACATCTCGACTCCTCGACTCCCGTGGGTTCCATTTTCCACCATCCACGGCCAAAGAACCCAATGTATCCTCTGCTCGTTTGCAGAAATTTCAATGGCCCTGGTCCCTCATCCCCGCCTGCAGCAGTGCCGCCCACCAGGAGGCCCCACGAGTCCTGGCTCCCACGTCTTGGAGCTCTCGCAGAGTCACTGTTTGAAAATAGCAGCTTCCTTGGCTACAGAGCACCGGGAGGTGGGGCGGTGCCGAGGAGCGCTCCCTGGTCTCCTTCCCGTTGCCCTTGGCCATCAGAGGACCAGGCTCAGCCCCAGAGGAGGGGAGCTGAGCCCAGGCTCGGCCCAGGGGGTAAGGATGCCGCATGGTCTACACACGTCGGCTGCCCCCTTTGTCTCAGGGAGTTACGCAGAACAGGGGTCACTATCATTTCCCACTTACACTTGGAAACTGTAACCACCTGACCGAAGGTCACACAACCATCGATCTCCTGGAGCTGCAGCTGGGAGCCAGGTGTTCTAACTCCGCATTCCCAAGCTCTTTCATGTACAACCTTCTACACGTGGACCTCAGAAGTGGGTGGAGTCCCCCTAGACAGAAACAATTAGGTACTAACCACGGGGCATCCCACATAGGATGCGAGGAGGTGGGCTAATCCCCAGGACGGGACGTGTGACGTGGAGCAGAGGCACAGGAGCCACAAGGCAGAGGAGCGTGGACTTCACCCTCACCTGTTTCAGAGCTCAAAGGCAAAACCCCACTGTCACAGTGGAGTCCAGCCCAGGAGCCCTCCGGTTCAGGCCCCTGCGCGCCAGCAGCCCAGGTACCATCCCCTGCATCCATCTTAATGGTGAGCAGTGGAGGGGCATGTAGGACCCGGCTCCCCCAACTCAGGGCAGGGCAGACCGAGAGGCACTGGACGGTGGGCAGAAGTTCTTCCCAGGCCCAGCCCCGGACCCTCGAGGACATGTGGAGAGTGAACCAGTGGATGGAAGATCACTGTCTCTCCTAAAATCTGCCTTTCAAATAAACAAATAAATCTTAAAAAAAAAAAAAAAAAAAGTGAGGGAGGCAAGTTATTCCCCAGGGTTTTCATTTGCAAAGCAAGGGTCCTAACCTTGACTCACAGCTGCAGGCTTCCAGCCATCAAGACCCACCCGCGTGGCCAGTCTTGTGGCACAGCAGTGGGCTAAGCTGCCACCTGCAACACCGGCATCACCTATCAGAGCACTGGTTTGGGTCCCAGCCGCTCTGCCTCCGGTCCAGCTCCATAGTAATGTACCTGGGAAGGCAGCAGAGGACGACCCCTGTGCTTGGGTGCCTGCCACCCACAGGGGAGAGTCAGATGGAGTTCTGGGCTCCTGGCTTTGGGCTGGCCCAGCCACAACGGGTGCAGCCATTTCTAGAGTGAACCAGCGGATGGAGGGGCTCCCTAGCTCACTCTTTCTCTCCCTCCAGCTATCACTCTGCCTTTCAAATAATTGTTTTTTTTTTTTAAAATAATGCTTCCTGGAACTCCACTGCCCTCCCCCACATCTGCTCCTTGGCTCCCCAACTGCTGGGACCCCCATTAGAGCTCACACAGCTGATCACCACCTGCCTGACAACCAGCAGCCCAGTGCCACGGAAAGCTAATTCAAGCCTCTCTTATCGCGGATAGATTAGAATCGCCCACCTGTTCCTTGTCTTTAAGCCCCTCCCCAACTCCCCAATACACACACACACCACCCCCCTACCCCTCAGGGAAGGAGTGATGCAGCTCCTGTCCTCGTTCCACTCACCATCTGCCGGGGGCTGTTTTCGGCACCTAATAAGGCAGTTTTAGAACAAATCCTGGTGTGTTCTGCCCTTTGCCTCTCCAGGGCAGGAGACAGGGACACCAGATGGAGCTAAATGTAGCCGCCGGGCAAAGAGAAGGTGACACGGTCCTCTGAGGTCTAGCAAGGGACCCCAGGAGCACCCCGCAAGCAGTGCCGGGGCCTCAGCTTTCACCGCGGGGAAGCAGAGCTCAGAGCGAGGCCGCGCGGCCTGGGTTCAGGTCCCTGCTCGACCCCTTGCCTACCTGGGCTGCCCGCTCCTCCTCCTCCACCACCAGCCCGTGGGGCTAACAGCACCTGACCCGGTGGTGCACCCACTGATGCCAGCATCAGAGTCCCCTGGGCAGGGCTTAAGATGCAGGTCGCTGGGCCTGAACCCCATGGCTCTGCGTCTGGAGCGTGGCTTGGAAGTCGCCGTCTCTACCGCAAGTTCCCGCGGCGCTGCTGGGCCGAGGCTGGGGACCAGGCATGTGAGCTTGTTGTGGGGCCTAAATGAGAAAAATGGGAGCGAAGCGCCCGGCACACCGGAGGGAGCAGCTGTGCACTGGGATCACCTGGGGAGCTCCGGCAAGCTCCCCGTGCCCAGCCCCACGGGCCAATGAGATCCAAGTCCCTGGAGGCGGGGCGCGCACGGGGCTGCTTTTTAAAAGCCCGGGGATGTCTTAGCTGCGCAGCCAAGGTTAAGAGGAACCCGGTAAACCTGAACACCCTCCGGGCCACTTAGCTGCCCCTCCCCGGCTGCCCCCAGGGGCCCGGCTCCCACTCGGGAAGGACCTGGCAAAGCCTAACCGTGGCTTTGCTTGCCGGAGTGGGTGCTGAGCCCCACATGGAAGATGAGAGCGGGTTATCTGGCTCAGTAGCTTCGCCCCTCACTCAGAGCCGCCGTCACTCATTCATCACCAACCCAAGGGCCTGGGGAGGCGGGTACGCGCAACCCTCAGCCCTGTGCTCGGGAGTTTGGGCTCTGGGACTCGGCCCACTCGCCAGCCCCACCCACCACCCTCCCTGGCAGCTCATCCCCACTTGCATGCCGTCGGTGACAGAAAGCTCATTACCTCACAAGGCAGCCCGTTCCGCTTGACCACTTTACTTGTTAAGTTCTTCCAAGGTCAGTGCTGTGGTATAGAGGGTAAAGCTGCAGTGCGGGCATCCCATATGATTGCTGGTTCGAATCCCGGCTGCTCCACTTCCGACCCAGCTCTCTGCCATGACCTGGGAAAGCAGTAGAAGATGCCCCAGGTTCTTTGCACCCCTGCACCCACGTCGGAGATCAGAAGAAGCTCCTGGCTTCGGATCTGCCCAGCTCTGGCCGTTGTGGCCATTTGGAGAGTAAACCAGCAGATGGAAGACCTCTCTCCCTCTCTCTGTAACTCTGCCTCTCAAATAAATAAATAAAATCTTTTAAAAAATAAAAAGTTCTTCCTCTCACTATGACCACACACATTCTTGGTTTGTTTTTTTTAAAGATTTGTTTGTTTGAAAGGCTGAGTTCCCTGGGGGGAGGGGGGGAGGGGTGAGAGAGAGGGTGAGAGGTTGTCCGTCTGCGGGTTTACTCCCCAGATGGTTGTGACATCCAGGCTGGAGCCAGGAGCTTCCTCTGGGTCTCCTGTGTGCGTGCAGGGGCCCAAGGGCTTGGGCCATCTTCCACTGCTTTCCCAGGCTCATCAGCAGAGAGCTGGATCAGAAGTGGAGCAGCCAGAACTCAAACCAGCGCCCATATGGAATGCCAGCACCGCAGGCAAAGGTTGAACCTACTACACCACAGCGCCGGCCCCACAGTCCCATGCTCTGCACGTGGCAAAATGGAGCAGAGGTACAGAGATTTCCAGATGCCCTCTGTCCCCCCGCCCACCCGCACAGCCTCCCCCTCTGCCGATGCCTCACACGGGAAGGGGGGGCACCCTCTGTGGCAGTCATGCCCCCTCGCGGTGGTGGCGGCAGCACCAGAGCCTGGGCTTGGCGGAGCAAGATGGCAGGAGCGGCAGACCTGAGCCCTGCTCCATCTTCCTGTCCTGGATCTGGGAAGGCTCCTGTCTCGTCCTCAACCTGCTCCCGGCCATCAGGAGCCAGACTGACCACGACTTAGGAGGACGTCTGCGGCAGTGAGCGTGGATTCCACCCAGGAGCGGATTCTTGGAGGGCAGGGATCACCGGCGCTCACGGAGGCTCCGCAGGGCACGGGCAGTGCAGGCCAGTGGCTTAGGCGATTGCCACGGCCCTGCCAGAACCAGCCTGTGGACCTCCCGGGCTCCGGCACAGGCGCAGCCCCTCACCTGTCTCCTCGCCCTGGGGGTGGGAGTCAAGGGGAGGGGGTCTGGAAGCCATCTCTGTGCAGTGCTCACCTGCCAGGAAAATGGTTTTTCCAGGGAAATGCGATTCAGTCACATCCAAGGTGAGAACAGAGTACGCCCAGACGGATGAGGCTGAGACAGGCGCTCAGTGGCTGTTCTGGAAGACTGCCCTGTTCCATCATGCGTGCACACATGTCACATACATGCACATATGTTCACACCCCCTCTGCGGTTCCGCTCGGGATGAGGTGACTGCCGGCATCACCCTGCACACCAGGCACAGACTCCAGCCCCCCACCAGCCTCTGGCCCATCCTGAGGCTGCAGGATGAGAATCACACATGACACAGGCCAGCCCCAGGGGAGCTGGTTCCACCCAGTGTGCCACCCTGAGTCTATGGGAGGGGTCTGTGGAAGTGCCTATTATGAAAAACTGTGCATGGATTTCAAAGTTCGCACCCAAATAAACTTTCCTTTCACTTCCATGAACTTTGGGAGGGGCCCTTGAACAAGGGGCCACCGATGGTCCCGCACACTCCTGCCCTCTCCGACACCTCCGTGACATTCCTTGCCCTCCAGCCCCCTGCCCCCAGCTGACTAGAAAGGTGGGGCGCTGGCCTGCGACACACACACACGCACACACACACGCACACACACCCTGCCCCACCACCATGCCTTCATCCACAGGGCAAGCACTGAGCGAGCCTGCGCAGAGCCCAGATGTGTCAAGACTCAACTGTCCCCAGCTGTGAACCACCTCCCAGGCTTGCTGGACACGGGGTGCTCCATCCACGGCCGCAAGATCCATCTGGAGACCACTATGGTGGGACAGCAAGCGGAGCTCCCTGCCAATGTGTCTGGGAGGGCCGGGGGTGATGCCCAATGTGCTTGGGCCCCTGTCACCCATAGGAGAGACCAGAGTGCACTCCTGGCTCCTGGCTATGGCCTGGCACAGCCCTGGTTGTGGTATCTGGGGAGTGAACCAGCAGGTGGAAGATTCATTCTCTCTCACTCGCTGCCTTTAAATAAATAAACCTTAGAAAACATGTCTGCCCAGCCCGGTTCACCAGGTTCCTAGGGCAGAAAAACAAGCAAGCAAACAAAACAGGTGCCATCCTTTCAGAAGTCGCCGCTGGCAGGTTTTCATCCTGCTGGAAAGGTGTGTTCCAGGAGCAGTAGAAACCCTCCAGACGAGAGCTGAGGCACTGCCCATGGTAGACAGCAGCTGGCGGCCCCCCAGCCAGGGCACGGCGTCGGAGGAGCAGCTCCCGGACCGCGTCTGCATTTCTATGTTGGGCATTCAACAGTGGTGGCTACCGGGTCAGTCTTGGTGTGGCCACACGGTTAAGCCTTTGCCAGGTCCTCACACATAACCTCTAGGATGCCCTGCTGGTGGCCCCCTGGGCACATCCTGGGTCACAAGGGAGGAAGGCTAATAACCGTCCACCAAGGGGGTCTTCTGGTCTACCCGGGTACCAGAGGGCACTTGATCAATACCCCTCCAGAACACAAATATTCCCACACTCTGCCCACTCCCAGGGGCTCAACCACGTATTTTCTTCCCCCTAAACTTCCTTGTCACTTGAATCCAAGTCTTTTTAAAGATTTATTTATTTATTTATTTGAAAGTCAGAGTTTGAGAGAGAGAGACAGAGACAGAGAAAGGGTTTTCCATCTGCTGCTTCACTCCCCAAATGGCTGCAATGGCCAGAGCTGGGCTGAATTGAAGCCAGGAGCCAGGAGCTTCTTCCAGGTCTCCCACATGGGTGCAGAGGAGCAAGAACTTGGGCCATGTTCTACTGCTTTCCCAGGCCATAGCAGAGAGCTGGATCAGACGTGGAGCAGCCGGGGCTCGAACCAGTGGCCATGTGCGATGACAGCCCCGCAGGCAGCAGCTTTACCCACTGCACCATAGCGCTGGCCCTGAATCCGAGTTTTTGACCATCAGGCCAAACCACGAGCAAACACATGAATCAGTGCGCGCTGTGCCTCTAGCTCTCTCTCCTCCCAAGGAAGGCGTCAACGGGTTGCACCACTGTGAGTGCTGATGGCTAGGAGGACCGGTCCTGTGCAGGAGTGTCACTCCCGGATGCAGATCGGACCTGGGCTGGTTTGCTTAGACACCCACAAGCCACGGAGAGTTTTGCACGGTCGTGGTGGTTGTTCCCCTCTTCAGCGAGCTTCCCACGTGGCCCTGGTGTGGGTGGGAGAAGTGGTGACAGCAGGGCCGGAGCGGACACTCAGAGCTCACAGAGCGTATCTGGGCGCTGCATCTGCATGGCCCTGTCCATCACGCACACTCAGCTCCGGAGGGCAAGGGCGTGCCCGCCCCACGGCTCGGTAGCCAGCGGTCGGAGGCTTAGTGCGTCAGGGCACAGAGGAGAGCTCGTCTTTGCTTCCAAGGCCTCTGCGCCTCCATTAGGACTCCCCCACCGGGGTCCACGGAGCACCTCAGAGTTGTTCTGCCAAATGCAGAGACCCCGCTGTGGGCAAGAGGGCCACGAGACAGGACTCGCTCTCCCACCTCACAGCCGCAACTGCAGCAGAACGCAGAAACCAAGCATTTGAACGACGGTTTGTAAGGTGCGGCAAGATGGCGACCCCCGGGAGACGGGAGGCGAACAAACAAGATGGCGACCCCCAGCGACATGGGCGAACAAGATGGCGACCCCTGAGAGACGGGAGGTGAACAAGATGGCGACCCCCGAGAGACGGGAGGTGAACAAGATGGCGACCCCCAGCGACATGGGCGAACAAGATGGCGACCCCCGAGAGACGGGAGGCGAACAAGATGGAGACCCCCGAGAGACGGGAGGTGAACAAGATGGCGACCCCCAGCGACGTGGGCGAACAAGGCTGTCGTGGTTGCCCCGCCCACATCCTCACTGGGGCTCCAGACTGCGCGGGGAGGAGCGAGAAGCCGGGAGGAGCGGCTGAGGTCCCTGAGCTGAGATGGTGCTGAGGGTACAGGGCAGCTGGAATTGAGGGGGAAACCTGGCGAGGCGGGGCTACCCGGCGGGAGGACTCGGAGGCCTGAGGGCTCCCCCGACCCTGCGCTAAGTACCCAGCTGAGGAGGAAGCCATGAGACAGGAAGAAGGGGGCGGTGCTGGCACTCACACCCGCCGGAGGCGGTGCCTGTTCCTTGGGGTCAGATGGGAAAACCCTGTGATGCAGGGGGCGTGGGAGAGAGCACGAGTGTTGCCTCAGGGGCCAGCACTGTGGTGCAGTGCCTGCATCCCATATGGGCGCTGGTTCGAGTCCCGGCTGCTCCACTTCTGATCCAGCTCTCTGCTGTGGCCTGGGAAAGCGGTAGAAGATGGCCCAAGTCCTTGGGCCCCTGTGCCCACGTGGGAGACCCAGAAGAAGCTCCTGGCCCAGTTCTGGCTGTTGTATCCATTTGGAGAGTGAACCAGCAGATGGAAGACCTCTCTCCCTGTCTCTCTTTCTGCCTCTCTGTAACTCTGCCTTTCAAATAAATAAATAAATCTTTAAAAAAAATAAAAGAAAAGAGTGTTATAGTATTGCTTCAGTCATGGGTACCGATTAGCTCTAGACCATGGTCTCTCAATTGATATTTTGGGCCAAATAATCCTGGACTGCACACTGACTATTCTCAACACGTACGTACCTTACAACAGATCGTCACAGCACATAAAGGCAAAACAGAATGACAGGGAAAATGCACAGATCCACAATTACAGTCACAAACTTTAATGCCCTTTTCTCAATAATTGAGAGGGGTAGTCAGAAAATTAACAAGGAATTAGATTTCAACGTTAGCAACCAACTTGACCTAATCAACATGTACAGACCATTCCACACAACAGTGGGGTGCACACTACACGTTCTTTTCAAGCATGAATGTTTAACAAGAGAGACCGTATTCTGGGTCATAAACCTTAACGGGGCCAGCACTGTGGCGTAGCAGGTAAAGCTTCCACCTACTATGCCAGCATCCCACACGGGCGCCTGTTCAAGTCCTGGCTGCTCCACTTCTGATTCAGCTCCTTGCTAATGTGCCTGGGAAAGCAGTGGAAGATGGTCCAAGTTCTTGGACCCCTGCCCTCAAATGGGAGACCCAAAAGAAGCTCCTGGCTCCTGGCTTCAGCCTGGCCCAGCCCCGGCATTTGCAGCCATTCGGGAGTGAACTGGCAGATGGAACACTTTCTCTCTCTCTCTGTGTGTGTGTGTGTGTGTGTGTGTGTGTGTGTGTAACTCTGCCTTTCAAATAAATGAATCTTTTCAGAAAATCCGGGGGTCAAAGAAAAGGCAAATTAGGAGATAATTCAAATTTAATGAGAGCAAAAACACAACATAGATCAAAACCTGCAAGGTGTCATGAGGCCGTGCTTGGGGAGAAACGTACAGCGCTCAACACCCACTTGAGAGGAGCGATTGCAAGTCCTCGCTCCAGCTTTCTTCCATCACTGCCCCCCACCACCACCGTAAGGACCTCTGAGATCCTCCTCCGTGAACCCGAGTGCTGCGAGACTGTGCGCCTGGATCGCCATCACCCGTGCCCAGTGCACAAAACCAGCTCAGTGCCTGGTCCACTGCAGGCGTCAGACACAGCTCGACCGCAGCTCCGCCCTCACTGGTATCCCCATCGTGGCCCCTTACCATGGCCCAGGAGACTGAGGAGGCAGAGGGGCCCATTGCTCATGCCCAACCCGTGAGGGAAGGCAGAGCCTGGCCACCTGACCCTTGAACACCCGTGCAGCTCTTCCCCTCCCCCAGCCCTCCACGTCTGGCTCCTCTCGCTTCCTCGGTTTCGGCTCGGAACGCCCATGCTACGACGTACGCCTGTTCTTCCAGCACGCCTGTACCCCAAGCCCTGCCCTGGGTACCATCACCAGCCCTTGCTTTGCATAACTTCCCCTCCTCCGGGGAACACGCTCCTGGTGAAGCTGTCAATCAAGACTCCCAGTCCTCATCCTGCTCTGTCCTAGTGATGTGAGTGTGAGCAGAGCGCCGCAGACACAGAAGGCCGTCGCGGGAGAGCGTGTTTGCCACAACAGCCCACATAAGCCAGGCCCCTGCCTGCCTCTACTCCTTTCTCGCTCCTCCTCTCCTTTCACCCATGAACCCCTCTTATCCTTGCAGAGTTGTCTTTGCTTCAGTCCCCCAGCGGCGGCTCCTGTGCTGGCGGTCACTCGGATACCAGCGTCGTCCCTGGGCAGTATCTGTCTGTTCCTCCGCCATCTGAAATGAGCTGGAAAATTTCATCTGTTTACAGTGTATCTGTCCCTGCCGCTAGATATAAGCTCCATGTCAGCAGCCATTTCTCCCAGACGTGGCCCAGAGCAGGGGCCCCGGAGGAGGGCAGGACCGGGCAGGACCACACGGTGGCCTGGGTCTCCCCAGGAGGCCTGATTACTCTCCCTCCCTAGACCTGTGGGAGGGGAAGGGAGAGAAGTAATTGGTACCATTTTCTTCTCCCTTTTTAAAAAGATTTATTTATTTGAAAGACAGAACAACAGTGAAGAAGAGGGAGAGAGAGAGAGAGAGAGAGGGAATCTTCCATCTGCTGGTTCACTCCCCAAATGCCTGCCAACAGGCCGGCTGGGCCAGCTGTAGCCAGGAGCCAGGAACTCTATCCGGGTCTGCCATGTGGGTGCAGGGGCCGGAGCGCTTGAGCCACCCTCCGCTGCCTTGCCAGGTGCATTAGCAGGAAGGCAGAGCAGGAGCAGAGCAGGTGGGGCGCCACCAGCCCTCTGATGCAGTGAGCGGGCATCCCGGGTGGTGGCTTAGCCTCAGCACATGACACCTGCTCCCAGAGGGCTCCCGGGGACCGGTGAGTGAGCTTCCTCCTTTCCCGGGAGGGCAGCTCCTAGCGTTGGCTTCCAAAGCCGCGGCTCCCCTCCCGCCCTGCCCCTCCCCCTCTGATCTCTACCAAGCCTGGGTAAATCTCAAGCAGTGTCTTATAAATCTTTAATTACAAGAAAATCACAAGCCTACCAGTGAGCACATGAAGAGTGTTGATAAATATTTAAAGTTGCGACAGCAGCAGATCTGAGGGGATTAAGGAGAGGTGTATTGGAGTGACAGTTATTAAACACTAAGCCCCGGTAAACGTTACAGAGCAGATAAATAACGCACACTCCTGACAGGTGCTCTGTGCTTGACAAGACGGGAGAGACAGCTGCCGGGGGACGTGGGTCGGGGGGACAGGGAGCCTCACGGGTTGGGGCAGGGGGATTGCAGGAGAGGGGCTTCGCTCCCTGCCCCCTGTCCCGTGCTGTGCCTCAAAGTCCCTGAGCTGGGCCATTCGCTGCCCCGCCCATCCATCGGCCCAGTCGTCCCGCGGTCACCTGTGCGCTCCGTCCATTACTCGTGCACGCGCTCATCAGCAGCTCCGCAGTCACCGGCCAAGTGCTTTTGAGCACTTCCCATAGCTGGGGGGTCCAAGGCTGAGCAAGACCCAGGCCTGGGCCGGCGCCGCGGCTCAACAGGCTAATCCTCCGCCTTGCGGCGCTGGCACACCGGGTTCTAGTCCTGGTCGGGGCGCCGGATTCTGTCCCAGTTGCCCCTCTTCCAGGCCAGCTCTCTGCTGTGGCCAGGGAGTGCAGTGGAGGATGGCCCAAGTGCTTGGGCCCTGCACCCCATGGGAGACCAGGAGAAGCACCTGGCTCCTGCCTTCGGATCAGTGCCGTGTGCCGGCCACGGCGGCCATTGGAGGGTGAACCAACGGCAAAAGGAAGACCTTTCTCTCTGTCTCTCTCTCTCACACTGTCCACTCTGCCTGTAAAAAAAAAAAAAAAAAAAAAAGACCCAGGCCTGGCCCTGGAGATCTGCAAGCCTGGGAGGAGGAGAATGGAGACAGAGCTCTGACAAGCTGGGGTGAGGGGACCGGAAAGATACAAATAGCACAATCCAGTTGGCTCTGGGAGAGGCGGCTTCTGTATTTGCCATCTGGCCTCTCCATAGACACTTCACCGAGGTCTGTGGCTGTTGGAGGTTTACACTGCTGTTGACACACAGGTTTGAATCGTGCGAGCACAGAGGCTGCTGTGGGAAAATGAAGAAGGCAGCTGACGGGTGCAGTCTGGAGCAGTCAGGGAAGGCTTCCTGGAGGAGGAGGCGCATGCACACCAGGCATATGCCAGCCAGTTTGCTGTGTTAGCTCATTTAGCTATCACACCCTCACCCCCATTTTAAAGAGTAGGAAGTTACAGATTGCTTTGTCCAAGGTCATGCTAGGAACAGCAGAACAGAATCAGAACCAGAGACAGAGTCCAAAATCAATGTGTGTTCTGTTCCACTGAACTGCCCCAGGGCCCTGGCCAGCCACCTCCACAGCGAAGCTGAGTGAGCGAGTCTCCTCCCCTAAGGACAGGAAGGCAAGTTCACCCTATTTATTTGCAGTAAAATGCACAGATTTCCAACATACCCAGATGAATGGTACATGCAGGTAACCAGGACACGGGCTATCCCTGTCACCCCAGAATGGTCCCCCAGAGGCCAGCGCTGTCCTCATCACTACCTGAGATTCTCCTGGTGTGACTGTGGGTGGCCACAGGGCCCTGGGACGTGGATGTGGAAGGAAGGCGAGACGGAGCCGGGCAGGTGCAGCAGTGCCCGGTGAGGAGAGCGGGGGCGGGGCGTGATGGCGGCAGGCGGCCAACCCAGTCCCGCTTCTGGGCCTTCCGGGCCCTGCCCCTGTGCACACGCATGTGACCTCACTGTGACCTCAATGAAGACGGGGATTTCTGCTCCCCACCACCCTCGAGAGGCAGCCCCTCCGCGCTCGCCTACCCTGGCCACCAGGGAGAGACAGAGCGAGACAGCGATCTCCCATCTGCTAGTTCACTGGCGAAGTCTGCAACAGCTGGGGCTGCACCCGGCAGAAGCTGGGAGCCAGGAGCTCCATCCGGGTCTCCCACATGGGCGGCAGGAACCCAACAACTAAGCCATCCCCACCTGCTGCCCCTTAGCAGAAGCTGGAACGGGCACTGGAGCTGGACTTCGAGCCCAGGCGCTCCGGTACAGGACACGGGAGTCCCCAACGGCACTCCGGTACAGGACACGGGCGTCCCCAGCAGCACTGCTGAGTTAAGTGCCTGCCGCTCCCGCCCCCCTCCCGAGCGCTCCCCCCTCCCGGGCCTGGCGTCTCGGCCTTTTCCACGCGCAGGGCCCTCCAGCCTGCTTCCCTGGCTCCGCGTGATCCATGCGATTCCCTCCCGACCTGAGCCGGGGAGAGCCGAGGGCCAGGGACTCTGCCAGGCACAGTAAGTGCTTGTGCCCGGCCACCCTGTGTGTCCGTTTCACTCACTGCGGGGGTGGCGGGAAGGTGGAGGCCAGCCCCGGCCGTTGCCCTGGGCTGAAAGCATGGATGGGGTGCTTGTTTGTAAAAATAAGAAAGGAAGGATGTCCCCTGCCAGTGTTCCCTGTGGCTGCCCCGCCCCACCAGGAGGAGGAGGGCACTGCCCTGGGTCCTGGGAGCCCACAGGGCCTCAGGCCGTGTCCTCTGCTCCCCAGGGGAGCCCTGAGTGACCCCGACCTCAGGGGCAGCCCTGCCATTTGAGTCGCAAGGGTGCCGCCTCCTCCAGAAAACCATAGCACCTGGAGGGCGGCGCCTGGCACATCACAGGTGACTCAGACGCAAACGTGGGCAGCGGCGCCTGGGCAAGTCTGTAACCTGTGACGCAGGCCGCCCTTCGGCCCACTTTACAGACGCCCAGGCTGAATTCAGCCATGACCGTGCAGGCGATGGGTGCCCGGCTCCTGTGCAGGTCCCCAGGGGGAGACGGCCCTGGAGTGTGGAGCGGGGAGCTCTGGAGCCAAGAGCCAAGTCACAGAGGGGTGCGGTGATCGCCGAGGCTCCCAGGTCTGCTGGGGGGCACGAGGTGGCCTCAGGGGGTAGAACCTTCCCCAGGGTGCAATCGCGGACACCAGCACCTCTGTTACAGCCTGACACGCACTGCCTCTGCTGCGCGTCCGCAAGCGCGTTCCCATCCGACGTCTGTTTAGGTGCTGTGAAGAAAGCTCCCAGAGAAATGGCCGGTGCAGGGTCAGGGTCAGGGTCAGGGTGAGGTCACAGCAGGGGCAGCAAGTGCACCTGTGAGCTGGACAGACGTTCAGAACAGGCTGGATTCTGCCTTCAGCCCGCGCTCGAGGAGCAGCCGCGGCCTCCTGCCCACGTCCCGGCAGCTCACTCCGGGCATCCACAGGGGCAGAAGGCTCTGTCCCCGGGGCTGGGGCTCCGAGGCGATGACCCTGCCCCGACTGCCCGCTGACGTCCAGGCTCAGAGTGCTGCAGGAGGGGCCGGCACTGTGGCGCAGCAGAGCCGCCCCTGCAACACCGACATCGCCTGTGAGTGCTGGTTCAAGTCCCGGCTGCTCTGATTCAGCACCCTGCTAATGCGCCTGGAAAGGCAGTGGAGAATGGCCCAGGTGCTTGGGCCCCTGCACCCACATGGGAGACCCGGATGGAGTTTCAGGCTCCTGGCTTCAGCCTGGCCCAGGCCCCACTGTTGCAGCTATTTGGGGAGTGAACCAGTGGATGGAAGATCTCTCTCTCTCTCTCTCTCTTTCTCTCTCTCTCTCTGTGTCTGTCTTCTCTCTGTCTGTCTCTCTCTCTCTCTCTGTAACTCTGCCTTTCAAATAAAAAATAACAGTTGAGCAGGTGTGGCCAGGGCTCCTGGGCCTCTGGCTGCCCACTGTACAGCCGCGTTTTTCTCTCTCACCCTCAGGGACTTGCAAATGCCAGGCTGAAGCCAGCTCTCTGGTCGCACCTGCCTCAATAAACTATGTCAGCCAGTCAGAGGAAGTGGCCCCCACCCTAAAGGACCCCTAACCCCAAGCAGGGCTGGCACTGAGCCTGCGTGCAGCTGGGACAGACAGTCCCGGCCCTCCCCGCCAAGTGTCCCGTTTGGACATCTGCTGCCGTGCGAGTGTGCCCTTGACGAAGCCCCTCCAGACGTCCGGGGGCCCGGGGGCCTCTGGATACCAGCGTCCTGCTGCCCCTTTCCTGGAAGCCGCACAGCCCCGTGCCCGTGACGTGGGCCTGAGCACCTTCCGTGTCACTCTAGGTTCTTGTCTCACGCCGAGATAAAAAGCCTAAGCTCAGCCTAGGCGCGGGAGCAAATAGGAGCTGGACTTACTTAGCCGTGAGGTGCCGTGTGTGAGGGTTCCCTGGAGAGCGTGAGCCAGGGCTGTAAGCCAGGTACCTGTAAGTGCGGTCAATGGCCCACAGCCCGCTCCCCTGCCCTCAGCCTCCTCCGTGAGGTAGGGGTGGTGCTTTAATGGGATACACACACCAGGGGGAGTCAGCCACCTCCTGGTCCCAATGAGACAGGTGCACCCTGGGAAGGTGGGTGTAGCAAGCCAACAGTTAAAGAGACAAACATTAATTTGCAAGGGTACAAGAATTCCAGCTCTGGGGGCAGCATTGTGGTGCAGGGTCTTTTTTTAAAGATTGATTTATTTATTTGAAAGTCAGAGTTACACAGAGAGAGAAGGAGAGGCAGAGAGAAAGAGAGAGAGAGAGAGAGAGAGAGAGAGAGATCGATCTTCCATGCGCTGGTTCACTCCCCAAATGACCGCAATGGCCCGAGCTGCGCCGATTCGAAGCCAGGAGCCAGGAGCTTATTCCTCTCTCACGCAGGTGCAGGGGCCCAAGGACTTGGCCCATCTTCCACTGCCTTCCCAGGCCATAGCAGAGAGCTGGATCAGAACTTGAGCAGCCGGGACTTGAACTGGCGACCATATGGGATGCTGGCACTGCAGACGGTGGCTTTACCCACTGCACCACAGCGCTGGCCCTGGTGCAGCCTTCAGCTGCTGCCTGCGAGACCAAGATCCTGTATGGGCACCAGTTCAAGTTCTGGTGACTCCACTTCCAATCCAGCTCCCTGCTAACATGCCCAGGAAAGCAGTGGATGATGACCCACATGCTCGGGCCTTGCACCCACGAGGGAGACCTAAATGCAGTTCCAAGCTCTGGCTTTGGCCTGGCCCAGCCCTAAATAAAAATAAATGTTTAAAAAAGAAAAAAGAGGGG
Organism: Oryctolagus cuniculus; assembly: GCF_964237555.1. NCBI lineage: Eukaryota > Metazoa > Chordata > Mammalia > Lagomorpha > Leporidae > Oryctolagus > Oryctolagus cuniculus. The sequence goes on along the minus strand of NC_091444.1, from coordinate 20,023,329 downwards.
CCGGCACCTTCTCATACACAGATGTGATGGAAGCTTCCGGAATGGTGATGGTGCCATTTTCCTGCCCACACCCAGGAGCACCGAGGGCTCTGCCGGCCCTGTGTTCCACCCATGTCTAAGACAGGGCAGCGGGCAGGCCAACGCTCTGGTGCAGCAGGTTAAAGTCCTGGCTGCGATGCTGGCATCCTATATGGGCACCAGTTTAAGTCCTGGCTGCTCCATTTCTGATCCAGCTTCCTTCTAATGGCCTGGGAAAGCAATGGAGGATGGTCCAAGTCCTTGGGCCCCTGCACCCATGTGGGAGACCCAGAGAAAGCTCTCGGCTCCTGGTTTTGGATTGGCCCAGCTCCTGCCAATGTGGCCATTTGGGGAGCGAACCAGTGGATGGAAGACCTCTCTCTCTCTCTCTCTCTCTCTCTGTAACTCTTTCAAATAAATAAAATAGAAATCTTAGAAACAAAAGAGATGGGGCAGCAGCATCTGAGACTGGTCTGTGTCTCCCTTCTCCATTTAGCAAAGCCTTTATTTTAGCTGGGGAGAGTCTGGTGGGGAGAACCCTCCCACTGGCTAGTGGGAAGAATGTCAATTAGCGCAAGTTCTCCGAAGACTCGCTTCACCACCTCCATGTCCAGGGTCCTCACCTGTTCACTCCTAGGACAGTAATTTCCATTGCAGAATTTATCTGTGGCAGAAAATCTTTTTATTTTATTTTATTTTATTTATTTATTTGAGAGGTAGAGTTACAGACAGTGAGAGGGAAAGACAGAGAGAAAGGTCTTCCATCCGTTGGTTCACTCTCCTCATGGTCGCAACGGCCGGAGCTGCACTGATCCGAAGCCAGGAGCCAGGAGCTTCTTCTGGGTCTCCCACCTGGGTGCAGGGACCCAAGGACCTGGTCCATCTCCCACTGCTTTCCCAGGCCATAGCAGAGAGCTGGATTGGAAGTGGAGCAGCCAGGACTAGAACCTGTGCCCATATGGGATGCTGGGGCCACAGGCGGAGGATTAACCCACTGTGCCATGGCGCCGGCCTGGCAGAAAAATCTTAATTCAGAGACAAAGACTTACGCAGAAGGATGTTCATTGCAGCTTTATTTATAATGGTGAAAAACTGAAACAACGCATCAGGTGTTGGTTCATAAACCCTGACGCACGCAGAGCACAGAGGACTTACATCATACTTAGGATTCTGTTTGTGGTGATCATTTAATGGCACGGGGAAATGCTCATTATGGTAACTGAAGAGCCAGAATGTAACATTTTTGAATACACTTAGCACAGAAAAAAGCCACAGGGAAACACCAACATGTGAGCCATGGCTCTGTCTTAGGAGTAGGATCACAGCTAGCTTTTGTTTTCCTATTTAAAAAATCCAATTTTTTAACAATGAACTCTCCTAGAACTCTCATAACTAGGAAAGTTGAGAAGCTGTATCTCTTTATATTTTATTTAAAAGGCAGAGACACAGAGAAGGGGAGAGCGCGAATCTGCCATCTGCTGGCTCACTGCCCAAATGCCTGCAACAGCCAGGGCTGGGCCACGCGAGGCCAGGGGCCAGGAACTCACTCGATCCAGGCTCCCTGTGTGGGAGGCAGTGGGCCAGCTGCTCGAGCCGTTATTCGCTGCCTCCCGAGGTGTGTGTTAGCAGCAGCCAGGACCGAACCCAGACTCTCTGCTGTGGGGGCCAGGACTGAACCCCAGCACTGGGCTGTGGGAGCCAGGACTGAACCCCAGCACTGGGCTGTGGGGCCCAGGATGAACCCCAGCACTGGGCTATGGGAACCAGGACTGAACCCCAGCACTGTGCTGTGGGAGCCAGGACTGAACCCCAGCACTGTGCTGTGGGAGCCAGGACTGAACCCCAGCACTGGGCTGTGGGGGCCAGGACTGAACCCCAGCACTGGGCTATGGGAACCAGGACTGAACCCCAGCACTGTGCTGTGGGGGCCAGGACTGAACCTCAACACTGTGCTGTGGGGGCCAGGACTGAACCCCAGCACTGTGCTGTGGGAGCCAGGACTGAACCCCAGCACGGGGCTATGGGAGCCAGGACTGAACCCCAGCACTGTGCTGTGGGGGCCAGGACTGAACCCCAGCACTGGGCTGTGGGAGCCAGGACTGAACCCCAGCACTGGGCTGTGGGAGCCAGGACTGAACCCCAGCACTGGGCTATGGGAGCTAGGACTGAACCCCAGCACTGGGCTGTGGGAGCCAGGACTGAACCCCAGCACTGTGCTGTGGGGGCCAGGACTGAACCCCAGCACTGGGCTGTGGGAACCAGGACTGAACCCCAGCACTGTGCTGTGGGAGCCAGGACTGAACCCCAGCACTGTGCTGTGGGAGCCAGGACTGAACCCCAACACTGTGCTGTGGGAGCCAGGACTGAACCCCAGCACTGTGCTGTGGGGGCCAGGACTGAACCCCAGCACTGGGCTGTGGGAACCAGGATGAACCCCAGCACTGTGCTGTAGGAGCCAGGACTGAACCCCAGCACTGTGCTGTGGGGGCCAGGACTGAACCCCAGCACTGTGCTGTGGGAGCCAGGACTGAACCCCAGCACTGTGCTGTGGGGGCCAGGACTGAACCTCAACACTGTGCTGTGGGGGCCAGGACTGAACCCCAGCACTGGGCTATGGGAGACAGGACTGAACCCCAGCACTGGGCTATGGGAGCCAGGACTGAACCCCAGCACTGTGCTGTGGGAGCCAGGACTGAACCCCAGCACTGACTGTGGGATCCAGGATGAACCCCAGCACTGTGCTGTGGGAGCCAGGACTGAACCCCAGCACTGGGCAATGGGGGCCAGGACTGAACCCCAGCACTGTGCTATGGGGGCCAGGACTGAACCCCAGCACTGGGCTATGGGGGCCAGGACTGAACCCCAGCACTGGGCTATGGGAGCCAGGACTGAACCCCAGCACTGTGCTTTGGGGGCCAGGACTGAACCCCAGCACTGTGCTGTGGGGGCCAGGACTGAACCCCAGCACTGGGCTATGGGAGCCAGGACTGAACCCCAGCACTGGGCTGTGGGAGCCAGGACTGAACCCCAGCACTGGGCTGTGGGGGCCAGGACTGAACCCCAGCACTGGGCTATGGGAGCCAGGACTGAACCCCAGCACTGGGCTGTGGGGGCCAGGACTGAACCCCAGCACTGGGCTATGGGAACCAGGACTGAACCCCAGCACTGTGCTGTGGGGGCCAGGACTGAACCCCAGCACTGGGCTATGGGAGCCAGGACTGAATCCCAGCACTGTGCTGTGGGAGCCAGGACTGAACCCCAGCACTGTGCTGTGGGAGCCAGGATGAACCCCAGCACTGGGCTATGGGAGCCAGGACTGAACCCCAGCACTGTGCTGTGGGGGCCAGGACTGAACCCCAGCACTGGGCTATGGGAGCCAGGACTGAACCCCAGCACTGTGCTGTGGGAGCCAGGACTGAACCCCAGCACTGTGCTGTGGGGGCCAGGACTGAACCCCAGCACTGGGCAATGGGAGCCAGGACTGAACCCCAGCACTGGGCTATGGGGGCCAGGACTGAACCCCAGCACTGGGCTATGGGAACCAGGACTGAACCCCAGCACTGTGCTGTGGGGGCCAGGACTGAACCCCAGCACTGTGCTGTGGGGGCCAGGACTGAACCCCAGCACTGGGCTATGGGAACCAGGACTGAACCCCAGCACTGGGCAATGGGAGCCAGGACTGAACCCCAGCACTGGGCTATGGGAGCCAGGATGAACCCCAGCACTGTGCTGTGGGGGCCAGGACTGAACCCCAACACTGTGCTGTGGGAGGCAGGTGTCCCCATGACTGTTATACCACAATGTCCACACTGTAATGGAGAGATTTTCATGCTAAAAATAGTCCTGATATTAGAATTGAGAAAAGTCCCAGTTTATTGATGAATCCAAAAATAAATCTATACATCAAGGGCCTATTTGCCAGACATTGTGCATAGGGGCAGAGTTAGAGAGAGATAGAGGACGAGACAGAGAGAGAGAGAGAGGTCTTCCATCCTCTGGTGCACTCCCCAAATGACTGCCAGAGTCTGAACCCAGGTCTGCAGAGCGTCCCAGGGCGTCACCTCGCCCCTGAGCTCCCGCGCCCTCATGGGGACATGAGAGTGGAGTGTCCCCCCCACCCCCAACTCTGTCAGAGTTTCGGTGTGCTGTGCCCTGCCCGTGACGCAGGGCTGTAGTGAACCCTGGGGACCTGCCTGGTGCGGCCGGTGCTCGGCTGTCTGGAGGCTACTGTGAGGTCCCAGATGAAACACGAAGCACCCGGTGTTCAAACACGAGCTACCAGTCCCACCCTTCCTCTTCCTGCCTCATTTCTCAAAAACAACTCTGCCCTGGCCCCAGGCTGCTGCCAGACCACGCTTCCAACACACACAAGCCCCCACAGGCCCCCAAAGCTCCCCGGCCATCTGGGGTGCACCTGCTCTGCTCCCCTCTCCCGGAAGGGCCTCCAGGCTACACGCACTGCAGGTCTCTGTGTCTCTGTGTCTGCGCCCTCGCCCCCAGCGCCCACCAGGGACTCCTCGGGCACAGACAGGAGTCTCATGTGTCTGCACCCCCAGGGTCTCCTGACCCGGGATTGTAGCACACACACCGCATGCACGCGGCTGTGAACGGATGCGTGAGACGATCGTGTGGAGTCACTTGCACAGTGAGGAGTGAGCTATCCCACAGATACTCACGAGCCACACGCTCATCTTCGCCAGGCTCTGCCAGCTGCCCTGGGCAAGGGGTCAAGGAGCCCCTGTCCTGGAGGACGGAGACCACGCCCCACAGGTGACAAAGATGAAGGGAGCTGCCGAGAGCCGCCGAGAGCCGCCCTAAAGGTGGCCTTGATAAGATAGAAAAACAGGAACTTCGACCCAGTACTTTTCCACTGACTATACTTCCTCACCGCTCAACGACCCCTCCCCTTGTCCAAGCTTAACAAAGAAACTGCAAGGCACGTAGGGCACGTAGCCACCCGTTTCTCCTCCTCAACGACCCCTCCCCTTGTAGTTGCCCAATGAACTCACGCCACCCTATGGTATGTTAATTTTGTGGTTTTGCCCCTTAAAAGCTGTGTGAGATAACTGCTCGGGGCTCCTCTCTTGCTTGTGGCTTGCGGCAGCCAGCAGAGGGCCCATTTGCACAAATGAAATAAAACTGCCTCTTGCTTTTTGCATCGCCTGGTCTGGAGTCTGTGTTTCTGGGGTCATCACAAAAGGGCACCGCTTTTGGGGTCCTTCAAAAGACACAGAGATATTCACGTAGGAGTGCGGGCTGCGGGGCCTGGAAGTGCATTGGGAACAGCTCCCCCAGGGTTCAGGAAGGCTCCCAAGCTGCAGGTGGCCTGAGCACCGGTCCAGGAGCCCTGCAAGCCTCATGGTGGGACCCAGCCCTCGCCAGCCCTGGCCCCTTCAGCCCGTTCCCTTCCCTCAGCTCTGGGCAGAGCTCACGCCTGGCCCTGCCCTGTCCCCCGTGCCCCCTAGGGGCTGAGGCCACCGTCCCAATATAGGCAGGAAGCCCGCTAGGTTAGGTTAGGCTTCAGCAGACAGCTAGGGATGGGGCGGGCGGGGCCTCTGGTTAGGGAGCAACACAAGGGCCTGCACGTAATAGCCAGGCTTTGCTAAAACGAAATAGGGGACTTCAATAGCAAAATTCTGGGGACTATAAATTAACAGGGTAAGAGGGAAAAACCTGTGCTTGGAGGCAAAGAAGCCCAAGGCCAGGAGGAGCAAGAGGGGGCGTGGCTAAACCACAGCCCACCTGGCCCAGACTGCCCACCTGGTGGGAGGAATGCGAGATAAGAAGGCTGGACGGGCCACCACCTGATGAACACTTTTCTTAAAGGGTCTTGCGCAAACTTCCCAGAGGGTATAAAATCCAGGGTCACTTCTCCTTTCCGCGGCTTTTTCTTACTGAGAAAAGCTCCCACGCCCCCAGCCCGCTGCTTTCCCAGGAGTCTCCCTTCTGCTCTTTGTCACGATGCTTTTCTGTCTGTCTGTCTTGGAGGGTCTGCATGCGGAGACCCTCAGCTGCAGCAGCTGTCTCTGTTCACATCAATAAAACTTGGACTGAAGCAAATGCCTTTCATTTGTGCATCAGCCTCAACCTCATCATTGTCATCAACAGGACAAGCGCCCAGGGCTCACATCAGGGCCGACAGTCCCAGGGTCCCCCACTGCGGCTGCCCCTCGCTCTGGACAAGGCTGGAGGCAGAGGGTGGCTGCAGCCGTGTGGACGAGGATTGCGTTGGAGCCCTGGTCGGAATGCTGACTCCAGCACATCGGGGCTCTGTGACCTGACGCCCGGTGTGTTGCACACAGAACGAGGACAGCGAGGGTGATGGAGAGATGGTGACACTTACACAAGACGCCCTGGGGAACCTGGGATGTTTCTCCATCAAGTCCTCAGTAAGGGGCAACTCTTGACCTGCAGGAGCCGTAAAGCCTTCTGGGGGCGGACCTAAGGGCTCGGACCTCTGAAATTTCATGGGTGCATTTAAGAACCTCTCCATCTCCAGGGGCCAGGGCTAGTCTGTAACCAGCCTGAAAACACAGCGTGGCCCCATTTCCCCTTCTGACCCCAGGGGACACAGAGGGCAGGCAGGCCCGGAGAAGGGAAGTGGTTTGGCCAAGGTCACAGCCCAGACCCAGCCTGCCCTTCCCTCTGCGGCCCAGGGTTACCTATCCCCTGACAGAGCGCACACCTCCAGGTGCGGCCCAGGTCCTGCTTAGGTGTGGAGGAGACCTCCCGGGAGATGGTCAGAAGTTCTAGGGGGGCCAGTGCTGTGGCGTAGTGGGTAAAGCCACCGCCTGCAGCACCAGCGCCCCCCATATGGGTGCCAGTTCAAGTCTCAGCTGCCCCGGCTCCATCTGGCTCCCTGCTAATGCACCTGGGAAAGCAGCAGTGGAAGATGGCCCGAGTGCTTGGGCCCCTGCACCCTGCGGGAAATCAGGAAGAGGCTCCTGGCTCCTGGCTCCTGGCTTCAGTCTGACCCAGCCCAGGCCATTGCAGTCATTTGGGGAGTGAACCAGAGGATGGAAGACCTCTCTCTTTCTAACTCTGCCTCTCCCTCAGCACGTAGGTCCAGCTCCTAGCTGTGTGACTTGGAGCTGAGGCGCTGAGCACGTCTTTCCCACCTCAGTCCTCCCCTTCCGCCCTGGCAGGGTCCAGGGGGTCCCCCCAGCCCCCAGGACCCCTCCTGCCCTGCCTGGCAGGGGCTCCAGGCATTCAGAGCAGAGGCCGTAGGGCCCGTCTCCACCAGGGGCCTCGTGTTCCGCTGACCCGTCTGCCGGAGGACTCGGGCCCTGGGTGCCCAGCCTGTCACCCTGCTCCCTGCACTGTCCCTCCGCTCTGCCTGCTGCTGCCACACCCACCTGCCCGTCCACCCATGGTCAGCACTGCGGCTGGCTGCAGCGGGAGGAGCAGGCCGCACCCCAGCAGCCTTGCCCTCTTCCGGCAAGGCAGGGCCCACAGCCCTCACTGCACCCGCCCACTCTCGCTCTGCCCCTGTTTCCCTCCAGTCTCTCCTCCTCCCTACACCCCTGTCGGGAACCACAGAGTCCAAGGTTAACAGCAGAGACTCCTGGCTGACCCCCCGGCCTGCCGAGTCTCGGCTCAGTGCCGTGTGTCCTGCAGCCTCTCCCGGGGCAGGAGATGGCGGGAAACAGTGAGCGGTCCCCTGCCTGGAGCAAGGCGACACAGGACCCCAGGGTGGTGGCAGGGCTCGCTCACGGCCAGCGGGGGCAGGAGGAAGCCACTCGTCACCGACAGGCGCTGCTGGCCGTGTCCTCCCCGCTCAGGGTGGCAACGCCCAGGGTGGGGGAGGGGGACTTTTCTTCTACGTCTGTTCAGGGTCAGCATCCGGAAGGACTCAATATGGAAACGGGCAGGGGTGGAAGTGGGGAGTGGCAAGTCGGGGAGGACAGCCCCTAAAGAAGGAAGGCTCCCAGTGGCCCCTGCGGCTCCCAGGGCCTGGCCCTGCTCCTGAATCTTTAAGGAGGAGAACAGGACTTCCAGAGGGACCAGCGGCTGCTCCGAGCTGCCTCCGTGTAGGAGACGGGGTGGGAGGGTGTGAGTGGTGCTTGGGTCCCTGGCGTCTCCCCCAACTCCCAGCCTCAGCGACAATTGTGTCCCTCAGCGTGGACCCCGCGCTGAGCTCCCTGCCCCAGGCACCTGACTTCCCTCCGTCTCTATTCCCAGTAACTCACAACCCTCGTGGACCGCACACGCTTCTCCTGCGGGCCTCCCAGCCTTGGTCGCTGCTGCCTCCTGGGCCCAAGAGTCCGTGGGTGCCCTGCACTTGTATTCTGAAGCGTCCAACACAGGAGAAGCCTCCCAAACACAGCAGGGCAGGGGAGATCATTGGTAAGCGTGTAGACCTCCAAGGCTTGGGGCCTGAGCCCCCCCCCACCGGCACAGGGCCCAACCACTGCCCAACCACGCCCCACTAGAGCAGCTGGCCGGGGCTCCCTCCAAAGCAGCCCTGGGAGTGCCACCAGATGGGCTGTGCCCTTATGCTCTGTCCCTGCAGGGCCACAGGCGAGAGTGGGGGTGACTGGACCATCACTGAATCTGGGAGGGGTGGTGGAGGTAGAGTGCGGAGACCCAGGAAGGGGGGAGCCTGCGTGTGGACACCCCTGGGTGCCCTTGCCTGCTGGCTCTGCAGGGGCGGGGCAGGGCGGGGCAGGGCGCGGCTCTGCCCTGGACGATCCTGGCAGCAGGCGCCTCCCACCCTCCGGATGTGGGCTTGCTGGCTTCCTCCTCAGGAGCCCCCAGGTCACATGCACCTGGTGTCAGAAGACGGGGAGCCTCTCCAGCTCCGGTCTGGCCTGGTGGAGGGACTCGCGTTCCTCTGGTTATCCCCCCTCGGCCCCATGTCTCTGGACCCCGGAACCCTGGCCTCACTTTGCGAAGGCAGCATCCCTGGCTGCCCAGTCTTACCTTACAAAGCTTCCTCAGATTGAGCAAAAAGTCACTGTCTGGGGACTCCGCACAGACAAGCCCCCTCTCTCCCGTCTGGTGCCCGGTCAGTATCTGCTGGGTGAACGGCGGTGGGCCCACGAGCTTCTGTCTTCCCTGCTCTGCTGAGTTATCTGTTCAACCTCCAGCCTCGTCCATATGCAAACTTTGTGGGGGGACCCAAGGCCACGGTCAGGAAAACGTGGGGAGAAGTGAGAAGACCCGTCTGAGGCTGTGGGCTTTCTGCACTCGATAGGGCACAGGGTCTGCCGGGCTTGGTGCTGAGAACTTGACCGTGGCCTCCCTCTGTTTTTTTGTATTTTTTGACAGGAAGAGTGCACAGTGAGAGAGAGAGACAGAGAGAAAGGTCTTCCTTTTGCCGTTGGTTCACCCTCCAATGGCCGCCACGGCCGGCGCACCGTGCTGATCCGAAGCCAGGAGCCAGGTGCTTCTCCTGGTCTCCCATGGGGTGCAGGGCCCAAGCACTTGGGCCATCCTCCACTGAACTCCCTGGCCACAGCAGAGAGCTGGCCTGGAAGAGGGGCAACTGGGACAGAATCCGGCGCCTGACCAGGACTAGAACCCAGTGTGCCAGTGCCGCAGGCGGAGGATTAGCCTAGTGAGCCACGGTGCTGGCCCTCCCTCTGTTCTATCTGCTGTTCTTTGGTTCCCAGACAAGCCAGGGTTCTGTGGCCTCTTCCATGTGGAGTTGTTTTGGGAATCCACAGGCAGCCCCTCCACATGGGAACTCCGCTGGGCCCAAAAGTGGAGGAGGGGGGCAGCACTGTGGCGCAGTGGGTTAAAGCCCCAGCCTGCAACACCGGCATCCCATATGGCGCTGGTTCCAGTCCCGATTGCCCCACTTCGGATCCAGCTCCCTGCTAATGTGCCTGGGAAAGCAGTGGAGGGCAGTCCAAGTGCTTAGGCCCCTGCACCCGAGAGGCAGACCTGGAAGAAGCTCCTGGTTTCAGATCAGCTCAGCTCCGGCCATTGAGGCCATTTGGGGAGCGAAGCAGCAGATGGAAGACCTCTCTCTCTCTCTTCTTTAAAATAAATAAGTAAGTGTGGGAAGAAGGAGCGACTCCGGCAGGGCAGGCTGTGCCCACTGCAGATCCTGAAATGGCTCAGCTGTGCTGCGACTCGTCCGTCGGTCCTTGGCCAGAAGTCCGGGGGCAGCACACACAGAGCCTGCTTACTGTACACGGAGCACGCTGAGACTGGGGGGGTAACGGTTTCTGAGTAAACTACCTAGGTGCGCAAGGGTCTGCCGGGGAGCGAGGTGGGAACCAGCGACACAAGGCGATCTGCGGCAGACAAGGGGTCCAGGGGCCGCTGGGTCTGCCCAGCGGGAGGAGGCGGGGGAAAGGGTCGCCACGGCCAGGGAGCTCCCACTCGCCACAAGGACCTCACACTCATCCAGCCCCTGCTGGGCACAGACACAGCCCTGCCCTTCCACACCTGGCCCAGGACCTGCAGGAGGGCGTGGCCTTGGCTAGTTAACTTTTAGGAAGCCATTTACGGGTGTGCCCCACCTGAGAGCTGCCAGCTCCGCCTCCCACGCCCTGTGTCTTCACGCCACCAGGAGCCATGAGCCACGCAGGAGACAGGCACACAAGCTCCAGGCTCTTCCACTGGCTGGTCGGAGCCTCCCCAGCTTCTTCCCGCCCCTGGTGATCTTTGCCCACTGCGTCCCGGCTGGCACAGAGGCCCCGGCCAGGAGAGCTGACCGCTGCTGGCCCCTTGGGGCTGTGCCCTAACCCCCGGACCAGGACCTGCACCCTCTATTTTTGTGTGTTCCATCTTCCTGGTAGTTTCCCGTTCAATTCAGCGGACTTTGGCGGTGGTGAAAGGTTCTGGGGATGATTTCAGGGCTCAGATCCCAGAGAGAGCGCGGCGGCTTTGGGTCAGTGCCAGCTCAACAACTCCTCAACTACAGAAGCTTGGACTCATCTAACCGGACTTCCTGGTCCACACCAGGGATAAACACCTATGACCTCCCAGATCTAACGGAGGAGATTTTGTAAGTATGTATCCTATGATCCCAGCACAATATGAAAACCACTCTCCTTAGCACCGTAAGGCACTTCCGGCACTGGGGGGGGGAGGGGGGGGAGGCAGGGAAACACAGGCTGAGTGGCAGCTGGAAACCAGCAGGGCAGAGTGATTGAAGGACCCGGCCCCAGAGCCCTGCAGCACCTTGGATTCCTGCCTTGCAGTCACCCCCGGGGTACACTCTCGGTCCCCCTAGGCATCGCGTGTGCAACGCAAAGACCCTTGTGAAAGTCAGGAGCACTGAGTGTGAGAAGTTTAATGAGAACGCTTGCGGGACTACGAGCGCAGAAGCCAGGAGAAAACAAGGAGGGGCCGGCGCTGTGGCGCAGCGGGTTAAGGCCCTGGCCCGCGGTGCCTGCATCCCACATGGGCGCCAGTTCGGTCCCTGGCTGCTCCATTTCCAGTCCAGCTCCCTGTTGATGCGCCTGGGAAAGCAGGGGAGGATGGCCTGAGCCCTTGGGCCCCTGCACCCAGTGGGGACCTGGAGGAAGCTCCTGGCTTCAGCAGCTCAGCTCCGGCCACTTGGGGAGTGAACCAGCAGGTGGAAGACCTCTCTCTCTCTCTCTATCGCTATCTCTCTCTCTCTCTTTGTAACTCTGTCTCTCAAATAAATAAAATAAATCTTAAAAAAAAAAAGGAGAAGAAAGGAAGAAAGAAAGAAAGAAAGAAAACAAGAATTGCCCAGCTAGGCAAGGTGTGATCTGTCCGGCCCTGGGGCCAGGCACCCCAGCCCATGGTCTCATACCACCCTCACAACACCCCCCAGAGGTGTTTATGGCTAAAGGATCACTTTCCAAAGGTACAAGCATAAACTAATACTTGGCAGTGGTTTAATTTAACTTGTCGATCAATGAGGAAACTAGCAAGGTGTTACAGAATCGGGAACAGAAACAAACAAAAGTCGTCAGGAATGCAGAACTCAATTTGCTTACTAGCTGCCAAGCTGATCAGTCTCCACAGGGCAATAATCAATTGCGTCTCCAAAGGGAGACAATTTGTGTTTCTGTGCACAAAATCACACGCAGTTTCCTGCCATTCACAAAGCAATGAAGCAGCTCAAGAATAACGAAAGGTGGAGATAACCCAAAGGGACACTATACAGGATACCCAGTAAACACCTTTGATAGCAATGATCCTCGTTCCCTGACAAAGGAGGGGGACAGAGACTCACACAGGAAGGGGGGGGGGGGGCGTCGCAGCAGGTGAAGCCACCCCTGAGATGCTGGCATCCCATTCAAGCACCGGTTCTAGTCCCAGCCGCTCCTCTTCTGACCCAGCTCCCTGCTGATGCACCTGGGAAAACAGCAGCAGATGACCCAAGAGCTGGGGCCCCTGCACCCGCATGGGAGACCCAAATGGAGTTCCAGGCTCCTGGATTTGGCCAGGCCTAGCCCCGCTATTGCAGCCATCTGGGGAGTGAACCAGCAGATGAAAGACCTCTCTGTCTCTCCCTCTTTCCTCTGTAACTGTGCCTCTCAAATAAACAAATCTTTACTTAAAAAAAAAAAAGTGGAAGCTGGGCTGCTCTCCGGTGTAGCAGTTCCCGAGCGCCGGTCCCACCTGCGGCTGGGGACATCCACAAGGAGCCTGGGATGGAGTTGGAAAAACACTCACCAGGACGAAGTAAGTTATTCTGCAAAACTAAATGATTTCCTTCAAAGAACTGCCCTTTATGAGAGACGATACCCACCCCACACTTGTGGGAGTAAAACGCCCTTTCCTCTGTGAGAGGGTGACAGTCATGTGCGGTCATAACTGCCGTTGTTTCTAACAATGCAGTTTTGTGATGAAATACAGGCTGGTGGGCCGGCGCCGCGGCTCACTAGGCTAATCCTCCGCCTTGCGGCGCCGGCACACCGGGTTCTAGTCCCGGTCGGGGCGCCGGATTCTGTCCCGGTTGTCCCTCTTCCAAGCCAGCCCTCTGCTGTGGCCAGGGAGTGCAGTGGAGGATGGCCCAGGTGCTTGGGCCCTGCACCCCATGGGAGACCAGGAAAAGCACCTGGCTCCTGGCTCCTGCCAGGATCAGCGCGGTGCGCCGGCTGCAGCGGCGGCCATTGGAGGGTGAACCAGCGGCAAAGGAAGACCTTTCTCTCTGTCTCTCTCTCTCACTGTGCACTCTGCCTGTCAAAAAAAAAAAAAAAAGAAAAAAAAAGAAAGAAAAGAAATAAAGGCAGGTAACCTATGTAACCCCCATTATATATACACACACACACACACACACACACACACATATATAGTATATATGGTGGGCATTCAGCCTAGCGATTCAGCTGCCGACGGGGATACCCACATCCCACAGCGGGCTCACTCCTGCCTCGGGCTCCCAAGTCCAGCCTGTTCCTGTGCTAAGTTCCTGGCCTTTGGCTTCGGCCCCCTGGCCACTGCAGGCATTTAGGTGGTGAAATGGCAGAAGGCAGTGCTCTCTGTCTCCCCGCCTCTCAAATAAATAATTTAAAATTTTTAAAAATAAGAATACTTACACATGGTGGTTGTGTGTGTTTGGGATTCCCCTGGCTTGCGATAGCCAGGAGTCTGCACACGCTGGGATTCCGTTCACAGTTCTGAAGTGCTGTGTTACAGATAAACCGGCTGCAGGCTGCCCACCGTAGAACGTTCTCCCTGTCCGAGAGAAGGAAGGGAAGCTGGCTTGGCCAGGCCGGGCAGCCGGGCGCAGGGGCCGAAGGGAGGAGGGAGAAAAACTCCCCAGGCTGGGGGTGCTGGGAGGTGCTGGGGCCAGAAGGCAGGGTGCACGTGAGTGGGCACAGGGTCCTTGTGCGGAGGCCGGCGGGAGCAGTGTGCCCTGGTTCCCAGGACGCACAGAGGACCACTGCCAGCAGCCTCATCTTGACTTTCTCCCCCTCACCTGGGAGCCCCGAGAGCCTGGTGCTGAGAAGTCTCCGGGGCCGAGAGCCTGCTGGGTCACACAGCAGTGCCCACGGCCCTTCCCCGCGCAGCCCTCTCTGTCTGTAACACAAGTTCCTGGGCCTCAGCCGGCACGCGGGCCAGGAAAGCAAGCAAGGCGGGGAGCGGAGGTTTGCACGCGTCGGCCAAGGCCAAGGTCGAGCCGTATCTGGAGGGCTGCGGCCTGGGTTTCACTTCCTTCACACCAGCCGCCTCCCTCACACCAACGACCCTGCTCTTCAGGTCAGAAACCATCAAAGCGCTTTCTTTTTCTTCTTTCTAGATTCTTGTTTTCATTATATTTGAGAGAGAGAGAGAAAGAGAGAGAGAGATCTTCCATCTGCTAGTTCACTCCCCAAATGCCTACAACAGCCATGGCTGGGCCAGGCCGAATCCAGGAGCCCAGAACTCCATCCAGGTCTCCCACGTGGGAGGCAGGGACCCGAGTCCTTGAGCCGTCACCTGCTGCCTCCCAGGATACACAGCGGCAGGAAGCTGAACCAGAAGCTGAAGAGCCAGGACTTGAACCAGTAACTCTGATGTGGGATGCACATGTCCAAAGCAATGGCTTAACCAGTCTTAACTGCCCACTCCATAAATGTACTGCTTTTAAAGAACAGAACAGGGCCGTGGGTTAAGCCACAGCCTGCAGCACCCGCATCCCTTATGGGCACTGGTTCAAGTCCGGGCTGCTCCACTTCTGATCCAGCTCGCTGCTGTGGCCTGGGAACGCAGCAGAAGATGGCCCAAGTCCTTGGGCCCCTGTACCCATGTGGGAGACCTGGAATAAGCTCCTGGCTCCTAGCTTCAGTCTGGCCTAGGCCTGGCTGTGGTGGCTGTTTGGGGAGTGAACCAGCGGATGGAAGATTCTCTCCCATTCTCTCTCTCTCTCTCTCTCTCTGCCTCTCCTTTCTGTTTCACTCTACCTTTCAAATAAATAAATAAATCTAAAAAAAAAACAAAAAAACAAAAAAAAACAAAAAAACAAAAAACCAAACACCCAGACTGGAGAGCTAGCAGCCCTGGCTGTTTTCTCTGGGGGGGACTGGGAGGGCGCACACACCGGAGTCCGAGGTTTTGGTGGAGACAAGCCAGGAGTCCCAGCCCAGCCCCAAAGAGGAGGCAGGTGAGTCCGGTGGAGCCAATGCCTGCCTTAGCAGGATGGAAAGCAGGCAGGGCTGGTGGATTCTGAGGAAGAGCACACCGATAGGTAACCTCAGGCAGGGGGAGGGTCAGCTGAGGAGTTGGGCTGCTGCGCTCTGCGGCTCGGGTCAGGGACGCAGCGGCTGGGTGGGCGCCACAGCAGCCGGCTCGTGGGAACTGCTGGGTGGTAGACGTTCCAACCAAGGCAAGGCCTCTCCAGCCCTCCTCACCGCTTCCTCTGCCCCAGCGGAGTGACTGGCCAGAGCTCGGCAGGGACCGAGTGCCGGCACCACCGCCACGGCAGGGCTGTCCGGGCTTTGTGTTCTGGGCTCTGCCCTCAGGATTCCAGGATCTCAGATCTGGAAGAGACGGCTGGTGGCACGGGCACCCCAGCTGCTGTAGCTCCATGGACATGCGGCCTACTGGCCTCTGCAGGGCCCTGCGCCCTGGTGGACGCCCGGCACGGGCCTGTGCAGCCTGGAGCTGTGGACCGCTCCTCCCCGCTGAGTCCCACAGCCAGCACGGGGGCGCTCACCACAGCACTTCACATGGCAATGGCCTCAGCCAATGGCCCACAAGTCACAGACAGCCCAAAGTCACCTTCAAGTGTATTTTCTCCTGGCCTGCCTGATGTGTGTGTGTGTTGAATTGTAAGCCAATATCTATAACAAACATTTCCTAGAAATATCTGGCCCTGTAGATTTTCTTGGTCTGTTAGCAAGGCTGGCAACAGTGACCCCACCTTACCTCGACCCCTGGCTGCCGCTGGGTGGTCCAGTCCCTGAGGTGGGCATGGCTCTCCAGCTCACCCCTATCCCAGAGCTGTCAACACAGCTGTTTCCTTGTCTCTGAGCCCCCGCTGGTCCCTGTGGGTGGGAGTTTGTGAGGCCTTGCCCATGCCCCCCTGTTTCCAGGACCCTCCTCAGCCCAGTGTTCACCCCCTCCCTCAGCAGTTAACCTCTTCCCTTCCAGAGCCACACTGGACTTCCTCCTGTTCTGCTCCTGTCCCATCCTGTGACTGCCGTTAATATGACAACCACCAAGCCAGCAATGTCTTCACAACTCTCCTTGTGCCTACGCAGTTAAATCGGCGGCTCTTAGCCAAGGGCAGGCACACCTCGACCCTCCCCACAGGGGCCCTGGGAAACTCTTGTCATCATGACAGGGACAGTTAATGCCTGGGACCCGGAGGTAGTGGGTGTAAGTACACTGCTACGCAAGGCATCGTCCCACAGGAAAGCAAGCGTGTCCCGCTCAAGGTGCTGGCTACCCTCCTGCAGGAACACCTGGGACGCAATGCCAGCTAACCGTGTCCAGGATCACTCCCATAGCTTCTCCATGCCTGTGCAAGACGGGGATAGCGTACTGCAGCCGCGGAATGCCGCATCTCCTGCACGGCGCTGCTGTGAGGGGCATCCGAGAGGAAGCAGATACGCACACTCGGCTCACAGCAAGGGTTCCCGGTGGTGCTGACCCAGGAGACGGAGGGAAGACGGGCATCATTGTGCCCACCCGTGGCCCTGCGCTCTGCCTCGGCCGGAAGGGCCAGTGTGCCCGGGTCACGGGTCCCTCCTCTCCCAACCATGCGGGGCTGTGCTGTATCTCCGGGGTCTTGTCCATCTCCAGCACCCGTGGGTCTGTGAATCTAGCAAGGTGCATGGCAAACACTTTTGATTTTCTTCCTGGCTTTGCTGGTCTGGGCCGGCACTCCCAGGCACGACGCTGAAACCTGACCTGGGGCTGCACCTCCTCCCATCAGACTGAAGAACGTTCTGTACACGGGACGGACACACACTGGCACTGCTCTGGGATTCTTCTTTTAAAGATTTATTAATTTATTTGAAAGGCAGAGCAACAGAAAGAGATAAAGAAGGAGATCTGCCCTCCACTGATTCACTCCCCAAATGGTCGCAAGGGCCAGGGCTAAGCCAGGAACCAGAACCACATCCGGGTCTCCCACATGGGTGTCAGGGACCCAAGTCCTTGACCATCACCCTCTGCCTCCTGAGACACACCAGTGGGGAGTCGAACTGGAGGCAGAGCAGTCGGGACTGGAGCTGGCACTGCCATGGGGACGCTGGCACCACTGGCGGCAGCTTCCCCCACTGCGCCACAGTGCCAGAGCCAAGGAGCCTGTGGTGTTGGAGGAAGACTGTGACGGTGGCCTCATCTCCTCCAGTCGCGGCCCTTCCTCAGAGCTCTTGAAAAAATAATTTACTTATTTTCATTTTATTTGAGAGAGAGAGAGAGAGAGAGAGAGAGAGATCTTCCATCCTCTGGTTTGCTTCTCAAATGCCTGTAACAGCCAGGGCTGGGTCAGGCCGAAGCCAGGAGCCCGTAACTCCATCCCAGTTTCCCATGTGGGTGTCAGGGACCAAATACTTAAGCCATCAACTGTGGTTTCCCAGGGTTCTCATTAGCAGGAAAATGGATCAGAAGTGGAGGCAGGGGATTGGAATTGTGGCGTAGTGGGTAAAGCCACTGCCTGTGACACTGGCATCCCATATGGGTACCAGTTCAAGTCTTGGCTGCTCCACTTCCGATCCAGCTCTCTGCTATGGCCTGGGAAAGCAGTGGAAGATGACCCAAGTCCTTGGGCCCCTGCACCCACATGGGAGACCCGGAAGAAACTCCTGGCTCCTGGCTTCAGATCAGCCCAGCTCCAGCCATTTTAGCCATTTGGGAAGAAAACCAGTGGATGGAAGATCTCTCTCTCTCTGCCTCTGCCTCTCTGTAACTCTGCCTTTCAAGTAAATTAATTTAAAAAAGAAGAGGAGGAGGAGCAGCAGGGACTTGAACTGGCACCCACATGGAAGACCTGGAAGCAGCTTCTGGTTCTTGGCTTAGGCCTGGCCCCACTCAAGCTATGGTGGCCATTTGCAGAGTGAACGAGCAGATGGAAGACCTCTCTTTCTGTCTCTCTCTTTCGAATAACTAAAAAATAAATCTTAAAAAAAAAAAAAAAAAAGAAAGAAAAGCAGAGGCAGGATTGAAACCCAGGCACTCTGACTCGGGATGAGGGCGTCAAGTGCACCTCAACCCCTGTGCCGAACGCACCCCCCAACCCTGCCCTGAGTTTTTCCCTCCTGTGCCAGGTGCCTGCTGATACCTGAGCCCTCCACGCAGGGACCCCAGGAAGGGGCTCAGCATCAGATGCCGCCCCACTGCCTGCTGGACCAGGGTAGGGGGCACACGAGGGGGAAGTCAGCAGCTCAGATCATCTGAGCGTCAGGAAGAAAGGAGCCGCACTCCATTACTACGGAGACGATGATTTGTAGCCAGGCTTGAGGAGGTGGAGACGGGATTGGGGGATGAACAAAATACAAAAGGGAAACGTAACTGTCTCTGTGGCCAGTGTGGAGTCAGAGCACAGACTTTCCTCCTGCAGTTTAGAGGAAGCTCACTAACGATTCCACGTTAAGGATCAAAAACTGGGGGGGCCAGCACTGTGGTGTAGCGGGTAAGGACGCCGCCTGCAGTGCCAGCATCCCATATGGGCGCCAGTTCGAGTCCCAGCTGCTCCACTTCCAATCCAGCTCTCTGCTGTGGCCTGGGAAGGTGGCCCAAGTCCTTGGGCCCCTGCACCTGCATGGGAGACCCGGAAGAAACTCCTGGCTCCTGGCTTCGGATCAGTGCAGCTGCGACTATGGCAGCCAACTGGGGAGTGAACCAGCAGATGGAAGACCTCTCTCTCTCTCTCTTTCCCTCTCTCTCTGTGTAACTCTGACTTTCAAATAAATAAAAAAATTTTTTAAAAAAAGAAGAATCAAAATTGGCCATCCTCACCACTATGTGGTTTTAAGGGCAGAGAGCTTGCCCTTAGATTCCATAGGTTACTGGTGCCCTCTGGTGGAGAGCAAAAGTTGCAGCAGCTGGTTCCAGCCAGAGATTTTGATCGACATACCAGAGGAGGAAACACCAGCGCTAGACCCTTCCCAGGCACTGCCCCACCCATAGCGCCTGTTCCACAGATCAGGAAGTTGAGTCTTAGGGACACCAAGAAAACTGCCCAAGGTCACTCAGCAAGCAATCCTAATTCAGGGCCAAGGGTTCCAGGAATACTGAGCTACTGAGTTTCACACACACACCTCACAGGAGAAAGCAGGTGTAATGGTTCCCAAAATGTGTCAGCAGCCTGCCTGGCAACTTGATAGGAAGTACACCTACTTTTCGACTGGACCCCGTGGGTGGGGCCCAGCAGACAGATTTCAGCGTCTGCTCAAACTGCAGCTGCCGCTGGAGGACAGGCCCCTAACCTGGAGCTGGGTTTCAGGGGCCCGAAGGGCTCCCAGGTCAGCACACACAATTTGTCACAGCACACAACAGCATTCAGAGCAGTCACCCTTGACCTGGAACAAGTTGTGAACCGCCCCTTCCTGTCCAAGTCCTCGCACTGGCTTTTCCCCCAAGCACTTTGAGAGTTCATTTTCCCACACCTCGGTATCTGCAGCACAAGATCCGGGGCCTCCCCAGTAGCGGACCCCGGCCACCGCCCTCCCACACCCACAAGTCTTCCTTTCATTTGCTGCTGCCATCGGCCAACCTTCCCTCGTTCACCACAGACTGGGTCCCTGTGTCCTCCTGCCTCCCCCTCGATGATGTCGCTGCACAACACAGATGTTGCTAGGCCTACAACGGGTTACATCCTGATAAACACCAGTTGGGAAAACTTGGTAGATGGGGGGAGGGGGAGGCGTTGTGGCACAGCGGGTTAAGCCACCACTCATCATACCCACATCCATTGGAGTGACAGTTCAAGTCCTGGCTACTCTGCTTCTGATCCAGCTTCCTGCCAACCCCTCCTGGGAGGCAGTGGGTGATGGCCCAAGTACTTCACTCCCTGCTACCTATGTGGGAGACCCAGAAGGGGTTCCAGGCTGGCTGGAACCAACAGCCCTGGCTGTTGCAGACATCTGGGGAGTGAATGAGCAGATGTAAGATGTCATTCTGCCTTTCAAATAAACAAAAAAAATTAACATTTTTAAAAAAAGAAAATGTAGTTGGCAGGTGCCACGGCTCACTAGGTTAATCCTCAGCCTGCAGCGCTGGCACCCCAGGTTCTAGTCCCAGTTGGGGCACCAGATTCTGTCCTGGTTGCTCCTCTTCCATCTAGCTCTCTGCTGTGGCTGGGAAGGCAGTGGAGGATGGCCCAAGTGCTTGGGCCCTGCACCCACATGGGAGACCAGGAGGAAGCACCTGGCTCCTGGCTTTGATTGGTGCAGTGCACCAGCTGTAGCAGCCATTTGAGGGATGAACCAATGGAAGGAAGACCTTTCTCTCTCTCTCACTGCCTAACTCTGTCAAAAAAAATTTTTTTAAAAGAAAATGTAGTAAGTGAAAAATGCGTTTAATACACTTAGCCCATCTGGCACCATAGCTTAGCCCAGACTACCTTAATAAATGCTCAGAATTTGTCCCATTTGCTTACTGTTGGACAGAATCACCTAACACGACACCTATTTTATAATAAAGTGTTGAAGATCTCATGTAACTTACTGAATGCTGTACTAAAAGTGACAAGCAGAACGGGTCTGCTTTTGCACCACTGTCTATCTGGGACCACAGTAGAGATGATGGTACAGAACCTCCGGCCGACGCTCAGCAGGTGCCAGCTTGACAAGCATCACTGCAGGAGTTGCGGGGGGCTCGGGGTAGGGACCTGTTCTGTCTTCTTCAATGCCCACTAGGTGAGAAGCAGCACTTCATCCACCAGGGAAACAGAACGAGGTAGAATCAGGACAGCCCTGGGCCATGAATGTGAAGTGACACCAACCTCCAAGTCGAGGGATTTTCTCCAGGCATACTCAGCCAGGGACGATTCTCTGAATGACATCTGCCAACATCTGGGGACATTTCTGATAGAGTGCCACTGGCATCTCAGAAGAGGCTAGGAATGCTGCTCAACATCCTACAATCTCTGGTAACAATAATAGATAGAATTAAAAAGGAGTGAGTGCTCCAATATGGGAAGCAGTCCACACAGCAGACTCATAGGATGACAATCGCTTTAAGCAGCACTCTGACCTCAAAATCAGCCCTTAAGGCATCCTGGTCTGGCTGAGAAGCCCATGAGAGCATTTCAGGCATGGAAAGTCAAGACACTGTAGCAAAAAAATGTCCTACATGAAGGACCTCTGTGAGGGAGACTCCAGCGGAAAGTGGCCATCAAAGAAGGATCTACTTTTCTCTGAAGGGAGGAGAGAACTTCCACTTTGCTTATGGCCTTGTCTAAATACAGAAACTGTGGATTTAAAAGGCTTCCCTAGCCTAGGCAGCTCATGTCAAGAGCCTCGGGTGATCACTGACATCATACATAGAAGGCTAATTGTTAAATTAACAGGAGTCACTGTGCACTTACTTCCCATGCAGACCTCTGTCCTCAATGAGCTGTATTATGAAGGTTAACAGTAAAACCTGTTCTTAAAGACTTATTTTGTTTTAGTGTATTAAGTGGAAGTTATACTTTTGTTCCATAAGTTATAGTTATGCCTAAGTGTCCAATTCCATTGCTTGTTTTCTTAGGTGCTTCCTTAATTAATGATAAAACTTATTCTCAAGGACTTATTTTCTTTTGTTTTCTAATGTATTAAATGGAGGTTTTTGTTTTTTGTTTTCTGACAGGCAGAGTTAGTGAGAGAGAGAGAGAGAGACAGAGAGAAAGGTCTTTTTCCGTTGGTTCACCCCCCAAGTGGCCACTACAGCTGGCGCGTTGCGCCGATCCGAAGCCAGGAGCCAGGTGCTTCCTCCTGGTCTCCCATGTGGGTGCAGGGCCCAAGGACCTGGGCCATCCTCCACTGCCTTCCCGGGCCACAGTGGAGAGCTAGACTGGAAAAGGAGCAACTGGGACAGAATCCGGTGCCCCAACTGGGACTAGAATCCCGGGGTGCCGGTACTGCAGGCGGAGGATTAGCCTAGTGAGCCGCAGTGCCGGCCAAATGGAGGTCTTATGTCTCATTAAAAAAAAAAAAAAATCCTACAACCCTGACTGCAGGGCCTTACCTAAGCCTCCTTCCCCTCTGTGTCTTTGTCTTTTCTTAAGATTCACTTTATCTGAAAGGCAAAATGACATAGAGAGAGGGAGAGGCAGAGATCTCCCATCCACTGGTCCACTCTCCAAATTGTGGGGCTGGGGCTGGGCTGGACCAAAGCCAGGAGCCAAAGACCCCAAGTACTTGGGCCATCACCCACTGTCCTCCCAGGAGCATTAGCAGGAAGCTGGACTGGAAGCAGAGCAGCTGGATCTCGGACCAGTATTCTGACAGGGGATGCTGATGTCACAAGTACTAGCTTAACTGCTGTATCACAATGCTGGCCCCTCCTCTAAGAGTAGTATGTCATCTCCCAATACAAGAGACCCTCAGGAACTTCACAGAAAAGGCAATTATGAAAAGACTGCATGAATCTCAAAAACCGTTAGCATCAAAATAAGCTTACTGTTGATTTCTATTTTCCATGAATTTTTTGAAGTACCTGTGTATAAGTAACAATCATTCTAATACCATGTATGTAACTCGTTAGTGTCCCTAAACCATGAGAGCAGGGGCCATGCTCATCATCTTCCCCAGGGCACCCCCAGGACATGAGAGGTGCTTCGGTCACAGCCCACGTCTCTCCTGAGCTCCACTGTCATCTGGATGTGCTCGGATGCAGCCAACACTAGCCACTGTATCACTGTGTGCTCACCATCTCCACCAAATGCCTACTCTTGCACTTTTTTTTTTTTTTTTTTGACAGAGTGGACAGTGAGAGAGACATTGCCATTGGTTCACCCTCCAATGGCCGCTGCGGCCAGCGCGCTGCGGCCAATGCACCGCGCTGACCTGATGGCAGGAGCCAGGTGCTTCTCCTGGTCTCCCATGGGGTGCAGGGCCCAAGCACTTGGGCCATCCTCCATTGCACTCCCTGGCCACAGCAGAGAGCTGGCCTGGAAGAGGGGCAACCGGGACAGAATCCGGCGCCCTGACCGGGACTAGAACCTGGTGTGCCAGCGCCGCAAGGTGGAGGATTAGCCTAGTGAGCCGCGGCGCCGGCTGCACTCGTGTTCTTTAGCTCAACAAATGGCACCCACCCTCCCTCCCCCTTCACCCCACATTCATCCACTCACGAAGTCTATTGCTCCTTATATCTTCACTTCTCACACCACTTTCTGTTTTTAGGTTTTTGTCTCACACGTAGTTGGTTTAAGCACTCAGATGGTCAATGATAGACTGCAATTCTAGGTTACCTTATACAAGTTGTTTAACCTCCCTCAGCCTTTAATAGGAGTAGCTTCATTTCCAGCCCAGGTTGCTGCCACGGCTGTTATTCTGCTTCTGGTCTACCAGCAATCCAGTGGCCTCAACAAGGCAACCCAAATGACTGTGCATAAATGCAAGTGAGATACCACTCTCCTTCTAACCCTTTCATGGCTCTCCACTGAGTTGACACGCTCAGCTGCAGCATTGTGGTACAGCAGGTTAAGCCACTGCCTGTGATGTTGTTACCCTGTATGAGCACTGGTTGAAGTCCAGGCTGCACTATCATAGGACCCAGCCATCCCACTCCTTGGAATTTACCCAAATGGAATTAAAGGGGAGAAAAAAAGAGCCATTTGCACCTCAATATTTGTTGCAGCTCAATTCACAAAAACTAAGACATGGAATCAACCTAAATGTCCATCAATGGATGACTGGATAAAGAAATTATGGGATACGTACTCTATGGAACGCTATACAGCAGTAAAAAAAAACAATGAAATCCGGGCATTTACAACAAAATGGAGGAATCTGGAAAATATCATGCTGAGTGAAATAAGCCAGCCCAAAAGGGACAAATATCATACGTTCTCCCTGATCAATGGCAACTAAACGAGCATCTAAAATTATACCCATTGAAGTGAAATGGACACTATGAGAGACAATGACATGATCAGCCCTTGTCTAGACTGTTGAGGAACAAATTACTATTTTATTCCTTTAGTATTTTGTTGTTGTTGTTGTTGTTGCTGTTTGTTCTACTTAATACCACTGGTTGAACTCTGTAATCAATACACAATCATTCTTAGGCGTTTAAAAATTAAATTAAATTAAAAAAAGAAAGAAAGTCCAGGCTGCTCTCCAACCCAGCTCTCTGTTGCTGTGTCTGGGAAGCAGTGGAAGATGGCCCAAATACTTGGGACCCTGCACCCACGTGGAAAATCCACAGGAAACCCCTAGCTTCAGCCTGGCCCAACCTCTGCATTGCGGCCATTTAGGGAGTAAACCAGCGGATGGAAGCTCTCTCTCTCTGAAACTCTTTCAAATAATACATCTTTGTAAAATAATTTTTTTTTCAGTGTTCAACTGGCATTTATTGAGCTCCTTCTACTTAGCTATACATTACTTTCTTTTAATAATCTTTAAAAACAAAACAAAACCACGGTCAACATGCTACCTGTGGCCACTCCAGCCCGTCTCTCATCACTTCTCCAAGTCACGTGGAACAATTTAGTTTCCTAAATAAGCCATTCCCTCACCTCCAGTACTCATTTGCTGCTTCCCTGGCCTACATGGAAGCTGCATGGGTAGACAATTTGAGGACCAACTACTTGTTCATTGTTGTAGTCCCAGTACAAAGCAATCTCTGGCTCATAGTAATGCTTACTATCTATGAATGAATTCCATTCCCCTCCTTTATTTTGAATGGGCTAAATCAGCTGAGTTCAGGGGGGTTAGAGTTGGGTTGGGGGCATACACAGCAACATTATCCCCATATTTCCCTAAACCTGTAAAACGTGAGTTTTTCCTAATAATTTTTTTTTAAACCTCTGCAGATGAGATCTGTGCAATTCTGAGCTGGGGGCGGGGCACTGATTTGGAATTAATCTACCAATGACAGCTTGTAAGCTTCGTTACTAGTCCCAGGTTGCCCTGCCCACCTCTATCTCAAGACTTTAAAAAAAAAAAAAAAAATTTTATGGGGCCAGTGCTGTGGTACAGGTTAATCCTCTGCCGCGGTGCCAGCATCCCATATGTGCCCCAGTTTGAGTCCCAGCTGCTCATCTTCCAATCCAGCTCTCTGCTATAGCATGGGAAGGCAGCAGAAGATGGTCCAAGTCCTTGGGCCCCTGCACCTGCATGGGAGACCTGAAAGAAGCTCCTAGCTCCTGGCTTCGGATCTGCAAAGCTCCAGCCATTGCAGCCATTTGGGGAGTGAACTGCCGAATGGAAGACCTTTCTGTCTCTCCTTCTCTTTGTAACTCTACTTCTTAAATAAATAAAAAAATTTTAAAAATTATTTGAAAGAGTTACAGAGAGACAGAGAAAGATCTTCCATCCACTGGTTCACTCCCCTAGTGGCCAGAGCAGCCAGGGCTAAGCCAGGAGCCTGAAGCTTCATCTAGGTGTCCCACGTAGGTGCGCAGAGACCTAAGTACTTGGGCCATCTTCTGCCGCTTTCCCCAGACCACTAGCAGGGAGGGGGATTGGAATTGGAACAAATAGGACTCGCTGGAACAGTACCCATATGAGATGCTGGCATCTCAGCTGATGGCCCTACCCACTACACCATTGTTGGTCCTTCAAGACTATTTTCAACGCAGATGGTAAATCTGTGCACCAAGAACTCAAGGTGAGCAGGAGGCAAACACATGGGACACAAAATATACTATGCAATTAAAGCCACCTGAAAAGGTACCTCAAGGTAACAAACACGGAAGGGGTTGCAGAGCAGAAAGTTGTCTCATCCCGGCCTCCAGTGTTTCTCCTGCTCCACTTTATTTGTAAAACGCTGAGCCCGGTATTTCCAGCACCAGTCTGCCCCAGCCCAGGGCCTCCTCACACAAGCGCACCCTGCCTAGCTCTAGGGCTATCGCCAACATGCTGGCCTGTAAACGGTGCCCCAGAGAGGTACGCGTGCACACCATCTGCACTGACTGTATGCCCCCCTCCCCAGAATTCACTCCCGTTTCACATACCATAATGGCTTTGGCTACAAGGGAACGCTTTTTAAAAGATTTGCTTATTTAAAAGGCAGAGTTAGAGATCTTCCATCCACTGGCTAACTACCCAAATGGCCACAACAGCTGGGGCTGTCCAAGCTCCAGCCCAGAGACAGGAGCTTTTTCCAGGTCTCTCACATGGGTGGCAGGGGCCCAAGCACTTGGGCCAGCTTCCGCTGCTCTCCCAGGTACATTAGCAGGGAGCTGGATCGGAAGTGAAACAGGCAGGACATGAAATGATGCCTATGTGGGATGTCGGCACTGCAGGTGGTGGCTTCACCCACTAAGCCACAGTGACAGCCCCAAGGGGATGATCTTGAACTGTATATGCTACGGCGCTGTGGGCTGTTCACTCTGCTTCGATATCCCTGCAACAGAGCCTCAGTGGCTTCAATGAAGCCCCTGATTTTGAACTTAAAACACTGTGCCATTCAGAGGAAGAGGCTTTACAAATTCCATTAGCTTTGCAAGGACTACAATCCCCTGACATTTAAAAAAGACCCTAACAAACCCTCCCTACATTATGCACCAAGCCCCAATTCAAAACCACAGTAAGCTCAATGTTAAAAACCACTCTGCTGGGGCCAGCGCTGTGGCTCACTTGGCTAATCCTCCTCCTGCAGTGCCGGCATCCCACATGGGTGCCAGGTTCTAGTCCCGGTTGCTCCTCTTCCAGTCCAGCTCTCTGGACTGCCCCGGGAGGGCAGTGGAGGATGGCCCAAGTGCTTGGGCCCCTGCACCCACATGAGAGACCAGGAAGAAGCACCTGGCTCCTGGCTTCGGATCGGCACAACACCGGCCATAGTGGCCATTTGGGGAGTGAACCAAAGGAAGGAAGACTTTTTTCTAACTCTACCTAAAACAAACAAACAAACAAACAAAAACACCACTGAAAGACTGGAAGGTTTCCTTCAGGACTGGGACCCTGAAAATGAAATGTAACAATTACTCCAAAAGGAAATGGGGGAAATACTCCCAGCCCCTGCTGATGTGAAGTCCACTAACTTCCCCAAATCAGATCAAAGAGAACAAAATGAGATTTGGCTGTAAATTAAAAAAAAAATAGTATTTCTTCAATAATGACAATATGACAACACATGATGACAAAATGAAAAATATTTAATAAGCAAAAAAACGCAATAAAAATCAAAAGGTTTACAAGCATGACATAGTGCAAACACCAAGACGGAGCTGTTAACTGTTAACTGTTGCTTGTAAAAACCAGGCAAGAACGCCTGACAATGCTTCCCCCGGCCTCATTTAGTGAGTAAGCTGGCCACCACCCAGTCACTTCAAACTGGCTTTTCTCCTCATTTTCTGAAGCCACATCTGCTACTCCTCGGAGAGAGATCTGGGAAATCCCGTGTTGTCTGTATTCCAGCAGTGCATTTTATGCCGCCTCCTCAAGTGTATGTAGGACTTCCGCTCAAGACCACAGCTAGGCAGTTCCTCCAGGACAGAATCTGCTCTCAGAGCAGCCAAAGGCCAGGCTTCCCTCATCAAGGAAAGGATGCGTGCTCACAGCGTGGCTAAGAGGGGCCCTGCCCAGTGGGCATGTGGGAGCACTCGCGCTCAGCTTGCAGGCCGTGAGGTATCTCGCTCACACGCACACCCCAGAGCTCGGGCTACCAACAGTGCGATAGCTTCTTCGATCATCTTCAAGGCAATCACAGGCAATTCAGACCTAATCGCCACAACAAACGATGAGGTAGAAAGGGTAGGGTTTGTGTGCTCATTTTTCAAATGAGAGAAACTGGGGCTTAAGAAGTTCCAGTCTGGGAGCTGGGCCAATGGGACAATCCTACTCCACCTCAGAGGCACTTCAGAGTGTATAGCTGCAGACCCAGGGGCCTGTTCAGGAGTTGCTCATGACTTCTGCCGTGCCAAGTGCTGGGGAGGCCAACAATGTGTCACCCCCTCTACAACATTGTCTAGGGGCTCGCTCTAGAAGAGAGGAACAGGGCACACAGGGGGCAAACTATAGGGAAAACCAGCTTTCTCCTGGATGAGAGGGAAGGCTGGCTTCAATTTCTCAGGCACAGACGCCGGGGACAGCAGCTCCCCCGTACCGCGTCCACAGAGGCCTCCACCCTCGCGACAGGAATCCCTTCCTTGCTGTGAGAACCCACCACCTGACCATGCGGCGAAAGGCTCCTGCCGACCGACCAGGAGACAGGAATGGTCCTGAGTCACCACCACGCCAGAGGGGACCAGAGGCCTTTGGTATAGAGGTAATACCCAGAAATAGAGAACTCTGAACCAAGAGGGTCTAAGACTAACAGTAACGGAGGGCAAGTGCCTGCTGCATCAAAGTACTTACTGCTCAGAAAACAAATGCCTCAGGTGCGAAATGAGATGCTCTGATACTCTCAAAAGCGTTAGAACGATAATGGCCTTTTCAAAGAAGCACCCGCCAACGTGCAAGGCCTGCTCTGGGAGGAACTGCACTCACGGCATGCTCGGCCCTCTTCAGGTATCTGGGACGCTCCCCGCCTCGCTGGGAAGCAGGGAGCTCTGCCAGCTGTGCTTGCTCACAGAGGCACTGGGGAGGAGCCCTGAGGAGAGCTCCCCGCACGTGAAGCCGTGCCTGGACTTCAGAGCCACCAGGAGAGTCCCGCTTTCTGCAGATCTGACTCCCTCCTGCTCACGTTCTGTCACTGAAAAGGCTACAAGAGAGGTGCAGGAACTCAAGTGTGGGCCTTGTTGAACAATGCCATATTCACCATGGAATTCACAACATTCCATCAAAAGATCTCAAAATGCTTATGGGACACTCTCCCATGGGAGAGAAGAGACTGGGGCTCCTACAAAGGAAGGCTAAGCAATGGCAGACATAACAGCTCCACCCCCAGAAAGGCCATCTCAAACTGTGCCCAGATTAGGCCTGGGGAGCGACTTTAACCACTCAGACCATCACTTCTATTTAGCCTTTTTGTCCTCAAACTGTCCCCTTTTATGCTAAACCGTAACCTGCCTACTCGTAAATCTGAGAAATTCCAGCATTCCCGACACTGCACATCCCAGACATTTGTAAACACATCTTCACTTGGGCACCGGGGAGAGCTTGCAGGCTCCTTAGTCACGGAAGTGCAGGTTCTACGCACAGCTTGTTAGCAAAGGCAGCCTCGGTCTCGACAGTGCGCACGCGCGGACATGCACGCCGACTGGGAGAACGACACAGTGAGTTCTGCTTCAGGACACGTCTCTAAACCACATAAGCAGTTGACCGGCAACATGGGAAAGAGCAGAGTCACAGTATCTGAAGCCAAGTACTTTCAGTTCAGGTAGGTCTGTGAGAGAGGAAAACCCTCGAGTTGGTTAACAGGTGTTCTGCTTTCTAACGTGAATCAAGAGGTAACGTTACAATAGCTTTGTAGAACCCAACAACATCCACCAATTTCTCATCAGTGACTTTTCAAAGCCAATATTGCATTGAACTGACACATGCAAATAAAGTTACAAATGATCCTAACCTTTAGAAACAAATTCTTTTTACAAAGCAAATAACCCACAAAGCATTACATACATCTAAATATACATAAATTATAATGAAAACAACTGTATATTAAATGCTTGGCAGTGTCTTGTATTACACAGTCTGTGGCAGTGTGGAGGCTGGCCTGGCTGGACTCTGGTCCACTGTTCAAGCCTAGGATTGGAAACCCGTGTTCTCTCCAGGTGGACTGAGGAGAAATGGTTAATAACAGTTTCAAGGCTTGGTCTCAACTTTTACAAAGTCTGGATTAAGTATTAAATACAAAAGCATACTGATTTCTGTCAGGTACACTGTAAGGTAAGTGAGCTGATATTGAGAGAAAAGATCTTTGCAGCTGTTATTTAGAAAGTATTTATCTAATGATTTATCATCTCTGTTCTGAACTTCCTGTCCAAGATAGCATCATTATAAATATGAATGTAAATGGCAACTAGAGTAAGGAAGCCAATGCTAATGTGGTGTGAGGTCACCATTCAGTCCATGGCGCTGTGCACCACGAACACCGACCCCAGTGCCACCAGCTCTGGAGCCTTCCTCACAGCCGAGGTCTCCACTCGGGCATGGCCTGCTTGTAACTAGGGTGGCCACAGAATTTACCACCAAGTGAAGACATTAGCGTGAACGGGCAATGGCAACAAATCAGACAGGATGGCGGGCCGCGTCACAGCTGAAGATGGACGGCAGCACCTTACAGTAGTAACCTGAAGACTTCCACAGAAACAACACCCTGCTTCTGTGGCAGCGAAAGAACTTGTACCGCAGGGGCAATGAAAAAAGAACAAAATCCAATCGAGGAGGTTTAACGTCTCCTGCAGCTGAAGATGAGGTTTCCCTCAGACGGCGCCAAGCGAAGGACTTAGTGCTACTGGAGACAGGGAAACCCAGGGAAGCAGACAGGAAGCAAGGGATGCTGGGTAGTGCCAGACTGCGCTGAGCAGGGATGTACCAAAATTAGCATTAAACATCTACAAACATAAAAAAAAACATTTGGTTCTTACCTAAGTTTTATCTAAAAGACTGCATCTTTATATATGGGATCACGGGGTACAACTGCAGACCCCTAAATCCCCAACTCTAATCTTAATCACCTCAAAAGCACACTGGCAAAAACTTAAGATCGAGGCTATCAAACCACGATGAGAGTATGGGGCGGGAGGAGGAAGGAGGATCAGCTTTCAGAGCATTCACCTAGGTCTCATCTACTCAAAGGGCTGGTTCTGCTTCTGGGTGAAAACCAGTGTCCTCCCAGTGCCTGGAGAGCCAGAGACTTGAGCTTCATGTCTGAGACAGGAGCAACGCTGCCCCCTTTCCCTGCCCTCACAGTGGGAGAATCTGCTAATTAGCTACGAAAGCATGACACTTACAGGGCTGTTTTCAGAGTCTCTGAAGTCCCATCCTGGCTGCAAAATCCTAATCTCTGATACCATTTATTAGAAGACCTATATTTGAAGCATCACCATTTAAAATTTTTAGCAAATGATAAAGTTAACAAGGATCATATGAAGATTTACTCGTCAACAGATTCAGATTCCAGCGACAACTCTGAACTCCGGCTGTGCACTAGCTGTGTCATCTAGCCTCAGGTGCAAAAGAAGAGACATTGAATACATGAGTACATTAAGGTTTAAAATTAGGAAAATTTCCTCTCTGGAAACTAAATAATAAAGGGAGGCTGTCTGGTCTATGTTCTAGTTTGGCACCAAACAGCGAGGCAAAGCCCTTCCTTTTAGGGCAAGGCATCTGAAAGCAGTCGGTAGAAAACCTGCATCAGAGCTTCCGGGCACATCTGCTCAAAGGCCTGGTCCTTGGGATCAATCCCTGGGGAGCTGCGCACGTACATGCAACGCAGGTGGTATTTCTCCATGAGTTGAACAGACATTGGTACTTTCCATTTCTGTATGTATTGTCCTGAAATTGTTGTGGCATGACCAAGCTTCTTCCAGTCTATCACTTTTCTTTCATTACTTCGCTTGTCCCAATTGCCTTACTCCCTATTCTCTAAAGAAAGGCTGCCTCTGACCCACCCAGAACTAGGTGAGGCACCGCTTCAGGTGTAAACTATCCTACAGGTGACAAAGAGGCCTTCCAAGACAACCAGGAGCGAGAAAGCAAGACAGAGACAGCTTTGGCTGAAACTTCTCTGCCTTCTCTAGTTCAGAACCACCACCAGGAGGGCTGGCATTGCTTCTCGGCCTTTTGGCTAAGATCAAGTGCAGGAGGGTTGGGCCAGAGACCTATGTAGTCATTAGAATTAACACTTTAATTTGGCTGATTCATTTTGAAATGAGGACAGGCTTTGCCAGTTTCTATGAGGACTTTTTCTATAAATTTAATCACCTAAGCCTACAGCTCCAAGGCTTTGATACAAGTATCTTTAAAGCATGTATATAATATACACTATATTGCATAATATCTTTTTTAAGTACTTAAATTTTTAAAGAACTTAGATGTCAAGTTAAAGATGTGCAAAAGGAGAACACAGAGAGAGCGCCATGAACTGGTTGAAGAATGGCCTGCAATGGGGCTAAAGGAAGTGTTCTGGTTCTATGGCTTATTTAGGGGGGTTCCTCAAGGTTTCTACAACTCAGCTGAAGGGAATACTTTATTACATGCTAACCATACCTCATTTTTCAAATGTGCAAAAGATTATATATATACTTTGAAATTATTTTAGGGGTATGTTAGAACAAATGTTTTATAACCACTATACTAGGCATCCCTGGAAGAAATCTCTTGCTTTTCAATACTTTCTCTTTTGGCTTCTCTGAACCATGCAGCCTAACTATAACATAAAGTGACTCTCAGTCCTCCTAATTGGACTAACCAGATCACGTATGTTTTCATTATTAGCTCTAATATTCTTCTAGTAACAACCTTGGATTATGATAACAGGAAAACATTCCCTAACAGATGGGTGGGGAATAAAAATCAACTAAGGAAGATTAATTCTCAAATAGTTTGGTAAGTGAATGAATAAATGCATTTTTGTTTGTCCTGGTAGCAGGTTCTGTCCTACTCTTTGGAGGGAGAATGAAGTGATTATTTGCATTTGTTTTCATGTTAATGGAGCCCCCAAAAATCAATCAACTAGTTCTAAAGAACTCACGCTCAATTCCTTCTAGGTGCAGAGGAACAATGTCCGGGAACACAGGGGTTAACAATAGGTCAGCTAGGAAGAGGTGCTCAATACTGATGTTTCACATGACGTGGCTCTCTTATTTCTCTGCAACTCACAGATTCAGCTATGCTATGAAAACCTTAATAACCAACTGAATCTCTTTCTTGCAAATAGGGCACGAAGCCCCAGTCTTCTTTAGTCTTCTCGCACAGTGGAAACAAGTGGTAAGGTGGCTCGTCCTCCCGTGAATGATGTTCCCATCTCGGGGTCTTTTCTCACATAAGCTGCACGGCTTCAAGATGTTCTGGCAGTCCTCCATGTTTTCTGTATCTGTCCTCTGCTCAAAAAGGTGATCTGCTTGTTCTCCCATGCTGGAGATGGTCTCTTGGCTTTCGGAACTATGAGCCAAATCTAAGAATTCCACCGAGCTGCAGGGATCAAAAAGTTTGGAGTTTTCTTCCTTTCTATAAACATCTTTAGGTCTAACAACCGGAGCTGAAATGGTTCTTCGACAATCAGGGACATCAATTCCTTCATTTTCCTTCTTTTCAGGTATGGCAGTGATATCGGACGTGGAGAGAGAATGGGTTAACTTAGAACAATCTGAATACCAATCTTTCCTCAAGGCCCAGCATCGAAAACAGTACCTCTTGCTTGGAGAGTTAAACTTCCTGCACTCAGTGCACTGCCACTCGTCCTACAAAGACAAGTGCGGTCAATTAACATCCACTCAAGTCGTGAGCAAGCCCTCAGGAGGAGAGGTGAGATTCACACCACCTCGCTAAGGATAGTTCGGACATTCCATGTCAGTGGGCTAGCGAAGGACTGGGGCAAATTCTACAGATACATGCAAGAAATGTCAGAGTGCCACAACTGCCATTTTCAAGCCAAAAAAAAAAATTTTTTTTTTTTTTTGACAGGCAGAGTGGACAGTGAGAGAGAGAGACAGAAAGAAAGGTCTTTCTTTTGCCGTTGGTTCACCCTCCAATGGCCGCTGCGGCTGGCGCGCTGCGGCCGGCGCACCGCGCTGATCCGATGGCAGGAGCCAGGTACTTATCCTGGTCTCCCATGGGGTGCAGGGCCCAAGCACCTGGGCCATCCTCCATTGCACTCCCGGGCCACAGCAGAGAGCTGGCCTGGAAGAGGGGCAACCGGGACAGAATCCGGCGCCCTGACCGGGACTAGAACCCGGTGTGCCGGCGCCGCAAGGCGGAGGATTAGCCTAGTGAGCCGCGGCGCCGGATTCAAGCCAAAATTTGATACTGCTATCTCCTAAGTTAGAGTAACTATTTAACAACTTCCCATTCAGTCTGGCAAAATGTACGTGTCTTCCTTTTCCTCACTGCCTTCTTTTAGACCATTCCTCTATGCATATTTGTTCCTTTCAGCCAAGAGGCTAAAAAATGAGGAAGCAATAATACAGTCACTCTTTCCCATTAACAGATGTTATGAAATCTAGCAAAAAGGAGGACAAAAAAGATTTGAGAATTTCAGTTTACTCATGCTCTTTCACTGTCCTTGGGATCACAGGGGGTTAACTGTAGGCCTAAATCTCTCTCTGAAACATCAGTGTTCTTGTCCTTGAACACCAAGTTATTTTCTCCCCACTTCTCCATATTCAAATTGGGAGACACGAGAGCTCAATGAGATCTCAATGAACGTGAAATGCCTTGCTCAATTCAAAGGCAGCCAGCTGCAAGAAGGCAGGAGTGTTTACTGTGGACAGCTGGCTGTGACATGACACTGGTCTCACACAGGCCGACTCGACTGCCCTCGGGATGAGGCAGAGCACTTCAAGTCTGGAGTGGGAGCTCTGCTGAGACACAGGTCATGCCTGTGTGTCAGACTGGTACACTTCCCAGAGAGCCTTAAAACTTCTGCCATTTTAAGATTTTCCAGTCACATGTGAAATGCTACATAAATACTCAAAAAGAACTTCACGAAGATTTGGAATTCATAACTGACGGTGTGTACAGCTGAACTGACATCATTTTTTCTTCTTTAAATAGTACAGAAAATAATAGGGCTTATTAAGTTCAGTGTCATCTTAGACTTGATGAAATAGTCTATCTGTTTAACATGTTTTCTGGGCCCAAGTAGTCATGGAAGTCTGATTAAGATAAAAACATTCATCTTGGCCGGCGCCGCGGCTCACTAGGCTAATCCTCCGCCTAGCAGCGCCGGCACACCGGGTTCTAGTCCCGGTCGGGGCGCCGGATTCTGTCCCAGTTGCCCCTCTTCCAGGCCAGCTCTCTGCTGTGGCCAGGGAGTGCAGTGGAGGATGGCCCAGGTGCTTGGGCCCTGCACCCCATGGGAGACCAGGAAAAGCACCTGGATCCTGCCATCGGATCAGTGCGGTGTGCCAGCCGCAGCGCGCCAGCTGCGGCGGCCATTGGAGGGTGAACCAACGGCAAAAGGAAGACCTTTCTCTCTGTCTCTCTCTCTCACTGTCCACTCTGCCTGTCAAAAAAAAAAAAAAAAAAAAAAAAAAAACACATTCATCTTTACCATTTGTATTGTGATCAAGAACACTGATGGGCCAATGTGTGCTGTTGTACCACCGAGCTATGTGCAGACAGATAATCTGCCGTAAATTATCATAATGGTCAACAGCAGTATGCTAGGGGCTGGGGGAGGAGACAGGAGGAAACACCAGAAACCACCTAAAGATGCTTCTGCGCCCAAGCAGCAAAGTGTACAGTCCCTTCTTTACCCTTCCACACTAGACTGCTTCCCACGGTGAGTGAGCTGCAGGAAATACTGCAAGAGCACAGTAAATAACACGAAAAGAGAACAGCAGGTTCACACACATTTGTATCTAGAAATGAGCTGTCAGTTGGTGACGAATCCGTATCTACTAAGAGATTGATACCCAATCTTCATCAATAGCCTCCCTTCGTATTAGCTTGTGTAGAAACTAGGACATTTTCTATGTGCTTCTTCCTGGGAGAGTTGACAATATCATTTTTATACTCTACAGAGAAATGCACTGAGCCTACAGGTGTCTGTAAGATGACAGTGTGGCGTGCAGTGGGACAGTGGCGCAGGCACTTGGTGAAGCCGTGTCTCCTGCGCACCATGCGTGGAGAGTTCTGTCAGCACAGAGAGCGGCACGCACAGGCACTGAAGTCAGCCTTTCACAATGCAGGAGATGATCCGATCGGAGTCTCTCCTCTCCTCCGACTCCAAGAGAACCTCTAACAATACGTACAAAAAACCAGTGCCTCTCAACAGTGAGGGAAGGCAGAAGCAACGGGCAAAGGGCCTTCCTGCCACACTGGGGAGCTTTGGGGGTTCCCGCGTCTGAAGGAGTTGTACCTCAGAGGTGACTTCTACATCAGTGTCATCACTTAAGGACTTCGAGTCCTCAGGGTCATCACTTTTCCTCTCTTCAATCATCTGTAAAGGCAAAGACACCTTGTTAGTAAGACTGCCCTGAGAGGAGCCTTTCATCTCAAGGTGAAAAAGAACAGCTTCAATTTAACTCACATTCTATCTCCATCACTAGCACTTAGAAAGAAGGGAGCTTAAATGTAAGCCCAAATACATGACTCTGTACACACCCCGCGGAAACTTCAGTCAGACCAGCGACGGAAAAGCACCAACGAGTGTTACCAGGTGTCTCCCACATTCCAAAAGGAAAAGCTGTCCAAACTTATAAATAATGTAAGGAGTAGAAAAGCTGCAAATGATTAAATATAGAAACATTTTACCTTGCAGGTGAAGGTAGAAGTGAGGAATGAAAACAAAGCATTTCAAAATCTTACTTTTCACATTTAAGAATAAAACTAGTTAGACGATACTCTGGCTGGCCTATAAAATCCTGCTCATATACCAGGGTTGGGGAGGGTCTTCCAAGTTTTAAAATTTAGGATTTAAAATTATAAAACTTAAAACCCTAGTTTCATGGTCTAATAAATGGAATAAAAATAGGAAACGATTAGGAACCTCTAACAGCAACTTCCTCAAGGCCCATCTCTCTGAGTCTTCAGGATGTCACTTGTGTCCTCACTGTAGCTACCCGCATGCTTTCTAGTGCGCCCCTGACCAAGTCTGCCTGCAGCAAGCATACCAGGGCATCCACTCCTGACAATCAAGTAACTCACTCAGCAACTGTGGCAGCCTAAGTAGATGTGGTGTTCTGCTGCAGATTCAACAGATGTCTACAGAGAGTGCACTGAGTGCTGGCCCCAGATGTGCCGCCTGTGCCACTCCTGCCCAGGGTGCACTTACACTCCACCTACTCATAGTTCTAACTCCCTCATTTCCTCCAATAACACTACAAGGTAGAAAGACACCATGTGCATTTCATTTAGATATAAAGTGGTTATAAAAGCTACTGAGAGTCTACAAGTTAAGGACTTTCTCCTCCAGGATGCTGAGACGTTCAGAACTTCGCCTTGTTAGCAAGCAAAGGTCACAGCTGAAAGAAGCTTCCCGACAGAAGACCCGCAAGCAGGTGAAGAGGGAGCTACAGCTCCCAGAGAGGCAGAAGCTTCTCTCACTTTAGAGACAGCCTCGGCGACACTCAAAACTGAATACAGGAAAACATGAAAAATTTTAAAACGGGAAATTATTGAGTAATTTTTTGTACAAAGATATCAAAAGACCAAGAGTACTATGAACACATAAACACAACATACCTTTTTGTCACCCACTTTTCCTACTTCTTCACTTGCTTGATCAGTAAGAGCAGCTTCACCTTTTATTCCAACACCTAACTGCTCTGATACTGACTCATTCAAAAACCACAAGTCATCTGTAGTGTCTGAAACAACGGCAGTACCTATATCCTAATAGAAAAAACAAACACGTGTCTGTAGTCAGTGGCTTATAAAGAAATGCTAAACCAACATAAATGAAACAAAAGTCAACGTATTCACACTACATCTCCAAAGAGCATCTCATTTTTCTTCAATGGACAAAAAGTCATTTAACAGGTATCTAACTTGACACCTACAATGGTTAAACTACAATGAATGGATATATGGTGCCTGGCAAGGGATTTTCTATTTTAACAGTGAATCAGGAATAGCACCTGAGAAACAGCACTAAGGGGCTCCAGAGTTGAAGACGCAGAGTTACACAACTACACAGAACACACTCCCTACTCCTTTCCATGGGCGGCGCTCTAGAAGTCAGAAAAAACATTCCACCAGCTCTGACATATTCGCTAATGAACAAGTTGCTCACTGAGAAATCTGAGAAATCCTTTGCTCTGACACTTTCTGATATTCTAAACAACTTTAAACAAACAGAACTTTCCGCATTCATCCTTGGACATTCTAGGACACGCTTTTCTACATCCTAAGGGACAATTCCTCATTTTGCCAGGGTCCTATGCCCTTTCATGTTCTCAACTAGCACTCACTGAATGTCTCCAATGTGTCAGATATGTTCCAGGTACGAGGTAATGGAATATAGTAGTGAATAATACAAAACCCTGGGCTTGCTTTGCCTTTTCTTTTTTTTAATTTATTTTTCAATACTTGAAAGAGTTACAGAGACAGAGAGGTCTTCTATCCACTGGTCCACACCCCAAATGGCTGCAATGGCCAGAGCTGAGCCATTCCGAAGTTGAGAGCCAGGAACTTCTTCCAGGTCTTCCACGTGGGTACAGGGGCCCAAAGTCTTGGGCCATCTTCTACTGCTTTCCCAGGCCATAGCAGAGAGCTGGATCGGAAGTGGAGCAGCCTGGACTTGAACCGGTGCCCACATGGGATGCCAGCACTTCAGGCAGGGGCTTTAACCCACTGAGCCACAGCGTCGACCCAGGACTTGACTTTCAATGAGAAGAAACAGACCAAAAAATACACACAAAAAGACAGTGATAGGGGCCAGCACTGTGGCATAGCAGGTGAAGCTGCAGCCTGCAATGTCGGCATCCCATATGGGTGCTGGTTTGAGATGCAGCTGCCTCACTTCTGATCCAGCTCTCTGCTATGGCCTGGGAAAGCAGTGGAAGGTGGCCCAAGTCCTTGGGCCCCTGCACCTGCGTGGGAGACCCAGAAGAAGCTCCTGGCTCCTAGCTTTGGATTGGTGCAGTTTCGGCCATTGCAGCCATTTGGGGTGTGAACCAGCAGATAGAAGACCTCTCTCTCTCTCTCTCTCTCTCTTAACTCGGCCTTTCAAATAAATAAATAAATAAATCTTAAAAAAAAAAGACAGTGACAGCTTTACAACATGAAGTGAAGAAGGTGTGGTAAGGTAAAGCAGCAGAGGGACTGGGGAGGTCGTCAAATGAACAAGGGGTGAATTTTGGAGGGCCACCACTTAAAATGTACAGCCCCCAAACAAAAGTGAGTGGACCCCCTCCCCCCAGAACTGCAGCGTGACAAGCTTTGATGGCCTCTGAGAAAACTACATTTGAGCTGAGTTCTAAATCTGGGGCAAAATGTTCCAGAAACAGGAAAGAACAACCTTAAGGTACCTGAGGAAGGAAGAAGCCTGGTGTATCTGGGACACACATAGTGAACAATAAAGGCAAGTGAGGTAGCAGGGGACCAGACCAGTCATGGCTATGGTGAAGGAGTCTAGATTTTATTCTAATGCTTTCTAAGCCATCACTGAAAAATTAAAAAATGGCAGTGATATGACAAAACTTACTCTCTGAAAAGACTGAACTACTTAAGATGAACAAGAACAGCTGAGTAAAAGGCTACGACAACACCTGCATGAAAAATTACGACAGGTTGATTGAATCCGGGTACAACAGTGAAGAAGTAAAAAGTGGTTAGGTTCTGGATAGGACCGGTGCTGTGGCCAGTGGGTTAAGCTGCCACCTGTGACACTGGCATCCCATATGGGTGCTGGTTCAAGCTCTACTTTCGGTCCAGCTCCCTGCTGCAATAGCCTAAGTACTTGGGACCCTGCACCCATGTAGGAAACCTGGATGAAGCTCCTGGCTCCTGGCTCCAGCCCAGCCCAGCCCAGCCCAGCGCAGCGCAGCCCAGCCCAGCGCAGCCCCGGCAGTTGCGGCCACTTGGAGAATGAAACAGAGGATGGATCTCTTTCTTTCTCTGCCTCTCTGTAACTCTGGCTTTCAAAAATAAATCAATCTTTTAAAAAAATATTCTGGATGTTTTGGGTAAAGACCTGAGAACCTGAATGCGTATGTGACAAGAGACAGACACCGTTACGGCAGACAGTACATTTACGAAAAGAAAAAGATTGTGGAAAGAGTGATTATACCCCTCCAAAAATAATACTCAAGAGTTCTATTTTGAACAAATTGAATGTCAAATCCTCTGAAAGCGGAGGTGTTGAGGCAGCTTGACGTGGAGACTGGGCATTCAGGAGAGTGGTCAGGGCTATACATGCAAGTTTGGGTTTGTACATTTTTTATTTATTCAGGAGACAGAAAGAGAGAACTCCCATCTGCCAATCCATTCTCCAAATGCCCACAACCTGGAAGCCAAGAATTCAATCCAAGTCTCCAACATGGGTGGCAGGGACCCAACTATGTGAGCCATCACCTGCTGCCTCCTAGGGTGCACGTTCTCAGGAAGCCACAGTCAGCGCTGAGCCAGGCTCCAACCCAGGCCCTCACTAAGGGACGCAGGAATTCCCAATGGCGTCTTAACTGCTGCACAAAATCACCACCCCAGATGGTATCTAAAGTCATGGCAGTGCATGAGAATCTTAAAGGAACAATGTGCAGTGGTCAAGAGTAAACAAGAATGCTACCACTCTTTCAAAAGGAAAAACAGTTCCCCTTCAAATGTGAAATTTACCTGATTGG
Organism: Oryctolagus cuniculus; assembly: GCF_964237555.1. Taxonomy (NCBI): domain Eukaryota; kingdom Metazoa; phylum Chordata; class Mammalia; order Lagomorpha; family Leporidae; genus Oryctolagus; species Oryctolagus cuniculus. The sequence continues at coordinate 19,982,963 of NC_091444.1, read as the reverse complement.
TCTGTAAGTCAGTTGAGCCATTACTTCTAGGTGTATAGTTGTTTCTCAAGTTTCCTAAAAACCACCAAGGCAGGCCAGCTACATCCCACTCCTCAAACCCAAGGTCCAGCCTAGATGTCTCCTCTTGGGTTAAATTTTCTATCAAGTCTTCATCTATAGGAGTCAAATGAAAATGGTGATAACTACATACACAACACTTAATCACCAAGACTTTCTTTAGAATACTTACAACTTCTCTGGTGGACAAGTAAAAAATTCCTACTCCCAGTAAGAAAAAAATCAGAAATCCAGTATCCATCTTAGTGGCAGAGCCCATGTATCATCCCCTGGTGTTAGGCTTTCCAGCGAGCAATGACACTATAAGTAGATGATCAGTATTAAGGAGTCTCAACTCTGGAAGCACCTTAACAATGACACTGTTCAACAGGATTTCTAAATGGTCATTCACTGCATTCTAAACATTCTTACCACCGTAGAAACTAAAGCAGGACCTGCTCTGGCACACACTGCTGGATAATGGCTTAATCCACTGAACTGCAATGGTGACAGCACAGTGGCCTAACCCTAGAGACCACAGGCAAGGTATACACACCTAATAATCTGAGCAACCACACGGCTGTCAAGGCAGCTTCATTGGTACTATATATTTTGAGAGATTTCTCAACAATTTTGGTATATGACAATCTTATAAAAAAGCAATGGACTCCTGGTTTCCAAATTAATACATATCTATGTCCCTTCTGGATCAGTGGCTTCTTTTGGACTTATGTATCTAGTGACGTCATGAATATTAAGGCCCCACATATTCCAAGTAAATGACCTTGTGTTGCACATGTGCATGACACTCAAGGCAATCATTAACTTGAGTTTGCTACCATACAAAATTCTTCTCTTTCTTTCCCATCCTCCACTTTCTTTTGTTGTGCTTTGCTCTCTCATTCTCTTCTACCTTTGCCCAGTGCACTAAGCCTGCCAGCGGCTATCAGGTGTTTACATGTACAAGGCCTAGGGAATTTCTGCAGTAAATGGGTCCCTGCCAGAACGTAAGGTCACCCTAATTCCTTATAAACCATGTGAATACGGTCTATTAAACGGTGTATATGTGCCCAGGGAAATTTCAACTTCCTTTTTATTTACTCATTGTTGAAATTAGCAGAAATCCAATTCCTGAGATGGTATCACAAAACTATCCACAGCTACAACACTGCAGCTTAGGTGAACGAGAGGACAATGAGTCCTTGCTACAAAGAACACCCTGCCCTTCCTACCTGTAGACCATCCTGAAAATACTTAACTGTCCCCAAAATTTACACCACAGGGTACAAACAGTCTCTTGAATGGATGATTCTTATATTTTAAGTAGTCTTTTGTGTAGAAATAAGGATGTGCATTTAGATAGTACCGCATTTAGTAACACATATACTACATACAGGCTGAAATTATTCTAAGGTAACTAAGTATCCTAAAATTCAGCTTATGTTCAAATGCAATTTGAAGGAAAAAGCAAAACTGATTCTCAACATCAGAAACAACTTCAGGAGCATCACGATCTAGGACAGAGCTGGAGGCCCAACCTGCCATTGGTCCAAGTGTGAGCCAAGTACCTCTACTAGAATCCAGCACATCATAAAACACCTTTGGGGAAACTTACGATTTTTATATTCACACACATCTGAGAACATTTAGAAGATATCTTATCAAGTGGGTCTTGGGGAAGGCTTCCAAAGGTATCAGTGAACTCGTTTCGCCTAACCACACCATATCTAACTACTGGCACAGCCATCCAAGGATAAAGGAACCACTGAGCTTTTTAGCTATCACTTTCGGCCAAAGGATATTTTGAAATCTCTGCAAATGTCAAAATCTATGAAAACTGGCCTTTAACTCAAGCAGGTAAACCAAAATAAAAATTGCAATGAAATCAAATAAACACATATACACACAGAAGGCATTTGAATTCATGTTTATAGCAAATTCGGCAGGTGGCCAACTAGCAACTGTGTGGCCCCTCTATCAGCCTGCTCACTCCTGGGACAGCCTCATACCCCCCGCCCAGTGACCACGTGCTGCTGAAAGAGCACCACCCTCTGCAGTTAGCAAGTTACCACTAGGTTGAAAAAACGTTATGAAAAAAGAGAGGTATGTACAACAGGTAGCCCTCCTACTCACATGCCCAGACAGCATCTATTTTGAGTCCTCCATATAAAAGTTTCTACAATGCTCTTAATTACAGATAGTGCTTAATATGGACAGATGCCACATCTAGAAATAATCGACATAAAGACAGAAACATCTACAACGCCTTATCAAGATTCACCTTCTCTAGAGTTTCTGCGTTTATGCTGTGAGGTAGGCAGTGTGGGAACATTGTTTTCTTCGGCTCTTTTCCTGGAACTGGAACTCCCCTCTGCACATTGCTGAAAGAAGGGAAAAGTGTGTATCAGGGCAGCAGAAATGACTGAGACCAGGGGATGTAGCAGTTCCATTCTAGCTCACCAGTTAGTGTGCAACACAACGGGCTACACACAAGGAAAAGAAGAGAAGTCTGGAGTTCAAGTCACTCAGCAAGTAAAAACAACACAACTCTCTCTTAACCCACATGAGCAGAACTAGGAGAATCCCAAACCTGAGGGGGGAAAAAAATCACTGTACAAAAGCCCAAATCCACTGTTAAAAACAGGCTGTCTAAAGCCTCTAATGTACTACAAAATTAAGTGTAATTCAGAAAGCATGTAAAACCCTCATCCTGCACCAAGATGTTCACTAAGTTACCCACGTTTGGGAAAGCTTTAAGAAATGACCTGATATGAACTTAACTGCAACAAACCTGTAAAATCTAACAAAGCTGTTTCTCAAACACATGTGTATACACACAAGCACACTCTCTTGCTCTCTCTCTCTCACACACAGGCACACACGCGCACACACACACAGAGGCACACACAAACCCAAGGAAAATGCAACTGGAAGAACTGAAGATCAGAAGTGCTACATCCCAATAAAGATGCAGAGACTGGAACTCTGTTATGGGCAGAACAGAGAAGGTTCACTCTGTCCCTGGTCTGTGAACTCCCAAGGACCTTTCTTATTATGTCCTTACCACGTCCAGGGAAAGGTCTTGGGAGTCCAAGATCCACAGGTACAGAGAAGGGGCCACTCTGTACAACAAAAGAAGTCACCGTGTGGTGATTTTACCTTCAGTTGGTCTTGACTTGGAATATCCATACTGTGATCTTGTGCGAGAGCGAGAGTCTGAGCGGCATCTGGATAGCAAGTAAAACAAAAGGAAAACCTTCCCTGGTAATAACCATTCTTTCCACACAAAAAGGACCTCAGCAAACAACCCTGAAGCCAGATTTGGTCCCTAGAGATGAACTTCTCCATGTGGGCTGGACAAGGCTCTCATTTGCAAGAGGGGAAAAATCAAAATCGATAAAAATGACACAGATCCAGACAGGCCATATTCAAAACATACCACCAAAATATAATTTGGGGGAAAGTGAAAAATAACTAAAAAAATTCTTCCATGGCAAGCTTTCAAATTTGGAAAAGTAGTTACAAGCAGAGGATAAATTACCAAATTTTCCTAACATATGAACAACCACCACCACCATAAAGAAAAGTACGTAAGGCTCTTTAAATTTGATTTTTATTTTCCAGTGTGAAAGTTATACAGGGCCATGAGATCTGAAATCTGGAATTTCCCCTACTTGCCTCATAAAATAACAGCATCTTCATGTAAACCCCCATCCTAAATGCTAATGATGATTTCATGACTTAAAATTCCTGTCACCTGAATGCAGTTAGATTATTTTTCATCAAGTGTTAGTTTGCCCACTTACTACAATTCATAAGAAGAGAAAGCAGATAAAAGTTTTTCTCAAATTCAGTAAGTATTAGCCCAAGAGAAAAATACATTTAGAAATTTCTGAAACAGAAGAGAAGGTAAAAACATGGTGGCAGGAAAAGAATAAATTGAAAGAAATGTAACAACCTGGAGCACTCATGACAGACGCTGAATGCAACTGAGATGCACCCAAAAACATCGACCATGCGGCAGGTACATCAGTCACTACCAGGTCCAGAGAGGAGACACTTACGGAAAACCTCACCCTAGCCTAATAAAGACCGAAAGAGAAACAATATAGATGCTACAGCTGGTATGACAATTCACTGGTTTTGCACAAAGCAAACATCTTCACAATTATAATAATAAAGAATATCGTTTCAAGAAGTATCTTTATAGCTAACTGGAGATACTGGAAAGTTCAATAGACAGTATTTCCTGACCACAAAGCAAAGTTAGCATACAATGCAGGTGAAGTAGTTCTTTAATGAAACAATTCTATCACTGTCATTTGTATTACCACGCCTTTCTAACACAGGTTAAAACAATTTGAAGCATAAGATAATCGAAAATGAATCTTGATGTGAATGGAAGGGGAGAGGGAGTGGGAAAGGGGAGGGTTGTGGGTGGGAGGGACGGTATGGGGGGGAAGCCATTGTAATCCATAAGTCGTACTTTGGAAATTTATATTCATTAAATAAAAGTTAAAAAAAAAATTTGAAGCAAAAAGATATTTCAGATAGCCACAATGTAAAAAGCAATCTTAAATATAAAGTTTGTCATATCTATTTCATTTTATTGATATACACCAGGAAAATGGAAGAAATTATTTAAAAAGAACTATCTTTAAATAATTCATTTTATTCAATAATCAAAAAAAAGGGTTAGAAGACTGGCACTGCTGCCAAGAGGGTGCCACCACTTGCGATGCCAACATGCCATACTGGAGTGCTGATTCAAGTCCCGGCTACTCTGCTTCCAATCTAGCTCCCTGCTAATGCACTTTGAGAACAGCAGAAATGGTCCAAGTACTTGAGTTCCTGCCACCAATGTAGGAACCAGACAGAAGTTTAGGCTCCTGGCTTCAGCCTGGCTCAGCCCTGGACAGTTGCAGCCATTTCAGGAAGTAAAACAGCAGATGGAAGATCTCTGTCACTGTGTCTCTTGAATAAATACACAAATTTTAAAACAAAAACAAGTTGGGGTCAGCGCTGTGGCACAGCGGGTTAAGCTGCTGTCTGCAATGCCTGCAACCCATACAAGCAGCTGCTCCGCTTTTGATCCAGCTCACTGCTATTTCGTCTGGAAAAGCAGCAGAGTGTGGCCCAACTCCTTCCAACCCAGGTGGGAGACCCAGCTGAAGATCCTAGTTCCTGACTTCCACCTGGCCCAGCAGGGGCCACTGTGGTCATTTGGGGAGTGAACCAGCAAATGAAAGGTCTCTTTCTATAAATCTGTCTTTCAAATAAATAAATAAATCTTTGTTTAAAAAAAAAAAAGTTTAGCTCATTTGCAAAGGTATAAAATAAGTTATACAAAAAGCACTTTTCTCATTTGTCCTTATAAATAAAACACATGCAAACCAATTTATGAAAATCAATAAATCCAGCCAACACAAGAACCATGTAAGCAGAAGAAAGAATAGATAATCAGAATTACCTGGGGCAATTTTGGGGTCTACATCATTGTACTACGGCTATATAATATGTTACCATTTTTGGTAAAGAGTATGTGGGAATGCTATATAATACTTTTGCAGCTTTTTCCTAAGTCTGAAATTTTTTTAAATGACAAAAGTTAGGCACAGCTAACGTGGAACAATGGATTAAGTTCTCTTTGGGACACTCACATCCCACATCAGAATGTGTGCTAATGCACTTAAGAGGCAACAGACGAAGACCCAAGTACTTGAGTTCCTGCCACCCACATGGGAGACCGAGATGGAATTCTTGGTTCGTGACTTCAGCCTGGCCCAGCCTCTGGCTACTGCAGGCCAACTGGGGAGTGAACCAGGAGATGACAGATAGATCTCTCTCTCTCTCTCTCTCTCTCACTCCTTGTCACTCTTTCAAATAAATACATAAATCCTATTTTTTAAATGACAAGAATAAATGTTTTAAAGATTGATTCTTCAGAAGGTAAAAATGTTTCCAAAAAAAATGAGGAGGCAAACTCTGTTACAATCAAGGGTTAAAGAGACATTCATGCTTGGCACAATAGGAAGACCAAGGACCAGCCAGTCAGAAATCTTGGCTCTGCCACCTATCAGTGGTGTCTCAACTTCAGCAAACCACTCGTTCCACCTAAAACACCTGTTCTTGGAGCTGGCTTTGAGGCACAATGGACTAAGCTACCATCTGTGATGCCAGCATCATACTTTAGAGCACTAGTTGGAATCCTGGCTGCTCCATTTCTGATTAAGCTTCCTACTAACGTGCCTAGGAAAAGTTTAGGTCTCTGCCACCTAGTGGGAGACCTGAATGGAGTTCCTGGCTCCTGGCTTCAGCCTGGCCCAGCCCTAGTCACATCAATCGTTTGGGGAGGGAACCAGTGGATGAAAGCATGTTAGTATGTATTCAATCTTTCCCTCCCTTCCTCCCCCAGTGTGTCACTCTGCCTTTCAAATAAATGTGCTGTGGCATAGCAGGTAAAGCCCATATGGGTACCAGTTCGAGTCCTGGCTGCTCCACTTTGATCTAGCTCCCTGCTAATGTGCCTGAGAAAGCAGAGGAAGATGGCCCAAGTCCTTGAGGCCCTGAACCCATGTGAGAGACCTCGAAGAAGCTCCTAGCTCCTGGCTTGGACTGGCCCAGCTCCAGCCATTGTGGCTATTTGGGGAGTGAAACAATGGATGTAAGATCTCTATCTCTCCTTCTAATTCTCCTTTCAAATAAATAAATCCTTAAAATAACTAAATAAAATAGACCTTATAACTGTTCTTAATAATATATGAATATGGGGGCTGGTATTCTGGGGTAGCAGATAAGCCACTGCCTGTGACACTGATATCCCACGTAAGCACTGGTTTGTGTTCCAGCTGCTCCACTTCTCATCCAGTTTCCTGCTAATGACCTGGGAAAAGCAGTGGAAAATGGCCTAAGTGTTGGGGCCCCTATCACCCATGTGGGAGGCCCAGATGAGGTTCCAGGCTCTTGGCTTTGGTCTAGCCCAGGACTGGCTGTTGGGGCCATCTGGAGAGTGAACCAGAGGATGGAAGATCTCTCCTTCTGTTAACTGTGACTTTCAAAATCAATCTTCCAAATAAATAAATAAATAGGTGTATGTTAAATTCCACAGAGAAAGTAAAAGAAAATGACAGGAAAAAAAAAGTAAGAATTGCACCTACTCTACACATTCAGAGAACAAATCTTACTGAAAGAGTAGATCAGCGATCATAAAATCCTCCATGTATTTCAAGCTATTAATGACTATCCCAAAAACACACTCCTCCACAAACGAGTAAATTTCAAGAAAGCTGCCAGACCCTTGCTCTCCAACAGAAATTTACAGCTACAAGTAGATGAAAGGGGCAAAAGGCTCAATGAAAATAACAGGCTTCCAAAGTCAAGCTAAGTTCAAAATCACATTTCACTGTAAGAGCAAAACATCTTTCTCTAATTTTAAAGCATAAATCCTTAATAGGAATGGATCCCTTTCAATGTTTATTTCCATAAACTATCTAATGATAGCCAATCAAGAGAGATTATAAACTTGGGCTTTCTTCAAAGGACAATGTTACTCAAAATCTAATTTGAAACTCAGAGAAGTGCTTCACAAAGGACTAAAGGGGGGGGGGGAGTTTCATCACGGCAAGCGAGAGTTACAGTTCAGTTGTACCCAGTTCATTCTCCTATCTCTTAACAAACCACCACGTTGAAGCCATTAGACGCCAAAGCAGCCATCTTCCTATGTACATCTAGTAAATTACGCTCACAGGGTAATATTTTAGGAGTGTGGGTTGGCATTTAAGTAAGAGAACTAAAACTCTCAGGTGAGAGGTTCCTGCATCCCTTTACAGAAGCCGGGTCAGACATCACCAGAGCCTGCAGTCTGGCCTGGACCCAGGGGGCAAGGGCAGACCTTACAGGCACTGATGTGCTGCGACAGAAGCAGAGAGCCCACCTAGGAAGCTTCTTGGCAAAAATAAAAATAAAAAAAAAATTGGAAAAAAAAAAAAAAAAAAAAAAAAAAAAAAAAAAAAAAAAAACCTTGAATCCACTCAAGCACTACTAGTTTACTGAAAAACCTGGGAGATAAAGAAACACATTAAACAACACCACAGGGATACAATCTGTCAACTTAAGAATATGGGAAATCCTACAGGACCAATGACCCATTTCTACAAAAGGTAAATGACATGGAAGTAAAAGGAGTGTTATATAGCACAACGGGGCGAGTTAATTTACTGTATTACAAAGGGTCTTCAAAAAGTCTAAATTTCAGTGATTTGGGGGCTGGTGTTACAGTGTAGCAGGTTAAGCTGCTGACTGCCACCAGCATCCCACATGAGCAGCTGCTTCACTTCTGATCAGCTCCCTGCTAATGGCCTGGGAAAGCAGCAGCAGATGGCCCAAGTCCTTGGGCTCCTGCACCCACGTGGGAGATGGGGATGAAGTTCCTGGATCCTGGCTTCAGCCTGGCCCCAGCCATTGCAGTCATTTGGGGAAGGAACCAGTAGATGGAAGACTGATCTCTCTCTCTCTCTTTCCCTGTAACTCTGCCTTTCAAATAGATATACAAATAAATCTTTTAAAAAATTGTTTTCCACCAAAATAGACTTATTTTTCAACTCCAATTTTCCATAAATTATTTGAAGTACCCTCATATTTCAAAACAGTTGAGTATTTTAATATTTCCACAGAAATGATGAATGTTTGAAGTGACGAATTTACTAATTACCCTGACTGGATCACTGTATTATATATATATATCTTAAAATATCACCATATTCCATTAATAAGTACAATTATATGTCAATTTAAAATAAAAAAGATTTGTTACTGAATAAAGGTGATTCAATTAAACCCAAACCAAAAACAAGTCCAAAAAGAGGAAGATTAAATTTTCTCAATTAAAGACACAAGACGTATCAGCCAAATGCAACATATAGACTTATGTTCCAATCCTGATTCAATAAACCAAAAACAATAAACTTTTTGAGACAACTGGGAGCAATGGTACATGAACTAGCTATTAATAGTAGTACGGGATTATCTTTAGTTTTGTGTTATTCATTTTGTTGGGTATAATAATGATGTTGCAGTTATGTTTGAAGGAAAAAAGGCCTTATTTTGTTGGCAATTTCTCAAAGTATGACTAGAAGAAGCAAAAATGGCAAAACACCAGCAGTTATTTAATCTAGAAGAAGGGTAGCTCACTAATCTCAGTATGTTTCATGTTTTTTCACAATGAGAAGTTATCTAACATGCTAAAAACGTTCTGTATGACAGGTAGCACACAGCCTCCCAGCCATGCTAACGACAGCATTCTGATCCTCCTTGCTTTCCCATCATTTGTCCCCTTGAACCCAACGCTGGCATAAAGACTGAAGAAATAGGATGTGACATACCTGTAGTAGCAGTGGCTAAAGAGACAAGATTCTTTCTTAGCATATCATAGAGGGGGCTGTTAAAGAGAGAACATAAAAAATTAATCTCAAATACCACTATGAAGTTATCAGCCATATTGGTAATTTTCCATTAAATATTACATGGATTTCTTAAAATGCTATCTCCCCAATTTTTCTATAGGGTAAAAAAGAGAGAATCTTTTTCCCAGAATAGATTTTTTAAAAAATCAGCCAAATATTGGCAGGCGCCGTGGCTCACTAGGCTAATTCTCCGCCTGTGGTGCCAGCACCCCGGGTTCTAGTCCCAGCTGCTCCTTTTCCAGTCCAGCTCTCTGCTGTGGCCCGGGAAGGCAGTGGAGGATGGCCCAAGTGCTTGGGCTCTGCACCCACATGGGAGACCAGGAGGAAGCACCTGGCTCCTGGCTTCAATCGGCACAGCGCGCCGGCCGTAGTGGCCATTTGGGGGGTGAACCAACGGAAAGAAAGACCTTTCTCTCTCTCTCTCCCTCTCACTGTCTAACTCTGCCTGTCAAAAAAAAAAAAAATTAGCCAAATATTAAGATGTTTAATGCCTAGGCCCTTGTCTTACTTTGTCCTCATTAAAAAAAAACTATTAACTGGATACAGAAGGCAAGCTGCTGCTTGCAAAGCCTCTATCCCATATGGGAGCACTGGTTCAAACCCCACTTCCAACCCAGCTCTCTGCTGATGCAGCCTGGGAAAGCAGCAGGTTAGGTCCCTGCCAGCCACATGGACGCCCAGATGGAGTTCCAGGCTCCCAGCTTCAGCCTGGCCTCTCCTGGTCATGGGTGCCATTTGGGGAGTTAACCAGAGGATGGAAGATCTCTGTCTCTTGCTCACTCTCTCTATAACTTTGCCTTTCAAATAAATAAAATAAATCTAAAAAGGAAAAGAAAGCAAGAGAGAGAGAGAGAGAGAAAGAACACAGTGATTTCTGAATTTCTAATTAGTTTTTAACGGTATAAAGATAATGACCATGTCCCATGCATTCGGTGAAAGTCACATCACAGGTCAGATTAGCTCCGGTGATTCTTACAAGGCTAATCACCAACCTCAAAATGCCTAGCAATTTTTCATTTCACTCATCTGCTCAATCTCCCTCTAGTAGTAATTTCATACAATTCTAAACAAGACACATCCACCTCCCTCCTTACCTTGACCTTGGCACATGAAGCTCAAACTGAAGCTATCCTCCCACTAACCCCTCTAATCCAGTGTCCTTCATCCTTCAGCCCAAATTTTACTTCCGCAAGGAGCCCTTCCTGGCCCCACCCACTCCCTGTGCCAGGCACCTCTCGTTTCTGTAGCACTTACGCTCTAATTTTACCACATGGTGGTAATGATCACACATACTGGTGTGATGGTTTGATTAAGATGGAGAAGGTCATCTTCTATCTTACTCTGTAAGCTGCACAAAACCAGAGGCTGTGTTGCTCACAATACTCCTGTTGTATCACAGGCTACCTCACATCAGCTCGGCTCTTAAACACGTGTTGACTGATGGCACCATTAATAACCTTGAGAGATGAAGTGGACAGCTGTAAGTACCCAAGAAGGCAAGCAACCCTCGCTTTTTACCTTGGATCTTTCACAGAGAAGCTCTGCCGTCCTAGAAGCTCTCCCAAAAGATCTCCACCACAGTACACCATATGCTGCTCCTGCTGATCATAAAGCTGCTTCACCATTATATACTGGCCTAGGTAGTGCATAACCTGCGTAGAAGCAAAACTGCATGAGGCATCTAGCTAGCTGTTACCAAGGCCACAAATTACCAGTAACTGAAGTAAATCAGTATGGCAGAAAAAGACCACTTAGAAGGCTGTCAGTGCTATGCAAGGGGTCCTACAACAAAGAGGCTGTTCCTAACTAACGAGTGTTCACCCACTTGGCTAGTAACAGACCAGACATTTTAGCCCAGACATGCACCAATCTGCAGCTGGCACTGTGGCGTAGTGGGTGAAGCCTCCACCTGCGATACCAGCATCCCACATTGCCGCTGGTACGGGTCCCGGGTGCTGCTCTTCTGATCCAGCTCTCTGCTACAGCCTGGGAAAGCAGCAGATGATAACTTAAGTGCTTGGGCACGCCCTGCACCTGCAAAGAAGACTCAGAAGAAGCTCCTGGCTTTGGATCGGCCCAGATCTGGCCACTGCAGCCATGTGAGGAGTGAATCAGCAGATGCAAGATGTCTTTCTGTCAGTAACTCTACCTCTCAAATAAATAAAGTCTTTAAAAATATATATATACTGCTCTGACAATGAGAAAAAAATGGTAACTGACCTAATATCCCCTTAAAAATCCTCTCACCAGTCCAAATGAAGGGAAATGTTCTACTAGTAGTGATATACTCTGCCTGGGCCATAAGAATTTCTCCAGGGCAGGGGTCTGATGCAGCAGTTAAGGTGCCACTTGGGATGCTGGCATCCTGCAGGAGTGCCTAGGTTCAAGTCATGGCTCTGTTTCTGATTCAGCTTCTTGCTAATAAGCATCCTAGGAGGCAGCAAACGATGGCTCAAGTTCTCAGGTTCCTGCCACCCACACGGGAGACACAGATGCAGTTCTGGGCTCCTGGCTTCAACCAGGCCCAGTCACAGTTATTTCAGGAATTTGGGGAATGAACCAGCAGATAAAAGACCTCCCTCTTTATCTTGCTACCTTTCAAATACAATGAAGATAAATTTTTTAAAAGTTTTAAAAAAAATTCCAAGTCCAAGGGCACATAAACAATTTACCAAAGACTTTCATTTTTTTATTTGAAAGGCAGAAAGAAAGAGAGATGGAGAAAACAGAGAGAAATCTTCTACCCACTACTTCACTCCCCAAAGTACTTGAACCATCATCTGCTGCTTCTCAGGGTGAGCATTCACAGGAATTGTCATGGGAGTGGAGTAGCCAGGACCTGAGTCAGGCACTCTGATACAGAAAGCCAGCAGAGCAAGCAGCAACGTAACTGCCATGCCGAACACCTTCCCCTGTACAATGTTTAAAAATCCATCAACCCTGTAAGTACAAGAAACAGAACTGTGTTTATCAAGTAACAGTTTAGTCTATCTGGCCTTCTGTCACAAAGTTCACAAAATGGAAGAGAATATGAACAAGTTTATGATTCAAAACTTGAAAATGATCCACCATGGGGTAGGAATTTAATCTACCGCTTAAGCCCCAGTTAGGATATCCATGTGCCACATCGGACACCCAGCTCTCATTCCTGATTCCATCTTCCTGCTATGCAGACCCTAGGAAGCCTTGGTGACGACGGCTCAAGTAGCTCAATCCCTCCGACCCCCGTGGGACTGGGTTCTCAGCCACCAGCTTTGGACTGGTCCAGCCCCAGCTGTCGGAGGCATTTGGGGAGTAAATCTGCAGATCAGAAAGATCTCCCTGTCTCTTTCTTTCAAATAAATTTAATTAATTAAAATAACAAAAAAAAATATAGATTTCCTAGAAAAACCTGAAATGCCTGCAAATTTGTTCCCTTAAGAAGTCTAATAGCTCAGAAATAAGGCAGTGCCGATAGGTATGAAGCTTTTAAGAAAAGTTTTTAAAAAAGGGGGTTGATAATTTTGTTTCCTCTGTTTAGGAAGGCTTTGATACTACCCTACTAAATGCAAACAGTTCAGACAGATTAACATTTTAATACTTAGCCTGTTCCACTTAAAAATTCAATTTGCTTTTGCTTAAAAAAAACTTCAGAAGCTAAGTAAGTTATTTAAATGCATAAGTGTTTACAATAACTCACAGTGCTTGGAAGAGAGTATCTGACAGATTTATAATGAAAAACTACTACATTTAATTCTTGCCTGGCAGTATATCTTCTAAGTCACAATGTCATTTTTTAATCTGTACATGTTTTGCATTTTAACTCTGGAACAATGTATTCATGGTTAATTGTGTTTTTCTTCTAACTACTTTGAAAGGAACTCTGAATGAAACAAAGTTCAACTTGACAGTCTAAAACAGAACAGAAGTTGCCCTTCTAGTACTTCTAAGCATTAAAACTTCCTTTCTTAGGCCTGATTTCAGAACTACTTATTTGCTGGCTTCCATTTCTCAACTGTTCTTAAAACTGAGAGTTTGGAGCTGGTGTTGTGGCACAGTGGCTTAAGCTACCACCAGCATCCTATAAGGGTGTTGGTTTGAGTGCCAGCTGCTAACCTTCTTATCCAGCTCCCTGCTCATCTGCCTGGGAAAGCGGTGGAAGATGGCCCAAGTGCTTGTGACCTGTCACCCATGTGGAGACCTGGATGGAGTTCCAGGCTCCTGGCCTTAGCCTGGCTCAGCCACAGCTGTTGCAGCCATTGGGAGAGTGAACCAGGAGACGGGAGATCTATCTTTCTGTGCCTCTCCTTCTCTCTGTAACTCTTTCAAATAAATAAATCTTTAAAAAGCAAAACAAAACAGTTTTTCTTGATGCCTTACCTCTTTAACAGTGAACATTTCACCTTGTGCACCTGCTGCCTGCAAGATCTTCAAAAGCGGCAGTTTTGGTCGTACCTGATGTAAACATAAAATAAGCCTGCTATATCATTTCAACTAAATTAGTTTCTGAAAGCCTATGGAACAAGAATCTCCTGAAACACTTAAAAAAAAAATCCCTGGAACTACTTAACATCAAATTATGCATAACCGTCCAATGCAAAATATAACTACAAATGATCAAAGTGTTACTTGCTGCCTTCCTGAAAAATCACTTATCAAAGAGCACTTCACACCTATTAGGATGGCAGTAATAAAAAAAAAATTTTAAGTAAAGTAAGCAGTAGTAAGGACACAGAAATTGGAACCCCTGTACTTTCCCTGCTGGTGGGAAAGTAAAATGGTGTCACTGTGGTGGTAACAGTCTGGCAGCTCCTGACAAAGCCTTGTGACCTAGTCATTTTGTTCCAAGGAACATACCCAAAAGAACTGAAGGTTGGGACCAAACTAAGCATTTATACACCAGTGTTCATAGCCGCATTATTCACAGAGAGCCAGAAGATGGGGACAACCTACATGTCCATGAGTAACAGACACATAAACTGCTAGCCACCTCGACTCTGCTGTGTGCAGTGCCAGCATCCCACATGGGCACCAGGTTCAAGTCCTGGCTATTCAGCTTCCGATCCAGCTCCCTGCTAATGGCCTGGGAAGGAAGCAGATGCCCCAAGTCCTTGGGCCCCTGCACCCACGTGGGAGATCTGGAAGAAGTTTCTGGCTTTTGCCTGGCTCAGCCCTGGCCATTGCAGCCATTTATAGAGTAAACCAGCAGATGGAAGATCTCTCTCTCTCTCTCTCCCCTTAACTTTTTCAAATAAATAAATCTTTATAAAAAAAGATACAGAAAGATGCATAAATTATAGCTTGAATTTTCTGTAAGAATACAATTGCTTATTTTAAAATTATTTTTTAAAGATTTATTTATTAATTTGAAAGAGTTACAAGAGAGGAAAGGCAGAGAGAAAGAGAGAGGTCTTCCATCCAATGGTTCACTCCCCAATTGGCCACAACAGCTGGAGCTGCACCAATCCAAAGCCAGGAGCCAGGAGCTTCTTCTGGGTCTCCCACATGGGTGCAGGGGCCCAAAGACTTGGGCCATCTTCTATTCCTTTCCCAGGCCATAGCAGAGAGCTGGATTGGAGTGGGGCAGCCAGGTCTCAAACCGGTGCCCATATGGGATGCAGGTGCTTCAGGCAAGGGCGTTAACCCACTGTGCCACAGCGCCAGCCCCTAAAATTAATTTTTAAAGCAAGCAAACTAACTATAACAATGTGAGGGACATAGAAAACAAACTTACCTAACTTGGCCCCAAACTCCTCACTAGCCACCTGTACCCAAAATCATGCCATTGTGTAGGATATGCCACTTTCGCCAGTCTGAAACCTCAAATATTTAGTCAACGATCAACTCAAATATCTAAGTGTTGGTACCATTTGCCCATTTCCCTAAAGTAACATATAGTCACGTTTGTTTTGTATAAAACCTAAGTAAATGAAGTCAGCTACATGCCTCAATTCAATTCAAAAAATAAAGAAAACAGAAGTGCCCAATAATGATTTACCTGATTGATTCGTTCTGTAGAGATCCCGCAAGCACTCTCGGATGCTGAACACTGGGCAGAAGTAGAAAGTGATGTCATTTTGGCAGTGAAGAAATCGCAGCCTGAGTGTAACACTAAAAGGAAAAAAATACATACAATCTTCTCTTAATGGAAAATTCTCTACAGCATTTACAAGTAAGAGGCAGCAGAAGTAAAAACACAGGGCCAGTGCTGCGGTGCTGGCATCCAATAAGGGTGCTGGTTCTCCATACAGTCAATGGTTCAAGTCCCAGCTGCTCCACTTCCAATCCAGCTCCTTGCTGATATGCCTAGGAAAGCAGCTGAGGATGGCTCCAAGTACTTGGGGCCCCAAACCCACGTGGGAAACCTGGAAGAAGCTCCTGGCTCCTTACTTCAGCCTGGTCCAGCGCCGGCTTTTGTAGCCATTTGGGGAGTCAATCTCTCTCCAACTCTGCCTTTCAAATACATAAATAAATCTTAAAGAAAAAAAAGACACATGGATTTGAAGTACCCTACACAAATGCAACAAACTCATGCTATACTTCATACCTTCTGTCCCTCTATAGTTCAGATCCTGCAAAAAGCTGAAAAGCTGAATTAAAAGAAAGAATCATCTATGCTTCCCTCAGGTAAAGCCCAAAAGAGAAACAGGTTTGGGCATGTTCCAACTTCCACATTGATGCTAATGAGTGAATTGTTTTTGCAGAAAGTCAAATTTACAGTCGGTGCTTCCCAGTGGCTATCAGTCCCTCACTCATCTCGTCTGGGGGACAGCAGCACTTGCAAGCCCCCTCTAGAAGATATCTGCAGGTCTGGAGAATGAACAAGGGAAACACACATGGGAGAGAATCTGGGAAAACACACTGGAGCATTCTTGACAAAGGACCACAGAAAGTCAGAGTCAACCTGTTCACTGTCAGTTAAAACAGCTTTAAAATGTGCCAACCCCAAAAGGAACAGAGCGACCAAAGACCTGCCAAATAGGCCCAACTGAGATGGTTGTATATCATCAGGAAAAAGATGCAGCCTGAATTGAAACACATGTTGAAAATTTTTCTTTTAAACTTCAAGATGCAACGACTTCGAACAGCCCTTGTACTGACTGTTGAGGAACAGTCTCTGTGTGTGTGTGTGCAAATTGTTGAACTCTTTACTTAGTATAGCGTTGGTCTTCTGTGTATAAAGTTAATTGAAAATGGATCTTAGTGGAGAATGGGACTGGGAATGGGAGAGGGAGCAGGAGGAGAGGTGGGAGGGTGGGAATGGTAGGAATAATCACTATATTCCTAAGTTGTGCTTACGAAATGCATAAAGTTTTGTATTCCTTAAATAAAAGGCTTCTTTTTTTAAGATTTATTTACTTTACTTGAAAGTCATTTACAGAGAGAGAAGGAGAGGCAGAGAGAGACAGAGACAAAGAGAGAGAGAGAGAGAGAGAGAGAGAGAGAGAGAGAGAGACTGACTTCCATCCACTGGTGCATTCCCCAGTTGGCCACAATGGCCGGAGCTGATCCAAAGCCAGGAGCCAGGAGCTTCTTCCAGGTCTCCCACATGGATGCAAGGGCCCAAGGACCTGGGCCATCTTCTATTGCTTTCCCAGACCATAGCAGAGAGCTGTATCTGAAGTGGAGCAGCCGGGACTCGAACTGGCACCCATATGGGACGCCGGCATTGCAGGCAGCGCCTTTCCCCCACCACAGCGCCAGCCCCAAATAAAAGGTTTCTTTGGGAAAAAAAATAAACATAACAGCATGTAAAAACATTTTTTTCTTTTTAAAAAAAGGCTCAAAAAAAAGTTCCAGAGAGGAAAATAATTTTTTTAAATAAATTTCTTTAAGTTGGGGCCGGCTGACGCTGTGGCGCATTGGTTTAAAGCCCTGGCCTACAGCACCAGCATCCCATAATGGGCCCCGGTTCGAGTCCCAGCTGCTCCTCTTCAGATACCGCTCTATGCTATGACCTGGGAAAACAGTACAAGATGGCCCAAGTGCTCGGGCCCCTGCACCCGTGTGGTAGACCCAGAAGAAGCTCCTGGCTCCTGGCTTCGGATCAGCTCGGCTCTGGTGGTTGTAGCCATTCAGGGAGTGAACCAGCAGAATGGAAGACCTCTCTCTCTGAGGCTCTACCTCTCTCTGGAACTCTTTCAAATAAATAAAATAAACCTTAAAAAAAAAAAAAAGATTAACTGGAACAGGCGGTAAAGATGCACAGAGCACACTCTATACCACATACATAGACAAATCCATTTAATAACCAAATAGTCATAGGATGTAGTTACTATTCTCATCTTTATTTTACAGATGAGACCAAAGCCCAGAGAAGTTATCTGCCCAAGATCATGTAGTCAGTACATAGTTGGAGTCAGGATTTCAAACTCAGAGTCTGAAGTCCCCATTTAGCAACATTTTTCCCATTAGATCTCAAGTGCACAAAATTCATCACAATCCTTTCATTAAAGACATTCTCACTGTTTATCCACACACGGCCCATTTCTACTTAAGAATCCACAAGCTGACCCTTACAATCATCTATATTTAATCATAACACCCCCATCTTATTCCTCTGCCTCCTTAGATCAACTTGAATCTTACATTTTGATTCCTTGCTTTCCTTTTCTGCATTTTACTGCATCACAACAAATTCCTAGAAAGTTTGTATTTTCAGCTGCATGTAACTTTAAAAAAGCAGCAAGCATATTAAATTTAATTTGGGGGATTTTTATTTCACTAAAACGGACTAATTCCTACTGTCATGTCACTTCAGTTCAATAAAAATTACATTATGGTAAACTGCACATAACTTAGCATTTTAATATGTACAATTCAGGAATTCACAAAACTGTACAACCACCCACCTCCAGGACTTCCAAACTGAAACAGTAACTCCCATATTCCCTCTCTCCAACACCAGGAGCCATGGTGTTTATGAATTTGCCTTCTCTGGTACCTCTTTTTTTTTTTTTTTTTTTTTTTTTTAAGATTTATTTATTTACTTATTTGAAAGGCAGAGTTAGAGGGCAAGAAAGAGTTCTTCCATCCTCTAATTCACTCCTCAAATGGCTGCAACAGCCAGGGCCGGGCCAGGCAAAAGCCAGGAGCCAGGAGCTTCCTCCGGGTTTTCCATATGGGTGCAGAGGCCCAAGGACTTGGAACATCTGCTGCTGTTTTCCCAAATGCATTGCAGGGAGATGGATTGAAGTAGAGTAGAAGGGTCTTTTTTTAAATATATTTATGCTAATTTATTAAAGCAATAATAAGAAATACAATATCATATTTTAACTTCTAAGGCATGTCATATTACTTCTTAAAAATTTTTTAATAGAAAGCTTTTATTTAATAAATTTCTTAAGTACAACTTTTGGATTATAGCGGTTCTTCCCCCCATAGCCACACTCCCACCTGCAAATCATCCCATCTCAGTAGAAGGGTCTTGAATCACCACCCAAATGGGATGCTGGTGCCACAGGTGGTGGCTTTAACGGCTACACCACAGCGCCAGCCCCTCTAGGTACCCATTATAGGTGAAATCATATAGTATTTATCCTTTTGTGTCTGGCTTTTTTTTTTTTTTTAAGATTTATTTATTTGAAAGAGTTACAGAGAGAGGAGAGGCAGAGAGAGAGAGAGAGGTCTTCCACCCACTAGTTCACTCCCCAATTGGCCGAGCAGCGCTGATCTGAAGCCAGGAGCCAGGAGCTTCCTCTGGGTCTCCCATGTGGGTGTAGGGGCCCAAGGACTTGGGCCATCTTCTACTGCTTTCCCAGGCCACAGCAGAGAGCTGGATTGGAAGTGGAGCAGTCAGGACTGGAACCAGCGCCCATATGGGATGCTGGCACTTCAAGTCAGGGAGTTAACCCACTGTGCCACAATGCCAGCCCCTGGCTAATGTTTTCAAGGTTCATGTCTGTTGTGTTTTATTTTCGTTTTTTACTTCAGTGTAATATTTCTGTATATAAAAACATTTGAGTTATTTCTAGTTTTCTACTACTATGAACAGTGTTATTAACATTCTTTTACATAGCATAAATACATCTTTTAACTAACTTATCAAGGTCTTATACTGACCTATACTTAAAAAAAGAAAATGTTTTTTAAGGCCTGGCAGAAGCCAGGAGCTCAGAATTCAATCTGGTCTCCCACATGAGAGGCAGCGGTCCAAACAACTGAGCCATCTGCTGGCGCCCAGGATGCGTTAGCAGAAAGCTGGATAGGGAGCAGAGTAGCTGGGACCCAAACCAGTGCTGACACGGGATGCAGCTGTGTCCCACGGGACAGATTAACTCACTGCACTACGGTTTACACCCCACGTACCTATACTTTCTATTAAGTTTAAGGTTCATAAACCTTTGTTTATGACATCTATACTCTTAATCCACTGGATTTTTTTTTAATTTTTATTTATTTATTTGAGAGACAGCTGTGGGCAATGTGGCACAGAAGGTCAGGCCACTGCTAGGGATGGCCATATCCCATAGTGGGGTGCAGATTCGAATCCCAGCTCCTCTGCTTCCAACCCAGCTTCTGCTAATGCAGCCTGGGAAGCAGCAAGTGATAGCTCAAGTTCTCGAGCCCACGTTACCATCACAGGAGACCTGGATAGAAGTCTAGGCTTCTTGCTTCTGTAGGCATTGGAGAGTGAACAAGCAGATGGAAAATCTCTGAATTTAAAAAAAAAAAAAAGACACAGGCAGAGCTTCCTCCAATCTGTCGGTTCACTCCCCCAACGCCTACAACCAGGAAGCTGGGAACTCACTCAGGTCTCCCATGTGGGTCGCAAGGGGATCCAGCTACCTGAACCATCACCACTGCCTTGGGAAGGTGTGCTTTAGGAGGGAGCTGGAATCAGGAAGAGCTGGGACTGGAATGCAGCACTCCAATATGGGACGCAGATATCCCAACTAGCATCCCAACTGCTAAGCCAAACACCCATTCCCACTGATCATATTTTCATTACATACAACCATGTTCCTTGGGATTTTCAATGAAATTAGACTGAATACACAAATTGTTTTCTAATCCATATACATGGTACATTCTTCTATTTATTGAGATTTTTTTTTTTTTTTTTTGACAGGCAGAGTGGACAGTGAGAGAGAGAGAGACAAAGAGAAAGGTCTTCCTTTGCCGTTGGTTCACCCTCCAATGGCTGCCGCGGCCGGCGCACCGCGCTGATCCGATGGTAGGAGCCAGGAGCCAGGAGCCAGGTGCTTTTCCTGGTCTCCCATGGGGTGCAGGGCCCAAGCACCTGGGCCATCCTCCACTGCACTCCCGGGCCACAGCAGAGAGCTGGCCTGGAAGAGGGGCAACCGGGACAGAATCCGGCGCCCCAACCGGCTCTAGAACCCGGTGTGCTGGCGCCGCTAGGCGGAAGATTAGCCTAGTGAGCCGCGGCGCCGGCCCATTGAGAACTTTCTTAATAAGGCATCATTTTCCCTTCAACGTCCTCACACATTTGTGCTAGGTTACATGGGTTAGGGGGTGTTTATTTATTTATCTGAAAGGCAGAGTGACAGAGAGAGATCTTCCATCCACTGGTTCACCCCCAACATGGCCACAGCAGCCAAGTCAAAGCCAGGAGCCAGGAGCTCCATCTGACTCCATCTGCGTCTCCCACGTGAGTGGCAGGAGCCCAAGCACTTGGACATCTTCCACTGCTCTCCCAGGCACATTAACAAGAACCTGGATCAGAAACAAAGCAGCCAGGACTCCAACCAGCACTCCAAAATGATGTGCCAGTGTCCCGAGTGGTAGGTTAACCTGCTACACAACAATGCCAGCCCCTAGATTTAAAGTTGATATTCTAATACTTCTATAATACCTCTTAATTATTTGTTGACGTTTTTCACAGTAAACTCTTTAAACGTTTATTTTTATTCATTTGAAAGGCAGAGCAAAGGAAGGAAGGAGAGACAGAAATATCTTCCATTCTCTGGTTTACTCCCCAAAAGCCCACCAACAGCCAGGCTGGGCCACGGTGACAGCAGGAGCCACAGGCTCCATCTGAGTCTCCCACATGGATGGCAAGGACCCAAATATGTGACCCTCATCCATCAGCAGGCAGCTGGGACTCAAATCAGCACTCAGATAAGATACGGCATGTGGCCATCTTAAGCAGTGATTTAACCTTATGTGCCACGCCTACCCACTTAATTATGTTTTTAAGCTCTTTTTACAAGTGTTGAGAAATACAATGACTTTCATTAATCTTCCATCTGGTTACCTTGCTAAACCTAGTTATTTCTTTCTCTTTTTTACAGGCAGAGTGGACAGTGAGAAAGAGAGAGACAGAGAGAACTTCCTTCCATTGGTTTACCCTCTAATGGCTGTCACGGCCGGCGCACCGCGCTGATCCAAAGGCAGGAGCCAGGTGCTTCTCCTGGTCTCCCTTGGGGTGCAGGGCCCAAGCATTTGGGCCATCCTCCACTGCACTCCCGGGCCACAGCAGAGAGCTGGCCTGGAAGAGGGGCAACCGGGACAGAATCCGGCGCCCCGACCAGGACTAGAACCCGGTGTGCCGGCATCGCTAGGCGGATGATTAGCCTATTGAGCCGCGGCGCCGGCCCACAGTTATTTCTAATAATTGGACTGTAATCCTGGCTTTTCCATGTAAATAACTATGTCATATTTAACAAGATTTTATTTCCTACTTTCCAATTCTTATGTCTCAATATTTGTCTACTTTTCTTACTGATACAAGTTCTCCTTGTCAGTTATCCAGTGTTGAATACACACACACCATCTTTGTCTTCCACTTTAAAGGGAAGGTTTCTAATGTTACCCCTTTATAACCTGGAGGGTTTTGTTGTTGTTTTTGCCTTTTTTTGTCTTTTTGTGTGTTTTTGTTTGTTTGAGAATCAGAGGGCAAGAGCTTCCCTCTGTTGGGTCACTCACCAAATGTCTGCAGCTGAGCCAAGGTAGGGACCAACGAACTCAACTCAGGTCTCCCCCACGGGCGGTAGGAAGTCAGTTTAAGCCCTCACCTGCCTTCCAGGGCCTGCACAGCTGACAGCAGAAGTCAGGACTGGAATCAGTGTGGAACCAGGGCACTCTGCTGCAGAACGTGGAGGTCTCAACTGCTCTGCTGTGCCCCTAGCCCTGCTCTATTTTCTGACAGCTATTCCCTAGCAGCTTAGAAAGGTTCCATCTCCTTACTACAGGTAAATTGCAAAAACTGATTTATAAATCACTTGTCTTTATTAATGTAACAAACCTTGAATTTCACTTATGAATCTTCTAATATTAAATACTTGCACACTTTTGAGATAAACCCAACTTGATTTATATATATATATTTTAAAGATTTATTTTATTGATTTGAAAGACAGGTAAAGACAGAGAGAGAGGTCTTCCATCCAATGGTTCAATCCCCAGACGGCCACAACGGCCGGAGCTGTGCCGATCCAAAGCCAGGAGACAGGAGCCTGCTCCAGGTCTCTCACACGGGTGAAGGGGCCCAAGGACTTGGGCCATCTTCTATTGCTATCCCAGGCCACAGCAGAGATCTGGATCGGAAGAGGAGCAGCTGGGACTAGAACCGGTGCCCATATGGGATGCTGGCACTTCAGGCCAGGGCATTAACCCACTGCACCACAGAGCTGGCCCTGATTTTTATATCTTTTTCTAACCACTGTTAGTTTGGATTTGCTAGTACTTAGTGTAAGGTTTAAAAATCTGTATTAAGCAAAAAGGGTCTTCATTTACAGCGTCCCTTTTTTTATTTAGGTAGGATCTTAAAGTTACATAGGCTTCAAAAAAGAAATAAATTGTGGAATGGTCCATATTTTCCTAATTGCACAAAATAAAGTCTACAAACTTAGTATTTTTGGTTTTTGAAATATTTGTAGAACTCACTTGTAAAATTTCTAACCTACTGCTTTCTTTATGGGAAGATTTTTAACCATCCTTCAACTTCTTTACCAGGTAGTATTCAAGCTTTTTATTTTTTCTTCTACTTATCTTTGTGTAGATTTATCCTCCTTTTCACTCATGATTTGCTTTACTCTATCTTCTCTGCTCTCTTGACCAACTTTTTAGAGGTTGTTCACCCTCCCCCCCCCCAAAAAAAAGACTTTTGGCTTTGACACTCACTCTCTACTGTACCTTTAACAATTACTCTTATTTTGGGGCCAGCACTGTGGCACAGTGGGTTAAAGCCCCAGCCTGCAGCACTGGCATCCCATATGAGAACCGACTGGAGTCCCAGCTGCTCCACTTCAGATCCAGCTCTCTGCTATGGCCTGGGAAAGCAGTAGAAGATGGCCCAAGTTCTAGGGCCCCTGCACCTGCGTGGGAGACCCAGAAAAAGCTCCTGGCTCCTAGCTCCGGATCAGCTCAGCTCCAGCCATTGTGGCCTTCTGGGGAGTGAACCAGATGGAAGACCTCTTTCTCTTTCTCTGTAACTTTCTTTCAAATAAATATTTTTAAAAGATTGCTCATGTTTATTATTTCTTTGTTCAAACTTACTCTGCTCATTAAGTTGTAGTTATTCTTCTTTTACAATTTTAATATTTAAGGCTACAAATCCCCCAAAAATATTTTTGACTCAGCCCACAGGTTTTGATAGTTCATTTTTAAATTCCCATAATTCTTGAAATGCACAACTTAAATGTCTATGCCCATACATGCTGTTTTTTGAAACTTGTTTCTGAAATTAACTTCTGACCTAGCTACAGGGTGGTGCGATCATCCTCTGCATGAAACCTCATCTGAGAGACCGACAAGGTTTTCCACATAGCCCAGCAGATGACCAATACTGCAACGCCTCCATGTGAGCTTGCTGGTTCCTCAAAATCCAATACTTCCTTGCTAATCCGTCAGCTTGACCTAAATCAAGAGATGGTGAATTTGTCTGCTTATCCCGGAGCAGTTCTATCGATTCTGCTGCATATATTTAAGACTTTTAGAGCTATTCATACTTTCAACTGCTGTACTTTCATAAACTGTCATGTAACTTCCCATCCCAGGTAAGACAGTCTATCTGCAGTGTATTTTACTTTCCACTAGTATGACCACAAGTTTTCTTTGGATAGAATTGATGTTTCCAAGGATGTCTTCTCTCAAAATTTTCATTTCATAGCTTGCCATGGCCTTAGAAACTTCTGATACGCCACTCGTAAAAACCATGTACCTGGGGCTGGCACTGTGGCATAGTGGGTAAAGCCACCAACTGCAGTGCCAGCATCCCATATAGGTGCCAGTTCAAGTCCCGGCTGCCCCACTTCCAATCCAGCTCTCTGATGTGGCCTGGGAAAGCAGTAGAAGATGGCCCAAGTCCTTGGGCCCCTGTACCCATGTGGGAGACCCAGAAGAAGCTCCTGGCTCCTGATCAGTGCAGCTCTGGCCGTTGTGGCCATCTGGGGAGTGAACCAGCAGATGGAAGACCTCTCTTTCTGCCTCTCCTTCTCTCTAACTCTGACTTTCAAATAAATAAATCTTTGATCCGAAGCCAGGAGCTTCTTCTCGGTCTACCACACAGGTTCAGGGGCCCAAGCACTTGGGCCATCTTCTTCTGCTTTCCCAGGCCAGGCACATTAGCAGGGAGCTTGATTGGAAGAGGAACAGGCGGGACATGAACCGGCCCCCACATGGGATGCCAGCGCTGCAGGCTGCAACGTAACCAGGCATTGCACAGCCTCAGCCCCATGCTTCATCTTAATGTCATTACTTTCTTAAGGAAACTACACCTGTCACCCTGCCATGAAGACCTTCACACACCACCTGGGCTTTAAACGCTCAGATTTTTCTTGCTTCTTAAATTTGCCTTCGCCTTTAAGACAATAAACAATATCAAGGACACTGATTCTCCTTTACTTCATGCATAACTTTTAATCACTGAATTAACTTAAATCACTGGATTTAAGTACCTCATCTTGCAGTGCCTTCAATGTAACTTTTTCTGTTACAAAGCTTCCAAAACCCCATGTACCTGAGTATTTTTATCATGCCCTTGTACTTAAATGCATGTGGTTGGCTATAAAATTCTGGTTGCCCTTCAATACTCTGAAAACACTGTTTTCTTGCATTTAGTAAGGCTGTCGAAAACTGTGATGTCAATTCAGTTTGTCTGTGATTTATTTTATTTATCTGAAGGGCAGAGTTACAAAGAGAGGGAGATACAGAGGTCGATCTTCCATCCACTAGTTCACTCCCCAACTGGCCCCAACAGCTTGGTCTGTGCCAGGCTGAAATCAGGAGTCAGGAGCTTCACCCGGGTCTCCCACATGGATTTGGGTGTGGGGGCCCAAGCACTTGGCCATCTTCTGCTTTTCCAGACACTTTAGCAGGGAGCAGGATCAGAAGCTGGACAACCAGACGCTCATATAAAATGATGACATCACAGGCAGGGGATTAGCCCACTGAGCCACAATGCTGGCCCCATCAATTCAGGTTTGCTCCTTTGTAGGTGAGCTTCTCTGAGGCTCCATTTTCTTCTGCGTAGCCATCCATCCTTTAGAATGGGCCTAGTTTTCCTAATCTCTCATCTGCAGCACTCCTAAGCATCCTATCAATCTGAGGTCTTACCTATTTTTTCCTTTTTTATTCTAAAGGAGAGAACCATTTCACTATTTCTTCAAGTAGTTCTCTCTTGCCACTTTTTCTAAGACTTCCCTCACTCAGATGTGAGGCCCTCTCCTTAGCTCTCAGCTGGACTCTTGTACTACCTTTGCTCTGGGAGGCTTTTCTGATTCCTCAGCTGTATCCATTCTGTTATTTATCCCATCTGTGTGGTTCTTTATTTCAACGACTGTATTTTCAGGCCTAATATCTGGTTCTCTCAGCCTACACTCATGCTCATTCTTATTTCAAATTGCTAACACCTCCCCTCATTTCTTTACGGTTGATTATCAGTCTACCTTTAAACTCTTGATCCATCTGCTCTAACACTTCTGTTCCAATGAAGCCTTTATTTTATTTTTTCCCTTAAAATACCATGTTCTTCAGTTCTCCTACTCATCTTCCCCAGAGACAGTCAGCTGCCATGACAATCAAAACACATGGAGAAAATCCGGACTCCAGCGTCTGTCAGCCCCAATAGGATGAGTCAAATGGGAAATGCGCATGAAAGTGGAATGCCCAAGCACTGGAAAAACCACCACCACCTTCCACCCACCCTCTACTCAGATCAAGGCTTCCCCCTTTATTCCTGAGGGACGGAAGCAGCTCCCTGTAGTCCATCACCAGTTTGCTTTTTTCTCAATTTCTCCTAAGTATGGATTTCCGTAATGCCCTGACTTACACTTACGGAGAGTGGACCAGGATGCTGTATCACAGGTACTCTGGAGTAATTAAAGCCCAGGAGAAACGGTATTCCCACAGCTACCTTCCCCCACGCCTTCGCCCTCTACAGCTCTGCCTGGCCCACTCTGCTTCCAGGCCAGTCCTCCCCACCCCCACCACTCCATAAGGGCCCACATCACCCATTTATTCCTCTCAGCATTTTCCATCTGAATTTCCTCCAGGGATGACTCTAGGGAAGGGAGCCAGCAGTCATGGTAGTTCAGCATCTTGGTAAGAATAAGAACTGACTGTAAATTTACATTCATTAAATAAAAGAAAAAAAAATAAGAACTGACCATTTGCAGCTGTGAAGAATTTAAACACCAATACGGGTTTCTTTAACACCAAGTAGAAAGTGTTGTGCCATTAAAAAGATAATTTAAGGGCCACGAAAGCTCAAGAGAAGAAAAAATTACTTTTGAATGCAAGGCAGAGGAGGAATGGGCGGGAGCGGGGACAGCAGTGTCAAGATTTTTAAGCAGGAAAATACAGGAAAGAATGAACAAAGGCACTGCTCCATGGTATCTGTAAGATAAACATTACAGCCTTTGATTTTAAAGCAGCACTTTCTCCCTTCTCCATGTGGAACCCCATTTAATACAACCGGGTTGGGAATTGCTACCCACTTTTTAAAGAGAAAACGGAATAACAAACACCATGCCAAATCTACGCTCTTTTCCGGTAGCTGCACACTGGTGACATTCAGTCGCTCAAGCCAGTCAGGAGCTGCCCGTGATCTCTCTCTTCCAGGCTATCACACCCATCACCAAATCTTGTAGATAAAATCAATCACTTAAGCACCCCCTCCCCAAGTGTTATTTCTTGCCTGGATCACTGCACCATACTCTAAACTGGTCTTTCTAACTCATTCCAATCTCAACAGTAAAGCCAGAGGACTGAGAGAGAGAGAGAGAGAGAGAGAGAGATGCCTACAGCTGTGCGCGGCTCACTCCGCAGCCTGCTGCCTGTGCTTCGAGGACAGCACGCTTCCTAGCTCACGGCGCCTCAGCCACCAGGCTCTTCGGGTGTCTCAGAGGTTTTGCTTCCTGCTTCAGGGTCTCCGTACACACTGTGCCTCCATTTGTAGCACCGTCAGTTTCATCCTAAACCTTCAAGTCCCAAGTGAATGTCACTTCTTCAACAGAAGCTGAAACAACTTGGGGGCAGGGGAAGAACTGAAAATACATGAGCAGGCACAGCACCTGACCCACCCCAGTCAACAAAAGACCGTTTTTCACACATCATGTACTTCCTGGTAAGAAGCAACAGGAAGTAACCAGCAGCACCTATTAAGTATTCTTGACCAAAAACTGAAAAGAAAGAATCTGGATCTAACAACTAACACGTGTACAGAGAAAGAGCGGGCAGGGGAATAAGTAAACGATACTAAAAGGAGGCAACAGGGCAGGTGCTTGGCACCTGCATCCCATATCAAAGTGGCTGCATGCACCCTGGGAGGCAGCAGGAGAAGGCTCAAGTGCTCCGGTCCTTGCCACCCACCTGGGACACCTGGATTGAGCTCTGGGCTCCTGGCTTCCATCTGGCCCAGCCTAGCTTTTGCATTTGGGGAGTGAACCAGCAGATAAAAGATCTCTATTTGCCTTTCAAATAAAAAATAAACAAAGGCAATTAGCCAAATCCAGACTGTAGGAGACTCCACAACCTGAGTAGGAGGACTGTTCTGAAGACTAAGAAAACAAACAATATGTAGACACTATTTGAATCCTGATTCAAACCATTTGTGAAATGCCATTTTTTTAAGTCTAGCAATTGAGTTATGTACCAGATATTAGATAAATATTAAACTGTTAATAGCTATAGAAAGGCATTGTGGTAATTCTTAAACATTATTGAGTTTTTAAGTCTCTTAACCTTTTATTGATTTAAAGGTAAAATGACATCTGTGAAACGCTTTAAAATATTATAATTTGGAATAAACAGGTTTTAGTTACCTTACTGAATGGCACACAACAAATCTGGAAGAAATCACACGGAAATTCTATTTGTATCTCATAGACCCTAAAATATCCCAGTTACATCAAACCAATCATCACTCATATTGCTCTGGATTTCTGGAGATTTCTTTTTCCAGTGAATAACAAAGCCAAGGGCTGAGAATAGACAGCTGAAAATAATGTGCCTGCTTTTAAATGAGTGAAGTTCTTTTAAAATAAATAAATAAATAAATAAATCCTGGGGCTGGCGCTGTAGCATAGTTGGTAAAGCCGCCACCTTAAGTGCCAGCATCCTACATGGTCACCAGTTCGAGTCCCGGCTGCTCCACTTCTGATCCAGCTCTCTGCTATGGCCTGGGAAAGCAGTGGAAGATGGCAGGAATCCTTGGGCCCCTGCATCATGTGGGAGAACTCAGGAAAAAGTTCCTGGCTTCGGGCTGGCACAACTCCAGCCCGTTGCGGCCATTTGGAGAGTGAGCCAGCGGATGGAAGACCTCTCTGCCTCTGCCTCTCTGTAACACTCACTTTCAAATAAACAAAATATTTTTTTAAAAAAATCCTGATGGAGGGGCCAGAGTTGTGGTATAGTGCATAAAAGCCACAGGCATCCACATAGACCTGGCTGCTCCATTTCCAATCCGGCTCCCTACTAATATGCCTGGGAAAGCAGCAGAAAATGTCCCAATGCTTGGGCCCCTGCAACCATGTGGGAGACCTGGAAGAAGCTCCAGGCTCCAGGCTCTGGCCTGGCCCAGCTCCAGCCACTGTGGCCATTTGGGGAGTGAGCCAGCAGATGGAAGCGGACTCTCCCTCTCTAACTCTGCCTTTTAAATAAATAAATCTTTAAAAAAAAAAATCTGAAGGGCAACAGAGACAGAGATCATTCACCCACTTGCTCACTCCCCATTGCCTACACAGCCAGGAGTCAGGAACTCCAACTCAGTCTGCCACGTCGGTAGCAAGGATCCAAGTATGAACCACCACTGCTCAAGATGTGAATTAGCAGGGAACTGGAACTGGGAAGGGGACCTGCCTGGCACCAGTCAAATCTACCCAACCTCTAAGCTCTTCTTACATTTCTTTGCTTGCTCTCATCCGGATGTATTTTCTGGTAAGAGTCTAAGGATGAAAAAGAAGCCAAACCCACCCCTCCTTCTGAAATATAACAGAACTAGGAATACCCAGTGCATGCCAAAATACCCCGGCTTTTCAGGGTATTTGAAGAGCAAAGGACTCCCCTACACGGCCCCACAGAGGTGATTCAGGAATGGGGGGGCTCAGAACACATCACCCCAAATAAGACTGAGGAGACCAGAATGCACCATCCCAAAATACACTTTTTTGGCCAAGCTTTTTATTTTTTAATTAGTTTCTAACAGATTCAATATGGTTCAGTATGGTTTATAAACACAATTCTGAGAACATGATATTCCCTCCTCCCTCCCTCCTCTTTTAAGCTGGTTTTTCTGAGAAACTGCAGCTGTAAGAACAGTTCTGGGAGCTGGCGCTGTGGCATAGCGGGTAAAGCCACCACCTACAGTGCCAGCATCCCATATGGGCAGTGGTTGAGTCTCAGCTGCTCCACTTCCCATCCAGCTCTCTGCTATGGTCTGGGAAAGCAGTAGAAGACGGCCCAAGTCCTTGTGTCCCTGCACCAACAAGGGAGACCTGGATGAATCTTCTGGCTCCTGGCTTCGGATCGGCCCACCTCTGGCCATTGCGGCCATCTAGGGAGTGAACCAGCAGATGGAAGACTCACTCTCTCTCTCTCTCTCTGCCTCTCTTTAACTCTGCCTTTCAAATAAATAAATCTTAAAAAAAAGCTCTGAAAAGCTATCCTTCTATAAAATAGATTTACATCTATAAAGGAAATCTCTACCTTTCAAATAAAATTCTGAAAATTTATTTTAAAAACTACATTATATTCCTGTTTTTATGAGGATCCTATAGTGGGATGAAATCAGCGAAGAAAGTTATTCAATTCTCAAAGATGATGAATGGTTTTGTTAAAATATTTTTATTGAAAAGGCACAGCAATAGGGAAAAGCAGGGAGAGGGTGAAAGAAGTCTTCTATCCACTGGGTCACTCCCCAAATGCTCACAACAGCCAGGGCTGGGCCAGGCCCAAGCCAGGAGCCATGAACTCCATCCTGTTCTCCGATGTGGGTGGCAGGAATCCAAGCCCTTGGGCCATCTTCTGTTGCCCACCAAGACACATCAGCAGGAGGCTGAATGGGAAGCCAAGTAGCCAGAACCAGGCCCCCAGTATGGGAGGCAGGCATCTCAAGGTCTTACTGCTCTGGGCCACTGCCTGCCCCTCAAAGGGCGATTTCCACCCTAAACCTCATCTTCAAATCTCTATCTTTGAAGACAACTGTCATTTTTTTTTTTTTTTTTAAAGATTTAGTTATTTATCTGAAAGGCAGAGTCACAGGCAGAGGCAGAGGCAGAGAGAGGGAGGGAAAGGTCCTCCATCTGCTGGTTCACTCCGCAAATGGCAGCAACGGCGGGAGCTGTGCTGATTCGAAATCAGGAGCCAGGAGCTTCTTCCAGGTCTCCCACGCCGGTGCAGGGGCCCAAGCGCTTGGTCCATCTTCTACTGCTTTCCCAGGCCATAGCAGAGAGCAGGATCGCAAGTAGAGCAGGCGGGACTCGAATTGGCACCCATGTGGGATGCCAGCACTGCAGACCGGGGCTTTAACTTTAACTGATTTTAAAACTAAAATAAAATCTCCAACAGAATTTAGCAGAACCGATCATTCTTAACAATTTTTTAAAGGCCCAAGGACCTCTCTTAAACACTACAGTTCTATTCTTTCGACTGGATAGATGACAATAAGGAAAATAACTTTTTTCTTTGAAAAAGGAAGCTACTATTCAGATGTTGATGTGGTTCTCACCAGAACTGCTACAGGTCAAAGGGTGAAATATGTAGCAAAGGTGCACTCCAAAGTTTAATTTGCAAAACAAGTCGCATATAACCTAAAAATCCAAAGAAAATGTTGTACAACCCTGTAATCCAATACTATCCCAAGTCTTTATTTTTTTTTAAAGTGTTATACTTGTATGTATGCCTTATGAAAAGCTGTCCATGTTATCTGAAAAAGGTGCGGTATCAAACAATTAATACAAAATCATCCCCCTGTTAACAAAGTGAGTGCGGGGGTGGGCGTCTGGCAGCTGCTAGTAACACGCTCCCGTCCCCTCCCCACCGCAGCCTCCCGAGAACGCGGCCCTAGGGGGGCAGCAGGTGCCGGCTCCAGCACCGGGGTCCCCGCCACCCACGGGAGAGGCCAGGGCTGAGCACCCAGCCCCAGCTGCCGCCAGAAGCCGGGGAGCGAGCCAGCAGCCGGAGCTCTCTGCCTTTCAAATGCATTCTTTAAAAATCCTTCCTAAATAAAAACACGAGCGAGTCTGAGAGGACAGACCATCAGGGACAGCAAAGGGGTGTTTAGCTCACATTCGCGCATTTCGCATCATTAAAAAAAAAAAAAAAAACTTAAAAAGTTGTGATCCTGACAATACTGGGACACAGAATGCTGTATAATAAGCGCTTTCAAACGAAAGCATCGTTTGCTGCCAGGAAACTTAAACGCAGTAACAGTTAACACCCAAGGCTCCAGGCATCCCCGACGGACCCCGCTCCACATGGGCAGCCGGAGGGAGGCAGCGGCATTTTCTCGGGGTGTCGCGTCACAGCAGCCAATCTCGGGGGGTACAAGGACTCCCGGGGGACCCATCCGCGAGCCCCAGCCCCCGAGGGTTTCGGGAGGTCCGCAGTGTGGCCCCAAAAGGAGCATTTGTCAAACACACACCCCAAGCGCGCGCGAGGCGAGGGCTTCGCAGACTGGAAGGAAAACCACGTTGCGACGCCCACAGCCCTCCAAGACGTCACGCGCCGGCGCGCCCCGAGCCCCTCTCCGCCACAGCGCCCGGCGTCCCCCCCGAGCCCCCGCCCGGTAACGGCCGCCAGCCCGACTCCGTCCACCGCAGGCCTGCGCCCAGCCGGCCGAAACCGCGTCGCGTCACAGCACCTCCATGTTTGTCTCCCGCCAGCCCTCGTCCCACAATCCTTTCCCCTCGAGCCCTCCTTCCGCCCGGCGCCATCCGCTCTACGCCGCCACCCACGCCCGAAGCTCCTCCCGCTGCCTTCAACGCTCCGAGTCCCGCAGAACCGGCCGCACCGCCGCCTCCTCCCCACGCAGCCCTGCCTGCCCCCGGCCTCCGGCACCCCGCAGACAAAACCCGAGAGCCACACCTCACGGCCGCTCCATGGAGTCGCTCCCCCTCCGAGCCCGGGGGGGAGGGGTGGCAGCCGCACGTCCTACTGCCTGGGCAGCATTTTCAAACGGCGAGCAGGGAGGGCGCACTTCCGGCCTCTCACACTCTTCTCCCCCCAGAGCTTCCGGTGTGGCCTCCGGAAACCATAGATGAGCAGGCCGAGAGCTAGAGAGGCTGAGCGCGCTACCATAGAGCAGGCCCTCGTCGGGGCAGAGAGGCGTGAAGTTCGGGGAACTCTCGGGGTCCTGGGAGACGAGAAAACTGGGAAGTGGGCCCGCTGTGAGAGCAGTCAGAGGCGGGCGTCAACTGTTCGGGGAAACTAGGCTTCCTCTGCCCTCGCCGCGGTTGCTCGGCGTTAGTGCCCTCATCCCTGCTCCGCCGCGGCCAGGGGTGGACGTGAGCAAGTCCAGGATCCGTGGTCCACGCCTAGAGAAAGGCGAAGGGTGGGATGGCGCTCCCCGAGCGTGGCCGCCCTTCAGCCCGCGCGGTGCCGGGGCCACCTCCCCGGACACCTCGGGCCGTTCTCCCAGGCTGAGTCCGGGTGTGACGGCTTCAGTTCTTCACGTTGGAGAGCCGAGTCTTCCGTCGCCCAGTGTGAACACTGCCCGGTGCATGCCCACCCCTCACGCCCCTCGTGTTTCCTGCGGGCCAGGACTCTCCCTGAGCCCTGCAGCCCCGCCACCACTCCGGGCACCGTCTCCTGCTCGTCCTCTCGAAGATCTGGCTCCCAGACGTGCGTCGGTGCAGACCCAAGCCGCACAAAACCGGGCAGAGCCGCCTTCTTTCGACTTGGCCCCTTGCTCCGCTCCTAGCGTAGCCTCCGGAGTTCTGCAGAGGAGCCCCCCCGAATCCGCGCCTCCCGCACAGCCGTGCACGACTGGGGAGCCCCCGAATCCGCGCCTCCCGCACAGCCGTGCACGACTGGGGAGCCCCCGAATCCGCGCCTCCCGCACAGCCGTGCACGACTGGGGAGCCCCCGAATCCGCGCCTCCCGCACAGCCGTGTACAACTGGGGAGCCCCCGAATCCGCGCACAGCCGTGCACGACTGGGGAGCCCCAGGGTCCGCGCACAGCCATAAACAACTGGGGAGCCCCCGAATCCGCGCACAGCCGTGCACAAGTGGGGAGCCCCCGAATCCGCGCCTCCCGCACAGCCGCGTCTTTAAAATGGGGGAGGGGGCTTCTTGGGTGAATCGCCTTTAACGAGTCCCCTCGTCTCTCGTGCGGTACATTTTAAGAATGCCCTAACAGGAATTTAATTTGAAATAGCGTCTGGTTAGTTAAGTCCTCTTTGGTGCTTGCACATATACTAAAATTGGAACCGTATGAAGAATAGCACAGCCGCTGAGCGAGCATAACGCGCAAATTCGTGAAGCCTTCCATACTTAAAAAAAAAAAAGTTCTCTTTGTACTGTCTCCTGGAGTTTTGAAATTATGATCTCATGGAGTTCAGTATGTTTTCTAAGATCAACAAGAACTAACCCAGAAGATGCCAAAGCAAGTAAAACCTGCGGTGAATAGCAGAGGAGACAGACTGGCCACATAGTGTGGTTAGTGCAGTGACTGATGAGACGCCTCCTGTGGGACCGAGAGAGGTCAGCTTTCATTTTTACATTTTGCCAAATATTGAACAACTCTTTAAAAAAAATTTTTTTTAAAGAATTGCTTGAGAGGTGAAGTTACAGAGAGCGACGCAATGGCTGGAGCCAGGAGCTTTCTCCGGGTCTCCCACGTGTATGCAGGGGCCCACGCACTTGAGCCATCCTCCTCTGCTTTCCCAGGCACATCAGCAGGGAGCTGGATCAGAAGTGGAGCAGCCGGGACTGGAACCAGCTGCCAATATGGAATGCCATCTGCCTCAGGAGGAGGCTCAAGCCACTAGCCACAGTGCCTCCCAGAAGAACATGTTTAATTTGTCTTCACTTAAAGCCTTGATAAATGTGTTGACTGGGACATGATTAGGAATAGAGCTTTTCCTGGTAGGATTGACACTGGTTGCTAATCCATCCTGACGGTTGATCTTAAACCATCAGTGGTCCCACTTAGCATTTGGCAACATCTCTCCATCCTTTCCCAAGGATTTCATAAAACTTCACCATGCGACTATAATAAACAATAAGTCATAACTATCGTATTTCTGTCAATGTTACAGTCAAGTAGCATTGTCAATAAAGAAATTGTGGGGAGCAACTCGGACTAGACCAAGTTACTGGAATTAAGACTTATTCTATGCATTTGCTCTCCCACAATATGGCGCTGAGAAGGGAGAAACAGCTTCTACACAGCTGCCTCCAGTTCAACCAATAAACTGTAGGACCTGCTCCTGATTGGAGGAGAGCAGCGTACTTGGCGTGTGGGTAGCAGAGTTGGGATTGGCGGAAGAGGACTATAAAGGAGGAGAGAGACAACATGCACCAGGAACATCTAAGGGGAACATCTATCTGAAGGAACACCTGTGCAGCCCCCGAGAGAGCCGGCCGGCGGTGTGCCGCTCCCCTGCGGAAGTGGGGAAAGTGGCCAGGGGGAACTGCCCTTCCACGGAGGTGGAAGGGACAGTAGCCAACCCGGGAAGAAACAGCAGCAAACCCGGGGAGGGCCGAGCAGATAAAAGAACAGTGCAGGGTCCTGTGTCGTTCCTCCACGAAGAGGGGGAGCGACAGAAATAAATAAATTGGCCTAAAATATCTAAGCAACTCTCAGTGATGATCACTTCCTTAAGACTTACAATTACATCAGTGCGGTGCGCCGGCCGCGGCGGCCATTGGAGGGTGAACCAACGGCAAAGGAAAACCTTTCTCTCTGTCCCTCTCTCTCACTGTCCACTCTGCCTGTCAAAAAAAAAAAAAAAAAAGACTTACAATTACAAACCATTGATTTTTTTTAATTTATTCATTTGAGAGGTAGAGTTACAGACAGTGAGAGGGAGAGACAGACAGAAAGGTCTTCCGTCCATTGGTTCACTCCCCTAAATGGCTGCAACAGCTGGAGCTGCGCTGATCTGAAGCCAGGAGCCAGCTGCTTCCTCCCGGCCTCCCATGCGGGTACGGGGCCCAAGCACTTGGGCCATCTTCCACTGCTTTCCCAGGCCATAGCAGAGAGCTGGATTGGAAGAGGAGCAGCTGGGACTAGATCCAGTGTCCATATGGGATGCCGGCACCGCAGGTGGAGGATTAACCTACTGCGTCACGGCAGTGGCCCCCAAACCATTGATTTATTAAAAAGGAAGTCTGGGTTCTAATCCAGCTATTTCTCTTTTTTA
Organism: Oryctolagus cuniculus; assembly: GCF_964237555.1. Taxonomy (NCBI): domain Eukaryota; kingdom Metazoa; phylum Chordata; class Mammalia; order Lagomorpha; family Leporidae; genus Oryctolagus; species Oryctolagus cuniculus. The sequence continues at coordinate 19,946,718 of NC_091444.1, read as the reverse complement.
TTCTTTTGGATTTTTTTAAATTCTTTTGTTTTCATTTTATTTGAAAGAGAGAGGTCTTCAATCCGCTGATTCACTCCCCCAAATGCCCATAACAGCCAAGGCTGAGGTGACCAAAGCCAGGAGCCCAGAACTCCAACCAGGTCTCCCACCTGGGTGGCAGAGACCCAAGTCCTTGAGCCATCTCAGGGTGTGCAGTAGCAGGAAGCTGGATCAGGAGCAGAGTGGCTGGAAGTAGAACCAGGCACCTGATCCGCAATGCTGGTAGCCCAAGGGGGACTTTAACTGCTGTGCTGCACACCCACCCCATGGTCTGTCAGTCATTGAAACCTGAAAGTTACACAATTCTTCAGGTCCCCAGTCTCCCAATCTTGACAATGAAGTGGCTGTCAGGCAGTTTTTCTATGGCTCATTCTGTATGTGAGAGAATTAGAAGCCAATATTACTGATCTATGGCTTCTACAGAAAAAGATGAATGAGCTACCTCATACATACAAGAAGATTCAAAGACTATATGGCCCTTTTCCCCACCACTCTTCCTAAAGAACAGTATGAGGGGTCTTCCAAAGGTTCGTGGAAAATGCATATTATTAAAAGCTGTGGATCTCAATATTTTGGCACCAAAACAAACATGTGAACGTGTTAAATCTGAACAGGATCTAGTTTGAGGCACAGAAGGGTAGGACCCCATTTTGAAAAGCTCCCCTGTAAGGGCATCATGAATTCTGAAATGGAAACAAGAATGAATATCAGGTTGGTGAAGTGAAGCTTGGGTGGAAGAATGATGACGCCACTGGTTCTTTACAGAGTTGATGGGGGAGGGGGCCATCAAACTGTTCTACAACTTGCATTATTGCTCAGCATAAATTTCACCATGCTGCAATTTTTTTTTATTCTTTTTTTTTTTTTTTTTTTTTTTTTTTGACAGGCAGAGTGGACAGTGAGAGAGAGAGACAGAGAGAGAAAGGTCTTCCTTTGCCGTTGGTTCACCCTCCAATGGCCGCCGCTGCAGCCGGCGCACCGCGCTGATCCGATGGCAGGAGCCAGGATCCAGGTGCTTTTCCTGGTCTCCCATGGGGTGCAGGCCCCAAGCACCTGGGCCATCCTCCACTGCACTCCCTGGCCATAGCAGAGAGCTGGCCTGGAAGAGGGGCAACCGGGACAGAATCCGGCGCCCCGACCGGGACTAGAACCCGGTGTGCCGGCGCCGCAAGGTGGAGGATTAGCCTAGTGAGCCACAGCGCCGGCCATGCTGCAATTTTAATTGAAGCTAAAAATTATAGCAAATCATTTGTCATTGTGTTATTGTAATGCTGTATAGTAACATATTGCCTATTGCATTGCAAAACATGTCATGAATTGTTATATAGTAATTGAGTTCATTTTCCAGGGATCAGGCGTTTGGTGAAGTGCTTAAGATGCTGCCTGGGGACCCCCACCCCATGTCAGAGTGCCTGGTCTGAGTTCCAGCTACCCTGCTGGTTCACTCCCCAGATGGCTGCTATGGCTGGAGGTGCACTAATCTAAAGCTAGGAGCCAGGAGCTTCTTCCAGGTTTCCCACGCGGGTGCAAGGGCCCAAGCACTGGCGCCCATATGGGATGCCGGCACTGCAGGCAGCAACTTTCCCCGCTACGACACAGCGCCGGCCCATACCCTGCTTCTGATCCAGCCTCTTGCTAATGTGCATCCGTGCCGTTACCTGTGCCTATTCTTTTTATAAGGATACTGTTCCTATTGTTTAGGGCCCACTCACAAGACCACATCTTTCCTTAATCACCTCTTTGAAGGCCCCATCTCCTAATACAGCCCCATTCTGAGGTGCTGGGGGTTAGGGCTTCAACACAAACTTTGGGATGGGGGGCACACAACTCAGCCCTTAAGAGTTCTGTATGTACCACAATTTTTATTCGTCTCCTCCTTAATAAATATTTAAGTGTCTCAAGCTTAATAAATATTAAAGTGTTTGTTAATATTTAATAAGTGTTACAGTGCATCTCAGCTTTCCTGTGCTTGTCTCCTCATGCACTCTGGAGGAATGACTGAGTCACGGCCGCGCGCATTGTCCACCCTGCTGGCTCACGCCAAAGAGCTCTCCAAAGCGGCTGCCATGATTTGCACTTCTGACACAAGGGCATCAGAATTCTGTTGCTCCACATCTGTGTCAATTGTTGGCATTTTCAGATTACTAAAAGAAAAAAAGACGGATAGGTGTGAAACAGCATCTTACGGTGGTTATATATCCATGACTATTAATAAGGGACATTTTTCCATATTTATTGACTTAGGGCTCCTCATCCGTGAATTGCCTGTTCATAGATTTTTCCCATTGTTCTATTGGCTTGTTTGCCTTTTCTTGTTGGTTCATAGCAGCTCTCTACAGAACCTGGATCCCAATCCTTCTTGATTCCGTGTATTAGACACCATCTTCACAAATATAGCTTGTTTCCACTTTTTAAATGTTGTCTTCTGATAAACAGAAGTTTTCCTAATGAAGTGAAATTTACCAGTAAGTTTCTTTATGTTACATTTTTTTTTGTATATTGTTATTTAGCAGAGTATTCCCTGTCTCATGCATAATTTTTTTTCCAGAAATTCAAAGATTTGCTTTTCGTATCTGGGCCGTTAACTCATTCAGAATTACTTTGTGCCCGTTGTAACACAGAGATCCAATCTTACTTTTTCCATTGAAACAATAGCTGTTGAGGCTCTGATATGGAATCTGTAAGCTTAATGGGAGCCTACAGCTCTTAAATCACTCTTTCCTTCCCGTATACCATAATTACTGAAGGCTTCTAGAAGCTGCATTTGAGTGACGTCTTTAAAAAGGATTAGGGTTCAAAGGCAGAGATGGGCGAAGCCCCTGGAAGCAGCAGCACAGCACAGACGTGAGGATGAGGGATGAGTAGACGTGCGAAGGGGCCGCTTGCTGGGTGCAGCGTGGGAGGCGGACGCAGCACTGACTCCGCGTGGCTGGCCAGCCCCAGGTGCGATGCGCTGTAGGCGTCTAAGACCTCGGCGGGGACGCCCACACCCCGGGCGCGGCCGGGCTGTCCCAGCCCACGGCCCGCTGCAGCGTCTCGCCATGCACGCCTGGGAGGCCGCGGGGAGGGCTGCAGCGGCCGGGCCCCTCCGCGAGGCGCTCCGCTGCACTCGGGGCTGTTCGCCCCCGACGACTTCTTCAGGACGAATTCCACGCCCTGAGCGCAGGACTCGCTGCAAAAGCGGCTCAGGACTGAGCGCCGGGAACGCGACCCCAGCTAACAGAGGCCCTTCAGGGTGCCCCTCGGGGAGCTCCGCGAGGGCCTGCGCCCCACCGTCCCCGGGCCGCCCTCGGGGGCTGCAGACCCTCCCCTCGCCCCCCGCACGCTTGCAAAGCAGCACGCCGGGCTGTCCTCGGAGACTGTTTCCGCGTGGGCCGGGGCGCGGACGTGATGGGGCCACAGCGCCCCGACAGTGGCGTCTCACCGTGCCCGTCGCCCCGGCCCTCGGATGCACCCCCGAGAACCCCGCCTAAGGAGGACCGCGGGGCCCGCGAGGGGCAGCGGGCGGTGCTGCCGGCCGGGGCAGGAGCCGCGGCCCGCGATTCGGAGCTTCCGCGAGCGCGTTCCCATGTAAGAGAGCGCGGTAGGTGGCGCTTCCCGCGAGAGCCCGGATAGCTCAGTCGGTAGAGCATCAGACTTTTAATCTGAGGGTCCAGGGTTCAAGTCCCTGTTCGGGCGCTGCCACTTTTTCTTCAGTTTTTAAATTTACACTGAAAAGTGTGTGGCTTGCTTGGTTCCTGAGACGCGAGTACGTTCCAGGATGACCACATGCAGTCGGAGTCGTCCTGGGGAGAACCTGCGTGTGCCATTTTACCGCCGCGCCGGCCTCCTCGCCCGGAAAGCGCCGCGCAAACCCTCGACACCAGCCGGCGACCCGAGGACGCTTATCCAAGCATACGCGGAAATCGATGAAAAACTAACTGAACTCCCTTCAGGTTGTAACCGTAGGAACGCTCGGTAAGCAGAGACGAATTCCACCTCAGAGCGGAAGTCACTTCTCAGCGCTTGGAAGGAAAAAAAAAAGCACAAACGCCCGAACAGGGACTTGAACCCTGGACCCTCAGATTAAAAGTCTGATGCTCTACCGACTGAGCTATCCGGGCGCTCTGCGACAGCTGTCTCCGTGCATTTACTTGATATAGTTCTAACAGGTTGTTTCCTCTAGCGCAACAAGAGCAGCTTTTCCCGGATTGCGGGGGTGGTTCTGTTTTGCTTTTTTTTTTTCCATGCAAAACAAACACTTGCCTTTTCCTTTTTGGGGGGCTCTGAGCACGTAAGTCATGGGTTCCCCAAGCTCTTATTTCGAGTTCGGTAAGTGACTCCGGAGCGGCCTGGCAGCACCTCCCAGGAACGCCGGCAGCCTTGCACCCTCTCCTGGCCCCGTGGCTCGCTCGGCTGCCCGGGCCTCTGCACTCCGGTCAGATCACACAGCGTCTTTTCCTGTCCGTGGCAAATCCATTTCCAAGTGCCGGATGAGGTGGGCGTAGGCTGGGTCTCCCTTCACACGGGCAGGGCAATGGGAGTGGAGGTGATGGCGGGAGGGTGAGCCTGGGTCAAGACGGATCCTTAATTGGACTTCGATGGGATTTCTACCTTTCTTCCAGTTTCCACTCCATGAGCCCTCTCCCAAGGGGGTGATACTGTGCACCAGGTGGAGGACTGAAAATAAGAATCGCCCCACCAGCCTCGTGTTTCTCAAAAGCGGCTTCCTCAACCCTGACGCACAGGGCGTGGAGCGCAGGGTGATGCAATTTTAAGGCTGATAAGGGAGTTCCTTCTCGTTTCTGGGAACTGGAGCTTTGTGAACACGCGGACAAACTAGCTCGGCCGCGGCTGGAGGAGCGCTTGTCTGCCTACAGTTGTCCGATTCTTCCAGAACAGAGGCCAACCACAAACTGCGATCCTAAACTGGCCTGGCCCTCCACATCTGCAAAACGAGGGAAATTCATGAGATAATTTCTCCGATATCTTCTTCCTCTTGGGTTTTACCACGCTGTTCCCCTTTCCACTGTGGATCTAATCAGAACAGCCTGACTCAACCTGCACCAGGCTGGAGTGATGAACAACATTCGTTGATCACCCACTCTAACTATGGTCGCGGGTGCCTCTGGAGTAGAGATGCATGGCATATGGACCCTGCTAACGGTCTACAAGGGCAACTTTAACACCAAGAGACAAGTGCAGTAACAGCCTCAAGCCCTCCCCGAGGATGGACAGAAAGACAGGGCTTACAGAGCGGGGGTGGAGGGAGGTCATCCGTTTTCAGCGAGGAAACCACGTGGTCGGAGTGGACTCCAAACTCCCCGCTGGCAGAGGTGTCGGAGGGAACCCTAGGACCAGAGACTTCTTCTGTGTAGACATATTTCTCGGGCACCCACTTCATTAGATGAGGGAAAATGCCTTGCTTGGTTTCTACGAGTAAGACGTGGACGCGAATTATTCCTGCAAAGTTGGAGGGCAGAGAGATGGCGGGTGCCCAGGCCTCTGTGAGCGGGGAGAAGAGACAAGGGGCCCTCATGCTTTTCCCTGCCCACAGGCCGTGACATCAACGTGTACCCCTTCCTTTAGGATGAGAAACCAGCCGCTGGAAGCTAACTAGGTGGAGTGGGGTGGGCCCATGGTCATTGAGCGAGGCACAGCCGGGCTCGGGAACAGTAAGTGTGGAAGGAGCGTGGGGAGGGTAAGCTGCATGTGGGGGATGGTGAGCAACTGAATCTAGGGTGCGGGGAGGCAGGGCTGGCTCAGGGGCAGCCCATCAGGCCCACGTCAGGGAAGGAGAATAATTTCCCCTTGGGGGCAGCGGGCAGCAGTCGCAAGTTTGGCCTGCAAACCTTGCAAAGTGGAAAGAATCTGTTCCACCTGTGTTGTGTCGTGACCCCCTCCCCCCCCAGGCGCTGTCATCCCGCAAGCTTCACATTTCACACAGGCTGTGTAACTTAGTTTTCTCACTAGAGGGCAGGCTAACCTCACAGGTTAGCGTAGTCTCGTGCTTCTGTTTTAAAATATTTCTTTACACATTATTTTTCATCTATTCATTTGAGAGGGAGAGAGAGAGAGAGGAGAGAGAGGTCTTCAGGTCTTCCAGCCACTGGTTCACTCCCCAGACAGCCACAATGGCCAGGGCTGGGCTAGGCTGAAGCCAGGAGCCAGGAGCTTCCTCCGGGCCTCCCACGCAGGTGCAGGGGCTCACACAGCTGAGCCATCCTCGCTGCTTTTTTACAGGCCATCAGCATGATGTCGAGTCAGGGATCAGAGATGCTGAATCGGAAGTGGAACAGCAGAGACACGAACCAGCGTCCATACGGGATGCTGACATCTTGGGCAGTGGCTCTACCCGCGTGGCGCCACAGCACCATCCTCGACCCAGTGTTCTCTCAATCTTTGTGGAGTCTTTGGAGCCGAGACCACTACAAGATGCCTGGTACAGAGAAGTTGTTCCAAGGAATCCCCTAATGGGGCCAGTGTTGTAACACAGCGGGTTAAGCTACTGCCTGTGGCATCCTGTGTCCTGGCGGCTCCACTTCCAACTCAGCTTCCTGCTGATGCACCTGGGAAAGCAGAGGAAGACTGTTCAAGTGTTTGGGTCCCTGCACCCACGTGGGAGACCCAGATGGAGTTCCAGGCTCCTGACTTTAGCCTGGCCCAGCCCTGGCTCTTATGGACACTTAGGGCCTGAACCAGTGGATGGAAATCTTTCTCTGTTTTTGTCATTCTGCCTTTCTAATAAATAAAATCTTAAAAAAAAAAAAAAGTCTCCTAATGATTCCAAACTGAGACTAACCTGGGTTCCTAGTGGGCCCTCTAACCTGCCCTCCCGGTGACTACAGGGGAGCCAGCAGTCCGAGACTTTGCGCCCCCTAAGGAGCTGAGAGACTGGGATGCGTAATTCCCAAATGTTGTGGGTCATTTAAAAGGTGTAGGGAACATGTGGGATTCCTTCCTCCCTCCCTCCCTCCCTTCCTCCCTCCCTTTATTCCTCCCTCCCTCTCTTCCTCCCTCCCTCCCTTCCTCCCTTCCTCCCTTCCTTCCTTCTTCCCTTCCTCCCCCCCCCTTCTTAGATATATCTATTATGTGAAGGACAGAGTTACAGAGAGAGATCTTCCATTCGCTGGCTCACTCCCCAAATGGCTGCAACTCCTAGATCTGGGCCGATCCAAAGCCAGGAACCAGGAGCTTCCTCCAGGTCCCCACACGGGTGCAGGAGCCCAAGCACTTGGGCCACCTTCCGCTAAGTTCCCAGGCCACAGCAGAGAGCTGCATGGGAAGTGGAGCAGTCGGGACACAAACCAGCACAACACAACCAACACAAACCATGGGATGCCGGAGCCACAGGCAGCAGCTTTACCTGCTGTGCCATGGCCCAGGCCCTGGGGCTGATTTCAAAAGCAGCAGCCATTAAGGGAGTAAAGAAGCGAATCCATCCACAGAATATCTGCAGCACCTCCATCTGATCTCAAAGGTCCATTCAGGTCCCAGAGATATTTGAGTCTTTAAAAGAAAGTCTACTAAAGGGTTTTAAAATGAAGATGCTACCAACACTGCCTTCTCAATGTCCACTTGAAGTTGTGTCACAGATCAGTCCTATCCCAGAGAGAATAGGGCTCAGGTAAGCAGGCGCCATCCCCATCTCCTCCCCGATTTCAGGCACCCGCTCCCTGGCCAGTGGCCTTGTTCCTTTCTCGCTAGCACTGAAACCTTAAACTCCCCAGCTCTCCGTGGCCTGGCTCCGTCACTCTCTTTCTTCCCGTGAACTCGATCCAGGTCTTCGTCAGTGACTGATTTGCTAAGTACTCACTAAGGAGAAGCTTGGAGCTAGGCAATTCATGAGGGCGAGGAAGTCACGGGAGTTTCCTTAGCCTAAAGAAGCTGACAGTCTAGTTGCCTTCCTCCTCTGTCCCCTCCCCAGGACAGAAAAAAAGTAGACCAGCAATATCAGCTGGCTGCTGTGTGTGTTTGGAGCTCTTTGAGGCCCCCAGGGAAGCAGCCTGGAGAACCTGCAAGGCATGTTTGTTTGCCATGGCTGCCATAACAAATCGCAAACCTAGCAGACTAATGACACGTGCATTTTTTATCTTGCTCAAAAGTCTAACACAGGTTTCACTGGGCTAAAATCAAGCCATCCGTAGGGCTGCGCTCCTCTCCGGAAGCCCTAGGGGAGAGTCCGTCCCTTGTCTTTTCCGGTTCCTGCAGGAGCTTCCCAGCGTTTGGCTCAGGGCCTCGGTCCCCAGGCAGCACTGTGTTGTTGAGAGCATCGGCCTCGATGCAGCGGGGCCGGCGCGATTGCCCTGGGTCCACCTGAGTGGCCCAGGCGCCTCTCCTAGCTCTAGGGTCTGGATTGAATCACACCCTCAAACTCCTGCTGCCTTGTAAAGTAACACATGTAGAGCTTCCAGAGGGTGGGAAGTGGACATTTCTCTTTGCGGAAGGCCAAGTGGAGAGATGGCCACGAAAGGAGACAGAGGTGGGGGCTGGGACAGGAGGCTGTTTCCAGGCAGTGGGGAAACTTGTAGCAAGGCCCCTGGACTCCACCTGCAAGATTTGCAGCTGCTTCTGGGCTGCCCTTCCCTCCCCGGACCCCTGGGAGGCAGGGACCTTCCTTCTCCTTTATCCTTCTGCTGTCCCTATAGTGCAAACCCCAATCCTGACTTCACCTCCTACCCTGGGGCCTGCAGGCCTTGCAGAAGAAAATGATGGTGCTCTCTGATTGCAGCCATGACACAGAACACCCGATGCCAGCTGTCATCTGATGCCAGCCGTCCAGCCGCCCACTCTCTCTCTAAAGGGCTGCTGTTCGCACTCCTGTCAGGGGCTAAACCAAACCTTAACCACTTTCCTTAAGCCTGCAACCCGCTCCTGACCTCTTACATCTCAGCAGGTTGCTTAGGGACCATCAGGTGGCAACCAGTTCTCTCATCCTCTGGCCTCTAGGTTCACCAGTCTTCTCCAGTGCAGCCCAGGCGACTCCACCCCGCATGCATGGGCCCCGCTCCTGCCATCTCCCCCGGGACATTTTCCATTCTTCATCTTCGTCAGCATCATTGTCTCTCTGTCTTCTTGGTCTTGCACCTCAAGATAGGTACATATTTAAGCCTTTCCCATCTTAAAGAAATCAGTCTCCTCTTTGCTGCTGCATTCCCCTTCACCCACTGCCTTCCATTTCTCCTTTTAATTGAGCTGCTTTTGGGAAGGATGCGTTCCTTTTCCTTTCTGACTCACTGGAGCCTGTGTTAGCTAGGACTGCTCACGCTCCATGAGTACTGCGGATTCCGGCTGATCGAGGAGCCAGGAGCCAGGAGCTTCTTCCGGGTCTCCCACACAGATGCAGGGGCCCAAGGACTTGGGCCATCTTCTACTACTTTCCCAGGCCATAACAGAGAGCTAGATCAGAAGTGGAGCAGCTGGGCCTTGAACTGGCACCCATATGGGATGTTGGCACTGCAGGCGGCAGCTTTACCCGCTATGCCTCAGCACCGGCCCCAGGCTACCAATTCTTAAGCATCAAGTGGGGAGTAACCCCACAACCCCGCCGGGTTCCTACATTCAGCGCCTTGTTAAATATTCCAGATGTGACCTCTCTGCTGTCTTTCGTCTCTGTCTGTTTCGTTGGCTCTCCACCACAGTTCTGGCAGATTCGATTCTGCCAGCCAGAATGTAGCCATGGTCTCCTTGTTGAGCCCCCAGACTGGATCTTTGGGAGTTTTGTTTGTTTTTTAAAATTTATTTATTTATTTATTTGAGAGGCAGAGCACAGGACAGAAAAAGAGATCTTCTTCCATCTGCTGGTTCACTCCTAAAATGGCTGCAACAGCTTGGGCTGGGCCAAGCCCAAGCCAGGAGCCGGGAGCTCCATCCGGGTCTTCTGCAGTGGGTGGCAGGGGCCATCTGCTGTCTCCCAGGTGCATTAGCAGGAATCCAGCCTGTACCTTTGACCTGTATCAGTCAGGTCCTGGTGGGAAGCAAACGGGACATTGCAAAATGTGGGGTGATTTCAGGAGAGCTTAAAGAATAGAGGACAATTTATAAAGGGTTGGCAGGGGCTAGGAAAGCTACAAGGAAGAGTGCTCGGTGCACTGGGACCAGCAGCAAGGCAGCACTTCCAGCCCTAGCCTGCAAAGGCTAAGGAAGGGAGTGGTGGTCTGAACTGAGAGAGAGAGAGGAGGGGGAGGGGGAGGGGCAGGAGGAGGGGGAAGGGCAGGAGGAGGGGGAGGGAGTGCACCTGATGGGAGCTGTGATCTGCAGCTGAGTGGCAGCCCCTCCCACAACATGACTTCACAGAGAAGGGTCCTGAGAATACACATGCAGCCTTCTCTGGCCTCCTCGCCCCATCTCATGCCATGCCCCGCCCCCCATCAGCTCCCAGGAAGCCAGGGGGTCCAGAGGACCTGAAGAGGCAGAGGCAAAGTGTGCGGTGTGACTTTCACATCCTCCTCTGTGACACGCCAAAAAAGTCCCCCCTGCTCACGCCCCTGCCCGGCCCCATTTGTCCACACCCAGCTGCTTCAGCACCTTCAGAAAGCTCAACTTTGTGGCATGCACCAGTTCCTCTTGATACCATGTTTCTGCTCACCAAATTGCATCACCAAGCGTTTGGCCTGCTCCTCCCGCAGCACCCTGGGCTGACCTCCTGGGAGTTCTCGGCCAAGGCCTCCCCCTCCAGCAATGAGGACCCACCCATGACCCCTATACCACTGTGTTCCCTCTGGCTGCTGAGATGGGCCTGATGACAGTTACAGTAAGCTGTCGTAAACGTGTTCAAGCGTGAGTAAGCAGACAGGGCAGGAAGAGCATGAGGGTACATGAGCAGACCAGGCCACTACAGTCATCACGATGCTTCACTAACTGTATTTTTCCACTGGAAAAAAAAAAAAAAACAGATTTGCTTATTTATTTGAAAGGCAGAGTATCAGAGAGAGAGGGAGCGAGATCTTCCACCTACTGGTTCATTCCCCAGATGGCCACAATGGCCAGAGCTGGGCCAGCCCAAAGCCTGGAGCTTCATCCAGGTCTCCCACGTGGGTGGCAGGGACCTAAGTCCCTGAGCTATCACTTGCTGCCTCCCAGGAAGCTGGATCACAAGCAGAGACAGGACTCAAACCCAAGCGCCCTGATAGGGGTGCAGGTGTCTTAACAGATGCAAGTGCCCACTGTGCGTCTCTCCACAGCCACATAGATTGGATCGCAGGGGCTCACCTTAACAACGTAATCCAGCTGTAATCACTTGCCAAGGCCCCACCTTCAGACACCATAATTCCATTAAGTTTCATCCTTAATCCATTCACACTAAGACGCTGGGGATAGAGACTGGAACACTTGGGCCTTGGCCGACACTCACATTAGGCTCCAAACCTCACACCTGCACCCTGTGCTTTCGTTTCCACCGCAGCCCTGAGTGGTAGGTGAGAGGTGAGGCCCGCGTTGCCCTCTGTGTTGGGAGAGTGAAGTGGCCCAGCCAAGGTCACGCAGCAGAGGAGACGCACACAAACTCAACCCCAGGGCCCTGCCCTATGGCTTCTCCTCCTCCTCCTGCCTCACCCAGGGTCACCTGCTGTCAGTCCCTTTTTATTTTGCCCAGATTTCAACTTACCCATGAGAACCAAACAATAGCCTGAGAAAGAACTCACTTTCTGTATGGCTTTCTGCCCTGGCTGGGACTTCCTCTAGCTACTCAGATTCCTTGCCGGTTACCAGTCCTGCCCTTCCTGGGTGCTGGCTCTTTCTGTCCTATGACTCCAGTGTGCTAGGATGACTTACAACCGCGTCTCCTGGAGAGTTACCTCTGGGTATGCTGCAGAGTTTGCTATCAGCAAAGAGAATGTGGAAGGCCCCAGGTGTTTTTTTTTTTTTTTTTTTAAAGGCCTTGCTGAGACTTCTCTGTTTTTAAACTCTGGTGAACCCAAGACAGACCGGAATAGCAGCATCTTCACAAATATTTCCTGGAGTTGAGGGAAGGGGGAACCGGGCAGCTGTTTCCATGGGAACCCTGGCAGGGCCAGTGGGCATCTGAGGGCTGCACAGGCTCCAGCTCTGGGTACCTGAAGAGGCTGCAGAGACCCTGGTGTCTGGCGGCTGGGGGGGCGGGGAACAAGGTCGACACTGGGAGAAATGTCCTGTGATTTCAGACTTCATGGGTATTATGCAAAGCAAATGCAAAGAAGAGTTGGCCAGCTCTCGGTTTCTTCTGGGTGGAGCCTTCGGGAAAATTCTACAGACCACCGCTCCAAGCAAGGGAGGGCACCTTTTAAACGTAAACGTGACAGCTTGTCCCTCTACTCTGGCTGGGCCGGGGGTCGTCGCCCGTGCTCCCCTTCGGGGTGTCTGCCGCTGTCCCCGGGGCCGTAAGGCGGGAGACCCACGCGGAGTCGGCTGCTGGAAGCTTCCCCGACGCACGCCTGCCTCCAGGTTGGGCACCCGATCTGTCCCCATGTCACTTCTAGCAGAGCCATCTGGCTTCCCTGCCCAGGGGGTCCGGCAGGGGGAAGCAGCGCCCCGCCGCAAACCCCTCCCGCCCGCGGCCGCGGCGGCCTCTGGCCCTGCGGAGCTCCGCGCGCCGCCAGCCGCGGGGAGGGCGGGCCGAGGGGCGGCGGCCCGGGTCCCGCGGCCGCCCCGCCCTCCGGCTCGCGGCCGATTCGCGCTGCGGCGGGGCCGGCGGCCGGGCGGCTGCTGTCCAGGCAGGGCTGGCCGGGCCTGGCGGCGCCGTGCAGTGCGCCGGGCGTCCGGGAGATGGCTTCGCCCCGCTCGCCCGCCGCTCGCGCTATTGTCTCGCCCGGAGTAGCCTGACGGCGGGCTCGCGCGCGCGCTCGGCCGGCCCCTGCGCCCCGCGAAGCCACTCTCCCTGCCCGGGGAGCCGGCGGGAAGCGGCGCGCGGCTGTAAGGGACGCCCGGAGCCCACGTCGCCGAGCACACGACCCGTCGGGTCTGGCCGCGGAGCCCGCCGCCGAGCGCAGGTAGGACGCGCAGCCGGCCGGGAGCGCCGGCCCCGGGTCTGCAAAGCGCCCGGGAGCCGAGGCGGCGGAGGCAGCGGAGGCCGGGGCTCTCGCTCGCTCCAACATGGCAACAGCCGAGGTGCAACAATGGAAGCGGCGAGGGCTCCCGGCCGCGGGCCGAGCGGGGGGCGCGGGGAGAGCCCCGGCTCCAGCCCGCAGCGCCCGGCAGGTTGCGCGCCCCGCGCCCGCCGCTTCGGGGCCTCTGCAGCTCCGGACACCCCCATCCCCACTCCGTTCTCGCCAAACACGCTTCCTGGCGCCCAGCGCGGGGCGATCGCAGCCAACCAATGGCTTGGAGGTTTGTTTGTCGGTTTGTTTAAGATGAGAGATTAAAAAGCAAAAACCTGCCCCGGAGCGGGGCGGGGTGGGGTGTGGGGTTGAGAGGGGGTGCCTAGCCGTGCGCTGTGTGAAAAGTCGGCATCTGGGCCGGGGAGTCGCCAGACAGAGGGTAAAACTGGCTTCTCCCATATAAGGGCACTGCAGCAGAGGGAGCCGGAGAGGGACCCTCCGCCCCAGGTCCCTGCGCCCTGGGAAGGCGCTGCTCTCCTGGCCTGCCCTCCTCCCTCGTTTTCAGCCCTCGACAGCGGTGGCTTTGAAGCTCGGGGAAGCCGGAGCACACTGCCAAGCTGGGGTGGGGTGGGATGGGCTTGGGGAGCTGAGCCCAGGGGCTTGGCAGGCTCCTGGGTTGTGGGAAGAGGTTAACAAATGTATGAGGTTAGCGCACACACCCTGGCCAGCTGGGGTTGGAGGGAGTGTGTGTAAGAGAGAGGAGAGAGAGAAGGATCTGTTACCCTCCTCCCCCTTCAAGCCAACCTCCCCCGTCTATTTCCACCCCCTTTTGGGGTCTTTGTGGCTTCCCTGCACCGGTCACGCCTGGGATGGAATTTCTATTGTCTCTGGCTGCCCTGATATTTTTTTCTCAACTCTGTTGGGGAGTTTTGTGCCCTGGGCTGGCCGATGCCAGCAGGGCCCCGGATTCGTTCACACGCAGCGACCCCGGCTCCTAGAATTGGGCCAGCACCACCCCTGGTTCTGTGTCTGAACTACCTGACTGTCTGGGATGTGGCCAAGCACATGTAAGCAATTTGCACCGAATTCAGTTCCTGAAGGGACTCGCTCTTCCGCTGCATTAGGCTTTGCAGAGATATTGGGAGAAGCCACAGCCCAGAGGGCCTGACCTCAGATCCTCCCCCGCCCCCTTCCCAGCTCCAGCTGCGGATCCCAGAGCAGAGAGGCCATGAGCCTTTGGAAGCACAGCTCCTCCAGAGCCTGGCGGTCCCATCTGGTATTGTGTCCATGGAAAAATGAAGTGGAGGCACATTTTATGGCTCTGCCTGGCAGCCAGTGTCTGACGAGACGGTGGCTCCGGGCTGGAGCCCTGGACCCGGGCTGTGGCTGCTTTTCCTTTGGCCTTTGGGTGAGCCCAAGGTTTGATTTCCATGGCTCTGAGCTTCCTGCTGAGTGTGCATGGGTGTGTGTCTGAATCTGATCAAGCTCTCGGCGCTGGCCAGGGAGCAGCTTGTCCATTGTCCTCTCCACTGGAAGCATGGGTGAGGGAAAGCCGGGGTGGGGGTGAGAAGAGTGAGTGTCTCCGGGGCCCTGGCTGTCCCCTGGGGTGCTGCTTCGGGCTCGCCCAGTGACCTAGTTATGCTCTAATAAAGACTCCACACCCTTGAGGGCCTTTGGTCCCTTTTATGGTGTTCTCACCCAGCCTCGGCCTGGTGCTTTGCAGGTCATATCCGTGATCCTGCCCAGGCCAGCAGGAAGAAAAATGAAGGGATCTCTGTGCCTTTGGAGGGTGTGTTACTGGCCATGAACTTCAGGCTCCTCCCGCTCTGAGGACGGGCAATTGCTCGGATATCATAGCTGGGAAAACACCGTCAGGAGACCCTGGCCTGGCTTCCTGCCGGGCTGTGTGAGGGTGTCTAAGATTTGGCTTGCAGATTTGTAAAGTGAGAGGGGGAGCGTCTGTGACCTGCGGGGTTGCTTTAAGGGTGAGAGGGCCTGCTCACCAGGAGCTGCCGACAGCAGCACGTGTGCACGCCTCTCTGCATGCTGCAGGGTGCCCTGCGAACGCCCCCTCTTCCTCCTGGGCGGGCTTAGCTGCATCACAGGGGAGGGGAGCTGCCGAGGATTGAAGTAGGGAACGTTCTGGAACTCTCCTTTCTGGCTAAGGTGGGAGTGATGTGACCATACTAAGGTAACGTCTTTGGCTGTTTGAGGTCGATCCAGCAGGGATAGGAGAGAAGGAGCGCTTCCTCAGTGACATTTGTGTGGCACTGGGGAGAGACAGACACCTTCCGAAGGCTGCTGCTGCTGAGCTGGCAAATAATGCAGTAGCTACCGCTTCCTGATGTCAGCCCCCGGTGCATGGCAGCGGCGGGTTTTGAAGCAGGGAGTCTCACTGCACACGTGTGCTTGTAGCTTCAGTGCCACCGTCGGAGAGTTTTACAGGGTCTTAGGAGAACAGAGAGGGGCAGCGGAGTTGTGGATTAATTCATTCGCAGTGGATTCCTGGTAGGCTGCAAAACATGTCCCCATGAGACCTGGGAACAAGGCAGCAACCTCCCAAGGACAGGGACCCTGGGGATAAATCTCTCCCCAGCCCCCGTCCAGCCTATGTCTGGGGGTTGAATTCCCTGGCTTCCTTCCAGCCTTAGCTGCTCTTCCACACGTTTTCATTTCTGTCTCTCCCCTTCCGTGGATAGAGAAGTCTTGGGACATTGAGGTCAAACCATGAGGCCAGCCCCTCGCGGCAGGGCTGGGATTTGGCCCTGGGAAAATTACAGATTTCGGGTTTGGTCTTTTCCTGTCCGCCTTGTGGCGCACCTGTTTCCCGCCATGACCTTGGAGGGACTATTGTTGCATTCCCTGTGGTCACATAAAGCATGTAAACTGGACAGCACCTTGGCCGTCCCTTGCCTGAGAAGGGACTCTCCCAAGGTCACATGGTGACCAGCAGTGCTGGGACCTGATGCTCGCCCACGGGTCACAACCTGGCCTTCCACACGTTGGAGTCTTGTGTTGGCCCTGACGGCCCAGCCCCCGTCGCGTTCCAGTCTTCCAGAGGGGAAGGGGGGTGAAGGGACAGAGCACCCTGAGAGTGGATTGAATTCTGGCTGGGAAAGGAGAGATCGTTTGCAAGTCAGGTGCTGGAAGAAGCTGGGAGAAGGCGATTCTGTTATCTCGGCATCCTAGCCAGAGACGTCAGACTTCCACTCGGCTTTAAGAAGCAGCATTTTGTGTGTGTGTGTGTGTGTGTGTGTTTTAATTTTTTTTAAGTTTATTTGAGAGAGATAGAGGGACAAAAAGAGCTCCAATCTGCTGGTTTGCTCTCCAAATGTCTGTGACAGCCAGCGGACTGAGCCAGGAGCTGAGAATTCAGTCTGGGTCTCCTGTTTGGGTGGCAGGAACCCAACCATTTGAGTGATCGCCTGCTGCTCCCCGGATGAGCCTAGCAGGAAGCTGGAGTCGGAAGCAAACCCAGGCACCCCGATACGGGGTGTGCGCATCTTAATTGCTAGGCCAAAGGCCCACCCCCTTTTTTAAATTTAGAGAATAGATACCCCGTAGATATATATAATTATGATTTATCAATTAAAAATAGTAATAAAGCCTAAAATAAATTACATTAAAGAGAGAGAGGATGTGGTTTCTTGAGAACAGACTGAAGTCAAGTGCATCCAGAGAGCTGGCAACTTCTCAGAAGTGTGCTCTGGGCCGTGGTGATGCAGGAGATCCCAACCTGGAGGGCAGCACTGGGGCCCTCGAGTCACCCCGTGCAGTGTCTCCACCTGCCGCGGCCTTCACTCCCCCGGAGGCACCAGCAGGGTGGAGGCTTGCTGGGGAAAGGGAGCTCACGGGGTGGGGGTGGGGGGTTGAGAAGGGGTGCACTCATTTCAGCAGGACCGGAAGGCTGGGCTCCCCTTGTGTGGGGAACGTTCAGACCGGGAGGGGTGGGCAAAGTGCTGGGGTGGGGGGCTCTGCTCCCGCCCCTGCGGCTCCCATCCGTGAGCCACCTCTGTGGCCGTCGGTCCTCTTGGCTGCAGAACGGTGCATTGTGTGTGTGGTTGGGACGGGCTGGGAGAGTGCGGTGTTCTGGGGTCTGGGAGGGCACGGGGCTCTTCCAGAGCCATTGCTAGCATCAGTGTGAACACACAGTCAGGTACACTGGGCCTGGGTTTCCGGGGCAGGATGGGGAGAAGGTGATGAGTCTGGAGCTCACACGAGTTTCAGTTTAGCTCTTGATTCTAGAATTCACGTGTTGCGTGACCTTGGGCAAATTACTCAATCTTTTTCCTGTTTCCTCATTCATAAAATAAGAATAATAATCTAAGGACTGAAGTGGGGATTAAATAAGACAATACCTGGCACGGGGGCGGGGGAGGGGCAGAAAAAAGCCTGCTTCCTTCCTCTGTTTCTGAGATGCCCGCATTGATTTAGCCTGCCCCTCCTCCCCACCTCCCTGCCTGCCTTCTGCTCAGAGCGTACACCCTCACTGCAGGCACTCTGCGTGCCTGTCCCCTCTCCCCGCCCCAAGGGACTCTTGGGACACATTTTACAAGGACGACAAGTAGGCGTGTTGACACTAGGGGGCCTGCATGACAGTCATACCGCAGCTTCTGATGGTGGCTACCCGGGAGACCCTGGAAAGGGTCACATGGGCAAGCGAGCCGTGAAGAAGGGGCTCACGGAATAGGAGTGCTGTGCTGGGCCACAGGGCCCCGTCTCTGCCTGGGCTCCAGTACAGACCTCGCCCAGGGTACACCTGAGGTCTGTCTCCCTTGGGCCCTCCCTGTGGCCATGGTCGGAGAGGCCATCAGACAGGCGTCAGGGCAACAAAGCCACACCAAAACTAACTGACGCGAGTCCTTGCCACTCCACTCTCTGTGCCACCAAAGCCACTTTCTCCTTTGAAAATCTCTGTGACCCTCCACCCACCAAGATGTCCCAGGTTTGTTTTATCAGCAACGGAGGCAGAGGTATTGGCCTTGTCCCCCGGAGCCCAGGCCGGCGCTGTAGTCACCCAGCATGCTGGGAGTCTGGGGTGAGGAGCAAGAGGACTAACCAGGGCGGCCTCTGAGCATGCTGAGCTGGGAGGGGGCAGGAGGAAGGGGCAGGTGCACCCAGCCCTGGGCAGGGCTTCGCAGCCCTCACAGTCAAGTGGGATTGGGAACTGGGGCATGGGGAGCCCATCCCTGGTTGCACACGAGCAGGCGAGCCGGGCTCAGGGAACGCCGAGAGCTACTGCCGTGGCAGATCTAGGGGGTGACCTGGGCAAGACCCCCGTCGCCTGGCACCATCAGGGTCACTGCCACCCAGGTTTGGGGATCCTGGGACCCTCAGAGGCTATCTCGGGGACTGCCTTACTTCTCAGGTCTCCTTAGGGCCCCGCATCCCGAGTGGGTTTCCCCTTTCACCCTTGGCCTCACCCTGGAGTCAGTGTCCTTGTCTGACTCCGGCAGGATGTCCTTCCAGCCTGGTGCCGGGAAGAGTGGGGGCTTCCAGCTTGGGAGCTGGGGGAAGCCTGGGAGCCACCTGCATGGGGCTAACAATAGCCAAGGGCAGGGGTCAGCGGGGGTCAGCGACTTAAAGGGACAGGTTGCCTCGTGGTGGGAACTGTGTTTAGGGGGGATAAGAGATTTTCTGGGCTCAGGAGCTGAGACCAGGGGAGGCCATGCCCTGGAGACCCACCCCGCCTGCCCCGACAGGACTGTAGCTCCCAGCGAAAATGGGAACCTTCTTGGCACATCCAAGGCCTGTTGGGGTGGGCACTGCCGTCTCAAAACAAAGACTCTGCTTTTTAAATACAGATGTCCCCAGGAGGGGCCAGCACCTTGGCCTGCCACGCCCCTGTGTGAATGAGTGTCAGCTGTTTGGTGCTGTTTGCTTTTTATGGTTTCTTCTGGACCGAGGGACAAAGGACAGGGTTTTGCTGGAGAGCCTGTGTCCCCCATCCTCCAGGGCACCCCAGAGTTTCCGCATGCCTTCCTGACTTAGGAAATGGCCGGCATCCCTTAGGCCCACCTCACTGACCCCTTCTGTCTGCGGCTCCTTTTCCTGGCTGTGTCTCCCGGGGGCTCACCTCCCAGCTGCCTGCAGCCTGTCCTGGCCATGTCTCCCTGGGGCTTACCTCCCAGCTAGCTAGCCTATGAACATGAAGGAGGAAGTGCGGCCGGAGAGGCCTGGGCCCCCCCACCTGACAACACCTGTTTTCTTTTCTTCCAGGGTTGACTTTCCATCTTTTTCCCAGACTTCTTTGCCCGTTGACACTGGGAATGTGACGTCATGGGGCCTAGGTCAGCTTCCTGTCCTCAGGGAGCTAAAGATGGGAGGGGGTTGTGTTGAGGGGACACAGGGGCTTGGGGTGTCAGGGGCAGGTGTGATGGGCAAGGGTGAGCATGGTGAAGGTGGGGGCTGGAGGGTGTGTTTGGGGGATGGGGTGAGTGGCGTGCAGTGCAGGGGAGGGGTGAGGAGGTGCGTGCAGACAGGGTGTGGGGGGGCACATGCAGTGATGTGGTTACCATGGCTTTGGGTGGCTGAGATGACACCTGCCCTGGCTTGCTGGTGTGGAATGTGTGGTGTCTGGGGGACTGTGACAACACTGAACCGCCCTCCCTCCGCCCCCCAGAGGCAGGGACGGAGCTTGTCCCCGCAGCGGTGTGAGGACCTGGTTGGGCCTCATCCGGTTTCCCATGGGTGGCTGGCTTGCCTTTTTCTGCCTCACTGACCTCGGCCCTCCTCGGAGCCCAGCAGGTGTCTGTCAGCCCACACACGCCTGTCCCAGTCCGCACCCAGGCCTGCAGGCGGCCACCCCACCCTTCCCTCAGGTAGCACCACCGCATGGGGCTGCCGGCCCGCTCAGGGCTCTGCAGGCCTTGGTCCTCCTGGCGGTGCCAGGCCCTGGCACGTCGGTGCCGAGTGTGTGCTTGTGCCAGGGCCAGGACGGTGCCTGTGTCACTGCTGTGAGACCCTTCCCAGCATCGGGTGTATGGGTCCTTCCCAGCCCTGCAGTGCCCCAGGGACAGACCCAGGGCCAAGCCACTTCTGCCTAGTGGCTCTCGCCACCCTCCACTGGAACAGACGAAAGGCGCCGCTGCAAAACACCGCAGAGTTGTCACACGCGGGTGCGGTGGAGGCGCTCCCGGAAGTGTTGGCCTCTGGCAGCCATGCCCTTCTCCCGGAGGGTGGCCGCAATGTTGGGATTCCATGGCCTCTGCCCTGACACGGGTCCCCCTGCTGGCCGGGGCCGGGGAGGGGGGGCGGGGGGCCCTCAGCACCGCCTCCTTGCTGTTTGCAGAGCTGACGCGCTGGCCCAGCTGGTGGGCACCGCCCTGTGAGATGGCCCCCCGGGACGCTGCTGCCCTCGGTGGGCTGTCCAGGCGAAGCAGGGCCTTCCCTGCACGATCTGCCCTTGCTTGGTGCCCCGGCTGGGCGGCAGCAGCTGCCACCTGCCTTGTGGATCCTGTCCTACGGGGTGGCCTTCTCCCGGGAGAAGTCCCCGCCCAAGCAGGAATCCTGGGGAACTGGATTGCCAAGGGCAGGAGCTGGGGAAGCTGAACTGGGGCAGGAGGTGACCAGCTGGGCCCTGTAGGAGACCTCAGCTGGCTACCAGCAAATAGTGTGTGGAAGGTGAGGAGGAGGACAGACGGGGGACCAGGACTGGAGAGAGCGGCTGTGTCCCTGGGCGCCTGTTTCCAGGTCCCAGCCCCTGGGAGCAGCTTCCTGTGTGCTCCCGTGGCCTCTCTGCCATGTCTTCAGTGTCCAGGCTTCCCTGCACGTGGCAGTTTGGAAATGTGGCCATGGTTTTTCTGATTTGGGGGGTGCAAAACTTGCATGGAGAGAGGTGTCCTCACGAGTCCTTCACTGGAGGCCAAGGTCAGTAAGGGGAGGTCATTATCCAGGCACCCTCTCCCCCTGCCATCCTGTCCCTGCACCCTTCTCTGGAGGGTGAGGGAGCGTAACCACTCTGTTCCTTAGAGGGAACCTGGGGCCATGTCGACAGCGGGGAGGAAGCCAAAGGCAGGAAGTGGGGAGCAGACAGAGGAGATGTGGCAACTCTGGCTGCCTGGATGATTCTTAGCTTGGAAACCCAAGCTGCCAAGCCTTTTCTTCCCTCTCCGCCCAATGTTCCATTCAGCTGATTGCCAGCTGCTGCTCCCCGGCCCCGCGATCCAAATCTCGGGCTGTAGAGGAAGGAAAGTTTTGAGAGGAGCCACTGGCTGCCTCACCTCTTCCATCCCTGCTTCTCGTCATGCTCGGAGCCCAGAACCTGTAGCCAGCGCGGCAGGAGCTCTGATCTCAAGGATTCTGCGTGCCTGCGCCCAGCGCCGGCTGTACACGTGGGCTGAGTTAAAGCCAGTAATGCCTGCAGACCTGGTCTCTAACCATGTCCCCCAGGCTCCTAAAACCTGCCCTCTGCTCATCTAGGACCCAGGAAGCCCTTTACTAAGTATCTGCTTTGGCTTCAAACTACGAGTGCAAGGTGCACCCCGGGACGAGAGGCACGGTGGGCAACACGGAGCCACACGGGGCCACACGGGGCCGCTTTGACCTGGCCGTGAGGACACTAGAAGGGGGACGATGAGTCGGGAGAAAACACAGCGGCTGTTTTCTGTCTCCTCACATCTGGGACTCGATGAGAGCTGCCGAGGGAGCAGGCTGCAGAAGAGAAAGACACTGTGGGCGCACGTGATTCAGCCGTGGATCTGATATCACACGGGCTTCTTGGGCTGCATAAAACCTGGGGCTTTTAAATAAGCAAGCAGGGCTCACATACACATCTGTTGGAGGCAGGGAGCTGGCCTGCTTGACCTTGGCAGGCGTCCTGCTGGAGGAGTCGCAGGGCGTGCTCTCTGGGACCAGGCAGCAGGTGTGTGGCTGCAGAGGCGGGGTCAGGGTCCCCGGCTGCAAAGCTGGTGGGAATTTGGGTGTGGGTGTTGGGGGAATGGAGAGAAGCAGGAAAGGAAACGTCTGGAAGCCAGGGGGGTTGAATCCTCAGGGCTTCGAACTCCTGGGCCCTGCCTGCCCTAAGGGGAGGCACTAAAAATCCCTTCCTTGGGCAGTCCTAGAACGAGTTCTCTTCCCTTAGTAACAAACCCCTGGAAATCGATTGGCCAGTGCGGGGGGCTTGAGACCCTCCATCGTTTGTCACCCCCTTGCTTGAGAGCTGGCCGATGTCTCCGCTGGTGAAGATGGGACAGGGCATGCAGTGCCTGCCTGTGTGGTTTCTGTGTATGTCGGTCCCAGTGTGAGGTCGGAAGCTCCCTAGACTTGCTCCACGGTCCTGTGACTATCTGCAGTGTTCAGATGTGCAGGTGCCTCGCATGGCGCGTGACTGGTACTCTCCACCCACTGGGGTCCAGACCTGTGGTCAGGATGAGGAGGTGACCCAGACCCACTGAGGTTCTCAGTCCCACGCAGTGTGGCTTGAGAGGGACAGCAGGACGTCCCTCCACCCGGTGACTTCAGGGCTGCAGCCGCCCTGGCACAGAGCCAGCCCCACTGGAGGGGATGCCCCCCCTTTCTCTGCACCCTTTGACTCTGAACCATTGTGTGGCTCTGCCCTCACCCCATTGCCTCCCTGGCCAGCCCCTGGCCATCTGTGGGCAGCTGTGTGGCCTGAGTTTG
The DNA here is from genome assembly GCF_964237555.1 of Oryctolagus cuniculus. NCBI lineage: Eukaryota > Metazoa > Chordata > Mammalia > Lagomorpha > Leporidae > Oryctolagus > Oryctolagus cuniculus. The sequence goes on along the minus strand of NC_091444.1, from coordinate 19,924,066 downwards.
GTGCCTGGTGATGCTGGGACCCTGGCACCGACCAGCTCAGCCAAAAGGCTGTCCTCTTCCCTCGCCATCTGACTGCCTGGTGCTTTTTGGGGTCTCTTCACCCAGTCCCTTCTTGTCATCCTGAGAATTCTGGAACCCTAGGGTATGGGATCAAAGCCAACAGCGCATCCTAACTGCCCCTAACTGCCGCGGGGCTTTGGAAATACACGGAGTGCAGGGACTCGTTCCACTGAGTCAGGACCACTGGAGATGAGAGTGCAGTCATTGGAATTAGATAGTAGTATCGTGTGAGTGTTGAATGTGGGGGCGTGCTAACGGCGCTGTGTTTATATAGGAGACATGTCCTAGTTCTTGGGAGATTCAGGCTGAAATATTTAAAGACAAAGGATTTGCATCTTGCAAATGGTTCAGCAGAAAGAGAGCAAATGTGGAAAAATGTTAACAATTAGTGCATGCAGGTGGTGAAAGGAAACTGGCCCTAGCTGGCCTTTGAGAGGATTTGCAGCTGCTGTCAGAGAGACACTGGGAGGGACACAGCCATGGCCAGCGACTGCAGAGCACCAGGAGGGGCCATTCGTGGCCGGCCTCTCTCTCTCTCTCTCTCTCTCCCTCCCTCCCTCCCCGTCTCTTTTTAAAGATTTATTTCTTTATTTGAAAGGAAGAGTGTAACAGAGAGGGAGGAAGAGAGAAAGAATCTTCCATTTGCTGGCACTCCCCAAATGGCTGTAACAGCCAAGGCTGCGCCAGGGTTAAACCAGGAGCCAGGAACTCCATCCGGCTCTCCTGCGTGGGCAGCAGGGACTCAGATTCTCGAGTCGTCATCGCTTCCCAGATGCACTAGCAGAGAGCTGGATTGGATGTGGAGCAGCGGGGACTTGAACGGCCACTTCAGTATGGGATGCCAGCGGCAGCTTAGCCCACGGCGCCGCAGCACCTGCCACTCGTGGTCTTTTTTCTTGTGTTCAGGGTGTGTCCTTCATGTGGAATACAGTACGTGGGGTGCTCCTTGGAGTTGTGGCACATGGTGGTCCTGGCCCCAGCCGCCTCTTCCTGGAGGGGCTGCATAGTGGCAAAGACCCTCTCTCCTGGGACCCACACGGCTGCTTGCTATCTCACTGACTCTCCTTGCCCTAGAAAAGAGCCAAGGGGACAGAGTGATGTCCAGTGTGTCACCCAGCAGAGGCGACAGAGGAACCCAGCTGGAGAAGGGGGAGCAGGGAACACGAGACCTTGACTCCTAAAATGCTTGGTGCATGGGCCCCACCCCTGGAAAATAAAATTGGAGGCTTTTTTTTTTTTCTTTAAAGATTTATTTATTTGAAAGCCAGAGAGAGAGAGAGAGAGAGAGGGAGATCTTGTATCTGCTGGTTCACTCCCAAATGGCCACAGTGACCTGGGCTGTTCCAGGCCAAAGCCAGGAGTCCAGAACAACCACATCAGGATCTCTCACATGGGCGGCCGGGGCTCAGGCACTCGGGCCGCCTTCTGCCTTCCCAGGTGCATCAGCAGGAAGCCGGATAGGAAGCAGAGCAGGCGGGATTTGCACGAGCGCTCCCATGTGGGCTGCCGGCATGGCCAGTGGCAGCTCAAGCTGGCCCCGCCAAACGTGTGGACATTTTCACACACATGCACCTCTGGATTTAAGAGCTGTCATTTTGGGGCCGGCCTTGTGGTACAGCAGGTAAGGCTGCTGCCTGCGTCGCCACATCCCATATGAGTTCCAGTTAGGATCCTGGCTGCTCCACTTCCAATCCAGCTCCCTCCTAATGCACCTGGGAAAGCAGTGGAAGATGGTCCAAGTGCCTGGACCCCTGCACCCACGTGGGAGACCTGGAAGAAGCTCCTGGCACCTGGTTTTGGCCCCGCCCAGCCTTGGTCATTGTGGCTATTTGGGGAGTGAACCATCAGATGGAAATTCTCTTTCTCCTAAACTCTGCCTTTCAAATAAATAAATAAATAAATCTTTTAGAAAAAAAACAAGAACTACTGTTTTGCTGTATTTATCACTTATCTATACCTCCATCCCTCCCTCTATCCAGTCATCATCTCATTATTTTTTTAACATGCATATGTATGGAGTACAGTGTGATAATCCAGGGTATGATGATAAAATTTGGTTGGCATCTCCATCTCCTTAAACATTTCTTTAAAAAAAAAAATAAATCTTGACTGGCCGGCGCCGCGGCTCACTAGGCTAATCCTCCGTCTGCGGCGCCAGCACCCCGGGTTCTAGTCCTGCTCGGGGCGCCGGATTCTGTCCTGGTTGCTCCTCTTCCAGGCCAGCTCTCTGCTGTGGCCCAGGAAGGCAGTGGAGGATGGCCCAAGTGCTTGGGTCCTGCACCCACATGGGAGACCAGAAGGAAGCACCTGGCTCCTGGCTTCGCGTTGGCGCAGTGTGCTGGCCGTGGCGGCCATCTGGGGGGTGAACCAACAGAAGGAAGACCTTTCTCTCTGTCTCTCTCTCACCGTCTAACTCTGCCTGTCCAAAGGAGGTGGGGAGTCTTGACCAACCCCTAGTACTTGTCCGTGTTTATGGAGTATCATGTGACACTGCAGATGTCAGAGGCGTGTGTGGACTGCTCACCTGGGCCGGTTCACGCCCCCTCCTTGTCGGCTTGCACTCTCCTATTTCTTCACCCTGAGGCTTGAGCTCCTAGGGGAAGCCCCCTGGCTCTGCCCCAGGGTGGTTGGGACTGCTTGCTACCTCCCCTCGTGTTCCCCCTCTGATTTCCTCGTGCCTGGCTGAGCCTCTGCTTGCCCTGGGGGAGTCCTGGGGGGGCCCTCCCAGAGCCTAGAGGATGCTGTTGGTCCTGTGACCTCACCACACCTCCAGCTCTGAGCGTCAGAGTGAGCCGAGTGCTGAGCCTGTGGGCAGGAGCGGCTGCCAGGGTGGCCTCCGGCATGCGAGCGGTCAGCGGGCTGGGCGTGCCTCCCTGTGGTGAGGCCGTAGGTGGCGTCCTGGCCCAGCGCCAGAAAGATGGTGGTTACCGTGGCGTAGCTCAGCTTGCCTTGGTCTGAATTCCAGTCTGGGAAGACCCGCGGGACTGAGGGCTGCTTGGATCACCCTCGGGCCTTTCGTTCTATTTCCTGTGACTTCGGAGTCCCCTGAGAGAAGTGACTGAAGAGGATCAGTAGGTTTGCATCACAGAATCCAGAGCTGGAGGTCACTCGGTGCGGTTTCCTTGTTCACCTGTGCACCTGCTTAGAGGTGCCCAGCCCAGCCCAGTCCGTCTTAGAAACCCAGGCCTGTACTTGAAGGACCTTGAGGGAGGTTACCACCTGGCTGTGGTCACTGTCTCCGAAAAGTCCCACTGCCCTTCCTTCCATATGGGTTCGTTTTTCTCAGTGGGACTGAAGTGAATCTTGAACTTGAGTGAGTGGAGGTGGCAGATCCATAAATGTGAGACTTTGAACTATTTTAGGACCTCTCTCTTGGCAGGATAGGGAAGCAGTCCCATCAGAGGGTTTCCAGCAACGCTTCCTGATGACTCTGGTCTGAGCAAGGTCAAGGTCGAGTTCAAGTTGCACAGGCAGCTAGCACTGGGATAGGCGTGCCTCCGGAGGGAGAAGTTGAAGCAGGTCACAGAGGTTTCAAGTCCTTGGGAACGAGTGGCTGGGGATGGGAGGGCTTGGTCAGTGGGTCTGGGAGGAACGCAGAGGGACTGTAGGGTTCCTGGCTCCAGGGACTGGGTGACCAAGCAGGGTTTGGGAGGAAAGGACCACGTGCACTTTGAGATGTGGGTGGGATCACCCGCCTGCGAGTGGCAGGACTAGGAAACGAGAAGGGAGCAGGTTGCTTGAATGTACGTGGTGGGGGCGGGGGTGTCTGAGCCAACACTGGCGTGTCGGGCAGGACAAAGGAAGAGGGGGACAGAAAGGAGTGGGAAACAGAGGAAGCCACAGTGCCCTGACGGCCTGGGCGAGAGGAGGCGGAGCGGTGCAGTGTCTGGGCAGGGGGGAATAAATGCCTTCTGTGCTGTGCCACCGGCACGGTTGCTGGAGCCCGTCGGTGGCCTGTTGGGGCAGGTGCTGGCTTGCAGTGAGTTCAAGGGTAAAGAGTTCTGCAGGCGTGAAGCTGTCACTGGGGACACCCCCCTCCCGTCCTACCTCCACTTCTGACCCAGCTTCCTGCTGATGTGCACTGTGGGAGGAAGCGGGCGACGGCTCCAGTGGTTGGGTGCCTGCCACCCATGTGGGAGGTCTGCATGGAGCTCCTGGCTCCTGGCTTCTGCCTGGCCCAGCCCTGGCCGTTGTGGCCATTTGGGGAGTGAACCAGCAGATGGAGGATCTCTGTCTCTGTCTCTCCTTCTCTGTGTCACTTCTGCCTTTCAAACACATAAATATTTTTTTAAAAAAAGATCTGAAGAAGAGAGCGATTAAATGAAAAGCGAGAACGTGTAGACATCAAGTGTCTTCCACTCGCTTCTGGAGCTGCCTCAGAAGGGAAGGAAGAACAGGAAGTCCGGGGGAGGGATTTAGGGTTAGTTTTCTAACTCCCATCCGTCTGTCCATCCGCACTCCCGTCCATCTGTCCATCCTTCCTCCCGTCCACAGGAGAGGCATAATTATGCACAGAAGAGAAGAAGCAAGATGAGGAGGAGGGGTTGGAGACCCGGGAGAGGGCGGGGGAATCTATGGAGCATTTCTGAGGGGAGGGGCAAGGACAGGGTTGTGTCTGCATGCGAGGTGGCACCTGCTTTCCTGGGGACCGCACGGGAGGAGGCAAGGCTGAGCGCAGGTGTGGACAAGCTCATGCTGCAGGAGCGGCAGGAGGCAGAGGGGTGACCTCCAGGGGCCTCCGCTGTCCTCGCGTGGTGCCCGGCTGAGGCCGATCTTAGTGCCCTGCTTCTCCTCGCTCGGGGCTGAGCACGTCGTTTTCTGGATGGAAAGGCTTAAACTCAGTCCAGCTTTGAGCATTTATCTAGTGGCTCCTGTCTGTGAAGTGCGAGGGCTCCTTTACCTGGGACCTCTTTCCCAGCCCCCAGCAGCCAGGTTCTGGGCGTCACCATCTGCCTTTCCGGCCCCTGGGAATTTCAAGTTGCAAGACTCCCTGGTGCCCACTGAGGGTAAGGAGGAGTCTGCAAGCAGCTGTGGAAGGGTGCGGAAACCCCACAGGCCGTGGGCTCACGAGAGAACCACGCCGATCCCTGGAGGCTGCTCCTGGTCCCTTCTGCCTCTGGGAACTGACCCGGAAGTGCCGTCATTGTCAGGTCTCCTGGGCCAGCCATGGCCCTTCAGGCCTGGGGCCTGGGAGTCCACCCTCGGTGAAGGGAGACCCTTGTCCTGCCTTGTTTTGAATCTAATAGAACTTGCCACTCCGGAATCTAGCTGAGGGGCTGGTGTTGCGGCACAGTGGGTTCAGCCACCATCCGTGACACCGGCATCCCATATGAGCAAGGGTTTGAGTCCTAACCACTCCACTTCTGATCCAGCCGTCTGCTGATGCTTCTGAGAAAGCAATGGAAAATGGCCCGAGTGCTTGGGCCCCTGCATGCATGTGGCAGACCCGGTTGGAGTTCCAGGCTCCTGGCTTTGGTCTAGTGCAGTCCTGGCCGTTGTAGCCATTTGGGGTGTGACCAATGAGTGGAAGATCAATCTCTCTCTGTTAATTCTGCCTTTCAAATACGTGAATGAATCCTAAAACAAACAATATGAATCTAGCTGAACCTTGTTCCTGTTGACATGTCCAGCTTCCAAGTCGGGAGGGGGATGTGCTTCTCCTGTTTATTTCCTGGTGGGTAAAGCAGGATGGTGCAATGACCATGTCTGAGAATTTGACAAGATTGTAAACTTCTTGGCTGCTGGTGCCAAGGGACAGTGGTGACTACTTCACACTGACCTCTCCCAACCTAATCCCCCCGCCAACACGTGCACATCCGTGTCCATGCATCTCAGCTTCAGTGACAGACTAGAATCTCTTGGGGGAGTTTTTAAAAACACCATTACTCTGCCACAAACCAATCAAATTAGAATCTCTCTTTTTTTTAAAAAAATTTATTTATTTGAAAGTTAGAGATAAGGAGACAGAGAGAGAAATTGACCTTCTGTCTGTTGGTTCCCTCCCCCGATGACTGAAATCACTGGGACTGGGCCAGTCTGAAACCAGGAGCCCTGAGCTTCTTGCAGGTCTCCTGTATGGGTGCAGGGCCCCAAGCACTTGGGCCAGCTTCTGCTTTCCCAGGTGCACCAGCAGGGAACTGGATTGGAAGTGGAGCAGCCGGGACTAGAACCAGTGCCCATGTGGGGTGCCGACTCTGCAAGTGAAGGTCTGACCTTCTAACCACAGCTCCAGCCCCTCATATTAGAATCAGTACTCTAGGGGCTGGCACTGTGGCACAGTGAGTTAATGTCCTGGCCCGAAGTGCCGGCATGCCATATAGGTGCCAGTTCGAGTCCCGGCTGCTCCGCTTCCGATCCAGCTCTCTGCTATGGCCTGGGAAAGCAAATACGACCCAAGGCCTTGGGCCCCAGCACCCATGTGGGAGACCCGGAGGAAGCTCCTGGCTCCTGGCTTCGTCAGATTGGCGCAGCTCCAGCCGTTGTGGCCAATTGGGGAGTGAACCAAGGGATGGAAGACCTCTCTGCCTCTCCTCTCTCTGTGTGTAATTCTGACTTTCAAATAAATAAATAAATCTTAAAAAAAAAAAAAAAGAATCAGTACTCTAAAAAAAAATCCCCCAGGGGCTGGCATTGTAGGCTGTGGGTAAAGCTGCTGCTTGGGACACCTGTGTCGCATATGGGACTGATGGACTGCCCGATTGGTTCAAGTCTTGGCTGTTCTGTTTCTGACCCAGCTTCCTGGGAAGTCAGCAGGGGATGGCTCAAGTGCTTGGTTCCTTGCCATCCACATGGGAGACCAAGATGGAGTTCTTGCCTCTTGATTTCTGCCTGGCCCAGCCCTTGCTGTTGTAGGCATTTAGAGTGTGCCAGAGGATGGACAATTTCTCCCTCTCTGTTACTCGCCTTCTAAATAAATAAGTTAAAAAAAAAAAAAAGGCCCCCCGAGTTTTCATATGTGGCTGGATTGAGAACCACAGCACAGACTAACCTTGTCATTACGACCAACTGTCCAGTGCCTCTTAACTGTTTTCATGTTGTGGCTTCTAAAGAAAAGGGTATCAGCGTCCGAGTAAGTGCAGGGCCTGCGTGTGGCTGGAGGCAGCTGGCCAGCGGCCGTCAGTATTTTGGCACATCTGTAATCCATCTGGCCCCTGGCCCTCACCTGTTGGCAAGCTTTGTTTTATTGCACGCAGTGGTGTATTCTGGGAGGAGCCTGTGTAGTCTGAGTAATTACGAGGTCTGTTTAATAGGGCCCTGCTGTGCGTTCCGTTTACAGCTTTATTGAGGTGTGGTTGACCTACCATACGCTATATACAAAGTCCAGCTTGATAGGTCTTGACACTTGAATATACTGCTGGATGCACCTCCATGATCAAAATCATGAACGTACACATCAGCCCCGAAAGTTATACCACTTGGTCACTGCATCTCTCTCTCTCTCTCTGTCTCTCTGTCTCTCTCTCTCTCTTTCTCTCTTTTAAAGATTTATTTATTTATTTATCTGAAAGGCAGAGTTACAGAGAGGCAGAGGCAGAGAGAGAAGGAGAGAGAGAGAAAGACAGGTCTTCCATCTGCTGGTTCACTCTCCAGATGGCCACAAGGCTGGAACTGTGCCAATCCAAAGCCAGGAGCTTCTTCCAGGTCTCCCATGCGGGTGCAGGGGCCCAAGGGCTCGGGCCATCTTCTACTGCTTTCCCAGGCCACAGCAGAGAGCTGGATTGGAAGTGGAGCAGCCAGAACTTGAGCCGGCGTCCATATGGGATGCCGGCACTGCAGGCGGCGGCTTTACCCACTACGCCACAGCGCCGGCCCTCACTGCATCTCTTTCCATTCCTTCCCCAGCCTACTTTTTGTCCCTGTCGATTAGCCTTTGTTTTCCAGAATTTGATGGACTCACCTGTGCTCACACTCTGGCCGCTTCTTTTACTCAGCATGGTTACTCTGCGATATATCCACGCTATTGCAGCGCTAATTCTTTGGTTTTCATTGCCGAGTGGTATTCGATTCATATCACATTTTATTTAAGAAATCCATTCGCCTGTGGACAGACATCGGGTTGTTTGCAGTTTCCGATGTTACACACAGAGCTGCTGTGAACACTCTGTCTGTGCCTCTGCGTGGACATATGCCTGCATTCTCCTGGACCACCGTGAGTGGGTTAGTGGAGTTAGTGGTAGGTGTCTGTTTATCTTTTTAGGAAGCTGCCTGTTTTCCAAAGTGTTTGCATTCCCCACCAGCAGCACGTGGAAGCGTGGGAGCTCTCTTTAAACAGACCGAAGAGCCTCTTGCCCATCTTTTCCTCTGTGTGGATGGAAGTGCATGTGTGTCTGTCTCAGGGCACATAAGAGAGAGATGACGTTTGTGGGTTAGGGACCAGAGATGGAGATATGCGTCGGTGGGTGGGCGCGGTAGTATGGATGTGTAGACACAGACCCGTGTACTTGGATGGGGGAGGGGCTGGGTGTGATAGATACAGTGGTTTTGGGATCCTCCTCCTCCATCTTTCTGTTTCTTTCCATCTGCTGTGGGCACTGAAGAAGCAGGTATGGGCCCAGGCTATGTCATGGACACCAGATTATTGCTAAGTCTCTCATTATGACTGAATGACTGATACTCCCCCCTTGTCTGCAGGTGCCCAGACACCATGCCACAACCCCGCAGACCTGGCACCAGCAGGAAATAGAAGGCGTCCTTGTCTCCTGTGCCCCCCGTCCTCACCATGTCTTCGACTCAGGGCGATGGGGAGCACTGGAAGTCCCTGGAGTCAGTGGGCATCAGCCGGAAGGAGCTGGCGATGGCCGAAGCCCTGCAGATGGAGTATGACGCTCTGTCCCGGCTCCGGCACGACAAGGAGGAGAGCAAGGCCAAGCAGAGCGCAGACCGCTCGCTCATCAGCTGGGACGAGCCTGCCTTGGACTTCTACAACAAGCCCACAGGAAGGCGCAGTGACCTCAAGCTCTTCCGCGGTCTCTCTGGCTCTGATCCTACCCTCAATTACAACTCGCTCTCCCCACAGGAAGGGCTGCCCGGCCACCCTGCCTCCCAGGGCCCCCAGCCTGGCCCGGATCCCTGGTCCAAGGGCTCCCTGTCTGGAGACTATCTCTACATTTTCGATGGTTCCGATGGGGGCCTTTCCTTGTCCCCAGGACCAGCGGACGTAGATGGCTCCTGCAAGAAACTGTCCCCACCCCCTCTGCCCCCCCGGGTCTCTATCTGGGACACCCCTCCCCTGCCTCCCAGAAAGGGGTCCCCTTCACCCTCCAAGACCTCCCAGCCCAATGACATCAACACGTTTTCCTTGGTTGAACAGCCGCCAGGCAAGCTGCTAGGTCCTCAGATCCTGAAAGAGGACGAGCCACCAGCAGGCGGGGGTCAGGGGTGCCTCCTGGGGCCTGTGGACTATGACGGTATCAATGATGCGATTACGAGGCTCAACCTGAAGTCAACCTATGACGCAGAGCTGTTGCGCGATGCCACCCGGGACTGGAAGGAGGGCCGAGGGCCTCTGGACTTTGGCAAGGACACCCCTGGGAAGCCCGTGGCCCGGAGCAAGACCATGCCCCCGCAGGTGCCCCCACGCACCTACGCCTCCCGCTACGCCAACCGAAAGAACGCCACGCCTGGCAAGAACCGCCGGATTTCCGCTGCCCCGGTGAGGCTCCTAGTGTGTTTCTTCTGTCCCCCATCCTGTGTCACTCAGACATGAGGCCAGCCCCCCTCTCTCCTTTGCTGCTCCACATCCAAGCCCTCACCCCTTTAGTTCCCCGCCCCCTCTGCTTATGGCACTGGGTCCCTGCGCCCTGGCCTGGGGGAGATCCAAGGTACTTTTTTTTTTTTAAGTTTGTTTATTCTTTATTTGAAGGGCAGAGTGAAGGAGAGACACAGAAAGAAAGGTCTTCCATTTGCTGATTCCCTCCCCAAATGCCTGTGACAGCCAGGGCTAGGCCAAACCGAAGCAAGGAGTCAGGAGCCCTAGCTGGGTCTCCCACGTAGAGTGGCGGGAACTCAAGCACTTGAGCCACTGCCTGCTGCCTCCCTGGCGTGTTAGCAGGAAGCTGGATTGGAAGCAGAGGCAGGATTCCATCCCAGGAACTCTGGTATGGGATGTGGGCATTGCAACTGGCGTTTTAACCTGTTGTGCCATAATGCTGCCCCCCAAGGTAGTCTTAATTGAGGGTCGGAGAACCCAGGGGAGATAGGGCTTGTCTTCAGGGCCAAGTTTCGTGTATCTTGGCCGCAGTGGCCTTTCTGGTGTATTCTAATCCTGGTTCTTAGTGTGTGTGCACTACATCATATCAGGACTGAGTTAGGAGCTGGGTGGTCCATTTAAAATTTTATTTGTTTTCATTTTCTTTGGACTGCAGAGAGCTAGAGGGCAGACAGACAGAAACAGACACAGGAGATCTTCCATCCTCTGGTTCACTCCCCAAATGTCTGCAACAGCCCAGTGCTGGGCCAGACTGAAGCTGGGAACCTAGAACTCCATCGGGGCTTCTCACATGGGTGGCTGGGACCCAAGTCCTTGGGCCATCATCCACTGTGTCCCAGGGTGCTTTAGCAGGGAACTGGATCGGAAGTGGAGTAGCCAGAACTCGAGCCCAGGCACTGCTGTATGGGATGTGAGCATCCCAGGCAGCAGTGTGACGGCTGTGCCACACGCCTGCCCCTGGGGAATCTTGTTAACTGTGGCTGAGTGGCCCCGTGGGTCTGAACAAGTGGCTTCCACTCCCCAAGTCCCTGCTCCGCCACAGCACTGTGTGGTGATGAAGATCTTTCATGATAGGAACCGCTTCTTTAGTGCTCGCTGCGTGCCAGACCCTGGTCCGGTTCTGCACAACAGCCCTGCCTGGGAGTCCAGAGCCCCCCCAGCGAGAAAGGGGAAGCTGGCATTCAACCCTGGTCTCGCTTGATCTGAAGCACACACTTGCTCTCTCGCTCACTCACTCTCTCTCGTTGTATATACATAGCATCAAATATACATAGCATCAAGCCGGCCACCTCAGCCATTTCTCAGTGGATGGGTCAGTGGCATCAGCCCCCTTCACACTGCTGGACAACTGTCACCACTCCCCATCTCCAGCCACTCTCTTTTCCCAGTGAAAGCATTTAAAACAAACAAGCAGCGTGACGGTGCCGATTCGACTGTATCCGAACACGGTGTCAGACGGCGGTGTCTGCTTGGCGGGCCCGGTGGGCTCCAGCGTGCGCTGGTCTCAGTTCTGGTGCTGCAGCGCGGTGGCAGCGCCTCCCCAGGGGGAACTTGGAGGCTGCGGCTCCCGTTTCACCCCTGGCCCGTGGAAGGGCTGGCGGCAGAGCGGAGAGGCATCTGGTGCCTGATGGCTCGTGGGGCAGCTAAGCCTTCCGCCTTGTCCCATCCCTGTCTCCGGCTTTGCCGTTGTCTGAGGGACGGTGGGCTTTGGTGCCGCGTGTGCAGCCTTGGGCTGAAACAGAGTCCCCCCAAAAGCAGCAGACTCGGCTCCTGGGAGAGGCCGTGGCTTTTTAAAGGGCTGCTCTCGGAGGTGGGGCCGCTCCTGCTATTTATAGGGCCTGGGAGATTACTCTTCCCGGCTCCCAGTTCCTCGCACGGAGCTGGGCCTGCTCACCGGCTCGGCCGCTGGTGGTCCCTCTGCGGCAGCCCCCCCATCCCGCCCCCCGCCCGGAGAGGGAGCAGGCTCAGAATCTTTCTGAGGAATCGAGGGTGAAGCACAGGCTCTCGCCAGTGCTTAGGGGAAATGCGGCCTTGGTCCTCCCCTCCCCAGCCTGCCGGGAGGGGGGACCCCTTGCGCCCTCGGCCTGTGCCGCCGCCCCGCCTCCGCCGGGCTGCCAGCCGGAGGGATCTTCCTTACCCCAGGCCCGTGGAGCCAGCCCTGGAGACGGTTGGCTCCAAATGCCAGCCTGGTCCCCCCACTGCCAGCCTCTGCCTGGCTGACTCCCCCAGCCGGCTTCGGGTGATGCCACCAGCGCCTGCCAGCCGGGCAAACGTAAGTGGCTTTTGTTTCCTTACAGTGCCAGGGAGTGGTACTGAGATGGCGTAAAAATGGCTTCCAGTAGCCGTTCTGTTCTCTCCCTCTGCCTCTCTCTTGTGCCTCCTCCCCCTCTCTCTCACTGTCTCTCTGTCTTTTGTGGGTTAATTGCTGACAGTGGTACTATTGTTTTGACTGGGACACAGGCATTCTCTTGGCAGAGCCAGGCCTCACATGCCAACTGCCCCCACTTCTGCGTGCACCCTCCCCAGCCCCCGGGGAGCCAGGCTGACACGAAGGGGAAGGGGTCACCGGAGGAAGCAGGCAGGATGTGGCGATGCGCCCCGCCTGCCCCCAGGGGCAGAGCAGACAGAGCGAAGCCCCGGAGGTGAGATGCGCTCAGGCCTTGGCCTTGCGGTGAGCGCAGACCCCGGTGTCAGGCTCCCCCCGGAAACAGCTGGGGAAGCCACTGCCTGTACCGGATGCAGCCTGGGACTACGTCAGAACTGCGGCTTCACCCCACTGGCACCCGGGCGGGCACCAGCAGCCCCCGGTTTCCTTATCTGACGGCTTCCTGGGGACTCTCCTGGGGGCTGAGAGCAACTCTGCATGGAGACAGCTTGGGGCCTTGTCTGGGAGTCCTACCAGCCACGGGTTCTAGGAGAGGGGGTGGGCCCGGTGCGAGCTCTCCAATGTTCCAGCCGGTCAGAACCAGCAGCCTCGGGAGCCGGGAGGAGCTGAGCCTTCTAGCAGGTTCTCTCCTGTCCAGGCACTTTCTTCCTCAAATAGCGTTTAATGAGAAGGCATGTGCATCTGAGTCATGTCCTCCGGTGTGGGAGCTCAGTCTCTCTCTCTCTCTGCTTGGCTCCTTGGGGCTTATGATGTTGAGACTTTCGTCCAGGGCCAAGGCTCCTTGGATCCATCTGGGTACCCCACCTGCCCCAGCCCTAGCGGAGGGGCTGGGAGAAGCAGCTGCCTGCTCAGCTCCCTGCCATGCCCCTGGGAGCAGTCCCCAGAAAGCCCTTGGCCTGCTGAGGGCCAACAATGCCACGCACCGCCCACGCAGCCACACTGAGCTTATCAGCACAGCCCTGTCTTCCTGGGGGTCTGGCCACACCCTTGGCTTCCGTGCTGGGCCAGGGCTTCCAGTCCTCTTTCTCCTCTTGGCTTTGGGGGTTCCTGGGACAGCAGATGATGTATTTCTGGATTTTCCGATCGCTTCTCGGCCTTTTGGCTAAGACCAAGTGTGTGGATTTTCCGGATTGTCTGGGTGTCTGTTCGCTGCGCTGAATAACTGGGACGGAGAGCAGGGAGGACCTTACTGGGGGGCAGGGCGGGTGCCACGAGCGACTGGGCACTGAGTCAGCTGCTCTTCTCTTGCAGGTGGGCTCCCGGCCCCACGCCGTTGCCAATGGCCACGAGTTGTTTGAGGTCTCAGAGGAGAGAGACGAGGAGGTTGCTGCATTTTGCCACATGCTGGATGTGTAAGAGTTGAAGAATGGGGCAGGGGACTTGGGAGGGTTGTGTGGGCTGGGGAGGTGGGTCACCCATTCCAGAACGTTCTTAGGAAAGAAGAGCCATAGTAAGTAAAATTCAGTTCATTGCTGTGGGAATTCCTAAGAAAGAGGTCTATAAAGTGTTTTTTTTATTTTTTTATTTTATCTTTTGACAGGCAGAGTGGACAGTGAGAGAGAGAGAGAGACAGAGAGAAAGGTCTTCCTTTGCCGTTGGTTCACCCTCCAATGGCCACTGTGGCCGGTGCATTGTGGCCGATGCACCACGCTGATCCGAAGCCAGGAGCCAGGTGCTTCTCCTGGTCTCCCATGGGGTGCAGGGCCCAAGCACCTGGGCCATCCTCCACTGCACTCCCTGGCCACAGCAGAGAGCTGGCCTGGAAGAGGGGCAACCGGGACAGAATCCGGCGCCCCAACCGGGACTAGAACCTGGTGTGCCGGCGCCGCAAGGCGGAGAATTAGCCTACTGAGCTGCGACGCCGGACTTTTTTTTTTTTTTTAATCCTTATAAACTTTTTAAATCTTAGAAGTTCCACATTTAAAAGAAATTTTTTATAAACCCATACAAGTGTGATCAGCTGATTTTTTTTTAAAATTATTTATTTATTTAAAAGGCAGAGTTAGAGATGGGGGGCGGGGGGAGGGAGAGGGAGCTTTCATCCACTGGTTCACTCCCCAAATGGCTGCAATGGCTGAAGCTGTGTCAGTCTGAAGCCAGGAGCCAAGAGCTTCCTCCAGGTCTCCCACGTGGGTGCAGGGGCCCAAGGACTTGGGCTGTCCTCCGTTGCTTTCCCAGGCGCATTAGCAGGGAGCTAGATTGGAAGTGGAGTAGCCAGGTCTGAAAATGGCACCCATATGGGATGCTGGCATTGCAGGTGGCGGCTTTACCGGCTACGCCGCAGTGGCAGCCTAAATTTTTTTTTTTTTTTTTTTTTTTTGAGAAAGATATAGACAGCTCCCATCTGCTGGTTCACTCCCGGGATGCTTGCCACAGCCAGGGCTGGGCCAAGCTGACGCTGGGAGCAGGGAACCCAACCCAGGTCTCCCACGTGGGTGGCAGGGATTCTACGTGCACCGTCATCGCTGCCCCCCAGGTCTGTATCAGCAGGCAGCTGGCATGAGGAAGGCGCGGAGCACCCGGTGGAGAATGCTGGCGGCACTGGTGGCAGTTTTAGCTCTGTGCCACAACGCCGACCCCAGATCCCACCTTTTTAACAAAATCCCGAGCCCTCCATCTCACAGTCCGGTTACCCCGATCACCTGAGGCTCTGACCCAGTGGCCCTTTGGAGCAAATGCTCCCAAGTGGAGACAAGCGTGTTATCTGGAACTAAGCCGGCCAGGAAATGGATTCATAGCAGTTCTCTGTTGCTCTTGCATGGAAAGCTTTGTCACTTTGGAGTCATCCCCGCCGTTCCACTGGGGGAAACATTTTGCAACTGTGGTCAATGTGAGAAGCACGGTTTCCCCCGTCCCCATCCTGGTCGGCAGACCTGAGTCTTCCGACTGAGCGGGGACAGAGGGGCCCCTCCTCTGCTGCTGTCCGGAGGCATAGTGAGGTGAGGGTCCTTTCCCTCTCTTGCTGGACAGCCTGCGGTCCGGCTGTGACATCCAGGACTACTCCCTCACCGGCTACGTCTGGAGTGCCGTCACCCCGAGCCCAGAGCACCTGGGGGACGAGGTCAACCTGAAGGTGACCGTGCTGTGTGACAGCCTTCGGGAGCCGCTCACTTTCACCTGCAACTGTAAGTGTGGACCGGAGGAGCCTTCACCCTTGAGTCCCGCCCCCTGGTGGCCCAGCTGTGGGGCCGTGGGGACTCTCCTCTGGGGGACTGGCTCTGCAGCCAGCTTCCCAGGCCCAGCCTGTTTGCCTGCTCTGCCAGGTTGGTGGTGAGACCTGGGAACGCTTAGCTGGGGATGGCGGGTTGGGGTGGGGCAGCTGAACCCCACCTACCCCTAGTGCCCCCTGTCATGGCTCCCCCTGCCTACGCCTCCCAGGTTCCTCCACCGTGGACCTGCTCATTTACCAGACCCTGTGCTACACCCATGATGAGCTGAGGGAAGTGGACGTGGGAGACTTTGTGCTGAAGCCCTGCGGGCTGGAGGAGTTCCTGCAGAAGTGAGTGACAGCTGGGGCCACGCCTGCAGGGGGCAGCGCTGGTTTTCTGCCTGGGAAGGTGGTGAGGGGCTTCCTGGGCGTGGTGTGGGGAGCAGGGCTGGCAGCTCTGCCCCAGCCCCACAGCCAGGACTCCTGCTTTCTGGGCACACTGTCGGCCACGTCGCACTTTCCCCAGGAGCTCCAGCTGCCAGCGGGCTTGGCTGGCTTCCTGTGCCCAAGCTGCTGTGGAAAGAGCTTGGAGCTGGGGTTAGGCAACGTGTAGGTCCTATCTGCAGGCTTCTGCTGGCGGGGGGGACGTGTGCATCTGGGGGCCGGGGCCAGGCTTGTGTCTCCTGTGCTGGAGTCCGTCAGATAGCTTTGTGGCTGGGGGCAGCAGGAGGACCGGGCAGAGGTGCCCTGCGGGACCTGGGAGAGAACTGACAGTTGCTCACTTTCCCTCTTCCCCTGCTGTCCTGGGTATCCTCCCACAGGGGCTCACTTCCAGCTGCTCACCATCCAGTGCTCTCTGCAGAGAGCAGCCTCCCTGGAAAGCCTGGCGTGGGCCAGCTGGGGCACCCCTGTGGCTCTGGAAGGCGGGGCGCAGAGGAGGCCGGGCCGAGGTCCCCACACCCAGGGAGCACAGCTGGCCGGCAGCAGACAGATGAGCTCTGCGTCCCCCCCCCCCCCCCCCCGTTGCTGCAGAGTTGCTCCTGCCCCCCACCCTGGCCCCTTGTGCTCCTGCCCCCCACCCTGGCCCCTCGCGGGAAGCAGGTCTTGGGAACTGGGCCAGGAGAGGCCCGCCTGTGCCTCACTTCTCAGGAGTGCGAGCTCAGGGCCACCCCCACCTTTTCTCTGTCTGGCCTCCGGGCCTGGATGCGGGGGTGCTGTCCAGTGGTCAGGACTGAAGTCCATTTCTTGGCTGACTTCTTCAACCTTAGGGATTTTGGAGGTCCCTCTCTGGCCTCTGGGTCCTCATCTGGACACTGGGGGCAAGGAAAGGCACAGGGCCCTACAGGGCAGAACTCCAGGGACACCGGATGCCATTCAAATCTCCGTGTGCTGCTTGCTCTTGGCCTTGATTTTCCCTGGAGGAATAAGGAGGGTGCTCAATGTGTGGTCTCCTGGCAGAGCGAGCCCCAGGCAGCTACTGTGAAGAAGGTCCCCAGGCCCTGGTCACATCATTATGCTGGCTTGCCATGTCCCCTTGCAAAGCCTGAGTCTCTGAGGGCTGGGTACAGCGGGCTGAGGGTTAAAGGTGGCATCGACCCAATGGGCAGTTGACACATTCCAGCAGGGGAGGGCCAGCCCAAAGCCGGGAGTCTCGGGGCTCTGGCTCAGACACATGCTGGCAGGACCCCCAACCCTGGAGCCCCCACAGGTGTTGCAAGCCCTGTGGTGGAGGAGCCCCGGCGAGGTGGCACAGGGTCCGTGGTCCTCAGGCCTTGCCCATTCTAGAGAAGGTCAGCCAGACCTCCTAGGGGACTGATGCCCACCATCCTCCCACCCAACAGAAGAGCACAGCTCCGGGCCCCTGACGCACGACAGCTGCCCTGGGCCAGGCTGGAAATGGCCCTCTGAGGGTTGGAGAAATCTTGTTTCCAAGGAAGCCCAGGTTTCTGAGCCCTGCCCGTCTCGAGGAGGGGCTGACCCAGGGGAGTGTTGGTCCAGGATGCTGGCTACTCTCAGATAAGAACCTTGAGCCGTCCCAGGAGAGGGCTGGGTTTCCTGCCGCCGCCCCCCGCCCGCCACACTCTTCCTTCCTCTCAGACCTGCCCACCAGGCCCAGCCCCACAGCCCAGCCTCTCCACCCTCGGGTTCTGGCCCACTTCAGTCTTAGCCTGTCGGGGCCCAGACCACCCCGGCGCCTCGGGATGTGGAGAGCCGGCTGGGTGTCAGCTGGACCCGGCCTGGCTTCTGCAAACGGCGCCCCTGTGCTCCGCCTGCCGTTTCTGGCCCAGGTTCCCGGCTCTGCTGAGGCAGGAAGCCCCTTTCCGGCTTCTGTTTCACAGCCGCTGGGTTGGAGGCCTGGAGGTGGGACTCCCCCTGCCCATTCTCCCAGCTCCCTTTCTTTTCTTCTTTGATTTTTTTAGCAAGAATATGGGATCTTAATTTTTTATTATCTTCATTGTACTTGAAAGGCAGAGTGGGGCCGGCGCCGTGGCTCACTAGGCTAATCCTCTCCCTTGTGGTGCCGGCACACCGGGTTCTAGTCCCGGTCGGGGCGCCGGATTCTGTCCCAGTTGCTCCTCTTCCAGGCCAGCTCTCTGTTGTGGCCAGAGAGTGCAGTGGAGGATGGCCCAAGTGCTTGGGCCCTGCACCCGCATGGAGAAGCACCTGGCTCCTGGCTCCTGCCTTCGGGTAGGCGCGGTGCACCGGCCGCAGCGCGCCGGCCGCGGTGGCCATTGGAGGGTGAACCAACGGCAAAGGAAGACCTTTCTCTCTGTCTCTCTGTCTCTCTCACTGTCCACTCTGCCTGTCAAAAAAAAAAAAAAAAAAAAAAAAAAAAAAAAAAAAAAGAAAGAAAGAAAAGAAAGGCAGAGTGACAGAAAGAGAGGCAGAGAGATAGAGAGAGCTCGTCCATCCACTGGTTCATCCCCCGCATGCCTGAAACAGCCAGGGCTGGGCAAGCTGAAGCCAGGAGCCCGGAACCGCATCCAAGCTTCTCACCTGGTGGCAGAAACTTCAGTACTGAAGCCGGCACCTGCTGGCCCTTGGGGTGCACAGGCAGGAAGCTGGGTGCAAAGCCGAGGAGCCAGGACTGGAAGTAGGCACTGGGGTGGGGGCTGTGCGTCGGGGCAGTGACGAAACTGCTGCCTCTGCCTGGGTTCCTTCCTGGGCCAGGGATGATTTGTGGGGAGGAGGGGGCTGGGTTGCCACAGCGCTCCCTGAGCCTCCTCTGCAACAGGGTTCTTTTTTTTTTTTAAACTCAAATTATCTTTTATTCTTTTGGCAAACATCAGATAATATGAGCAAAACTATATTGCTCACTAAAGTAATACACATTCTATTTTGCTTTATACAAGTTGTAAACATATTTAAGTAGAAAAAATTCCTGGCTACGACATATTCCAGAACTCTTGACACACACTGTTCTAAGATGAAACCAAGCTTATGTAACTTCCATAAGACCATCATCATACAGCAAAACTAAATTAGTATATGCTGCTTTTGCATTAACACCTGCCATTTTTTAAAAAAGACTTTTTAAAAAAGATTTATTTATTTATTTGAAAGTCAGAGTTACACAGAGAGAGAAGGAGAGGCAGAGGGAGGGAGAGAGTCTTCCATCCGCTGGTTCACTCTCCAAGTGGCTGCAATGGCCAGAGCTGCACCGATCCGGAGCCAGGAGCTTCCTCCGGGTCTCCCATGTGGATGCAGGGGCCCAAGGACTTGGGCCATCCTCCACTGCTTTCCCAGGACACAGCAGAGAGCTGGACCAGAGAGGAGCAGCTGGGACTAGAACCGCCGTCCATATGGGATGCCGGCACTGCGGACAGTGGCTTTACCCACTACGCCACAGCGCTGGCCCCTAAAAGACTTTTTGGTTATCATTAAAATGATATTTACTTGAAGTTTTATGAATGATCAGAAGCCGATCACACAAACCTAGTTCATAATCATAGTGGTCATTTAAAAATTTGTTAAAATAATAAAAATACAAGTATGAATAAATAATTAAGAAAATTCTAACTTCTTGTTAGAGGGGAAAAAAAAAGCTACCAGTAAGTTTTCTTCCAGATATTTTAGATGTAGGTGGAATTCACAAGTAGGCTACATCAGACTTTTACTGTTAATGCTGATATTTTTATACTATAGCAGCAGATTGTTTCAAAATAAACCCAAAGCGTTTACCATTTTACAATTTAATTTTTTTACACATTTCTGACCCCCAAAAGTTGAGATCAAGTGTCACAAACAGGCAGCCCTCAGAATGTATTTCGTTTGGCCGGCAGAGTGACTCTCTCCTCTCTTGAACTGCAGTCCTTCAGGAGCTGCTCTGGTTGCCGGCAGTCCCTGGTGTGACAGGCGTATGAGACGCACACCTCATTTCACGTCATAAGCCCAATGTTTACTTACAAAAAAATCGATTGCATTCATGGAGCAAATGTCTTATGTTACAAGCATGATGGTAAACCTTACTGTGGTACTTCTGATTTGGGGAAAATTCATCAAACAGAAAAGGTCGCAATTTCCTACTACTTCCTTAACATAACAAAATATCAGACACAGGTATGTATGGATACTGTGTGCTTAGAAAGGATACTGTTATGAGCCCCTGAAATTTGAGCTACACAAATCATTCCTATAGGAAAGTGTTGTAGACCGACTTCACTATGGAGGTCATGGCTCCCAACAGTGGCTGTCAGCCTAAAAACTCTCAGCTTTTTGAGTTGATGGAAAGGCAACATTAATAAGGCTAATAAAGCAACAAGTAACAACGATCTTCATCTAATCTTAAAGGGGAAACATAAAGCGAGAAATCCTCTAAGTTAAATTGGAGGAAAAAAAAAAAAGAGGAAATTGAAATAAATGTGTCCTTGGACCCTTTTTCCTGTGCAAGGTACAGAATAAGAGAGGTCACAAATGTTTCTTGGTGGAGAGGCCACACAGACAGCAATGCAAGGACACACACACACACACACACACAAATTTGTAGTTACAAAGAGAAGCAAGAAATGATGGTGCTAGCTCCAGTCTGACGTTTAAGAAACAGCAAAGAACAAATGAATTAGAAAGACAGTAATCTGCCGGCGCCGCAGCTCACTAGGCTAATCCTCCACCTAGCAGCGCCGGCACACCGGGTTCTAGTTCCGGTCGGGGCGCCGGATTCTGTCCCGGTTGCCCCTCTTCCAGGCCAGCTCTCTGCTGTGGCCCGGGAGTACAGTGGAGGATGGCCCAAATGCTTGGGCCCTGCACCCCACGGGAGACCAGGAGAAGCACCTGGCTCCTGGCTTTGGATCAGCGTGGTGCACCGGCCACAGCGTGCCAGCCGCGGTGGCCATTGGAGGGTGAACCAACAGCAAAGGAAGACCTTTCTCTCTGTCTCTCTCTCTCACTGTCCACTCTGCCTGTCCAAAAAAAAAAAAAAAAAAGACAGTAATCTGTTAGGTCTTTCTAAAGTTATACACAAATAAAAAACTAATCTCTCATTGTTTAGGTTTAAATCCGACAGGGAACACCTATTTGCCTTTGAATTTTTTCTTTGAAGTTAATGACTGATTCTCATCTGAATAAATATTTTTTAAGTTTTTAATTATCAAGGTAAATAAGCTTCTTAACTGCACTGGCATAGGGTTATATCAAAAGCTTCCTTCATTAATCCCCTCAGTACCAAGGTTACTATAATCAAGTTCATTGTATAAGCATTAATTAAATTTGCTATGCAACAGGGTTGTGAGTGCTGGGGCCGGGGTAGTGGGAACAGCCTGTAGGGGGCGTCTCCAGGAAGTCTGTAGAACTGTGAGGGTTCTCCCCATAAGGCAGGGATCGCAGACGTTCAGTGGGGACATCCTGGCCGGCCTCCTGCTGGGTTGGCTTCTTTGCACCTGAGCTGGTGATGTGGGACGAGAGCTTCCGCCTTGGAGCCTGAGCAGTGACCCTCCCATTGGCTCCTTCTACTGAAGCCAAGAGAATGGGGTTTAAACAGCTGCCCCTATTAGCCTGGCTACTCCCCA
Organism: Oryctolagus cuniculus; assembly: GCF_964237555.1. Taxonomy (NCBI): domain Eukaryota; kingdom Metazoa; phylum Chordata; class Mammalia; order Lagomorpha; family Leporidae; genus Oryctolagus; species Oryctolagus cuniculus. The sequence goes on along the minus strand of NC_091444.1, from coordinate 19,902,758 downwards.
CTGTCCCCAGCAGTTCCTGCTCTGCAGGGATCCAGTGATGGTGACACTGGTGGTAATAACCCAGGCGAGTCGATATTTGCACAGACCAAGGATTAAGTGTGTCAGATGGCTTCAGTGCAGGCTGACCTCCGTTCCTTCCCCTGGCACGACCCTAATGTCAGGAGCCACAGCAGGTGCCACCTCCTGCATCTCCACCTTCACCCCGATTCTCTCTTCCCACGGCTCGGGTGGGCCTCTCCCTTCCCGCTGAGCCCCCAGGATGCTAACGGTCTTGTCCCCCTGCCGCACCAGCAAGCATGCCCTGGGCAGCCACGAGTACATTCAGTACTGCCGCAAGTTTGACGTTGACATCCGGTTACAGCTGATGGAGCAGAAGGCCGTACGCAGCGACCTGGCCCGGACGGTTCGTGTGGGGCGTGGTGGGTGGTTGCAGGGGGCTGGGGAGGTAGGGCGTTGGAGGGCAACAGTGAACAGGCGGACAAGAGGTAGGGGCACCGGGCTGGGGTGAGGATGGCACACGTCCGGTGGGCGTGAGGGAGGGGCACTGGGCTGGGGTGAGGATGGCACTGTTCATACACAGGTGAATGATGACCAGAGCCCGTCCACCTTGAACTACCTCGTCCATCTACAAGAGAGGCCAGTCAAACAGACCATCAGCAGGTGAGGGGTGGGGGACGGTCCTGGATGTGGTCCAGAAGGCACCGGGAGAGGCTCCCAGCAGACTCGCCTGCTTTCCTTTCTGTTAGAGCCAAGAGGTCCTTGCAGGTGGCAAGAGCTCCAGTCCTTAGGCTGGCGCCACGGCTCACTAGGCTAATCCTCCGCCTGCGGCGTCGGCACACCAGGTTCTAGTCCCGGTCGGGGCGCAGGATTCTGTCCCAGTTACCCCTCTTCCAGGCCAGCTCTCTGCTGTGGCCAGGGAGTGCAGTGGAGGATGGCCCAGGTGCTTGGGCCCTGCACCCCATGGGAGACCAGGAGAAGCACCTGGCTCCTGGCTTCGGATCAGCGTGGTGCGCTGGCCGCAGCGCGCCGGCTGTGGCAGCCATTGGAAGGTGAACCAACGGCAAAGGAAGACCTTTCTCTCTGTCTGTCTCTCTCACTGTCCACTCTGCCTGTCAAAAAAAAAAAAAAAAAAATTAATGGCAAAAATCATAAAAAAAAAAAAAAGAGCTCCAGTCCAAGAGTCTTGTCAGGCAACATCCATTCTTTTTCCTTTTTTTTTTTTTTTTCTTTCGATTTGAGAGGCAGAGAAAGAGTTAGAGAGAAACAGCTCCTATGGGCCGGTTCACTTGCTAAGTGCCTGCAATGGCCGGGGCTGGGCCAGGCTTCTGAAGCTGGGAGCCAAGAACTCCATCCTGGGGTCCCATGTGGGTGGCAGGGACTCAGCTACTTGAACCATCATCTGCTGCCTCCCAGGGTGCACGTTAGCAGGAAGCTGCATTTGGAAGCAGAGCCTGAACTTGAACCAGAGCACTCCCATGAGGGATGCAGTATTTCCACTGGCGTTGTAACCACTAGGCCAGCTGCCCACCCCCAGCTGCCCACTCCCCTTTCCTCTGGCCATCATACTCTGGGCCAGAGATGGCCAAGTGGGAAGGGCTGTGCCTCTGGTCTTCAAGGGGTGAACACAAAGGGTGGGAACCACTTTAAATCAGGGTCTGATCTGCGAGTGGAGGAGAAGGAGGGCAGGAGGGAGGCTCCTGGGCGGGCCCTGGGTCTTCTGTGACCTCTCCTGTGATTTCTCCCTGCCCCCACCTCCCCAGGCAGGCCCTGAGTCTTCTGTTTGACACCTACCACAACGAGGTGGACGCCTTTCTGCTGGCTGATGTGAGTGCGGCTCCCCTCCCCCACTCTCCTCCCCCCATCCTGGCATCAGCCGGCGCTGAGGGCTCTGGGGAGACACCAGAAATCCGTGCCCAGACACTTCTGTTTATTTCCCGGCTCGTGGGTACACCGAGACTGCTGGCTACTGAGCAGCTGGCAAATAGGTCGAATGGGGTTCTGGTTTTGGGAGAAGGGCTGGGTCAGGACCTGTACCCTGGTCCCGCTCTCTGGAGTGGGGCACGTCCAGAGCTAAGCGACCCAGAGCTGTGCCCCAGCTGCGGCCCCCGAGCGTGCAGTGAGGGGCGTAGTCTCAGTAACCCCTGCTTCAGAGGTGTGTTGTACAGATGTCGCAGGTGGAAACCCCTCAGGTGCAGGAGGACCCGGATGTGCGGCAGGGTGGGCGGGGCTGGAGACCTCCCCACGTGGACTCGCATGGAGTCTGCAGCCTTGGTACCGTGACAATGAGTGTTTGCCCAACATCACGAGCTAAAGGAAGCCTGGCAGTGATCTTCAAGTTCATGGTTATTGGCAGGGCTGGGCACGCTGTCCTGTTCAGCCCTTTGCCCACTGCCGAAGTCCCTTCACCAGCAGCCTCTGGTGGTACGCGTGGGTGACGAGAGGGCGCTCTCTGAACACCTGTCCAGCGCTGGTCTGGCCTGAGCTAGAGGCTGTGCTGGCCCTCAGGAAGCTTGTGTTCTTGTTAGCAAAACGGAAGAGTCACGTAAAACTAAGCAAATGGGCAGAGCTGCCTGGCAGAGAGACTCGGAGGGTACACGGTGGGGGCGGCTCCCCTGTGAAGCCGGTAGGGCATGGACGCGGGTCATCGGGCCGGGTGGGGTGGGAAGTGAGGAAGCTGCAGGAGCCCACGGGCAGGGGAAGGCGGGGTGGGGGCGGGGTGTCGGGTCTAAGGACTGAGATGAGATTTGGGAATTCTACGTGAGGTTATGAGAAGTGAGTCAGTGGGCAGGCAGGGCCTTGCATGGAGGGCCAGGTCCCATTGACTGTGTGTGAGTGTGGGAGGCTGTTGCTGGCGGGAGGCTGGCCAGAGCATTTGCTGGTGTTGGATATTGGTCTCTGAAGCATGGGTTCTGCTAGGTATTTTGGAGGGTCGTGACCCCCCACTCATTTCTCCAAAGACCTTGGGGGCTGGGGGCTGGGAGCCCTCACTGGGCCGCTGCTTGCTTGCTCGCTTGCAGGGGGACTTCCCGCTGAAGGCCGACCGGGTGGTCCAGTCCGTCAAGGCCATCTGCAACGCCCTGGCTGCCGTGGAAACGCCTGAGATCACCAGCGCCCTCAACCAGCTGCCCCCCTGCCCTTCCCGCATGCAGCCCACGATCCAGAAGGTACAGGGGCCGGGCGCCGGCTGGGGAGGGGGGAGCAGCCCTGCCGGCCACCCGAGCTGCCACTGCTCCGTGCCCCCGTGCACGCTGGCTACGAAGCCTCTCCCCGCCATCCGCCTTTTATGTCCGAGTGCTTCAGTCCCGTGGGCCCTAGCATAACGTTTGCCAAGCGTGGCCCCTCTTCCTGGGGCTGAGGACCAGCGAGGGCCTGCCCCTGGGCCTGCTGGGCTTGGGCCTACAGTTTGAGGATCCATCAGGGTGCAAACCAGGCCGGGAGGAACATCCCCGCCGAGAGGGGTCTCCATGCCAGCGCCGGGGCCACGGCTGTCTGCAGCTGAGTGGCCTCTCACCTGGCGGGACACTGACCATTTCCACCTTCTGTCCCCTCGTCCTGACCATCACAGAGCCTGGGGCAGCCCTGCGCCTCCCATTTCAGCCCAGTCCGGCCCAGACGGCCCCGGCTGTGACACCAGAGGCTAGGGCTCTGCAGCCCATTCCCTCTCCTTTTTCCCCAACAGGACCCCAGCGTCTTGGCTGTACGGGAAAACCGAGGTGAGGGGGCTCCTGTCCACCTGTGTCAGGCAGCTGCAGCGGTGGCTCTGCAGGCTTCTTTTCTCCTGGGCCTCTGCACTTGCGTGTTTGAGTTCACTGCTGCATGTGTGCGCATGTGTGTGCGCACGTGTGCTGGAGAGCACACTCCTTCCCACCACGCGCTTTCTCCTCTTTCTTCCATGTCATTGCCCCTGATGTCCCCAGGGGAGGGTGACAAGGTGGCATAATGTGGGCGTGGGGGCGGGCGAGGCTGCACGTGTCCACTGGGCTGCCCACAGCCCTGTGATTCCAGTCTGGAGTGGGTTGAGGAGGGACTTTTCCCTAGGATTCTCCCCCTGAGCCCTGCGAGCAGGACTTTGCTCTCAAAGTCCCCTCTCGCTGGGATCCCTACTGTGGCCCTCACAGTGCCTCCCGCATAGCCTGGGACCAGCGCGTCATCGGCAGCATCCTCTCTTTGGAAGAACTCGGCGGTTGTTATCACTGTCATTTCCTAAAAGGCAGGACCTCTTAGCACTAAATAAGTAACAATGCATAAAAATGAAGAGCGTGTTTAAAACTGAACAGTTATCACTCTAGGAAAAGCTCACGGCCCCAAAGATGGGGGAGCTTGGTCATGGCTGTTAGAGACGGTCTGGCATTTGGGGACCCCCGGTGCTAGGCTGTCCCCTCCTCGCCAGTGCCATGGCAACGAGATGGGGCCGGTGGAGGCCTCACGAGCGTCCCTTCCGATGCCTCCCTGCCACAGAGAAGGTCGTGGAAGCGCTGACGGCTGCCATCCTGGACCTGGTGGAGCTGTACTGCAACACGTTCAACGCAGACTTCCAGACGGTGGCGCCCGGGAGCCGCAAGCACGCCCTGGTGCAGGAGGCCTGCCATTTCTCCGGGGCCCTGGCCTTCACCGTCTACGCCACCCACCGCATCCCCATCACTTGGGTCGCCAGGTGAGCCGGGCCGAGGGGCCCCCCGGGCCAGCTGAGCTGGACTCCCGTGCCCCCTCCTTGCCCGCACCTGACCTCGCCAGCCTCACTCTTGGGATGCCTGGCTCTGTGGGACTGAGGGGTGAGCCGAGTGCCCGAGGGGCACCTGGGCCAGGCTGTCCCTGAGGAGGAGAGAGCGGGTCCCCTAGGAGACTCCGAGCCCAGCCGCTGCCATTCCCTCTGGCTCCGCGTCCCTGCCCCCGCCAGGTCCATGGCCAGCTGAGGGAGACGGGCGACAGATGGCCTGTTCCCAGAGAGTGACTGCGCTCCCCTGTGGGTGCACAATGGGCGGGGCGGGGAGGTGGGGGTGACCCTTTGTCTGGGGTTCCCCAGGCTGCAGGGGTGGGTGGAGGAGCAAGATCGCTGGGAATCCTCAGCTCCTCTGCTGGGTCCCCGGCCTGGGGCAACAGGCCCTGTGCACCCCCTCCCCTGCCCCCTCCCCTCCTCTTCCCCTCATCTCTTTGTTCCTCCCTTAATGTATTCCTCTGGGCGGTTGGCTGGGAACAAAGGAGGCAGCCTGGGAAACCCAGGCCTTCTCTGACCTCTTCTGTCAGGCACCTGTCACGAGCCACAGGGACCCCCATGTGTTGGCATTCATGGTGGCATATGTTGCTTTCCTCCCCTGCCCATGTATGCACACAACACACGCCTATGCACATACCGACACACACGTGCCCACATGCATGTATGCACACACATACTTGGATGCACACACGCATGCCTGTGTACACGTACACACCCACATGCACACACAGGCACCTGACTCTAAGGAGGAGGCTGCAAGGCCAGTTCCATGGAAGGAAAAGAAGCCATTGCTAAGCATGGAGGGTGTGACGGGGCCAAGGGACCCAGGTTGAGCTGCGGGTCGCTGAGCCAATGTCCGGAAATCAGCCGGGCTGCCCGCTGCCCTGGCCCCTGACTGAGAGGGGTCTTGCGGGGGACATGGGGTTTGCCCTTCGGGAGACACACAGGTTCGGGTGGCTGAGTCGGGTTTGGGAGTGGCTGTGCTGACCCGCTCCCTCTCCTCTGTAGCTATGAAGATTTCTACCTCTCCTGCTCCCTCAGCCACGGCGGCAAGGAGCTGTGCAGCCCGCTGCAGACCCGAAGGGTTCACTTCTCCAAGTACCTGTTCCACCTCATTGTCTGGGACCAGCAGTAAGCCCTCCCCTGGGGTGGGGCGGGGCGGGGTGGGGCGGGGCCAGGCCACTGCGCACCTGCTCACCCTCAGGAGCGGCCCTGGGGGTCAGATCAGCAGGCCAGGACTGTGGGTGCGCGCCTGTATTAAACCTGGGGCTCTGGTGCTAGCCCTGAGCTGACAAGCCGTTCAGCTTTGGGGGTGCGTATTTCTATGCCCGAGCTATGTGAGGATGCGCGAAGGACCGTGTAAATGCAAGCCGTCGATTTCGATAGTGCTTCACTGTTGTGATCCGGCTCCCTTCCTCCCAGGGTGTCCTTAGAACCGAGGGAGGAGCCGGTGCTCTCGGCTGCTCAGGTCGGGGGAGTTGGCCAGCGGGGGGAGCATAGGCTTGGAGCCGCAGGCCCTGACCCTCATCTCGTGTTCTCTCCGGCTGGCTCTCGGGCTCTCACACCGGTACACCTGCTGAACTCGGAGGTGGTTGCAGTCCGGAAACGAGAGAGGCAGGTCGTGATTGGCAGTGTGAGGCCACAGCACAGGGTGGCAGCAATCGCCGTTTCTGACCCATAATTGGGTGTCAGGAAGGGAGTGGAGGAGGGGGTGCCCCAGAGGGTGGCGTGGCGGGCGTTTGCGGGCCCCGTGCCCTGACTGTGGTGCTCTGTCCTCCTCCAGACGGTCAGCAAGCTGTCACTTCCCCAGGCTGTCTGTTTCTGCACCTGCGTTTGCAGCAGCTCTGCAGTCGGGGTGCTGGGAGTGCACGGGGAGGGGACAGATGCAAGGGGCCGAGACAGGTGGAGGAAGAGCCGAGGCGGTGCCGGCAGGGGTGGGTCCCTTTGCACGTGGACATCAGGGCACGTGGAGCCTTCCCTGTTCCTCACACATCGGCCATACGGGTGTAACCACAGCCAGGCCAAGAGACTCCCCGTGGAGGCAGTCAGTGTGGCTCCTGCGTTTCACGGTCCCTGCGGGCCTCTCTTTTTGCCGCCGTCAAGTTGTGCCTTTCTGTGTTCTGGAGGACCCCCAAATTTGGCCTTGGGTCTTTTCCCCGTCTGCCCGGTGGTCCCCTTCCACTCCCATGGAGATGTCGCCTTGATCCTAGAGGGCAGTCCCTTCTCACTTAGAGCTCTGCAGAGGGCGCCATCTCCACCCTGCCTGTCCTGGTGCCCCGGGGAGGTCTCTTGGTCCTTCACGGTCAAGACCAAGCCGCTTGGGAGGAGGCCTCCATGTGGCTCTGGGCCAGGCGCCCTCTCCTTACTGGAGGTCACCCAACCTGGAGTGGCCAGGACAGCAGGTCTACCGCAGTGCTGTGTGAGGTGTGCTTAGGGCACTGCGGGTTAAGTACTCGGCTTCCTTCTTCATCGTCGTCCTGGGAGCCGCTTTCTCTGTTCCAGGTGACGGCCGGGCGGCTGATCCATGTACGTGAAAACATGGGGTGTGTGGCCCAGCTCCTGTGCAGGCCCCGCCGTGTGCACACCCCACACAAGGTGTTCCCCTCTTCCCTGACGAGAGTGAGGTGCACAGACCTGAGTGAAGCTGCCCAGGGTTGTGAGTGGTGGCACCAGGAAACCAGCACATTCCAGGACTCCTTCCTGTAGGAGGCGGCATCTGTGATGTGACGCCGAGGAATGAATTGTAGGAAGCAGAGGGGTTTCTCCAGCAGGGAGTTAAGTTCAAGGCCTGGTTATCCTGACGGACCCAGGAGGAGGTCTGTGGGAAGGTTCTAGAATTCCAGATAGGCCTGAGCACTGAGGGGACGTGGTCTGGGCTGGCCGTGGGCCCCTTTCCCTCTGGACACGATCCTGGAAGGTGCTCGGGACTCGCTCCCTGTCCCCTCTGCTGTGGGTCAGCTGACCCCTTCGCACTGCAGCTTCAGGGATCAGCTAACGAGATCTCAAAATAGGCCCAGCCGCCAGGGCCGGTCACCTCCAGCCAAGCCCAGCCCCGGCCTCGCTGGCTGCTGGAGGGCCCTAATTTTAGGGTCGAGGCAGCTGGGGCCGAGCAGGGCCGTGCCAGTCTCTGGCAGGCGGGCGGATGGGTGGGAGGGCCTCGCCGGGGCAGAGTCCCCGGAGGAGCGAGGGCAGCGGGCAGGGAGGCTGCTTTCTCGCGAAGCTGCTGACCTTGGGGTGGCCGCCCTGCCTCTGGGACCCGGGGCTGGCCAGGAGGGTGTGACTGTGTGGATTTTGGCCTGGGGCCGGCTTCCAGGAAAGGTAACTGTGGGTCCTCCCTCTGTTTCCAAGGCTCCTGATCCTGAACTTGAAGGGCGTGGCTGGGCGTGACTCAGGGGGAGTGGTGGGCTTTGTGTCTGGTTTCCTGGGCCCTGCCAATTGGCCTTGTCCCAGCCCAGGGCCTTCGAAACCTCTTCTTCTTATCCCCGTGCCTTTGAGCGTGTTTGGGGCAAGCGCAGACCTGAGGACAGGTGGGAGAGGTGCGGCGGGGTAGGGGTGAGCAAGGCTGGCGTACGGGGTGCTTCCTCCTGGTGGCTCTCAGCAGCCTCAAGTCGGGGAGGCATGGGAACTGCGGATGGAATAGGGGACGGGAGCAGCCCTGGACACTCCCTGGCCCTCCTCCCCCCAGTCCTGAAGCCAGAGGCGGAGCCTGGCTCCAGTGTGGGGCGTGTGGGACAGCTGCCACCTGGGCTGTTGTTCTGACCATGTGCAGCCTGTAGGCAGGGACCCCCTGCCTCACCCCGAGGGGCTCCAAGGACATCAGCAGGTGCTTTCCAGGCCTCCCGAGGAGGTTCCCTTTGGGGCCTGGTCTCAGAGAGGAAGGCCCAGCTCCCCGCCTGCGCTTGAGGGTGCCCCCTCCTGACTCACGTCCTGTCCTCCCCAGGATCTGCTTCCCAGTGCAGGTGAACCGGCTGCCTCGGGAGACCCTGCTGTGTGCCACTCTCTATGCACTGCCCATCCCCCCGCCCGGGAGCTCCTCAGAGGCCAATAAGCAGCGACGGGTGCCCGAAGCCCTGGGCTGGGTCACCACCCCGCTCTTCAACTTCAGGCAGTATGTGAGCCCCAGCACAGCTGCGACCCGGGCTTGGGAGGGAGGGCTGGGAAGAGAGACGGGGCTAGTGACCAGGACTGTCGGCGTAGGCAAGAACCCTGGGCAGGGCTGGCAGCACACGGCCGCTGGGTGGCACACCGAAGCAGGTTGTCCTGCCTTGCCACCCGGCATCCGGCCCAACCCCCGTCTCAGGGAGTATCCCTGCCCCCAGGCCTGCAGACCAGGTGTGGTGCCTCCTGGAGGGGGCGGGCTTTCATAGGATGTGGAAGGAGGCAGAGGCCGTGGTCTGTGGGGCGAATGAGAGAGATGGGAGTTCAGTGGTGGCTTCCAAAGAGGAAGCAGGTTTGGGATTGGAGGAGCAGGTGGGAGACCCTCTGCTTAGCCGGTGGGTTTGTTGGCACGCGCCACCCTCCCTCCTCCTTAGGGTCCTGACCTGTGGCCGGAAGCTTCTGGGCTTGTGGCCAGCGACACAGGAAAACCCCAGTGCCCGTTGGAGCGCTCCTAACTTCCACCAGCCGGACAGTGTCATCCTGCAGGTGAGACTCCGCTGGAGCCAGCTGCAGGCTTCCCCCCTTACACTGGGGCCTGGGACTCAGCATGGGAGGACGGTGTGCTGGGAGCCGCAGGGTAAATGTGGTTAGAAGCTCGGGGGTCCCCGGCTCCCAACTCCTGCAGGTTCCCTTTGGTTTCAAGGAGTCCGCATGTAGGGTCTGAGGCCTGCCCCATCCTGGGGAGTCCCTTGTATTGACCCCTCACCCTTGTGATCAAGGCTCAGCTGCCCCCTCCCCCTGGCCAGTCACTCTGCGCTTTGTAGGGTGGACCCATTGTCCTAGGGGAGGAGGAAGAGCTGGCCAGGTCCAAGGTCCAGGTCCTGCTTCCTGGTTCCCCTTTCTGTGGTCCTGAGAGTCTTTGCTACAGAGCATGGAGTATCAGAGTCCTTAATGAAATCGAAATGGCATCAAATGAAAGCTGCCTGAGGCGGGTTTCTGTTTTTCATTTTATTTAGTTAGTTTATTTAAGAGACGGCCAAAGAGAGAGTTTCTGTCTGCTGGCTCACTACTCAAATGCCCACAAAGGTTAGGAACGGGCCAGGCCAGATCCGGGAGCTGAGAACCCAACTGCTTGAGCTGCCTCCCAGGGTGCACGTTAGCCATGAAGCTGGACTCGCACAGGCACTGCGAGGGGGGTGCAGGTGTCCCGAGCACCCTCCTAACTCTTAGGTCAAACGGCTGCTCCAAGGCAGGAGCCTTGTCTGTCTCCCTCACTGCCCTGTGCCCAGGGCCTAGAACAATGCCCGGCATGAGCTAGGGTTCAACCAGCAATTCCAGAAGGAGGGAAAGTAGGACACCCTTGGAGAAGAGGCTCACTGAGCTCTGAACCCACTGTAGCCAGGTGGACATCTGGTGTCCCAGGCCCTAGGGTTGGTAGGGCCCTTACCCAGCTCATGGTCCTGCCTCCTCCCCGCTGCTCACTGGTTCTGGGCTGGGGCCCATCCCTTCCCCTGGCTCTGTCTCAACCCAGCCACTTCCTCCCTGGTTCTTTTCCCCTCTTTTGCTTCCTTCCCAGTTCCTGCTGGAAGGGAGTTTGGGGCTCCCCGAGTCCACCTGGGTCATGTGTTTTATGCAGAGCCAGAGGGGAAGGGAGGTGGGAGCAAGGCGGGAAAGTGGGCAGCCAGCCAGTGGGGGCCCCGTTCATGCCGTCTCTTCTCTCCCCTCTCTCATCCCCCGCCCCCAGATTGACTTCCCCACCTCGGCCTTTGACATCAAGTTCACCAGCCCCCCTGGAGACGAGTTCAGCCCCCGCTATGAGTTTGGGAGCCTCCGGGAGGAAGACCAGCGGAAGCTCCAGGACATCATGCGCAAGGAGTCCCTGTACTGGTGAGGCCCCGGGAGTCTGCGTCGGTCCTTCTGACCTCCACCTGCCAGGCCCTGGCCCCTGTCCTGCTGTGCGAGTTGGGGTACTGGGGGGGGCATCACCACCTAGGCAGGAAGCGGTGCGGCCCCAGGCCTTTCTCAGTGAGCTGACAGTAGGACAAGTAGAGAGGTCAGGTCCGGAAATTAGACCCGGGAATGCGCCTTCCCCCACTGGGGGGCCTGAGCCAGGCACAGCCACCTCAGAGGACCTGAGCTGTGACCCACACCCCAGATGTGCCATCGACGGCTTGCATTGGCCATCCTCACCTCCCTGCCCCCACATCCTGCCCCTTCCACGCCTACAGGCTTGGCATATTTCTGTCCCCGTCACTTTCCGAAAAAGGATCAGGTGTCAAGGCCAGCTGGCGGCTCTCGCGTGAGCCAGGGCTGATCTCATCCTCCGGGCTGCTGCTTCCATCAGGACTGGAGAAGGAGGGCTGAGATGGGAGAGCCGCATGGGCGGGTGTGGTTGAGGCCCCTGCGCAGCCTGCACTCTAAATTCAGCGTCCACCTTGCTGGCCCCTGCAGAGCCCCGTGCACCTGCTGGGTGTGGGTGGGGGAAAACACCTGCAGCTGCGTTCCTCTCCCTCCCTCCCGTCCCACCCCGGGGGGAGCCCAGCGACTGCTAAATTTCTGCCCCCTCTTCTCTGCTGACCCCTCGCTTCATCAGCTCCTCCCTCGTCCCATCAGACACCTGATCCTAGGCCAGGCCGATGAGCTCAGGGCCTACACAGCTGCCAGCTGCACTTCCGCACTTGAAAATTGCTAAAAAGCTCTCCCAGAAAGCACAGGAGCGAGCTCTTATAGCAGGGGTGTTGAGAGGTGCAGATATGCAGTGACAAAAACAGAAACAGAGGCACACATAAAAGGAGAACTGGAGGCATGATGACCGAAGGGTATGGTTATTACATGAAACAAGAGATTGGTTTGGGGCTGGCACTGTGGCATGGCGGGTGAAGCCACCACGTGCGAAGCCAGCATCCCGTGTGGGAACCGGTTTGTGGCCCGGCTGCTCCACTTCCGCTCCAGCCCTCTGCTGGTGGCCCAGGTACTTGGGCCCCTGCACCCCACGTGGAGAACCTGGAAGAAGCTCCTGGCTTTGGCCTGATCCAGTCAGCTTTCTCAGTGTCTCTTCCTCTCTCTCTGTAGTTCTTTCAGATGAATAATTTTTTAAAAAAATTATTAGTTTGATCATATTTTCTTTTTTAAAAATATTTATTTTAAATATTTATTTGAAAGAGAGAGGGGGGGGATCTTCCATGTGCTGGCTCACTCCCCAAATTACTGCAACAGCCAGAGCTGGACCAGACCGAAGCCAGGAGCCAGGAGCTTCATCTGTGTCTCCCATGTGGTTGCAGGGGCCCAAGCACTTGGGCCACCTTCTGCTGCTTTCCCAGGTGCATTAGCAGGGAGCTGGATTGGAAGTGGAGCAGCTGGGACTCGAACTGGCGCCCATATGGGATGCGGGGGTCACAGGCAGCATCTCTCCCACTATGCCACAGCATCGATGCCTAGCTTGACCACATTTTCAAGCCTCTGAGCCTTCCCAGACCCTCGGTGCCTTCTTTTCTCTCACCCAGGTTACTGTTCTGTTTTAGTGTTTCTGCTCATGTTGTGTCTGTAGTCCTGGAAGGTGAAGTTGTGAGTTACTGAGTGTGCAATAAAGGTTGAAAAAAACCAACCTGACAGGTGGCCACTGGAGGCGCTCAGCAGCCCAGACCCTGCGGGGACCACTGCCCCCTGGTGGTTCCACGTGGGCCTGGTGCCCCAAGGGCATCCCCTGAAGGAGCAGCCGAGGGGGTGCCCCAGGCCCACAGGTTCTGAGCATCCTCGGATGGAATCCGAGGTTTTGGCCCCTCTTCCCAAGCCTGGCTCCGCCCAGGAATCACCTGGCTTCCCCAGGCATTCCGAAAGAGTAGGTGGTGGGTGCGACTGGGGCGGGGCCTGCAGCGGAGTTGGGGCGACTTTGCCCTCTCGCCCCACCCACCCCGCCCCGCAGGCTCACGGAGGCCGACAGGAAGCGCCTGTGGGAGAAGCGCTATTACTGCCACTCGGAGGTGAGCTCCCTCCCCCTGGTGCTCGCCAGCGCCCCCAGCTGGGAGTGGGCCTGCCTGCCGGACGTCTATGCCCTCCTGAAGCAGTGGACGCCCATGAACCACCAGGATGCCCTGGGGCTCCTGCACGCCACGTGAGTTCCAGCACCCACCTTTCCCGCCTGGTTCCTGGCACTGCCCATCCTGGCCCCAGCCAGCCCCACGGTTGGGCGGGGGGGGGGGGGGAGTGTGGAGGGGGCGTGCATATCCTGGACTTTTCTCTTTTGCCTTTTTGCTTTCTCTGTGTCTGCCCTTCCCCTTCCCCGCCCCCTCCCTCCCAGTGTTGTTATAAAATTGAAAAACAGAACCAGCTGGAGTCAGGAGCCAGAAGTCAGGGACTCCATCCAGGTTTCCTACGTAGGGGCAGGAACCCAAGCTTTGGGGCTGCCCTCTGCTGCCTTCCCAGGCGCAGCAGCAGGGAGCTGGATTGGAAGTGGAGCAGCTGGGACTTGGGCCAGCACTCCCATCTGGGATGCCGCCCACCCTTGTTGCAAGTGTCGGCTTAACCTGCTGCACACGATGCTCTCCATGGCCTGGCTTGCTGTGTCACGTGATTGTCCCTCTGCCCATCCATCAACCCATCTTTTTATGCATCTTGAAATACATTGCAGAAAGCCCTCACCTCCTTACTGGACCTCAGTATTTCATTTTTTTTTTTCCTTTTGGAGGAAGAGTTTTGACAGATGCATAAACCTGTGAAGGCCAAACCCCTGTCATTTGGTTCTGTTGGAAGAGTGCTCTCTTCCCTCTTCCCCCGAAGGGTTCACGGGGACACAGGCCCCAGGCTTGGCCCCCTAGGCTGCCTTTCCTCGATGGGACCAGGATTCCTGGCTTAGTTCCTTGCCTCTCTGTAATCAGAACTTTTGAAGCAGCCGTGGTGCCGCTACACTGATTCTGCCAGGCAGGTGGGGGAGTAGTATGGGCTTCCATAAAAACCCTGCACCCAAGGATGTCCCCCAGACGAGGGCGTGGCCCTCTGCTGCTCTTCCCTGGCCTGGGGTAGACTGATGTGGCAGGGGGTGGGGGTGCCATCCAGAGAGGGTGCCGACTCCTCTGCTGGCTTTGGCAGGCTCTGGGGGCCCCTGCAGCCCACTGTGTAGGGGTCTAGCTCCCTGCTGGCCTCAGAGCCTGCAGGCCGGGCGTCAGGGCACTGGCTCCTGTTTTGCAGTTTTCCCGACCAGGAGGTACGACGCATGGCCGTGCAGTGGATCGGCTCGCTCGCTGATGCCGAGCTGCTGGACTACTTGCCCCAGCTGGTGCAGGTGGGTGGGCTGGCCCTCTGCACCTGCTGCCCCGCCCTCCGCACCTGCTGCCCCGCCCCACGGCCCAGTACCTCTGAGAACCCAGGGTGCCCTGCGGGACCAGTAGAGCCTCACGCCACCTCTCCCTCTGCCCCGGCCAGGCCCTGAAGTACGAGTGCTACCTGGACAGCCCCTTGGTGCGCTTCCTGCTGAAACGGGCCGTGTCGGACTTGCGAGTCACTCACTACTTCTTCTGGTAAAGCTGCGCGTGCCCCTTGGCATGCCGGGCGAGTGGCCGGGTTGTCCCAGCCGCCTTTCCCTGTGGCCGTGGAGGCGCATCTTTTCCTTGGGGTCTCAGTGCACCCCGGGAACATGGGGCGGGCCGTCCCTGTCCCTCCCTGCCGCCTGCACGTGGCAGAGATGTGGAGCAGAGAGGAGACATAGAGGGCTTTGAGCACTGCTGGAAAAGGTGGGTGGGGGCCTTGGTCTGGTGTTCAGACCCTGGTTAAGATGCCTGCGTCCCTTATTGGAATGCCCCGCCCCCAAATCCAGCTTCCCGCAGAGACAGCAGGCGATGGCCCCAGTCGTGGGGTCCTTGCTACCCACGCTGGGGACCCGGATTGAATTCCTGGCTCCTGGCTTCAGCCCCCTTGCTGATGCAGGCATTTGGGGGCGGGGGGTGAACTAGCAGGTGGAAGCTCTCTCTTTATGATTGTGTCTGTCTCTGCCTATTAAATAAATTATTTTAAATAAAAGTAAAGAAAGAAGGCACCGCCTGGGACAGCCTGTGTAGGGGCTGTGCTTAAAGAGGAATTTCTGCTCCCAAGTTTGGGGTGGGTTTTCCGGGAGTTGGAGCGGGCGGTGGCCCTGCGCTCCTGGCATCTGGGAGGAGTGGTGACCCCACGCCCCCTGCCTGCCAGGTTGCTGAAAGACGGCCTCAAGGACTCCCAGTTCAGCATCCGGTACCAGTACCTGCTGGCAGCCTTGCTGTGCTGCTGCGGCAAGGGGCTACGCGAGGAGTTCAACCGCCAGTGCTGGCTCGTCAACACCCTGGCTAAACTGGCCCAGAACATACGGGAGACCGCCCCGTCCGCACGGCAGGTGAGCGAGCCTGGCGGGGGGAGCCCTGGAGGAGGCGACTCCGTCACAGGCAGACCGCAGCTCGGTTGTTTAAGTTGTACACTGCTCAAGAACAGCCCGCAGAGGGGCAAGTGAGAGTTGAAGTCCAGTTATGTTTTGGTCACTGAGCTGTAAGCCCTGCTACCCAGAGGAGACCCCTTCGTCTGTGGGCACAGAGCCCTTATGAGGCCAACACGGGCCTACTTGCTTATCTTCCAAAGCTGGGAAATGTTACATTTTAGTCCCGGGTGATGGCTTTCCTTGGCACAAGGCTGAGCCACACTCACCCCTGGAGACACAGCCTGCCCTGCCCGTTGTGTGGCCAGCTTCCCCTGTCCCATCAGGACACCGGTGTGTGTGTGTGTGGGGGGTTCTCCCACTTCAGGGCCTCCTGGAGGTGGTTCCCTAGCAACCACGACTGAGACCCGCCTCCCCAGGAAGCCTGGTCACCCTGCTGTCCCTCCCCCGCCCTCTCAGGGGATCCTCCGCACCGGCCTGGAGGAGGTGAGGCAGTTCTTCGCCCTCAATGGCTCGTGCCGCCTGCCGCTCAGCCCCAGTCTGCTGGTGAAGGGAATCGTGCCCAGAGTGAGTGGCGGGTGCACCTGGGCCCTCCGAGGGGGCAGGGCTGGGCAGGCATGGTCCCCACTGAGCCAGCTGTGGAGAGACGAGAGGCAGAAGGGCGTGCACGGACTTCCCCCGAGCCGAGCAGGGTGGAGGGCCTGGCTGGGCACGTCGCTCCCTGATGATGCCGGGGATGGTGGCACGGTCATCGCTCGTTTACCAAGACTCTGCCCACCACGGTTCTAAGCGCTCCACGTGGGCCTTTGCGTTTCATCTTCACAACTCTTATGAAGTCGGTACTATTGTCACCCCATTTTACAGAGGGGCAAGCTGAGGTTTAGGGGGCCATGTGTCGTGGGCACAGTGAGCTCCAAGTGGGATGGGAGCTCCGAGGCCAGAGCTGAAGTCTTAACAAACAGATGGTGGCTGGAAGAGGGCAGGGGAGGGATCTGGGGTCCTGGGAGAGTGGGGAGACCCGGGGGCGGGGTCTCGGCTGCATCCGGCCCCGGGCATGGCCGTGCTGACCCCGGCAGGACACGCTCTGCCCGGCAGGACTGCTCCTACTTCAACTCCAACGCGGTCCCCCTCAAGCTCTCCTTCCAGAATGTGGATCCGCTGGGTGAGAACATCCGTGTCATCTTCAAGGTGAGCCCGGGCCTGGGGGCACGAGGGGAGGGGGAGAGGAGCCCAGGGCAGCTCTGGTGCCGCCATTTCAGGCTGCCTCTCAGCGGAGGAGAGGGGGGTCCCTAACTCTGCGTGGCTCCAGAACGCCGAGCACGGTGTATTAGGGGAGCAGCTGACAGCCCGGGGTGCAGAAGTGCTGTCTCTTGGTTTAAAGATTTATTATTTATTTGAAAGGCAAAGAGAGAGAGAGAGAGAGAGAGAGAATCTTCCAACTCTGGTTCACTCCCCAAATGGCCGTAGTGGCCGGGGAAAATGGCTGCAGTGGTCAAAGCCAGGAGTCAGGAGCTCCATCCGGGTCTCCCACGTGGCCAGCAGGGGCCCAAGCGCTTGGCCATCTTTTGCTGCTTCCCCAAGCCATTAGCAGGGCGCTGGTCCTACAAGATGCTGACGTCACAGGCGGCAGCTCAACCCACTGCACCACCACTCCTGACCCCTGAAGTGCTTTCTAGGAGCCACCCAGCAGTGCAGTGGGTGAGGTAGTGACCTGCTTGTCTCCCGGGGTATTCAAGTGGAGACTGAGAGACCATGCGGCAGGGGCACGGAGGAGGAAGTTAGATGGGTGGCATTCTGATGCAGTGGGCTAAGTCACTGCTTGGGCTGCCTGCATCCCATCTCAAGTCCCAGCCCCTCTTCTTCTAGTCCAGCTTCCTGCTAATGCATTCCGGGAGGCAGCAGGTGATGGCTCAAGTGCTTGGGCTGCAGTCTGGCTCAGCCGTGGCTGTTGCGGGTATTTGGGGAGTGAATCAGCAGAAGGAAGATTCTCTCTGTCTCTCTCAGTCTGTCACTCTGCCTTTCAAGTAAGTAAATAAACAAACAAACAAAAACCCAAAAGGCATACCTGGTGTTGGGTGGGCTGGCGAGCCCTAAGTTCCCTCCTATCTGGTACCTCCACGGTTCTGAGACGTGCTGGTCTCAGAGCACGCCATGGAGTGGGGCGACCCGACGCCGTGGCAGCCTGTACCTGTGCTGTGCAGATGTGCCGAAGCCGGGGTGCACACAGTTTTCTGCAAGGCCTGAGAGTCGGGGGGCCACATGTGGGAGAGAGATGGAGGGAAGCGCAGGGCAGTGTGTAAAGCCAGGGCGACCCGCCCCTGGCTCTGACCCTCCTGTCCCCGTAGCTGGGGGCAGGTGGGAGGTGGCGGGTGCGGGGGATGGGGTCTGGTCACGCTCTCCCTCCTCGCAGTGCGGGGACGACCTCCGCCAGGACATGCTCACCCTGCAGATGATCCGCATCATGAGCAAGATCTGGGTGCAGGAGGGGCTGGACATGCGCATGGTCATCTTCCGCTGCTTCTCCACTGGCCGGGGCAGAGGTCAGCCGGGAGCCGGGCCCGGGGCGGGGGGGAGGGCGGGGGGAGTGTAGGCTGTGGAACCTGATTCAGACAAACCCTCTGTAAAGAACTGTTTTTGAGATGGCCGCGGGGAACTGGGATGTAGTGTGGGTCAGACTGGTTTAAGGAATGATTGATTTTTTTTTTTTTGGATGAGACAATGGCGTGGTGGTTATGTCCTTGTTAATTACACTTGAAATGCCCAGTGGGGAGGCAACATGTCTGGGATTTGCTTTAAAGTCCTCCAGCCAGGGCTGTGGGGAGTGACATTAGCACAAGGTGGCTCCGTTTTGAAGCTGGGTGATGGGCACCCCAGAATCCGTGGAACCACCCTTCTGATTCTTGTATACATTTGAAAATGCCCCTGATCCAAGCTGGCAACAGGAAAGGAGCAGCGGCTGTGAATTGGGGAGACCAGAGCCAGCCTGGAGGAGGGGGTGTGGGCCTGGCTGCCCCACCCTGCCCCTTCCCCCATTGTCATCAGACTCTGTCCAGTGCCCCCGGCCTTCGCCTCTAGGGAGCCCCCAGCCCAGCCCTGCAGTCCCCCTTGCCTCTGCTCCGGAGCCTGACCTGGTGCCTGCTCCCAGGGATGGTGGAGATGATCCCCAACGCCGAGACCCTGCGGAAGATCCAGGTGGAGCACGGGGTGACCGGCTCCTTCAAGGACCGGCCCCTGGCCGACTGGCTGCAGAAGCACAACCCCGGGGAGGACGAGTACGAGAAGGTAGGATGGACGGAGGGGCTCGGAGGGCGGGGCGGGCCACGGGGTGCCCTGCCTGGGCACCTGGCTCTGCTGCCGGCACACGCCAGAGGGCGCAGCTGTGCCTCCAGCTTTCCAGGGTTGGGCCCAGGGGCTGCTGGAAGCTGACCTGGAGAGTCCCGTGCCAGTCAGTGGCTGGGGGCCGCTTCCTGCAGGCCCCCCCCTCCCCCCAGCCAGCTGGTGTCCCGGTGGTGGGGCTTGGTTGACGCCGCCCTCGCCTCGAACTCTCAGAGGGGTTTGATGGTATTTCACGGGACAGGCGCGGGGAGGAACACGCTTTAGACAGCATGTGAGTTTCTTTGCATCCGTGTGAAGCAAGATTCACTCACTCGCTCTAAGTCACAGAGCTACTTGTGGTAAAGCTATGGCTGGGTGCCGGGACTGGGGTTAGCGGGGAGGCAGAGGCTGCCGGAGGGCCGCTGGCTCCTGACTGCGTTAGGGTAAAGCAGCCTTACCGGGGGAGGGGGGCAGGCCTGGGGGTCCTGCTGTGCCTGTGGCCGGCCCACGGCTTCCTGACTCCGGTGCCTGGGTTCCTTGGGAACAGGTGCAATAATCAGGCTCACGCGAGACTGCTGTGCGCCGTGATGCTAATTTACATGAACTTAATTTCAAGAGGCTGCTAATACTAACTGACCTTGATCAATGCATTGTATTCCTGGGGGAAGACCTGCGGAGGCAGCCAGCTTATGAGCAGAAAGCTGTCTGGGTGAATGTGTAATTAGATGACCTTAATGGCCCCTTGCGTCTGTGCCCCCTCTCCCCGGGGTTCCCTTCCTGGCCCACTGGGCCCCCCACCCTCCTCCTGCGCGGCCCCTCCTCCCCTGCTGCTTCAGCCACACCCGCAGGCTGATGACTTCCAAATCCCTTTCCCCCCTCCTTCTTCCCTCCCCCAAGCTTTGGACTCCGGAGCCACCTGCTGGCTGGTCTCCCCCACCCTTGCCTTTGCCCCACACCTCAGCCTCGGTACAGATGGTCTCCAAATTAGGATGGTTCAAGATTTCTCAGCCTCACCGTGCTGCAAAAGCCGTGCATGCTCAGTGGCAACTCTACTTTGAGTTTTGAATTTGGGTCTCTCCTCTGGGCCAGCGATGTGTGGCGGGATATCCCCCTGGTGCTGGGCACCCCCCAGCCGGCCCCGCCATCACAAGTGGGAACAGCAGGTACTCTGTGCTCGCTGTGTTTCGTGTTTCCGTATCCCGTGTCTTCCATCAGTCACTGGAGATGTTTGGGACTTAGCTGTAAACTGGGCTTTGTGCTCAGTGGTTTTGCCCAGCCGTGTGTGAGTGTGCTGACACGTGTCAGTAGGCCAGGCTGAGCTCTGATGTCCAGTGGGAGGCACGTGCGGGCTACATTTTCAACTTCAGGCATTTTCAACTCTTGTTCCCCAAGTGCAAAGCAATGCGATGCTCCTTAGATCCCAGTCTGCAGGGGCTCCCTGTGTCGCAGCAGGCAAGTGCGACCTTCACAGCCTTGCGCCCAGCCCCGCCGACCCCTGCTGTCTCCACTCCTGCACCCCCGAGTTCTGCTCCACGCGGGGGGCCGCTTGCTTTCCCTCCCTACCTGTAGAAGACAGCACCCCCTTTGCCCTGAAAGCTGTTTCTTCCTCTTCCCACCCCTCAGAGCCCACCCGTCCTCTTCAGGGTCCCCTGCCACTGGAGAGCAGTCACAGTCACTCTTTCCCGCCCCTCCGCTGTTCCTTCTAAGGTGCTTTTCCAGCAGCGCGGTGGTTAAGCCACCTCTGGGAGCGCACTCCCCATTGGAGTGTCTGGGATTGAGTCCTGCCTCTGCTTCCAATCCAGCCTCCTGCTAAGGAGCCTGGGAGGCGGCACTTGGGTCCGTGGGTGCAGTTCCTGGCTCTTGGCTTCAGCCTGGCCCAGGCCAGCTCTGCATTTCAAATCAATGGAATAAAAACACCCCCCTTAATGAGGTACTGTGCTAGGTGCTAGAATTATGATTAGTCCTTGCCGATGTAATAGAATCATAATAAAAGTGATGGGCATAGGTGTCTGGCCTAGGGGCTAAGATACTTTCAATATATAACATATATATGTTATAATATAATATAATATAATATTATATAATGTGTACTATATAATATGACATAGTATAACATCTGACATACGTTATAATATAACGTATCAGAGTTCAATGCCTGGGTTCAATGCCTGGCTCCTGGTTCCAGCTTCCTGCTAAGGCAGACCCTGGGAGGCAGCAGGGATGGCTCAAATAATTGAGTTCCTGCCACCCATGTGGGAGACCTATTTGAGTTCCTAGCTCCTGGCCTCAGCTCAGCTGAGACCACTGCAGTTCTTTGGGGAGTGAACCAGTAGGTGAGAGCCAGTGCTTCCTCTCTCTCTCTCTCTCTCTCTCTCTCTCTAATAAATAGAAAAAAAAAATGTTAGTGAAGTGATGGAAGTGTGTGCAGGGAGAACGCGCAGAGGGAGGCTGACTCCAGCAGAGGCTTCCTCTCAGTCGTTCCCAGAGAGCTGCTGGCTCCTGCAGCCTCCCTGCCCGCAGGGTGCGGCACTTTCTTACCAGGACTCCGGGAAGAAAGGGAGAGAAGGATTTTGCTCTGGGCCACCTACCCTGCATCCCAGCAGTGAGATCCCTGGAGTGGAGAGATGCCCACCCTCCTCTTTGATGCCTGAGCCTTCTCAGCAGGAGGCTTTGAAGGGAGTGTTCTTTAAATCAAAACAGAACAAAACAGAAGGTGTGTAGATCATCAGGGAGCCTGGAGTGGAGCCAAGACTCAAACCCGGGTACGCGGATACTCAGAGCAGGTGTCCTAAGCGGGGTCTTATTCCATGCACCCAACAGCAGCTCCTCAGAGAGAATTAAGAAGGTGAAAGATGTGCCTCTGCTGACTCCGTGTGTTCTCACGTCCTGGGGCAGATGTCAGCCAGACTAAAGACTCCGAATGCGAAATCTCCCTAGCACGCTGTGGCTGTGGCGGCTGGGGTGTCAGATGTGCAGATGTCAGCACCGCCTCAGCTCTTCCTGAGGTGCAGAGACTTTAATTAGATCGACACCTAGCTGTGACCAACAGCCCCGGATGGCGGAACTGAGCAGGGTGGGGAAGGGACCCGGCACGCGCCTGCCTCTGGGCAGGTGTCCCGGTGACTTCCTGTCTGTGAAGGTCTCCCCAGTGCGGACAGGGCAGCTCTGGGCTCTTCAAGCAGCCCGTGGTCTCCCCAGCCAACCTCCCTGGCAGAGGGAGAGCCGCGGGCAAAGGCAGCATTCCCCAGGAGTGGTGGGGCTGCTCATACAACCTCCCATCTTCTACTCCGGGAGACAGGGGAGATTTTTTTTTTATTTTAGATTTATTTATTTGAAAGGCAGAGTTACAGAGAGAAAAGGAGAGAGAGATCTTTCATCTGCTGGTTTGTTCCCCAAATGGCTGCAACAGCCAGGGCTGGGCCCAGGCCCATTAGCAGGGAGCGGGATTGGAAGTGGAGCAGCTGGGACTTGAACCAGCTCCCATATGGCATGCCAGGCTCACAGGCTGTGGCATTACCTGCTACTCCATAGCGCCGGCCCCAGCGAGACAGTTTTATAAGGGTCTTTCAAAATGTTTGTGGAAAAGGGAGTTAAGGATACATTCAGGCCAGCGCCGTGGCTCAATAGGCTAATCCTCCGCCTGCGGCGCCGGCACACCGGGTTCTAGTCCCGGTCGGGGCGCCGGATTCTGTCCCGGTTGCCCCTCTTCCAGGCCAGCTCTCTGCTGTGGCCAGGGAGTGCAGTGGAGGATGGCCCAAGTGCTTGGGCCCTGCACCCCATGGGAGACCAGGAGAAGCACCTGGCCCCTGGCTTCGGATCAGCGCAGTGCGCTGGCCGCATTGCACTGGCCGCAGCGGCCATTGGAGGGTGAACCAACGGTAAAGGAAGACCTTTCTTTCTGTCTCTCTCTCTCACTGTCCACTCTGCCTGTCAAAAGGAAAAAAAAAAGGATACATTCAGGGTGGACCTGGTAGTTAGGACGCCTGTTTAAAGGTCTGCGTCCCGTATCAGAGTGGTTGAGTTTGATCCCCAACTCCAGCTCCTGGCTCCAGCTTCCTGCTAATGCAGACCCTGGAGGCAGCGCTGATGGCTCCAGTGGTCGGGTTCCTGGCTCCTGGCTTCCTTCCAGCCCAGCTCCAGCCATCACAGTCATCTGAGGAGTGACCCAGCAGGTGGAAGATCTCTCTCTCTCTCCCTCTCCTTCCTTCTGTCTCTCTGTCACTCTGCCTTTCAAGTAAATAGATAACTAAATCCTTTTTATTGTATTTTTTTAAAAGTTTATATTGGTACAAAAATATTTAAAATCCCCGTGAAAATTTTTAATGAACTTTTGGAAGACCCGTTCCAATGCATGGATTTCAAAAATATTCTCACCATAAGAAGCTCACTCTGCTCCTTCCACTTTCCACGAGCTGCTCAGGGAATGCTCACGTGCACACGCACGCTTATCCGTAGTGTGTGGTAAAGGATGACCAGGCAGATGTGAGGTGGTGCTGGGCCTGGCCGAGAGGGGCTGGGCCTGGCCGAGAGGGGCTGGCTGTGGCTCCCACAATCCCTCCACGCAGGCTTAAGTGTCCGTGCCGGTCCGCCCTCACTCCTCCCAGGCCGTGGAGAACTTCATCTACTCCTGTGCCGGCTGCTGCGTGGCCACCTACGTCCTGGGCATCTGTGACCGACACAACGACAACATCATGCTGAAGACCACGGGCCACATGTTCCACATCGACTTCGGCCGCTTCCTGGGCCACGCCCAGATGTTCGGCAACATCAAGCGGTAAGCGGCGTGGAGGTCCGCAGAGGCAGGCGAGCGCTGGGACACAAGCCGGGGCTGGGCTTCGGAGCGTGGTCCCTGGGCCGAGGTGGGGACAGTGGGGCCAGCTGCTGCCCTCCTCGCTGGGGTCTGAGCAGGGAAGTGAGCCCCAGCTGCAGCAACAGGGACCTGCTGAGCTCTCCAGAACAGTGGTTGCAGGCTCTCCGGTGAGCAGCCAGCGCTGGATGCGGGATGTCCGTCTCCTGGGACCTGTTAGGATTCAAGGTGGCAGAGCAAAGAAGAGGAAAAGGTCATGTGGGCCCCGGTTCGAGTCCCAGCTGCTCCACTTCCTATCCAGCTCCCTGCTAATGCACCTGCAAGGGCAGAGGAAGATGGGCCCTCACACCCACGTGGGGGACCCAGGAGAAGCTCCTGGCTCCCAGCTTTGGCCTGGCCCAGCAGGCTGTTACAGCCATTTGGGGAGTGAACCAGCGGATGGAAGATCTCTCCCTCTCTGTAGCTCTTTCAGATAAATAAATAGATAGATAAATAAAAAAAAAAAAAAAAAAAAGAGGAGGAGGAGGTCAGAGAGCGCCCGTCTGTCCAGCGCCACGCGGGTGACGGAAGGGAGGACGCGCCCTGCCGCAGCCACAGCTGGGCCTGGTCCTCCACGCTGACCTTTGACCTCTGTGTTCCCCTTGGCCCAGGGACCGTGCCCCCTTTGTCTTCACCTCGGACATGGCGTATGTCATCAACGGGGGTGACAAGCCTTCCAGCCGCTTCCACGATTTTGTGGATCTTTGCTGCCAAGCCTACAACCTCATCCGCAAGCACACCCACCTCTTCCTCAACCTGCTGGGCCTGGTGAGGAGCCCCGCCCCTCTCGCCTCAGCCCCTGGCGCCCCCGTGCCCTGCTCCAGACGACTTCTGGGGGCCCCCTTGCGGTGGAACACCTGCCGCCCCAGAAGAAGGCAGGGACCCTGCCTGCCTGGGGACAGTGGCGTCCACATAGGTGTCTGACCCTGGCTCCCAGCCCTGGAATTCTGTGGCCTGCCAGCCACAGCCCGCAGCGCCTGCCTTCTACCCTCCAGAAGGGCTGGAGAAGCCGGCTTTACGTGGGGGAAGCAGCAAGAATTGCCCGTTGTCACAGGCACCCTCCGTCCCCCTTCCCTCTCCTTGCAGATGTTGTCCTGTGGGATCCCTGAGCTCTCAGACCTGGAGGACCTCAAGTACGTGTATGACGCCCTGAGGCCCCAGGACACGGAGGCCAACGCCACGACCTTCTTCACCAGGTAACAGTGTGTGAAACAGCGCCGCCCTGCTGGCAGGGGCAGGGTGAGAGGAACGGGAAAGGCTTAGTCAGGGGTGGAGCCTGCGCCCGGCAGCGTTGGCCGGCCGCCCCGGCTTTGCTGCTGACTCAGGTAGATCACCTTGCTTCTCACGGCTCAGCCTCCTGTCTGCATCTGTGCCAAGCCTTTGCATAGGGGTGTTAGGCGATAGCATCGCTCTCACCCCGTTCTCACCAGGGCACAGGCTGTGTCTCTGGGGCAGCTCAGAACAGGGGTTCCATGGTGGTCCCCAGTGCTCTGGGTCACGCCCCTCCCCCTTGTCAAACACGGGAGTCCGCGTCACTTTCCTTGTACGGGACCTTGTTCTAAGGCACATGGTGTGAGCCCAAGGACACGGGCCTGCAGTCTTGTCCTTCTAGGTGACATTTCCGTTTTACTGTGCACTCTTTGGGGAGCTTGGAGAAGTAAATTTCTCGGCTCTAATACACCTCCTCTTTGGAGCTGAGATCCCAGGAGCAGCTGCCGTGACCCAAGTGTGTGCCAGGCGTGCGCTCTGTGAGGGCCCACCCAGGGAAGTGATGGGATCTCGGGACCCAGGGACCGTGCCTTCCGACAGCGGGAGTCGGGGTCCCCGTTTCATCCTTTTGACCCGTCCTCCGGCACCAACAGGTTGATTGAGTCGAGCCTGGGCAGTGTGGCCACAAAGCTCAATTTTTTCATCCATAACCTGGCTCAGATGAAGTTCACGGGCTCGGATGACCGCCTGACCCTTTCCTTTGCCCCCCGAACACACACCATCAAGAGCTCTGGCCGCATCAGTGACGTTTTTCTCTGTCGCCACGAGAAAGTCTTCCACCCCAACAAGGGCTATGTAAGTGTCTCCTCGCGCCTGACCCTCCTGCTGCCCGCTGACCCAGCTCTGAGGGTCCTGGCTGTTCCCCACCTGCTCAGTGGGGCTGACTGAGCCAGCCCGGGCCGCCTGCCTCCCCCCTGCCCGGGCCGCCTGCCTCCCCCCTGCCCAGCCTCAGGCAGTGGAGCTGCAGGTGTTCCCTCTGGGGCAAACCCGACCTCTCAGATTCCTGCCTGTGTGCGGCCATTGTCTCCATCTGTGCTGGAGACGCTCTGCCCTCTTCCTTCCGGAAAGTTCGCTCACTGTGCCCCCTCACCTGCCCCTTCGCCGGGTGCAGGGCGGCTGCTGGGTTTCCTCCAAGGTTTGGGTCTTTGCAGATATACGTGGTGAAGGTGATGCGAGAGAACGCCCACGAGGCCTCCTACATCCAGCGCACGTTTGAGGAGTTCCAGGAGCTGCACAACAAGCTGCGGCTGCTGTTTCCTTCTTCCCTCCTGCCCAGGTAGCCATCCCCACCACCCAGCACGCGGTGACTCTGGAGAGGAAGCAGGAGTGGGGCTCTGGGCAGGGCCACAGCGGCCCCTTTAGACTATAAAGATGCACCTGCTGTACTGGCCTGGTACTGCGTTCCGTAGCACGAGCTCCCCCTGCTGGCCAGACTGCAGCCTTGACAACAAGGGCCCACCTGCCGGGGCAGGGAAGCCGGCTGGTTGATTGCTGAAGGTGTTCCTGATCATTTAAAGACTTAAAGCGGTTTCTCAAATGGGTAGGCAAGAACATGGAAGATCTACGCAGCATGATATCCAGCATTAACCAGAAGGAAATGCGGGCACTTGCTCCAACATGGAAGAGCCCTGAGAGCTTGTGCTGGACAAGCCCGCCACAGACAGATGACTGACGCTATTATCCCACTTATCTGGGTTACCCAGCGTAGAGTAGACGGTGGCTGCCACGCCGAGGGGAGTTTAGAACGTGGAGCTGTGGTTTTGCAGGGTGCACAGTGGGAGTGTGCTGGCGCCTGCCACTCAAATGTGGCCGATGCACTCGATTTTCTGTTCTGTGTATTTTCCCATTTTTTTAAAATGATTTTTCACATTTTTATATCGATGGGAGCCCCCGAGGCACCTCTAGGGAGCCACAGGCCTCTCTACTCAGCCATTCGTTTTCTGGTCTGGGGTCCTAGGAAGTGTTAGCCCAGGGCGCAGATCGGAGCCAGGGGACATCGGGGCGAGTGACGGTCCCTGGGAAGGGAGGCTGCTGGGGCACAGGGCTGCAGGATAGACGCGTAAGCAGAGTGTGAGTCGAGCCTGCTGTCTTTGCTTCCTTCCTCCCCGTCCCCCCTGCGCCCACGGCCCACCCTGCCACACCAGCTTCCCCAGCCGCTTCGTGATCGGCCGCTCCCGGGGCGAGGCGGTGGCCGAGCGGCGCAAGGAGGAGCTGAACGGCTACATCTGGCACCTGATCCACGCTTCCCCCGAGGTGGCCGAGGTGGGTGGGGGCTCCCCTGTTCCTGGCCGGCCTGGCTGCTGGCGGGGGAGGGGGAGGCACGGTGAGGGAGGAAGGGTCTGGAGCCCGCCTGGGATGCAGGGCAGACTTGGGTCTGCAGGGTTGGGGAGGAGGAAGGTGAGAAGCAGTGCACGGTCAGGCATGGGAACTTGACCCCAGGGATGGCAGCGATGGAGCGGAGCCTGAGGGAGGAAGGGGCTGTTCCCTAGGGAAGATGTGTGAGGGCCGAGTGTGCACAGCCACTTAGCTCTGTCCCGTTCATGGCAGTAATCTTACAGTGGCCCAAAGGGAGTCATCAGGGATCCCTTCAAGAAACCATGGACCCCAGCTTCCGGGTTCCCTCCCTGTCTGCCATACACAAGTGGGTTTTACAGCTCCGTAGTGGTCAGAGGCTGGGATAGAACCCTCTTTTCCCTTAAAGTTAATACATCTGAGAGGCAGGGAGAAAGCGTCCTTTTGCTGGTTTGCTCCCCAAAGCCAGGAGCCGGGACCTCAGTCCAGGTCCCAGGGTGCGTGCTGGCAAGAAGGGGCTGGCGCTGGGTGCTGAACCCGGCGCTTCGAGGGGCACGCGGACATTGTAACTGGCACCTTAGCCGCTGAGCTGGACGCCCGCCCCGTGGCCTCTTCCGGTCTGCAGTGAGGCTTTCCTGTGGTTATCGGGCCGCTGTGGAACTGAGGCATGGCCTTGTTTCTGCTTGCGTCCCAGAGTGATCTGGTCTACACCTTCTTCCACCCGCTGCCCCGGGATGAGAAGGCTGCGGGCACCAGCGCAGCTCCCAGGTCCTCAGGTACGGCCCTCCTCGGAGCCCCTCCCCTGCCCCTCCTGGCCTGGTCTCCAGCTCCCCTGTATTCTGTCCGGGGAGTGGGGTTTCCTGGGGTCCACAGCTGCTTGTCTGGCACCAGCAGAGGGTGCCTGTCCCACCCTCATGCTGCCCAGCCCCAGCCCCAGCCAACCTGGAGCCATGGCCCAGACTCCACTGGTGGCAGCTGGGCGTGGAGAGACCCTGCCCGGCGCCTCACTGCGGACCCTCCTCATTTCCTGTCACCCTACAGATGGCACGTGGGCCCGGCCCGTCGGGAAGGTAGGAGGAGAGGTGAAACTGTCCATCTCCTACAAGAACAACAAGCTCTTCATCATGGTGATGCACATTCGTGGCCTGGTGAGTGCGCCTGCAGCCCCACGCGCTCGCGCTCGTCTGCTGCTCCTTGGCCAGGGCTCTTGCCCCACGGAGGGTCACCGCCCGGCCACCGGGCCAGGCAGTGTGAGAGACACCGCTTCTTACTAGCGGTGGTCTTTGGCAAGTATCTGGTTATTGCAGCCTCGTTATGACGAGGACGCTAGGACTTACCTCTCGGGAGGGCTGGTACGGAGGTTATACGGAGGTTAAAGGGGGGATGCGTGGCGTGCCTGGCGCGTGGGTGAGGTGTGCTCACAGGCGCGTGGCGTGCCTGGCGCGTGGGTGAGGTGTGCTCACAGGCGCGTGGCGTGCCTGGCGCGTGGGTGAGGTGTGCTCACAGGCGCGTGGCGTGCCTGGCGCGTGGGTGAGGTGTGCTCACAGGCGCGTGGCGTGCCTGGCGCGTG
Source organism: Oryctolagus cuniculus (assembly GCF_964237555.1). Lineage (NCBI taxonomy): Eukaryota > Metazoa > Chordata > Mammalia > Lagomorpha > Leporidae > Oryctolagus > Oryctolagus cuniculus. The sequence goes on along the minus strand of NC_091444.1, from coordinate 19,874,260 downwards.
GGTGAGGTGTGCTCACAGGCGCGTGGCGTGCCTGGCGCGTGGGTGAGGTGTGCTCACAGGCGCGTGGAGGCAGACGGGAGCATCTTCATCTCTGCTTCTCTTGTAGCAACTGCTCCAGGATGGGAACGACCCTGACCCCTACGTGAAGATATACCTCCTTCCTGACCCTCAGAAAACCACCAAGAGGAAAACCAAAGTGGCCCGGAAAACCTGCAACCCCACCTACAATGAGATGGTGCGTGGGGGCAGGGCCGGCCAGCTCACCCATCTTGGGAGGTGAAGTTGGCCAGGAACGGGGGCCAGGCTCACCCGTGGCTGCTTCCCTGTCGCGCTAGATGGCTTGCCATGTCTGAGTAGTCACTGCCTGTCCCCTGAACGTAAAACTGGCTGACCTGGGGGCTGGGACTGCACAGCCGGGCCTGGGAGCCTGCTGGCCCAGTGCTGAAAACGAACAGTGGCCCCGATAACAAGCCCTCAGCTGCTTGAACTCTGCCTAGCACGGGGTTCTTTAAGACCACCCTTGGCTCCTCGGGGCCTTGCATGTTCCCGGGGTTGGGGGGACAGAGGCCGCGGGCGTCCGCTCTGCTCTGGCCCTGTCCCCCCTCACCACAGCCTGTCCCCCGCCCCGTGCAGCTGGTGTATGACGGGATCCCCAAGGGAGACCTGCAGCAGCGGGAGCTCCAGCTGAGCGTGCTGAGCGAGCAGGGCTTCTGGGAGAACGTGCTGCTTGGCGAGGTGCACATCCGCCTGCGGGAGCTCGACCTGGCCCAGGAGAAGACCGGCTGGTTCGCGCTGGGATCTCGGAGCCAGGGCACCTGAGGGGCCCAGCCGAGCCCGCGGCCCGGCACCCTGCCTGGGGGACAGGAGACTCCCCGCGCGGCTCCTCCTGCCGCCACGCCCCGCGAGGGGGCGCGGCCCTGGGCTGGTCCGCCTTGGGCTCTGCTGCCCCTTCCCCTGCAGAGCCCGCGGGGTGGCAGCAGTGAGGGGCAGCGTTGTTGTATATGTTTACCTTGTGTCAAGGGAGCAATGCCTGGTGTGGGTGTGTGCGGGTGGGCTGGATGACGTCGCGTTTGCGGAGGGAGGGGTGAATAGCTTTTATTTTTATTTTTAAAAAATGAAATGGTAATGTGGTCCTGACTGGGACAGGAAGCCTCGCAGGAAGTGCCGTGGCCGGCCGTGGCCGACCGTGGCAGCAGGCGAGGAAGGCGTTTGGACGTTTTGTATGGTTAAGGTTCTTACTGGACTTTTCTCCAGGTTTCTGCTTTCTGTTTTTCTAGCTCCAGGAGTAATGTGGGGAGGGGCCAGTGGGTCCTCGGCCGGAGCCTCCCGTCTCCAAGGGCAGGTCGCAGAGGGCGGGAGGGCTGCCCGCGCCAGACTGACGCCTGCAGTCGCTGGGCCTTTCTGATTTTGCCTCCAAAGGAGAGCGATGCCATCCCTGTGTGTAAGGGAGCGAGGGCCTTCTCGCTGGGGGGCAGCCTCCCCCTGGGGTCCCCCACCCCCCGCTGGATGCTGTCTTCTCCCCCCACCCCTGCTGGGGGCCGTGGGTCCCTGTGGATACGCTGGGGTGCTCCCCCATAGCTCTCTCCCTCGTTTTCTCCCGGGGACAGAACACTGCCCCAGCCCTCAGATGGAGTCTCTCCCGGGGCACCTTGCCAGCGTGGCCAGAAGGTTCTAGAAAGTTCTCCTCACACTCCCCTTCTTTCCCCCAAACTCCTTTCCTCTCACACTTTTTATAAGGATTTCTCTCCTGTGGGGCCATAAACCAATACAGCCTGGAGGCAAGGCCGTGGGGAGGGGGCTTCTGTCACACCTGTCTTTCCGAGGTGGTCTCCTTGCCCAGAGCTGGAAGGGGGAGACTGGGTCTCTTACCTTTTACCTGATCTTCACTCTCTACCAGATGGGTTTTAAATTTGCTCTTGTGTTTCACTCCAAAGGGTTGTCTTGCTTGAAAAAAAAAAAAAAAAAAAGCAGGGGAGACTTTGACCTTGATGTTAACTTTTAAGAGGAGTGATCTGGGGAGAGTTGTAGAACCGGGGTGTTCTGAAACCCGACCCCCCCCCCCAGCTCCCTCCGTGCTGACTCATTCCGTACCTGGGAAGCCGCAGGGCAGCTCTTTCCTCCTGAGAGTGCTGGGGGCCGGGGGCCGGGGGCGGGGGGCGGGGGCGGGGGCCGGGCAGGGGCCAGGGCCGGGGCCAGGGCCGGGGCCGGGGCCGGGGCTGGGGGCGGGCAGTCCGGGGGAGCTTTTCCAAAGCAGGGGACCACAGCCGCGTTACTGGCTCTTTGGCCTGTAGCACGTTTCATTTTGCCCTCTGTGCTCCTGAGCTGAAGACGTCCCTGTCCTGTGCCCACTTCCCGAACCCCTCGTATCTCCTACTTTGTCTGGAATTGTATTTTCTAATAAATGACATTTGAGAAAAACAAATACCACTTCCAACACTGGTCGACATTTAAATGTTCAGGGTAAAGCGTCTTAGTACAGGGTTTCACAGGTGGGGATGGGTACAGGCCCTAATGCACTGCACTGGGCAACTGTTTTTTTCTTTAGGATTGATTAACTGATTGATTTGAAAGGCAGAGATCTTGATCCTCCATCTGCTGGTTCACTCCCCAAATGCTCACAACACTCAGGGCTGGGCCAGGCTGCAGCCAGGAGCTAGGAGCTCCACCCGGGTCTCCCATGTGGGAGGCAGGGAGCCAAGGACTTGGGCCATCATCCGCTGCCTTTCCAAGTGCATTAGCAGGGAGCTGGATGGGAAACAGAGCAGCCAGGACTTGAACTGGAGCTCCAATACGGGATGCCACATTACAAGCGGCGGCTTAACTCGCTGCACCATAACACCGGCCCCATCGGCAGTGTTTCACACAATCCCTACGCTGATGCAGTGTCTTAGGGTTTTCAGAGTGCCTTAATCCACATGATGTCATTTTTTCATTCCAGCCACCTCGGAAGGTAGATATGGCTCAGTCAGTAATTCCGTCAGCAGTTAGTGTGGATCAGTGCTACCTGTTGGCACACTTGCATTTACAAAGAATGCAACATGGAAGATGCTCCTAGAGTCCCGTACTGGCCCTGTGCTAGGTACCAGGCTGGGGGTCACAGAAGCAAATTAAGATCATCCTCTGGGGCTGGCGCTGTGGTGCAGTGCTGGTTCAAACCCCAGCTGCTCCACTTCTGATCCAGCTCCCTGCTAATGTGCCTGGGAAAGCAGAGAGAGACAGCCCAAGTGCTTGAGTCCCTGCACCCACAAGGGAGACCCAGAAGAAGCTCTTGGCTTTGGACGGGCCCAGCTCCAGCCCTTGCAACCATTTGGAGAGTGAACCAGAGGATGAAAGATCGATCGATCGATCTCTCTCTCTCTCTCTCCCCCTTCCCCCCTCTCTGTAACTGTAACTTTCAAATAAATAAAGCTTAGGGGAAAAAAAGACCCTCTGTGCCCTTAAGTGTACCTATCGCCTAGTGATGTCCTGCCAGCCCCATTTACAGTCTCTGACCTCGGCACCTGAGCCTCAGCTGGGGCCCCCAAATGGGGGCTGGCGGTGACATGATCCCTGTTTTACTGGCAGCTTTCAAGGCGCTTCCTGGGGAGTCGGGTTTCATGCAGGGAGGTCTTGTGGGGTGTCCAGGTAGGAGGGGTCACCTGCTGACTTCCCAGGTTCTGGGCAGGTCCCTGTGGAGCACTCTAAAGTTAGAACTTGAATCTGGCGAGAGGCTTAGTGAGGGATAGTTCGTGGCCAAATGGGGTAGAACTCTGAACCCCCCTGAGGGAGTAGGCAAGGGGGGTTACCCCAGGAGAGGAGAAACCAAAGAAGCCCAGGGGTTTTCAGAGTTCAAAGAGAGGAGGAAAAAAAAAATGAAAACCCGACCTGCTGGGACGGGGGCGGGGGAGGGGAGGATGCGTTTGGAGTTGAAAGGTCAGAAATGAGGCAGCATTTCCTGGGGTGGGGGTGGGGAGAGGGAACTCTGGTGGCTGGAACTTGGCTGACACAGCTGATCAATTCAGCAGACAGCATGGATGGCCTGCCCCGGGCCAGGCAAAGGCTCAGGCGCTGTGCTTGCTGGGAACAGAAGGCGGGTCCTGTGCAGGGAGGCCGACAGTTACAGGGCAGGGGGCGGGGCAGAGTGGGCTGCACAAGAGAGATACTGGGGCTTCAGGGAAAAACTGGAATTAAGAGGTGAAGTTTATTTTGGTTCAAAACATTTTGAATCTTTGTATTCACTTTCCCTGAATTTTTCGAGTGTTAGTCAATCAGAACTCTGGGTTTTTAGTGTGATGGAGCTGCCGGTCGAGTGTTTTGAGAAACACACTGCCACCCTCCACTTAGTTTTATTTCTTTATTTTTTTATATCTTATTTATTTATTTGAGAGGCAGAGAGAAAGGTCCTCCATGTGCTGGTTCACTCCCCAAATGGCTGAGCTGATCAGGAGCCAGGAGCTTCTTCCGGGTCTCCCATGCAGGTGCAGGGGCCCAAGCACCCGGGCCGTCCTCCACTGCTTTCCTGGGCCATAGCAGGAACTGGATCAGAAGAGGAGCCCAAATGGGATGCCAGCGCTGCGGGCAGAGGCTTAGCCACAGCACCGGCCCCTGTATCTTTTTTTATTTTTTAAAATTTATGCTGTGGCCAGGGAGTGCAGTGGAGGATGGCCCAAGTACTTGGGCCCTGCACCCCATGGAAGGCCAGGATAAGTACCTGGCTCCTGCCATCAGATCAGTGCAGTGCGCCGGCCGCAGCACGCGGGCCGGGGCGGTCATTGGAGGGTGAACCAACGGCAAAGGAAGACCTTTCTCTCTGTCTCTCACTGTCCACTCTGCCTGTCAAAAAAAAAAAAATGTATTTGAAAGAGTTACACAGAGAGATTCTCCATTCACTGGTTCCCTCCCCAGATGGCTGCAACAGCAAGGGCTGAAATGGGTTCCCACGTGGTGGCAGGGGCCCTCTTCCTCCACTGAATTTCCCAGGCCATCAGCAGGAAACCAGATTGGAAGTGGAGCAGCCGAGAGACAAACAGGCACCCACACAGATGCCAGCACCGCTGCTGTATCTACTATGCCATATGCTGGGCCCCCTCCATTTTTTTGTTTGTTTGTTTGTTTTATTTTAAGATTTATTTATTTGAAAGGTAGAGTTAGAAAGAAAGGTACAGGCAGAGATCTTCTGCAGGTTCATTCCCCAGATGGCCACAACGGCCAGAGCTGGGCTGATCTGAAGCCAGGGGCCAGGAGCTTCTTCCAGGTCTCCCACGTGGGTGCAGGGACCCAAGGACTTGGGCCATCTTCCACTGCTTTCCCAGGCCATAGCAGAGCTGGATGGGAAGTGGAGCAGCTGGGTCTGAACCCACGCCCATATGGGATGCTGGCGCCTCAGGCCAGGGCGTTAACCTGCTGCACCACAGCGCCGGCCCCTGTAACTAACCTTCTTTTCTTGTCTTTCTTTTCTTTTTTTTTTGGACAGGCAGAGTGGATAGTGAGAGAGAGAAAGGTCTTCCTTTTGCCGTTGGTTCACCCTCCAATGGCCACCGCGGCTGGCGCACTGCGGCCGGCGCACCACGCTAATCTGAAGCCAGGAGCCAGGTGCTTCTCCTGGTCTCCCATGGGGTGCAGGGCCCAAGCACTTGGGCCATCCTCCACTGCCTTCCCGGGGCCACAGCAGAGAGCTGGCCTGGAAGAGGGGGCAACCGGGACAGAATCCGGCGCCCCGACCGGGACTAGAACCTGGTGTGCCGGCGCCGCTAGGTGGAAGGATTAGCCTATTGAGCCACGGCGCCGGCCGTAACTAACTTTCAAATGAATACATCTTTAAGAAGATTTTTGTTCTGGTCATAACAAATGTGAGCCAGCCGACAGAAATCCACGTGGGGACGTAGTGGGGTGGAATCTGAATCCCAAAGGGGAGGCCAATTCGGGTTTGGATCGTGGCAATCCTCAGCTTCTGGGTGGCATTTCATTCCATGGGCTGGGCCGGACCATCCAGGCTATGGAGGCTAGGATAAGACAGGGACAGAAGGAGGCCAACATTTAGAAGAGGGAGAGGAGGAGCAGGACCCACCGCTGAAACTGGGACCGTACAGAAAAGACAGGCTCAGTGCCTAGGGCTGCTGAAGCGGGATCACAGAGCGCATGGCTAAAACATCAGACGTGCACGTCTCTGCGTTCTGGGGCAGCAGCGTGCGGGCTGCGTGGACATGGTTCCTCGCCTCTCCCACTCTCTAGTGCTGTGCGAGCAATCTTGGGCTTTCCCTGGCTTAGGGATGCATCGCCCTGGTCTCTGCTGTCTCGTTCACGTCGCATCCTCCCTGTGTGCACATGCGGGGCTGGGGCTAGCTTTCCCCCTTTGAGGGGGACACTGTCATTCTGGACTAGGGCCCACCCTAATGACCTCATCTTAACGTGACCACCTGCAAAGGATCTGCTTCCACATAGGGTCACCTGCACAGGCCCTGCAGGTTAGGACCCCAACACCTTCTGGGGCACAGTTCAGCCCCTCATAATAGACTGGAAATGGCATCATGCCCTTGGTGGCCTCGATGAGACCAAGTGAGGATGAGGGCCACATTTGGTTGAAGAAAGAACAGGTGGGAAGGAAACAGAGACCATGAACACAGGCAACTCGAGAAACTGAGCTGTGGTGGTGCAGGAACTCGGAGGAGCACAAACCCAAGTGGTTTTTTTTTTTTTTTTTTTTTTTATACTTAAGATAGATGATATGGGGCCAGCGCTGTGGTGTAGTGGGATAAAGCCGCCGCCTGCACCTGTGTGGGAGACCCGGAAGAAGCTCCTGGCTCCTGGCTTCGGATCAGTGCAGTTTCAGCTGTTGCGGCCATCTGGGAGCGAACCAGCGGATGGAAGACCTTTCTCTCTCTGTAGCTCTTTCAAGGAAACAAAGTAAATCTTAAAAAAAAAAAAAAATGATATGAAGCTGTGTTACTGTGAATAATGTACCAGTGACCAGTGAGAGAAACTTGTAGGTTACAGGAAAGAACAGAAGACCGGCCAGAGTTCCTGGAGGGCGAAAGGACGGGGTCGGGGCTCCTTGGCTGTGGTGGGCCCGACGCAGGTGGACTGGGTGGGGAAAGCGGAGGTGGTTTATGGAAACTGTCTCGCTCTTCTCAATGAAGTTATGCACTGTGGTTCCAGGTCAAGCGCATGTACTTACCGAGAAGGCAGGAAATCTGAGGAAAGAGGTGTTGTGAACTAGTCTCGGGGATAGGACAAGCGAAGCTATTGGGATCTGTGGTGGGAGGCCTGGCACTGCTAAGCTTCCTTGTCGGTAGCCATGCACAGGGAGTGAAGCGGACGGCACGGCTGAGTGGTTTGTTCCCAGCACTGATGGGTGGAGAGGGTGTGGACACAGCGTAGGCCGGAAGCTAGTTTCACGAGGTTAGGGATTTGCCAGAGACCCTAGAGTAGACGGTCAGAGAGAATAAAGGGTCTTAATGAGGGGACAGTTCCTTTTTTTCTTTCTTTAAAGATTTATTTATTTATTTGAAAGGCAAAGTTACAGAGAGGCAGAGAGAGAGAGGTCTTCCATCTGCTGGTTCACTCCCCAAATGGCTTCAACGGCCAGAGAAGCACTGATCCAAAGCCAGGAGCCAGGAGCTTCCTCCGGGTCTCCCACACAGGTGCAGGGGCCCAAGGACTTGGGCCAATTTCTACTGCTTTCCCAGGCCATAGCAGAGAGCTGGATCGAAAGTGGAGCAGCCAGGACTAGAACCGGCGCCCATATGGGATGCCAGCACTGCAGGCAGCAGCTTTCCCTGTTACGCGACAGCGCTGGCAAGGGGACAGTTTCAGTACTGGATGGAGGAAGGAAGGGGAGAGGGAGATGGATCCCAAAACAGTGGCAATGGCAAGGTCTGCGGTCCCCCAGACTGAGCTGCTGAACAGGGCTCTGGGCCGGTGACTGCAGGCAGGAGGTGGAAGGCAGAAGGTAGGAAACAGATCTTGGAGATATGCTGCCTCTGAAGACAGGCAGGGGCTGAGAACCCTCCCGCTCCAGCCTGGCCCGCGGGTTACCGCCAGCAGGCCTGAGGCCTTCGTCTCCTGCAGGGCCAGTCAGCCTGCCAGGCCAGCTGGCACGCGGCCACACTAGGCACCAGCTCAGGAAGGCTGGGTCCCCCACGCTCGCCCCAAGGCAAAGTCACACCTTCCACGGCTTTCAAAGCTTTCTGATTGTACTTGTTCCCCTAGAACCACCTCCAAGGTCAGGAAGAATGAAACCATGCATCCCACGGCCAGATGGGGGGAGGGAGGCCCACTCAGACGCTCTGAGGAACTGTTTTCAGGGGTGGGTGCTCACAGCCCACCTTGGAGGGCCTGGGTTCAAGTCCCGGATCTGCTGCTGACTCCAGCTTCCTGCTAGTGCACCCTGTGGGAGTCAGCAGGTATTGGCTCCAGTGTCTGGGTCCCTGTCACTCACGGGGGAGACGCAGATGGAGTACTGGCTTCCTGGCGTCGGCCTGGCTCAGTCCTGGCAGTTGCATGAATTTGAGGAGTGAGCCACCAGTGGAAAGTTCTCTGTCTCTTTCAAATAAGTAAAAATTATTAAGCAAAATTGTTTTCAGGGTCATGTGGTGTCCGTAGTGACAAAGCAAGGACTGGACTGAAAGGCTGGGTCATAAGGGAGGTGCGATGACAGTATCACTGCGGCCATCTGGGGAGTGAACCAGCGGACGGGAGACCTCTCTCTCTGCCTCTGTAACTCCGCCTTTGAAATCAATCGGGCGTAGGTGAGGCGCAGTAGCTTAATCCTCCGCATCCCATATGGGCGTCCCACTTTCGATCCAGCTCTCTGCTGTGGCCCGTGAGGGCAGTGGAAGATGGCCCAAGTGCTTGGGCCCCTGCACCCACATGGGAGACCCAGAAGCAGCTCCTGGCTCCTGGCTTTGGATCAGCTCGGCGCAGCTCCAACCGTTGTGGCCATTTGGGGAGTGAACCAGTGGATGGAAGACCTCTCTCTGTCTCTCCCTCTCACTGCCTGTAACTCCACCTCTCAAATAAATAAATAAAATCTTTAAAAAAAAATCAATCTTAGAAAAAAATAAAACCTGGCTGGGTGGGATCAAGTCTGGCCGGGAGGGTCAGCTGAGGCTTGAAGGAGACGTTGGCATTTGAGTTGAACACCGAAGCGTGGGTGGGGAGGTAACGGGAAAGGTGAGGGCTTACCTGGACAGGTAACCAGGGACACTGAGGAGTGACAGGGACTGCAGAAGGGGGTGGGAACAGAATGACCAGAGCCGGGGACGCCAACGTGGCGCCACACAGGGACATGGAGCGGGGTGCTGCCCAGGCGCCCAGGCCAGGCTGCTAGGGAGAGCGCCCTTCCTCCAAGCCCGCTCGGAGAGGAATCGCCAGCTCCGCTCCACAGGCCATCTCTCTGCGTCCCCGGGTCTCGTTCTGGGTATCACGCGGGTTCCTTTTATTCTGCATTTTTCCCTGAAGTTCTTAGAAATGAGATACCTCCAGAGAGCCGGGGTTATCAATAAGATAACACGGAGAGGGAGGCCGGGACAGCAGGGCCGCCCCAGCGCCCCGTGCCCTGCGTGGGTTCCGGGCAGAAGTCGCGACGCGAACTCCGGCCAAACTCCACGGAGAATCAGGCTCGGCAACCGCCAGCCACATTTTTCCCGGAATAACTTGTTGTACCCGTGGGTCTGGCCGCTCGGGACGGACAGGCGAGCCGGGAGGCGCGCCGGAGGGTGCTCGGGCCCGGGGGACCAAGTCGCGGGTCCCCGCTGCGGCTTCATGCGCCCCAAACGCCAACAAGGAGGCCCGGCCCGCGGAACACACACTTCCACCTGCGTGGGTCTGCGCGTGGGAAACGCACGCTACGCACAACCTACGCGGACTGCGACACGGCTCCACGCCCAAAACAAGCCTCTCACTGAACTCCGTCGGAACCGGCGCGGCACCGGCGCGGGAGATGCCTCCGCCGGTTCGGAACCCTCGCCCCTCCCCACGCCGAGGAGCGGCCTCGCGGGAGACCGCGGCTGACTCACTGCGCACGCGCACCGCCCGGGCCCGGCTGATGCAACCTCCCGCTCGCGGACGGCTCTACGGAGAGTAAGGAAGCCGGGAAGGAAATCGCGCGGGACCAATCAGCGGCCACACGGAAGTGCGCGCAGGCCCGCCCCCCTGGGGCTCGGCCAATGGCATTGGGCGGCGCGGGGGCGGATGCGTAGATGCCCCGCCGACCTGCGTCTCATCCGGAGGCCGGGGGTTGTCCTGACTCTGCGCCGGCCTTGCGGCCATTTTGAGCTTCGCTTCAAGCCGCGCCCGCCGCCTCCTTATCCCTTCCGGTGTCGCGCTGTGTGGGGCTTTTTTTAGCCGGCCGTCTCTTGGAAGAGTCATCGTCGCCGCCGCCGTCGCCGCCGCCGTGGGAGCCCTCCTACCTATGCTGTCGAGGCCTTGCGCGCACTAGGACGCCTCGTCCCCGCCAGTATGGCCGCCGCCCCCGCCGCGTCCTGCGCTGGCCGCCTGGCTCTGAGCTCTGCCTCTCGCGGCCGAGGCCGCCGCCCTCTGTGGCCCCTCTGCAGGCGCGGGGCTCGGCCTGGACCACCCACTCCTCCTCGGGGCGGGGCCGGGCCTGTGTAGACCTCTTCGGATCCCGACTCGCGTCGATCTCCAGCCGCTCAGCTGCCCGAGAGAGTGCCGAGAAGATGGAGGTGGAGCGGGGGCCGCGGCCCGGGCCTCGGGCGCGCGCCTGGTTCCGGCTGCCCTCCTTCCTCCCGTGGCGGCCGCAGCCGGCGCCGTCCGAGTTCCCGACGCCCGCGCCCGAGGGCTGCGCGGACCGCACGCCGCCCCCCGCCGCCCGGCCCGAGGCGCGGCCCGGCACCTGGGCCAAGCTGCTTGCCCAGCTGCTCGCGCCCCTGCCCAGCCTGCTTCACAGACTGCTGCTTTGGAGCCAGCTTTTCGGGGCTCTGATCCCGACCCGGTGGCTGGGGTTGGCCGGCGGCTACAGCGCCCTGAGAACCTGGAGGGGGCGAGAGGAGCCGGCCGCCCCCTCGGCGCAGAAGCCCTTGGACCCCTCGGAGCGCGCGGTCGCCAGCGCCCTGGACTGGCTGGAGGAGGGGCTCCACTGGCGGTGCTCCTCTGCCCTGGACTTGGAACTCAAGGCCAAGGGCGGTGCGTTGGACCCCGGCGCGCACGCCTTGCTCCTGGAGCAGCGGCTGTGGGGCGTCGAGCTGCTGCCCAGCGGGCTCCAGGCCCGTCTGTTCGCTGACCGGCATCTTGGCTCTTCGCCCTGCGGGCCGCTGAACGTGGAGCGCTTGGGCAATATCAGCGTGGTCTCCTACGTGGTGAGCCCCTCTTACCTGGACTGCCCGCCCCGGCTAGAGGTCGGCTGGCGGGGCAGCGGCGGAGCTGGCGGGCTGGTGGATTTGCAGACCCTGGCCTCAGAGAGCGGCTGCCTTCCGGAGGACCCGGGCCTGCCCCAGCCGCTGAGTGCGGAGCCCTCCGCAGCCCCGTGGCAGGGGTGTCCACCCCCGTCCACGGAAGGCCTGCCCGAGATCCACCATCTTCGCATGAAGCGGCTGGAGTTCCTGCAGCAGGCTGGCAAGGGGCAGGAGCTGCCCACCCCCGACCAAGACCACGGCTACCACAGCCTGGAGGAGGAGCACAGCCTTCTGCGGCTGGACCAGAAGCCCCGCAGAGAGGACGCTGCCCACTCTGGCCCCGCTGCCGGGGGATCCGACCCTGGGCCCTCCCAGGAACCCACCGAGGGAAAAGCAGAATTGCTGACTGAAGGGGACGCGGCGGCTCCGGGCAGCTGGCCCGCTCGGGCGGTGCCTGGGGAGGCCCACACGGGCGCCGCCGACTCCTCGGACGGAGAGGAGCTGCCCCCCTCTGCCAGGCCGGCTTGTAGTAACAAACTGATAGATTACATTTTGGGAGGTTCCTCCAGCGACCTGGAGACGAGTTCTGACTCGGAGGGTGAGGACTGGGACGAGGAGGCCGAGGACGATGGCTTTGACAGTGACAGCTCGCTGTCGGACTCGGACCCCGAGCCGGACCCGGAGGGGCTTCACCTCTGGAACTCCTTCTCCAGCGTAGATCCCTACAGCCTGCAGAACTTCACGGCCGCGATTCAGACTGCCGCCAGGGCGGCCCCCGCGGCCCCTTCGGACTCCGAGCCGGATCCGGCTGACCAGTCGGATCGGGCGAGTTCGCCCCAGCTGGGAGGCCCCCCCGGGACCCCCGACTGGCACTCTGGGGAGGAGGAGGAGGAGGACTGGGGCTCGAGTGCAGATGAGGCCGAGAGCCTCAAACTCTGGAACTCCTTCTGTCATTCCGATGACCCCTACAACCTGCTTAATTTTAGGGCTCCCTTCCAGACGTCAGGGAAACAGGGGAAGGGCTGTCAGGACTTGAAGAGCCCGCCTGAGTCCATGGTGGCCATCGCTGAGGGTCGCGCCTTGCTTTCTTGTGGGGTGCGACAGGCAGGGAGCCCAGGAAGTGAATGTCCAGGCTGGGGACAGCGCGGGAGTCTTTCTGGAGAAAGGCACGCACACAGCAAAAGGAAAAAGGTTTGTTTCTTCCCCGTGACATGCTGATGAGGTGGCCGTGTGGCCGTGCGGGGTGGGCGACATCATCATGCTTTTTTCGGAAGATCTCTGAGGTCTTAGACTTGGGTTGAGAAGTTCAAGAATGAGTTCTGTTTATTCCTCCGTGTAGAGCATTGTTCCTGCCAAAACAGATGCCAGTGCCTTGATGTTAGCCGGCAAGTGCCGGGTTGGTGTTGGGGCAGTTTGCCTAGAAGCTTCAGTTACTCACGTAGTGTTAGGGGAGCGGAAGTATAAACCGTGTACACCCATGGGCCTGAGATGGAGAGCTTTTCCAGAGATTGGCTGTATCATTGCCATGGTGTTTGACCAGTCTTTAAAATGTGCCGGAACGTTTGCAAACACTTAGTGTTTTGTTTGTGTGGCCACCTGTCTTTATTCTTGACCCCTAGACCCCAGGGGGTGGTGGTTCCAAGTAGCAAGTCAGGTTTGTCTGGTGGTTTTCTGCGAAAGAGAAGAGGATGGTGACAGTACAGGGTTTTGGTTAATAGTTGGTACAGGAGCTGGGACTCCCTTTTCTTAATGAGTGTGATACTGGTTAGCAGTGGCTAGCTCAAGTTCATCCTAGTAAATCATGGTCGCTTCTCTTCAGTAGTTGCTTCCTGTGCCGGGCTAATCTTAAGCCTCCTGGAGAGTTACCCTGCCATCACACTGTTGGTTAGCTTTGTTTTGGAAATCTTTAGATTGTTCCTGCAGCTGAAGCGATTAACTGAAAATCCCCCCAAACACAGAGGTGTCTTTTATTGTAGAGGGAAAGTTCCTGTACTTTCCTGCCCCTTTCTTTGGAAAGTGACAGGAGTGGGAGAGTGACTGTTGCTGTCAGGATCTGCTGCATCAGGTAGCTTCAAGTGCTGCCTGGCTTCAAACTCTGAAATTATCCCTGGGGTCGAACATACTTCTGGGTGTAGTCTCGGGTCTTAGCCGTGGAGACGCGGTGAGTTGTGTAAAAACTGAATTTCAGTACGTACTTTGTACCTGTCCTGGTGAGAAATGAGCTTTCTTGATCCTTTTAAGGGCCCCTGACAGAATGACCTGGTTAGAGCCAGAGTGGGGCACTGAATGAGAACAGCGGCTGGAGACTGTCTGCCTTACTCCGGAGTGTTTAGGACCAAGGGACGTGGAGACAGCCAGACCGGGCACCTGGACTCCCATGTCCTTGATCAGTCACTTCAGTAATGCTAGTATCTCTTATACAGGGTATTCCAAGATGGAGATACATAAGTTACATTTCTTGTCTGCCTTTAAATGGCCCAGGCCAGTCTCATGTCTTGTTTTAGCTCATTAAGTAAGATGAAATGGGTGAAGTAGATCCGTGACTTGAACAAGAAGCAAAATTTATTGATTTTGTATCTAAATGTGATAACATTTGACAGTTTTGCCCACATGCCCTTATCTAGGCATATGGCAGTAATGGGGGGCATCTAATTCTTAGATCCAGGCTCTTCAGATCTAGGAATTCAAAATACTGTGTGTCGTGGCCTAATACAGTAGAGCAGACTGTTTGGATCCCATCTGCTGTACTGAGGGGATAGAGGGTCCATGCCTCCTAAGGTTGAAGTGAGGCTTAAATGAGATAAGTGTAAGACTTTGCAAAGAGCTTGGCATGTGGTAGACATTGTTTGTTATTGTTTATTTTAATGACTGATGAATGAATCATGGCTAGAATGCAATATCTAGTAAGATGTTACATACCTGCTGATCGTCCTCCGGGGCATTCCCGGGCCTGATGTAAAGGGAATGAAAGTAGTAGGCCACGAGGGATTAGCTGATGTAACTGTTGAACATACTGTAAAGCAAGTACTTCTGGAGTTTGATATTTAGAAGCTTCGTTACGAGAAATTATGTAGTAATGAGTGGGGATTGTTACGCATTACATGTCATCATATGTATTATAATAGCCACAATTGCATGTACAGATTGAACCTCCCTAATCCAAAAATCGGAAATTTGAAATGCTCTGAAATCTGAACTTTTTTTTTTTTTTTTTTTTTTGACAGAGTGGACAGTGAGAGAGACAGAGAGAAAGGTCTTCCTTTGCCATTGGTTCACCCTCCAATGGCCGCCGTGGCTGGTGCACTGCACTGATCCAATGGCAGGAGCCAGGTACTTATCCTGGTCTCCCATGGGGTGCAGGGCCCAAGCACTTGGGCCATCCTCCACTGCACTCCCTGGCCACAGCAGAGAGCTGGCCTGGAAGAGGGGCAACCGGGACAGAATCCGGCACCCCGACCGGGACTAGAACCCGGTGTGCCTGCGCTGCAGGCAGAGGATTAGCCTAGTGAGCCGCGGTGCCGGCCTGAAATCTGAACTTTTCTTGAATGTCAATGTAACACTGAAAAGGCTTTGGATTTGTGCCACAGGCAGCTGCTCCACTTCTAATCCAGCTTCCTGCTGTTTCGCTTGGGAAGGCAGCGAAGACAGCCTGAGTGCTTGGGTCCCTACCAGCCGTGTGGGAGACTTGGTTGGAGTTCCTGGCTTCCCCTTGGCCCACCTTTGGCTGTGGTGGCCGTTTGGAGAGTGAAACCAACAGAGGGAAGATCGCTCATGCTCTCTGTCTCTCCCTGTCACTCTGCCTTTCAAATACATAGATAATTTTTTTTAAGATTTTGGATTGTGGAGTGTTTCACATTTGGGATTTTCAGATTAAGGATTTTGAACTAATAAAGTCTACACAACTATTCCCAAATCTGAAAATTGCAACCTGAAACACTTCTGGGCCCAAGCCCAGATCAGGGAGGTCCGCGTTCTGTGTACAAGAGTGTAGAGCTCACATGCTGAATGCAGAGAGTTTCCATCTTCATCCAGGTCCTTTTCTAGTAACACCTCCTTAAGTATGCTGAACTTTGTTTACTGAGTAACTTTCTCATCTATATTCTGATTGCAAAAGTCATAAAAGTAGAACTATATACTGTTGATCCAAAAATTGGAAAGCACTAGAAATGAAAATTTTTTGAAAAGGAGAAAAGAATAGAAATCAGTGAACTTTAACGCCTTTGTGCTCCAATGAAAACATTCACTTCTAGAGATGTAGCGGTTATTGCTGAAATGTTTTGTCATTTTTGGGAAGAATATCAGAGAACTATATTTCCATAAGGGTTACACTTAGCAGGACTTAATAATAGCAAGAAAATTTCAGTTTCCCATCTGTGTTTATTTTATTAATAAAAAGCCCAAGAAGTGATTTGGGCATTTGGTTGTTGTGTATGTGTATAGATAGATACATGGACAGATGAAATGTTCAGAGATAGTTAGATACGTGAGAGTATGTGTGAAAGATTCAGGTGGCATTCGGTCACTCTTCTGTCCAAATTCCGTGCATTCAGAACTCGATGTCATTGGTGACGTGCGTGGTGGCATGAGATGTTGCTGACCTGGGTGCTGGTTGTGCGGTTCTGGAGCATTGTTAAAGTTAGTTTTTGTCTTTATAGGTGACCTTCCTGGAAGAAGTTACTGAGTATTACATAAGTGGTGATGAGGATCGCAAAGGACCATGGGAAGAATTTGCAAGGGATGGATGCAGATTCCAGAAACGAATCCAAGAAACAGAAGATGCTATTGGCTATTGCCTGACGTTGGAGCACAGACAGCGAGTCTTTAACAGGCTCCAGGAAACATGCTTCGAAAGACTTTACGTTTCTGGGCAGTGCTGAGATGAGCTGACAGCCTGGAGCCCTAACATTCTCTACCTCTTACTCCAGAGGTTCTTTAAAACAAACATTGGCAGCTGTCCTTCGACATTCTTTAGAGGATATGTAATTTGGATCCAATGATCTAGTTTAATTGTTATTTTTTGCAGCAAATCCCATCAGACACCCAGGTTTGAAGCCAGCCCCAATAATAAAGGAAGTACAGTTTTTAATCCGCCCTCTCCTTTGCTTGCTTGAAGTACAAAGGGGACCTTTTGCGTTACAATTTTGCACTTTCAGAACTTATTTCCAAGGGAAATAATATTTATAGGGCTTAAAGCCCATTTTTGGTTCTAATTTAAATTACATATACCTGTCTAAGAACTTTGAGCTTGCTGTTATTTTGGTTTTGTTTGTTTTTTTCCCCAACATTCTGAAATTACGGACTTTTTACGTGTGGTTTTTCTTTTCTTTTTCTTTTTCTTTTTTTTTTTTGTATCTTTTGAAAATTTCAGTGATGTGGCCTGTGTATATTAAGGCTAAAATAATCTTGTGTATGTTATCAGCTTAAAGGACATGATCTTGTATCACTTCTGTTTTTCTTTAAAATTGGCTTTGGTTCAAAGTGGGCAGTGTCTTTGTCTCTGCGTTAAGCCCAGCCCTGCAGACCCCTCTGCTCTGGAAGCTGTCGCTTCCCGCCGGATTGTGAGCACTGACTGGCTCTCGCAGACCCTGAGAGGGAGCGCCGCGGTACTCTAGGTTTCAGGTTGAATGTGGCTCCTTGTATCTTTCAGCAGGTAGCAGTTGTACAGCCTCTTCAGAGTGGCAACTGTCGTAGGCATTGATTTTCTAGATGTTGCAACCTAGCATCTTCCCGGGAAGCAGGGAGGCGGCATCTCCGTGTAATCTGGTTTTGTTGTCTGCGCTCCGCAGGGACCCAGTGTTAGTAGTCTCGTGCCTCAGCACTGTCACTTTTAGAACCTGTCAGGTGACACTAAACTTGGAAATGGGCAGTTCTGAATTTTCACATTCGAAATGTAAAATAGAAACTTCGTCAGTATCCAGGTGTATTGTGTTCTGCTACGTTAATAAAGAAAAATAATGGCCAGGCCTGTACTTCCTGAGATAGGGATTTACCACCTAGAAAGGCCTGGCACCTCTAGCCCAGGGCTGCTTCTGGGCCAGAGTGTTTGCGGGGTGCCTGCTCCGCACAGTTAGTGCTACACGGCAGGCCCGTCCGACAGGGAGCATTGGCTACGGCTGTAAGGGGCTGCTTCTGCTCTGTCTCTACCAGGGATACCGGAAAACATGAGCAGAATAGGTGAGCTCTTCATCTCGAACTTAGGTGGGGGTGAAGTTTGCCTCTGGTGCTTGCGGGGTTCCTACCTCAGTTTGTAATCTACCTGGTCTTAGTTATTTGTCTGGTTCACCCTGAAGACTGCCTCCGGTGCTCGTGTGTGGACTCACGTGGACGCACACTGAGAGTGCAAGCCGCTCATGGTTGGAATCTACAGGGCCTGCGGCCGTAGCGTGTGAGCAGGCCGGAGTCAAGTCCAGCCGCAGCCCCTGGAAGGCAGCAGCCTTTGGCACCGTGTGGACACTCCTGTAAAACCAGGCTGAAGCATGCTGTTTCATTTCGGGGTGCAGGTTTTGTTTTTGCGTTTATGAAGTGTGGCACCTCTGCACGTTTGAAGGTGATGGGACATCTTCCCTGGGGACGGCAGCCTCGCAGCCCAGTGAGTGCAGGCGTTACTCAGCGTCCTCGCGTAGCCCTCCCGTGGAAGCGAGCAGACGGTGATGAGAAAGACCATCTGAAAATTAGGCTGAAGCAGAAAGAATTCTCGTCAGTTCCATCCCAGTCTCGTTTGTGTGGGAACACTAGAAGGAAATCCTGGGGGTCCTAACCACACCTTTCACGTTTCAAGTCTTGTACTGGTGCTCTAAGTGTCACTGTAGCGTGTGAAAGGCTGTGTCCAGACAGAACGTCCACTTGTGAGTGCTGAGGTGTGAGAACACCTCTCTTCATCTCTAACTTGAAATCAAACTATCAGATTTTATTTTTTTATAATTTAAGGAGGGTGAAGCTCGGCATTGAGAAGACTTCTAAATCGGCTTCTTCAGATGCAGCAATTTACATGTAACCAGTTGGGATTTTGTAGCTAAAGTTCTATTTGTGTATGTAACTTAACTAATCTGTAAATGGTAATAAATATATTTGCAATTAAGTGTTACATGGTTTTTGGGTTGGACTTTATATATGTGGTGTAGTAACAGTTACTCAGCAGGGTTTTCAGGGTTACGTAGGTATTCTTGTAGAAGTGCTGTTCACTCAGAGGTGCAGGATACATTTCTGTGGTTTAAGAGACAGTGATGGGGCCGGCCCTGTGACGCAGTGGGTTAAGCCGCTTTCAGCAGAGCTGGCATCCCATATGTGTGCCATTTTGAGACCCGGCTGCTCTCCTGATCCAGCTCCCTGCTATTGTGCCTGGGAAAGCAGCAGAAGATGGCCCAAGTGCTTGGGTTCCTGCCTCCGCACCGGAGACCTGGAAGAAGCTCCTGGCTTCTGCCTAGCCCAGCCTGGGCTGTTAAGCCATTTGGGGAGTGAACCAGCGGATGGAAGAGCTCTCTCTGTCTCTCCCTCTCTAACTCTTGCAAATAAATTTTTGTAATTAAAAAAAAGTTACGTGATGTGTAAAGTGTACCTTAGCTAGTGAAGGAGAGAAATGGTAGGGTGAGTATTATCATTTGGCTCTTGGAGTATGAGCAGCCCTTCTGTGAGACTGATGAGTTGGCGTGGCTGAGGCCGATGTGACACAGCAGGTTAAGCCAGCACTTAGAAGCCTGCATCCACATCGAGTGCCAGTTATGAGTCCCAGCTGCCTGCTGTTGTGCCTGGGGAGGCAGCAGAAGATGGCCCCAATGCTTGGGTCCCTGCACCCACGTGGGCGGCCCCGATGGATTCCTGGCTGTTGGCTTCAGCTTTGCCCAGCCCCAGTTGTTGGAGCCATTTAAGGAGTGAACCAGTGGATGGAAGATACTCTCTTCTCTCACTGTGCCTTTCAAGAAAATAAATGCTTAATAAAATTGGCTTTCCAGTTCTGCGAAGAAAAACAGTAAAATAGTGTTTACAGAAGCAGTAATATCCAAGTGTTGGGCAGACCATGATCTCCCATTTGCAAAATTGAAAAAATGTGATGGTAAAACCAAAAACTACCCCAAAGCAAAAAATAAACTTGGGAGTATTGCAAGCCTGTGAACAGATCACGGAACAGTAACACTCAGTTCAGGGCATTTGGACCTCCCTAGCTAATGAGAAATTACGTGTATTCTTAACTGCAGAAAGAAAATGCAAATAGCATGCTTAATGCAAACAAATGACAGCCACAGGTTATAATTTTATTTCCATTTTGGGTTAATTTATGTGCTTTTGGCTCTTCCCAGGAAGATAAGTGAAAATACCCAGATTCACATGAGGCTACATTCATTGTTGTGCCTACCCTCGGCCTACTTTGCGAAAGCTTGAATCAAGCATTTAATTGCTAACCTTGAAAGTTTTGATAGTTACACGTGGACTTGGGAATTTGGTATCTGACATTCTCATTTGAAGACTTTGGATTCCCAACTATGTGCCTTTTAAAAATAAAGATGGAATTTTTTTTTTTTTCACATAAAATACCTGTTTGTAAAACTAATTAGTATGATGATACTTAGATATTCTCAGTACATTTTAAAAAGTAAGTGCTGGGACCAGCGCTGTGGTATAGCGGCTAAAGCTGCCGCCTGCAGTGCCAGCATCCCATATGGGTACCGGTTTGAGTCCCAGCTGCTCCACTTCCCATCCAGCTCTCTGCTATGGCCTGAGAAAGCAGTAGAAGATGGCCCAAGTTCCTTGGACCCTGCACCCGCATGGGAGACCTGGAAGAAGCTCCTGGCTCCTGGCTTCATATCAGCCCAGCTGCAGCCGTTACAGGGGAGTGAACCAACGGATGGAAGACCTCTCTCTGGCTTTAAAAAAAAAAAAAAAAAGTGTGCGGCTCAGGTGACGAGCTTAGGGAATTTCTTTTTATCTATAAAGGAGGCTTTGATGATTCATCTAACTGATGGTGACACCAGTGTTAGCTATTTGAGATCCTACACCAGTAATTAGGATTCTTGTGTACTTAGTTGCTTTGTGATCAGCTCGAAACATCCTTCCTGGATTTGCTCCAGCAAGACTTAGAGAGTTGCCAGTCGGTTGTGGCTTCAGCGTATGGAGGCAGCCGGATCCCAACATCCGAAACAGTAGGTACGACCCTGTTCACTTCCGGACCATCAGGCAGGACGAGGAAGCATTCAGCTCGCGCGTTTCAGTGGGAGGTTGGATGTCGGGGAGTTTGGAGACGTCACTGTGTATGGGCAATGGGGGTGAGGGTGGGTTGTATGTGACCACGGAAGCAGAGCAGACCGCTTGGTCTCCAGTGGAAGAGGGGAGCTAGGTGTGGAGAGTGGCTTGGTTGCTGTGAGGAGGGAACCCTAGACCAAAGCTGAGCTGTGTAAAGGCTGGGCCAGGCCAAAGCCAGGACCCTAGGAGGGAGGTGGCAGTGACCCAACTGTTTTGAGCTGTCACCTGTTGCCTCCCAGGGGTGTGTGTGATTAGCAGGAAGCTAGGATGGAGCAGAGCTGGAACTGGAACCCAGGTACTGTGATAGGTACAGCAGGCGCCCTAACCACTGGAGGAGACACCCACACACCTTCCTCCTCTGTTGGCTCATCTGCTCACTTAGTGTGAGTGGACGAAATCACAATTTAGTTGAAGGGTCTTTTTTTTTTTTTAAGCTTTATTTGGGGCTGGCGCCGTGGCTCACTTGGTTAATCTTCCGCCTGCGGTGCTGGCATCCCATATGGGCGCCAGGTTCTAGTCCCGGTTGCTTCTCTTCCAGTCCAGCTCTCTGCTGTGGCCTGGGAAGGCAGTGGAGGATGGCCCAAATGTTTGGGCCCCTGCACCCACATGGGAGACCAGGAGGAAGCACCTGGCTCCTGACTTTGGATCGGCGTAGCTCTGGCCGTAGCGGCCATTTGGGGGGTGAATCAATGGAAGGAAGACATTTCTCTCTCCCTCCCTCCCTCTCTCACTGTCTAACTCTATCTGGCAAATAAATAAAGTACTTGAGAAAAAAAGATTTATTTATTTGAAAGAGTTACACAGAGAGGAGAGGCAGAGAGAGAGAGAGAGAGAGAGGGAGGTCTTCCATCCACTGGTTCACTCCCCAATTGGCCCCAAAGGCTGGAGCTGCGCCAATCCGAAGCCAGGAGCCAGGTGCTTCTCCTGGTCTCCCATGCGGGTGCAGGGCCCAAGCACCTGGGCCATCCTCCACTGCACTCCCGGGCCACAGCAGAGAGCTGGCCTGGAAGAGGGGCAACCGGGATAGAATCCGGCGCCCCGACCGGGACTAGAACCCGGTGTGCCGGTGCCGCAAGGTGGAGGATTAGCCTATTGAGCCACAGCGCCGGCCGCTAACGTTTTTTTAAACTGATGGTTCGTATTTATTAAGAGACTCGAAGAGACAGTTCCGGTCTGCTGGTTCACTTGGCATTGTGTGTGGGGGGAACGCCATAGAGGTCTCCCCTGGGGGTGGCAGGACCCCAGTTATTTGAGCCATCGCAGCTGCCTCCCAGGGTGTGCATGAGCAGGAAGCTGGAGGCGGGCGCAGAGCAGGGTGTTGAGCCCGGCCTCTGACAGTGTGCTGAGCCCCTTAGGAGCACTTCGACTTTACACCCCACCCTCGATACTCAAAACTCCGTGACGTCAGGGATCTTGCTGTTTACGACCTTGAACCTAGAACCTTTGTTTTTATGGTCAGTAAATACTTGTTGAATGAGTAACAACTTTTTTTTTTTTTTTTTTTTTTGAGATTACTGTATTTCGGGCCAGCACTGTGGTTAAGCATCCGCCTGCAGTGCCAGCATCCCATATGGGCACCGGTTTGAGTCCCGGCTGCTCCACCTATAATCCAGCTCTCTGCTGTGGCTTGGGAAAGCAGTAGACGGCTTAGGTCCTTGGGCCCCCACGCCCAAATGGGAGACCTGGAAGAAGAAGCTCCTGGTCCCTGGCTTTGCATCCGTCTAGCTCCCAACGTTGTGGCCATTTGGGGAGTGAACCAGCAGATGGAAGACCTCTCTCTCTTTTCCATCTCTCTGTAACTCTACCTCTCAGTAAATCTTAAAAAAAAAAAAAAAAAAAAAAAACAAAGCAAAACAAAACACACACACACACACACACACACAACAGATCTTATTTGAAAGGCAGAGACACACAGGGAGAGGGAGGACAGAGACAGAGATCTTCCACCTCTGGTTCACTCCCTTCCAACGGCTGCAGTGATGGGGACTGGGCAGGCCGAAGTCAAGAGCCTGGAACTCCATCCGGGTCTCTCACGTGGGTGCAGCGGCCTAAGCACTTGGGCCATTTCTTCCTCAGAGACATTAGCAGGGAGCTGGACCCGAAGTGGAGCAGCCAGTCTTTCTTAAAACCAGTGTGTCCTATAGACTTTATTTTATTTATTTATTTATTTATTTATTTATTTATTTATTTATTTTGACAGGCAGAGAGAGAGAGAGAGAGAAAGGTCTTCCTTTGCCGTTGGTTCACCCCCCAATGGCCGCTGCAGCCGGCGTACCGCGCTGATCCGATGGCAGGAGCCAGGTACTTATCCTGGTCTCCCATGGGGTGCAGGGCCCAAGCACTTGGGCCATCCTCCACTGCCTTCCTGGGCCACAGCAGAGAGCTGGCTTGGAAGAGGGGCAACCGGGACAGAATCCAGCGCCCCGACTGGGACTAGAACCCAGTGTGCGGCGCCGCAAGGCGGAGGATTAGCCTAGTGAGCCGCGGCGCCGGCCTCTATAGACTTTAATTAGTAAAGTTTCATCAACAGCGATGTCTGATCAGAAGCAAATGTGCCACAATGGAAGATAACAGAGTCGCAGAATGTGCAGGTCCTTAGAGAAAAGCCGCAGTAAGCGCTAACTAAATTTGTAGAATGTAATTACAAAATTCAATTTGGCTGGGGATACCATGCCAATTAATTTGAGAGTCATTAATAACGTGCATGTTAATTTATGAATTTAATATGTGAGCAAGTCACCTGGGACCTTTCTTTTCCAGAACTAACTTACTGTATCCGAGCAGCAGAATGTTCTACCCACCATACCTGGGGCTTAGTTTCCACTCCTTTTTGGCCAAGGATTGGCTTTGGGTTTCCAGCTGTGCCCCGCTGAGTCCACCAGATGGCGTGGCTCAGCGTCTGAGCCCGTTACTGCTAATCTAACCACTGCTCCCCTGGGGCTGGCAAGCCGCCTGCCCCGCCCACCCCAGGCCTGCCAGGCCCACTGGGACTCCACCTTTCTGTGGGAACTCCCCTCCCCAGAACTGTCCTTTATGGGAGAACCAGTTTGTGTGTGAACACAAACAAATGAAGGGATTTTTCCTCATCTGCAGCAGAGAGAGAATAAAGTGAATTGATGACTCAGGAGATGGGAGGGAGAGCGGGGCCGGATCCGGGCTGGGGACTTGGGTGAGCGTCTGTGCAGTGAACGCTTTATCTCAATAATGTATTTGCTCAGCTCGCGGCTTGGAAGTCCATTCCTGTGCGTCAGGGAGGTCGTGTTGCGCCCAGCCTGCAGAGTCACTGCGCGTGGTGACAGGAGTCCTACACGTGACCCGCCCAGAAGGAGGAAAAAAGTCCCAAGAACTCCTAGGCAGGGGCTTGCCCTGATGTGGCTATCTTGGAAGTAACAGCCAAGGCAGATCGGTCCCTAGCCTGCTCCCTGGTAGGCTGGTGTTGGCTCCCAAAGGGCTGACATGAAGGGACCTAGGCGAGGGGCTGACCCCAGCCCCTTCCAGGAACGTGGCGCCGAAGCTGTGTGTGCATGTGTGTGTGTGTGTCGAATGCGTGTTAACTGCCCTGTGCCTGCTGCGACTGAGGCAGCTTTCAACCGTGTTGTTATGGTCTCTGTTTCTTCTTCTGTTTCTACTTGATTTGGTTGAGCAAGCAGGTTTGTCTTTCTGCCCCTAGGATTGACCTGGGGATGTTGTTGTTTTGAGTTTGCCTTACTTCTGAGGGACACATTTCCTGGACACTCACCTCTGAACACAGTCCCGCCCCAGGACAACGTGCAGAAAGCCACAGTTCGGCCTGCCCCGGGGTGGAACCAGTACTGCCGGAGGGAGCGACCGTTGGGGCGGAGCCGTGGATTGGATTACGGAGGAGAGGGACTGCTGGGGAGGCCAGGGCTGGAGCAGGTGCGAGGGCTTGCGGTTAATTTCCCAGGGATAGCCTGTTGGGCCAGCGGCCCTTCTCCCTCCCACTGAGCGCAGACCCCCGGCTCCCCCAGGGATGTCTCCCCCTGCCCAGGTTTCCTCTCTGTCTAAAGGCTCCCCAGCGGTGCCTGCATCTGCGTCTGCAGAATTCTTCCCTGGAATCGTCACGTGTCTGCCCTTGCGCTTCTTCCCACAGACCGCGACTGCCCCGCACACCGACCCTCAGCACAGAGCAGAATGAGTTGCACGATGCACTCTTCGTTAACCCAAGTGACACCTTCCACTACCTCCTTCATCCTACTGCCTCCCTCCCTGCACCATGTAATGTGCTGGCACTCTGGCATAGCTGGTTAAGCCCCGGCATCCCATATGGGCAGCGCCGGCATCCCATATGGGCACCAGTTCATGCCCCGGCTGCTCCTCTTCTGTTCCAGCTCCCTGCTAATGGCCTGGGAAAGCAGTGGAAGATGGCCCAGGTGCTTGGGCCCCTGCACCCACGTGGGAGACCCGGAAGAGGCTCCTGGTTCCTAGCTTCAGATTGGCACAGCTCCGGCCGTTGCGGCCAACTGGGGAGTGAACCAGCGGATGGAAGACCTCTCTCTCCCTCTCTCTCTCTCTCTCTCTCTCTCTCCCTCTCTCTGCCCACTTCCAGCTTTGGTAGCAGCTAATCTGCTTTTGAACACTATTCTGCCCCTTCTAGAGTTTCATAAAAATGGAACCACACACAGTATGGAGCCTTTGCATCTACTTTCTTTTATTTATTTATTTATTTGAGAGGTAGAGTTACAGATAGTGAGGGAGAGACAGAAAAGTCTTCCACCTGCTGGTTCCCTCCCCAGCTGGCTGCAACAGCCCAGGCTGGACCGATCCAGAGCCAGGAGCCAGGAGCTCCTTCTGAGTCTCCCACGTGGGTGCAGGGGCCCAAGGACCTGGGCCATCTTCTGCTGTTTTCCCAGGCCATAGCAGAGCTGGGTTGGAAGAGGAGCAGCTGGGACTCAAACCCGCGCCCATATGGGATGCCAGTGCCGCAGCTTTACCCACTACACCACAGCGCCAGCCCTTGTGTCTACTTTAACGTAGAACAATGCTTCTGAGAGTCATCTGTATTGTTGAGAGTTTCAGTGGTTCATTCTTTTTTATTGCCGAGTAGTATTCCATTGTCTGATTGTACCACAACGTATTCATTCAATAGATAACAGTTTGTTTACAGTTTGTGGCTATTATGAATAAAGCGCTGTGAAAATTGCATGCAAGCATTTGTGTGGACCTCTGATTTCACTTTTAAAAAATAAATCTGGGAGTGGAATTGCTGGATCAAGTGGTGAGTAACGTTCAACTTTACAAGGAGAGTTTGAGAAACGGGCCTCTCTGGCTTCCTTCCTAGGAAAGAGAAGTCCGCCTTGGTCCATCCACACTTGAATCCCGGCTTTCCACTTCCCCCAGCGGCAAGCCCTTGAGTAGATTACCCGAGTCTCAGGGGACCACCCGTAAACTTTGGGTAATGATATCCCATAGAGTAGCTGGGAAGATTTCGATGATCATGAAAAATCCCTGGGACTTGTTTGGCACAAACACCACTCACGTAGTATTTTATAGACCCCAGATTACAAAGACAAGGCCTGAAGCACCGTCACGTACCCAGGTTATACAGCTCGGGAATGGCAGCGAACTGGCAGCTGAATTCGGTGCAGCTCCGAGGTCCGTGCCTTTAACCACAGCGCTCCACTCCTTTTCCTGGGGAGCGCTGACTCCTCCTGCTCGGGTTTGATGGAGTTTGAGCAGGACTTTGACAAAC
The DNA here is from genome assembly GCF_964237555.1 of Oryctolagus cuniculus. Taxonomy (NCBI): domain Eukaryota; kingdom Metazoa; phylum Chordata; class Mammalia; order Lagomorpha; family Leporidae; genus Oryctolagus; species Oryctolagus cuniculus. The sequence goes on along the minus strand of NC_091444.1, from coordinate 19,847,986 downwards.
GAAGGCTTCTGTTCAAGGGGACGTTGAGGAAACAGGACAGGGGAAGAGGAAGGAGACACGGACATTTCCAGAAGGAACGGTAGCTGTAGAGGGAAGTGGAAAGGTAAGGATAAGAAGGTAGTGGGAGAGCTAAGAGGCTGGCAGGGAAGGGGAGGGGAGGTCAGGTGTGCCAGGCAGGGTCTGAGTGCCACGCCAGCAGATTTGGCCTCTTGTTCCGAGAGCGTCAAGCCACCGGAGTAACTTGGGTGACTGGTTCTTGTGGATTAGCTCTCGGATCATTTGGTCAATGGGTTGTGCGGGGGAGGAACCAGAGCATGAAGTCGAGTGTTGTACAAGCATAGGTATGAGGAAAGGGCTCCACGGAGGGGGCGGCTAGACCGGAAACGGGAGTCGTGGAGGTGGAGCCCTCGGCAGGGTGCGGTGGCTCAGGGGATGGAGGAGAAATCCCAGCGGATCGGCTCCATCAGCGGTGACGAGGAGGAAGGGAATGGTCCCGCGTAGGGAGCTCTGAGAGTGGAGCCGTTGGTCTCCAAAGGGTCGCTGATCATCGAACGTCTCGTTCCCGGGGCGGGGAGGTAGGCGGGCATGTGCAGGATGAGGAGGGCAGGACGGGGAGCTGAGGTGAAGAGAGGTGGGGCCCGGGGCAGAGGCAGGCTGGACGCACTCCCCCGAGCTCGCCGAGAGTCCCAGGGTCAACACTTTGCTTGCCCAGAACCTTCCATCTCAAACCTCCCCCCAAGTCCAGGAAGCAGTCAGCCCTCCGGAGACCCGTGAAGGCCAGAGCCAGGAGCACGGGGCGCTGAAGAGGAAGGGCCCTTCCTGGATGTTTTAGACGCCGGGGATGGCGGTGACAGTTCAGTGACGACTTGGACACGTTCCTGCCGCCCCCAGTGGGAGGAGCCGATCACATTTAATTTAAGAAAATCAGACACGTGTTACTCCCCAGCTGTGACGCCCATTTAGTGTAAGGGTTGTGTACATCTGTTTCCTGGTAGACTACAGACTCCAGAAGAAGCACATGTTATTGATTAAATGGGCCCAAGGCCGAGTGCAGAGCTTGGCTGATTAATTTGTTGATGCGATATCATTTCTGACTACCGTGAGAGGCCCTGTCCCACGTGCTGAATTTTCATTTACTCAGCAAATATTTACCGAGCAGTTGTTGTGTGCCAGGCTCTGGGCCCAGCGCTGGGATCACAGATTGGAGCAAGGCCGTCAAGGTCTCTGCTCTCACGGAGCTCATATCTTGAATGGAGAAGCCACAGAATGAAATGGAATGAGCAAGAGACCTTTGGATATGGTGACTGGGGAAGGCCTCGCTGATGAGGTGAACTTTGACCTCTCCGTGAATGGGAGGAGGGGGTGGGATGACAGTGGTTGAGCGAGCAGGGACAGACCACGGGGGAGATTTAGATTTTTTATTTATTTATTTTTTTTGACAGGCAGAGTGGTCAGTGAGAGAGAGAGACAGAGAGAAAGGTCTTCCTTTGCCATTGGTTCACCCTCCAATGGCCGCCGCGGCCGGCACACCGCGCTGATCCGATGGCAGGAGCCAGGAGCCAGGTGCTTTTCCTGGTTTCCCATGGGGTGCAGGGCCCAAGCACCTGGGCCATCCTCCACTGCACTCCCTGGACACAGCAGAGAGCTGGCATGGAAGAGGGGCAACCGGGACAGAATCCGGCGCCCCGACCGGGACTAGAACCCGGTGTGCCGGCGCCGCTAGGCAGAGGATTAGCCTAGTGAGCTGCGGTGCCGGCGGGGAGATTTAGATTTACCCAGTGTCCTTGGCGAGCTGTCACTGCTGGGGGTGTGGGGTGCTACCGTCATGTTTTCTCTTTACAAAGGCCCTCTGGCTGTTGTGTAAGGGATGTAGCAGAGGGGCCGGCGCTGTGGGGCAGTGGGTTAACGCCTTGGCCTGAAGTGCCAGCATCCCATGTGGGTGCTGGTTCGAGACCCAGCTCATCCCCTTCCAATCCAGCTCTCTGCTATGGCCTGGGAAAGCAGTAGAAGATGGCCCAAGTGCTTGGGCCCCTGCACCTGTGTGGGAGACCTGGAGGAAGCTCCGGGCTCCTGGCTTTGGATTGGCGCAGCTCTGGCCATTGTGGCCAATTGGGGAGTGAATCAACCGATGGAAGACCTCTCTCTCTCTCTCTCTCTCTCTCTCTCTCTCTGCCTCTCCTTTCTGTGTAACTCTGCCTTTCAAATAAATAAATAAATCTTTTTTTTTTTTTTAAAGATGTAGCAGACCAAGCACAGAGGACAGGAGACTAGAGAGAGGCTGCTGGGGTGGCCTAGGTAGGACGAGATGGAGCCTGGACAGTGGCAGTGGAGGTGGAGGGAGGGCAGATTTGGGTATCTGGAGGGGAATCCAGTTGAGTGGGTGTGGGATGTGAGGCATAGAAAGAAATCAGAGGTGACTCCCAGGTAGGATAACCGAGCACCCTGGGTTGCCTGAGATCAAGGGTTTTCCTGGGACATAGAACAAGTCCCAGGCCAGCCGGGGCAGGCGGCCGGCCACACCCTGCTCCGCTAGGGCTGAGCGATGGGGTGAGCAGTCCCGCTGGCATCTGTGAGGACAGACAGGTCTCGGGGGAGAACAGCTTTGGAGGTGCAAATGAAGCGTTCTCTTCCGGCCACGTGAAGTTGGAGAGTCTGTGGAATGTGCACGTGGGCGCGGAGCAGGCGGTGGGTGAGGTAGGCTCCTGCGAGGCCCTAGGGAGAGATCAGACTCTGGTAGAAAATCGGAAGTCAGCAACACGTAGGTGGTCTCTAAAGCGCTGGGGAGTAACCAGAGAAAATCCAGGCAGGGCAGGGTGGTGTGCTGCAGACACAGGGGAGGGCGTGGCCGAGGGTGGCGCCCGACGTTGACGATGCAACAGTCCCCGCCCCCAGGAGCTTCAGTGTGGACGGGGACCGGACAGTCGACGCCGCGAGCTGCCCTGTGGCAGGAGTCTGCGCAGGGCTCTTCCCGGGCTGCGTTTGGAAGGAGAACTGGCCAACAGCAAGTGGTCGCAGAAGGCTCCTCCCGCCCGAGGACGCCAGAACGCAAAGGCACCGTCGCGGAATCCCTGCACTTCAGAAGGGCCTGGGCGCCGGTGCCGTCAGCTTCTCGTTACTACGACCAAGCACCAGAGTCAAGCTACTTAGGAAGGAAAGAGGTTTGTTTTGGCTCAGGTCTGGAGGTTCAAGTCCAGGGTCAGGCAGTCCCACTGGAGTCTGCTAAGGGCGGTGGAGCTCACGGGACACGGCAGGGCAGGAAGAAGAGTCAGGGAACGGAACCCGGGGGTGGGGGGAGGGTGGGGAGGTGCATGTCTCCTTACAGAGCCGCTGAGCGCTGACCACGGGGGTTGCATCTGCACAGCCCAGCGCAGCCTCATCTCTTCCCAAAGCCCCACCCCGACACCATCGCCGGGTTAGGTCCCCACCCGCTTCACACCATTAACAAATAAGACAGGAGGCCGGATTCCCGAGTTCAGGGGGCACATAGGAGGCCTGCAGTGCAGGGAGCGGGCAGGGCCGGAGCGGGCAGGGCCAGAGCGGGCACGCGCGTCAGAGAGGTGGGATTAGAACCCAGAAGCAAGTGTTTACCTCTGCTGGAACAGCTTGAGCTCTTGTCAAGGAGCTGGGGGAGACACCAGACTGTAGCTGGCGAGGACTGAGAGGGCCGAGCATGCAGGCACTCCTTTGAGGAACTGGGAGGGAAAGGAAGGAGAGTGGGGCACAGGCAGCCGGACGGGGGTTGATGGAGTTGGGTTTCGTGTGTTGCTTTTCTGATGGAAATTCTGAGCCCAGTTACAGACTCGAGCGGAAGAACTGGACGTGAAGGAGGGCTTGCCTAAGTAGCGGGGACGGGGACCAGGCAGTGGGTGCGGTGAGGCTTCTGGGGGGCCGGCCACGGGTGGGCACTTGGGGGCTTGAGGACAGGCAGGGAGGTCAGCTGTGGAAAGGGAGACACACGGGCGGGAGTGCAGGGCAGATGGTCGCAGTGAGCCCAGAGGCCGGCGCGAGTGGCTATTGGCCAGGCTGTCTGTGTCTGAGCGCCGTTATCGTGTCCTGGCGTCACGGTGAGGTCTGTGGCTGACCAGCACTGCGCGCACGGCGAGAGGCCCCGGAAGGCTGGCGAGTGTGACTGTGTGGGGGCGCGGGTTTATTTACGTCCTCCAAAGGCTTGGCATCTTCCTGGCCACGGGGACCTGAGAGCGTGCGGATAAATGACGAGTGCAGTTTTTGCCGTGTGGATACAGCTGAGGACGAGCGGACAAGGATGTGGGCTCGGGAGGGGATGCGGTGTCGGCCACGGGTTTGTGCTGAATCACGCAGGAGGCAGTGCAAGTCTGCTTGACGGATTAGGAGGAAATTCCAGGGGTTAAAGGGGCAGGAAGAGAGGGACGAGGGCGTTACAGGACCCAAAGCTGTGCTTCCAACGATGCTTCTGCATCAGCTTCCTCTGACGTTAACGTACTGAGAGGAGCAGCCCAGGGTGGAAGGTTGAGTTTGGGTTGTAGTTGGAGGTTCGCTGTGTAAGACTGGGCGCCCCGTTGGTCTGGCACCTGGTGGAAGTTGGTGGTGGCAGAGGAGCGGCCACACGGCCAGCCTGGAGCAGAGACGCAGGGGGCACTTTTTGCCTTTCCTCTATCCTGTATGTGGTCTCTCCTTATCACGTCAGCGTGATTTGATCATGGGGCTCCACAACCTAATCCAACCCAATCACTTCGCCAAGACCCCGCCTTCAGATGCCACTGTTGGGTCAAGCCTCCATCCTAACCCATCAACCACCAGAATTCATTCATTAACTTTTTTTTTTTTTTTTGACAGGCAGAGTGGACAGTGAGAGAGAGAGACAGAGAGAAAGGTTCACCCTCCAATGGCTGCCACGGCCGGCACACCGCGCTGATCCAAAGCCAGGAGCCAGGTGCCTCTCCTGGTCTCCCATGGGGTGCAGGGCCCAAGCACTTGGGCCATCCTCCACTGCACTCCCTGGCCACAGCAGAGAGCTGGCCTGGAAGAGGGGCAACCGGGACAGAATCTGGCGCCCCGACCGGGACTAGAACCTGGTGTGCCGGTGCCGCAGGCGGAGGATTAGCCTAGTGAGCCGCAGTGCTGGCCCATTCATTAACTTTTAACAGAAGATTCCTGGGTTCGAACATCTCCATGAGTTTAGGGAGAAAAGTTGGAGCAAATTTAGCGGTGAGAAGGTTCGAGGCACAGTCTCAGGTAGGAACAGCATATGGGAGTGGAGTGGGCACCCCTGGAGTTGAGGAAATCGAGGACTTCCGATATTGTGAGGTTAGGACACTGGATGGTCCATTCACATTGTCACTGAAATCCCCCCCGGCACGAGGGGCAGGTGCGGGAGGGAGAGGAAGATGCAGGAGCTGGGGGCTGGAGTGCAGGGGACAGCTCTCAGGCTGGTGGGTGGCAGAGACACGAGGCAAAGATGCTGGTTGGCTGAAGGCAGGAACGGCTTCTGCATAGCAATGGGGGCAAACCGGTGCCGTCCAAGTTCATTGAACTAAACTGAACCGAATGCTGTGTTGGTTCCAGGATGCCAAAGTCAGCACCAGCTGCCATCTTCTAGAAAAAAACAAAACTCAGGACATCCAAACCAGTGCAGAAAGAGCATTGCCTGCCGGAGCCACAGGGCCAAGGGGAAACTCAGAGGAGAAATAGCAGCAGGTGGACCACGGGGCCATTCCTCAGGGCTCTGCCTGGCCCACCCCTCCGGCCCCCTCCCCACTCCGCCTCCAGGGGAGCTGCCTGTGCCAGCTCCCTGCTCCGGGACCCAGTCCTGGCAGGAAAACTCAGCCGGCCATCTTGGCCTGGCGTCAGGCCCGGGAGAAGCCGAGCAGGGGCTCTGCGAGCTGGAGCTGAAGGAAGCACATTTCAGGCGCTCTCCTCTCTGTGCCCGGTGAGCAAGGGCTCATTAGCCAAAACCATCATCTTCCCCGGCCCGTCCTCAGACCCACTTAAAAACAACCCGGGCCATCTCCCCACCCTCCCACACGGGAGTGCAAGTCGCTTCCTGCTCAGACAGAACCCCCGGTCACCCCGGCCCTTCTAGAACTCAGCTCCGTTCATTCACACATCCCCTCTTCCTGCGAGGGCGCACTTCCAGGGCCCGCTCGCTCTTGTGTCCCCCAGCCTCCCCACCCCTGCTCCCTGGGCCGCCCGTGATTCAGTTCCTGCGCAGGGTCCTTCTCATCCACTTGACCTCTGGAAGCTGCAGTGCCCCCGCGCTCAGCCCTGGATCTTGGCCGCCTCCCTTCCTGCCTACAGTTTGTGATCTCAGCCGGTCTCACAGCTGTCACGGCAGGTCGACTCCAGTCTTACGCAGCCTGGTGCTCCTTGGCATCCCCCACTTGGCTATCTGCTAGGCGTCTCTGACTTCACCTGCTAAGCCTGCTCTCCCTGCAGCGCGCGCCCGTCTCAGCCCGTGGCCGCTCTCTCCTGCCCAGGCTCAGGCCACGTGCCTTGGAAGTGCCCTGAAATCTCCCTGCCTCTCACAGCCCAACTACACGCCAGCAGCAAATCCCATCAGTTTGACCTTCAAAAGACACCTGGAGTCTGACCATTTCTCTTAGCATCCTGAACCAAGCCACCACGTCTCATTTGTTTTGTTTCTATGACCTCCTAGCTTGAACCTGCTTCCACCCTCTCCCAAACGGCAGCCAGAGGATCCTCTAAAAAACTCTAAGATGTAAAGATCGCGCCATGCCTACCATCGAAGCCCACCGTTTATCCTCATTTAGAATCAAAGGCCTGGAATGATCCGGCCTCCCTCAACCCCTGCGTCGTCACCTCCTCCCATTCTTTGCCTTGCTGGCCCCGCTCCAGCCACACTGGCCTCCTTGAAATTCTCGAACGTTGCCAGGCTGCTTCTGCCTGCAGACCCACAGGCTTGCTGTTTCCACTGCCCAGGCCTGGCTGTCCCCGGTGCACACACTGTGCTCCTCCCTTCCTTCAAGCCTCTGTTCGAATGTCATTGTTCCCGGTGAAGCCCTCCCTGGCCAGCCTGTACAGGTGCACGGAATGGAAGACCCTTCTCTCTGCCTCTCCCTCTCACTGTCCATAACTCTACCTTCCATTGGTTCACCCCCCAAATGGCCACTACAGCTGGCGCTGCGCAGATCCAAAGCCAGGAGCCAAGAGCTTCCTCCTGGTCTCCCATGCAGGTGCAGGGCCCAAGTACTTGAGCCATCCTCCACTGCCGGGAAACCTCAGAATTCTACAGTTCTCTGTATGCCAACCCCAGAGCAGCAGTTTTTTATAACAAAACCTGCCTCTTTTATTATTATTGATTTTATTTGAAGGGCAGAGTTACAGAGAGGCAGAGGCAGAGAGGTCGGTCTTCCATCTACTGGTTCACTCCCCAAATGTCCACAACGGCCAGAGCTGAGCTGATCCGAAGCCAGGAGCCAAGAGCTTCCTCCAGGTCTCCCATGCAGGTGCAGGGGCCCAAGCACTGGGCCATCTTCTATTGCTTTCCCAGGCATGGGAAAGTGGGAAGTGGAGCAGCTGGGACTGGAACCTGTACCCATATGGGATGCCGGCACTGCAGGCAGCAGCTTTACCTGCTATGCCACAGCGCGGCCCCCCAAACCTGTCTCTTTAGGGAACTTTGATTAAGCCACTAGCCTGCCTGGGCACTTGTATATTTATGCAAACATACCTCTAACGCCTGCTTCCTTTCCTTTGCTTCCTACTTGCTGGAAGCACGTCACGACCGCCTGCTGGCCTGGCCAGCCGACGACTCTGCTCCAGTCCTGCTGCCGTGTGAGTCTCTTGGCCAAATGGGTTGAAATGCTGGAAGAGCCGTCTGCTCACAGAGCCTTGCACTGATCCGGTTTTCAGAAGATCTGAGTTCTGGCCCCACCTCTCCGGTGTCCTCCAGGGGAAAATGCGGGCTTCGCACCAGGTGGTCCCTAAGACCCTTCCTTGTCCTAAAGCCTGTTTTTCCCGAGGGAGGAAATTCCCGTTGCAGTCACCAGAAAGGCACGTGATTCCCGCTCCCAGGGCTTAGGGGCTGTAAGCAGGGCTCTGGGCCGTCCTCACCTGCCGGCTTTACTTCTACCTCTGCGAGAAAAAGGGGCTTCCTCCCCAGAATTCTGGGATCTTCTGAAAACCGAGACCCATGGGTCTGGTCTGAGCCGTGTGTTAATCCTTTCTTGGATCAGCCACTGGGGCCAAGTCTGTGTCACAGCCCCCTCCCCATGGGCCAATGGGCCAGCCCACCCAACACACACACACACACACACACACACGTGAGCTGAGCACGGCCAAGGGTAGATGTCCAAAGGAAACTCAGGGGGCCACGGACCAAGAAGGGAGTGTGGACAGTGGACAGGTCAACATAACAGACACCTGTTCCAGTCCTCACTCACGTTCCCGGCCTGTGTAACACATTACCACAGTTCTGGAGGCCAGAGCCTGAAGTCAGGTGTGGTCAGGGCTCAGCAGCCCCAGGAAACCCCCGGGGGAAAGACGTTCTGTGCCTCTTCCAGTTCTGGGCAGTGGCCAGCAGTCTCTGACCTGTGGCCACTTCTGGGTCAAATCCCACTCTCCTTTCTCTGTGAAGTTTCCCATCTCTTCTTGAAAATTTGTATTTATTTATTAACATTTTAGATTGAAGGAAGAGAGGGAGACAGAGAGAGAGAGAGAGAGAGAGAATCTTTTATCTGTTGGTTCACTGCCCGGGTGCCTGAAACAGCCAGTGCTGGGCCAGGCTGAAGCCAGGATCCTGGAACGCCGTCTGGGTCTCCCATGGGGCAGCAGGGACCCACATGCTTGAGCCACTGTCGGCTGCTTAGGATGTCCGTTAGCAGGACGCTGGGTCAGAAGCCAAGCAGCCGGGCTCTCCAGTGTGGAATGTGGGACTCTCAGGTCAGGACTTAACGGCTGCCTGGGACCCCACCCCCACCCGTGGGTCTCCTCTGAGGACATTTGTCATTCGATTTAGGGCCCACCCCATTAATCCAGGTTGACTTCCAGGGATTTGATGTCGATGGCTCTCGAGAAGTCTCCCTCAGGTACCAGATGAGAAGCAAAACAGTATTTAAACGACTAAGAAGCAAAAGGAGGGAGAGGATCAGGACAATTTCTGAATGTTCCGGATATGTTCTCTCCAGGGCTTGTTGCCTTGTAAAGTGGTAAAGCAAAACTTGCTGCAGGGGAAACAGAAGAAAATCACGTACTTAGTGGAGAGGCAGAGAGAGGAGGGAGGTCTGTTACTGGTTCACTTCCCGAATGCCAGCAACAGCCTGGGCTAGGCCAGGCAGGAAGCAGGAGCCAGGAGCTGCACCTGGCTCTCCTCGTGGGCAGCAGGAGTCCAGGCGCTCTGGCCAGCACGTGTGGCCTCAGGTGCATCAGCAGGAAGCAGGATTGGAAGCAGACTTGCTGGACTCCGATCCAGGCACTCCAACGTGGGCACAACACCTGCTCCAGGTTTTAGTATTTCAACCCTGCTTCCTTCTCGCCAGCAGTTGTTGAATGCATAGCTGAGCTGTTTTTATTTGGGCTTCCTACTCTGTTTTGCATATCGTTAGCTCTTTTGCTAAAATGCCATTGCGAGGCATATCAGTACCGATTATAACATATACACAGAACCGGGATGTAAAAAAAAAAAATCCCTAGGAAGAATATACCACAGTCAGAAAATTATTTTCAAACCTGATTTCCTATTTCAAACAAGTACAAAACACACTCAAAATTTCAACCGCTGTTCTTGTCTACATAAATGTTCTAGAAGTGTCAGATTAGAGATGTAACAGGAGCCCCGCACTCCTCAGAGAAGCCAGGGGTGTAGCACATGCTCTCAGACACACGTCCGTTCGTCGCTCCTTGCACCCACAAGCAGCCCGAACAGCTGCCCTCACTGGCTGCTCAGGTTGGACTGGGAGTGCGGCCTGGCTGCCGGTATTTTCCCTTGAGGCGTTTTGGCAGCCCTTCCGGCATTCAGATCTTAGGATAGCGCAGGGGCTGGGCAGGTGGCCGGTGCTCTATCAGCAGGGTTAGTGCTACAGGTGTTTCACAAGACTAGGGGGTGGAGCCCGGGGCTGGAGCCGGGGGAGGAGCCTGCTTCCTGCTCCTCCTCCCACCTACCCCAGGCCAGGAACAAGGGACTCCACTTCTGGTTGCTTCACTTCACTTTCTCGACGCGGAATCTGTGGGGTCTGAGTCGGGGATTTGTGAGTTTCTGCTTTTCTTCTGCATCTACAAGATGGGCTCCGCCCACACCTGGCACCCAGGAAGCAACCTGTGTGTGTTGGCAGACTTGACTTCCGGCGTTAGAGGCGGGATGATGTCATGGAGAGAGCCCTGGCCTGGGACGTGGGAAGGCAGATTCTCCCAGCCACAGCCTTCTTTGGCGACCAACCCCTTCCCTCGTCCGTGCCTCGGTTTCCCACATTTGTTTGCTTGGAGGTGGCATTATTTTTTTTTTTTAATTAAAGGAGTTTATTAATACATTAGATTCTCAGGGCCACAGCAAATGCATAATTACTGTAACACAATCCTCGTGTTAATGGGATTCAAAGAGAACAGTTTCAGTGTAGCTCCTAGGTGCAGTTCTAAGAATGCATGAGCCTTCCCTCTCTCCCTCCCTCCCAGTTTCCCGCATTTGAGCACAAGATGGAGGCATCCTCCCAGCTTCCCCACCTTCGAGAGGTCAACACCGTACAAGTGCCAGGCCAAGACCTGGGCTATCTGGGGAGTCACCCCGGTGCTGCCGAGGGTTCTAGTTAACGTGCCCCCAAACCAGGTCCCAAAGCACAGCGCTGTGGTTCAGCGACGACCACACAGGTGTCATCAGTGGCCTGGTGCTCCAGGTATGCGTGGGGCCATAAAGACGAGTAAGGTGAGCCCCTGCCCTGAGCCACACATGGTCCAGCGAAGCAGGGGAGCCGAGTGACTCCAGGAATGCCTTCCGGTGTGCTAAGTGCCCCTGGAGGGTGATTCACTAGCCATCCTGACACGTGGAAGATGGACGTGTGGACACCTGCGCAGGAATGACCAGCAGCTTCCTGGAGAGGGTGGGCTCTGGAGGGCTGAGCAGGAGTTCCCTAGGCGGAATGGGGGTCAAATCCCTGGGAATCCCTCAGCAGATACTGGCCACCTTCGGGGGCAGGTGTCGCCCTCGCTGTCTAATTATTCCCTGGAGTCTGGTGCTGTGCGCACCTAACTGCAGCTCCAGGGGCAGCAGGGAGGGGAGAGGTGGGAAGTGCGCAGACCCCAGGAGTGATTCAGACCCTGAGAAGGCGGCCAAGCCAGTGCGGACCGCGCAGGACACACGCCCTCCTGGGTCTTGGTTACCGTAAAATTCGCTTCCTTTTCCTTTCTGGAACGGGGTGGGGTCTCCGGCATTCTACTTAGTCACGGCAGGCTTCCAGGAGGAGGTGCTCGGCCAGGCTGCCCCGGGCGCTCTCGGCCAGCAAGACCCCGCGGGCCTCGCGCTCCCCCGACCTCCGTCCGCCCGGAGCCGCCGCCCCGAGCACAACCTGGTTCGGTCGCTGACCGCTGCCGCGGGGCGGCTCCGGCCCCGCCCTCCCGGCGGCGGCGGCAGCGGCGGCGGCGGCGGCTCCAGTGCGGGGCCGGAGCCGGGTGAGGGCAACACCCCGCGCTCGCCCTGCGGCCCGCGCGGCCTCCGCCCGCCGCCCGCCGGGGGCGTCCTCCGGGCGCGCTCGCCTCGGTCATTCAAGTGCGGGGCGCGGCGGGCCCGGCAGCAGCGAGCCCGGCGGCGGCTGCGGCGGCGCGGGCCGAGCGCTCGCCCGGTGCCTTCCGCGGGCGCGCGGCCAGCTCGCCCCCCGCGCCAGCGCCCGGGACCCAGCAGGGCCCCTCCCGCGACGCCGGGGGCCGGGGGCCGGCGAGATGGCCGATGAGGTGGACTGGCTAGACCTGCCCGGCCGCTGGACCTACGGAGTTGACCGCGGTGGGAGGATCTTCTTCGTCAAGTACGTGGGGGCGCGCTCGCTCGCTTTCCCATTTTTTTAAAGTTGCCCAACTTGAAAGGAGGCAGCGCCGGGGGCAGGCGGGGCGCAGGGCCGGTGGCTGGGGCTGGGCTTGGCGATCAAGTTTATCCCGGTGCACGTTTGAATGGGCTCCCGCCTTTTCCTCAATGGGGCAGAGTCCACCCCGGGAGGGCGGGCGGGGGTGCTATCCTCTCGGCTCTCCCTGGGGGGTGTGGGGGGGAGCCTGGACTTTTCCCTGCTCCCTAAGCCTTGTCCCTTAGTCTCTGTGGGAAGAGTGGGCTGCCTGCCGGTGTCCCTGGGAGGCCTCCTCTGGTCCCCGGTGCTCCCTGGCCCGGGACTCAGCCTGCAGGGACAGCAGCCCTACTCCCTCCTTGCTCCTCCAAGGCCTGCTGTAGATGTCCCCGTCTTGAGCGAAAGGGCCTTTGCTGCTGTCCATTAATGCATTAGCCCTGCTGTGTGCATTTCATAAACCAAAGTGGCTCTGGCCTCATCTCATTACGACAAAGTGGCCCGCGTTTGGCCTGTGTCTGCTGCTGGGACGGACATCTGGCAAGGCTGCGGGCACAGCCCGCTGGACTGCCACCACCACCGCCAGCCGCTGGCGCCCAGCAGTGGCGCTGAGAACAACCTCAGAGGTCCTTACTGTACCCCCTCCCCGCCATGTGCTGGCCCCGGGGACCCCAGGTCCAGAGACGTGAAACCAGCAGCGGTGAGGCAGAGCTGGGCCCAGAGGGCGCCACCCAGCCTGGGCAGGCGCCTCCCTTCCCTGCCAGCTCCTGCTTCCTTCCACTCCTGCCTTTGGGCTCCGTGATTATCACCTCCTTATCCTAATTGATGGCCTAATCAACGTTATTTTAGAAATTAACTCCTCTCCCAGAACGCCCGGATGACAGTGGGAGGTCCCTGGCTCGGTGGCCTGAGGCTCAGTCCGGAGGCTGCTTCTCCCGCCCTGCCTGGAGCTCTTGGTTCAGATCTGGGGCGGGGCCTGGGAATCTGAATTTCCACAAGCTCCTGGGCAGTCCCGATGGAGTGGCTAACTCTGCTCTTCTTGACATCCATTGAGCCTTGGCTGTTTGCGCCAGCATGAGGCACCGGACAGAAAAAAAACCACAAGAAACTAACCCAGGAAGGTCCAGGTCCTCTCTCCAGGTAGCAGGGAGAAAACGCAAATGAATGCTTAGGAAATGATAGGATGCATCGAGAGGCGCTTATTTGCATGACGCTATAGGGAGAATGAACGCTCTCGCGGGAGTCCAGGGAGTCCAGGAGGAAGCCCGAGCTGCCTCTGGCCCAGGGGCAGGGGTGAGAGGGTCCTGGGAGCAGAGGGCTGTGGAAGGAGAGCCGGGCACAGGTTGTCTACAAGACCGTGCAGGGCTCGGTGCCCACGCAGGGGAGGCTGCCGGGTGCTGCCGTGGATGGATGGGGCTGGGAAAGCAGGGTCGGGCGGCTTGGCAGAGGCCTTGTGCAGGGGCTGAGGGCCCGGCTCCTGCTGAGGGCGGTGGGAAGCCCACCGAGGGGCTTGGTGGAGGCGGAGCCGTGTGCAGAGCTGTCCCTGTGGCTGCTGCGCGGCTGATGCTCTGAGTGCTGAGTGGGGAATGTCTGGGCCGTGGGAAGCGGTCAGGACGCAAGGGTCCGGGGGCCTGGAGGTGCTGGCAGGGTCTGCATTACAGCTGTGGAGCCCAGGTGCGGGGGAGCGCGCCTGCGCCTTGGGGCTGGGAGCGCATGGGAGGAATGAACGAGAAATTTGGAGTTCGGCAGAGATCGGCATTGTGCACAGAGGAGCACGTTTCGGGGGACATACAGGCTGGGGGGGCACTGAATCTGAGGACGGTGAGGGGCCACGTCTAACAGGACCTCAGTCACCGAGTCACCTCGGAGGGGCACAGGCACCCAGAAGAGAGGCCGGTGCGGGATCCGGGCGAGGGCTGCAGAGGGGCAAGGGCAGGGCTGGGAGCCGAGTGGAGGACGAGGGCGGCCACGGTGCTCAGCCCTGAGCATGCGCCCGAGCCTGGGCAGAAGTGAGGCCAGTGAGATGGCCCTGGGGGCGGGAGGTACTGAGGCCACAGAGGACATGCGGGGAGCGGCTGGTGAAGCCGTGGACCCAACAGGAAGCGAGGAGTCTGTGTGGCATGGAGGTCAAAGGTGAGCGAGGCTGGGGGTGCACGGGGGATGTGCACCTCAAGCGAAACAGCAGTCCCTCGCTGGGGTGTGTGGGAAGGTGGGTGGGGGGCGACAGGAAGTCCTAGGTGAGAGGGGGCAGGGCCGCGGGCACAGGCTGACTTGCTCTCCAAACCTTGCCTTCCTTGGCTTCCTCTCCCCGGCTCCCAGGACACCACAGCGCAGAGCCCAGCACCTACAGGTCTCCTCAGCCGCAGGGGCTGGTGCTTAGGACCACTAGAACAGCAGCTTCGCTTCTCCCTCCTTTCTTTCTGTCTTAGGTTTATTCATCTGCTTGAACGTCCTAGTTACAGAGAGAGCGAGAGAGCGAGGAAGGGAAAGAGAGAGAATCTTCCATGTGCTAGTTTCCTCCCCAAATGGTCACACCAGCCAGGGCTGGGCCAAGTCAAAGCCAGGAGCTTCTCCAGGTCTCCTGCATGGGTGGCAGGGGCCCAAGCACTTGAGGCATCTTCCAATGCTTTTCCCAGGCCGTTAGCAGGGAGCTGGGTGGAAGTGGAGCAGCCAGGATACCAGCCGGTGCCCAGATGGGATGCCAGCGCCACAGGTGGCAGCTTTACCCAGTATGCCCCAGTGCCGGCCCCTGCTGCTTTTCTTTTGAAGATTTACTTATTTAAAACAGAGTGACGGAGAGGGAGAGGGAGAGGGGTGGAGAGAGAGAGAGAAACAGATCTTTCATCCACTGGTTCATTCCCCAAATGACTACAACACCCAGGGCTGGACCAGGCTGAAACCAGAAGCCAGGAACTCCATCTGGGTCTTCACATGGGTAGCAGGGGCCCAAGCCCTTTAGCCATCACCTGCTGCCTCCCAGGAACGTCAGCAGGAAGCTGTATTGGTGGCAGAGCCCCAGGGATGGGAGTCAGGCACTCTGGTAGTGGGATACGGGGGTCCCACTGTGCCACAGTGTTTTCCCTGTGGCTTTATTTTCTGCTCATCAGAGGGGTGATCAGCTGGGAAACTCCTTCCTGTAGGAGGTGTCCAACCTTGGAGAAAAGTTAGTGGAGTTGAGAAAAAGCCAGGCCTATACCCTCACAGTATCCATGAATGTTTATAGCAGCTTTATTTGTAAAGGTCCCAAGCTGAAGATGATCCACGTGTGCAGCCGCAGGTGAACGGATGTACACACTGCAGCACACCCTACAGCGGGCGCTCTAGTGCAGTGAGCTGCCAGCCCGCGCTACGACACGGGAGGGAGGGAGGGAGGACGGCAGGGTGCGGGGCCTGGGATTCCATTTATATGAAATCCTAGAAAATGCGGGCAAATCCATAGTAGCCCCAGCTTGGGTGTTGCCAGTGGGGAGGCGGTGAATGCTGGGAGGAGGAATTACAAAGGGGTACCAGGACGTCTGGGCAGTGCCGTCTTGATTTAGGTGATGGTGTATATGCATGAAGTGCGAATACGTATAGTCTCACTTCAAAATTCAGTGGAGTCTTTAAGATTTTTTTAAAGGGCTGAGCTGAGCACGTGAAGGGGCTCCTCTGCCTCCAGCTACAGAGCCCAGGGCGTCTGCTTTGGGGGCGTGCACCTTGCTGGGGCGAGATAGTAGGAAGAGCTTGGGTTTTGTCGGGGAATAGATTTAGGTCTGAATCCTGGCTTCCCTGATTGGCTGTGGCTTAGGGCAGATGACAGGTTCTCTGAGCCCCAGACTCCTAAGGTAAGGGGGCGATGTGAACGGGGAGATACAGTGTTGGAAACCCCCGGGGCTGCAGGCTGCTCCTAACCTTATCCACCAGAGAGGCTGCCAGTTGGGGACCCCTTTCCCACTTCCCTGCTGATGTCACCTCCTTGACGGTCTGTCCTTACGGGGCAGGAACACCTTCCGTGTGTTGCTTGGAGGGGGCACTGCGGTCCCAGTCACCTCGTGTTGTAAGGTTTCGTGGGTTTCCCCATTCCTGGGGGCTGGGGGTCAGGTGTTGCTCACCTCTGAACGCTCAGGGTCTGCTCTGTGAGGTGACCCCAGGAGTGGCAGCGTGGCCGGAGTTGGCCTTGTTGGGTGGCACGGCTCATGTGCTCTGGTATCTGACATTTCCTTATGGCTCCTCCTGTAGTGACGAGGACAGGTCGACCAGCTGGACACACCCTGGTACGGAAGCCTCCATCCAGAGTGGACACGCCTCCAGCCCAGGTAAGGAGCCCGCGGTCCCCGCTGTGCAGCCTGCTGGGATGGCCTTGGCTTAGCCTTCCGGGGGACTTCACAGGGGTGCGTGCTCCGCTCCAGGTCTCACCAGGCTTCCAGTCTGTGGTTAGTGTCTGGGGCAGGTGTCTGAGGACATACAGTCTGCCCTCCCCGATTCCTCTGTCTTGTCAGAAAATCCCCTTTGCTGAGGCTGCTGGACTGGGCAGAACCCAGCCCCAGGGCTGTACTTTTTTTTTAAATTTTAATTAATTTATATTTTAAAGGTAGAGCAGCAGTGAGAGAGTTCTGAGCCAGGCATACTTGGACCGTCCTTAGCTGCCTCCCAGGGTGCGTGTTAGCAGGAAGCTGGATGGGAAGCAGGTGTCCTAAGCAGTGCCCTAACCACTGTGCCCAGCGCATGCCCCTGTACTGTGGACCTGTATGCCATTCTGGAATGTTCTGTGTTCGCGCTGCCCAGTGCAGTTCCACCAGCCACTGTGGCAAAGGGGCGGCTGGAATGTGGATAGCTATGCCGGGGACCTGAATTTTCAGTTTAAATGAGTTTTAATGTAAACAGCCCCGTGTGGCTGGTAGGAAGAAATGTGGGGAAAAATGTGACAGACGCGGGGACAAGGCTAACCCGAGTCCCTTCTGTGGAGAAGACCCCACTGATGCCCTGGGACACATTCAGGCTGGCAGTCCACGGACAGCCGAGGAAGAGACCTCAATCTAAGCCGAAGAGGGGGCACCCTGATATCGGAAGGCCCGGGTGCTTCCAGTGGACAGCAGCGTGTCTTCCTCAGGACAGTGGCCTGGGCCAGTGAGAAGGGGGTACAAGTGACAGTGTGGGGACAGCTCCCCCCCCCCACTGGGCTTGCAAGCCTCCACCTGCTGGACACCGGTGTCTGGGTCCAGGAGCTTTGGTCACTCACAGGGCACTGCTGGCGCTGTGGGACACACTAGGTTAGGGTTTGGCTGCAATGTCCAGGGCTGGTTCAAGCCAAAGCCAGAGGCCCTGAGCTCCATTTCGTTCTCCCGCGTGGGTGGCAGGGGACCAATCACTTCGGCCATCTTCTGCAGGGCAGCTGGGGCTCAAACGGCACGGTGAGACGAGATGCCAGCATCGTAGGTGGTGGCTTACTCTGCTGTGCCACAATGCCGGCCCTAGTTTTTTTTTTTTTTTTAATTTTTATTGATTTGCATTTTATTTGAAAGGCAGAGCAACACAGAGAGAAAGAGATTGATTTTTCCGTTTGCTTGTTCAATTCTCAAATGCCTGCAACAACCAGGGCTGAGCCCTGCGGAAGCCAGGAGCCTGGAACTCCATCCGGGTCTCCCATGTGGCTAGCAGGAGCCCAAGCACTTGAGCCATCACCTGCTTCCTTCCTGGGCACATTAGGGTGGATTGGAAGCAGCACTCACATGTGGGATGTGGCTGTCCTAAGCAGTGACTTGACCACTGTGCCACACAGGCCACCTCTGGGTTAGGGTCTTGATTTGCCCAGAGCCTATTTCACTTAGATTTGGGGCCAGAATCATTGTTTTTGGAGTTGGAAGAGGCATCAGGGACCGTGGAGTCTAACTCGTTCTTTTTTTAAAGATATTTATTTATTTGAAAGGCAGAATTACAGAGAGGCAGAGTGAAAGAGGTCTTCCATTCACTGATTCACTCCCTAGATGGCTGCAATGGCTGGAGCTGGGCCGATCTGAAACCAGGAGCCAGGAGCTTCTTTTAGGTCTCCCATGTGGGTTCAGGGGCCCAAGGACTTGGGCCATCTTCCACTGCTTTCCCAGGCCATAGCAGAGAGCTGGATGGGAAGTGGAGCAACCGGGAGTCGAACTGGTGCCCATATGGGATGCCAGCACTGCAGGCGGTGGCTTTACCCACTATGCCACAGTGCTGGCCCCTAACTCCTTCGTTTTATGGTAGGGAAGTTGGAGAGCAGGGAGGGAGCACCTGGCTCGGTGCCACTTGGCTGATATGCAGTCAGTGTCATGGGTAAATGGGTAGGTTCCGGAGGCAGAGACCTGGGCTAGGGTCTCGCTCTGCTTTCCAGCTGTGTGGCCCTGAGCAGCTGGTTTCATTTTTGCTGGATTTAGCTGCTTCAGCTGTGTAACAGGGATGGGGTTGACCTCAAAAAGTGGTAGCAAGGATCGTGCAAGACAGCTGGGCCCCAACTCGGAGGTCACCGCCGCTGCCCTTGTCCCAGCTGTGTCTGCAGGTGCGGCGAGCCGCACTCCAAGGCTCCTGGTTTTGCTGTTGGCTTTTGCATCTCAGCTGCTTATGGCCCGAGTCCCTGCACCTCATCGTCACCCTGGGTGGGACTGGGAGAGCCGGTTCTCCCGTTCCCGGCTGCCCAGGGCTGGGAAGGGGTTAAGACGCCCGCTGCTTGTCAGAGGGCAGCTGCCTCCGCGGGCTCTCCGCCTGGACAGGAACAGAAGCCCAGGCACAGAGGGGAAAGGCAGGACCCGCGCCCACACTGGCCTCCTTCCCAGGCACATCACAGAGGCAGGATTATTTATGATTGTGACCCAATGGGGAACCCTGTGCCTGGGGAGGCTGCCACCCCACGCCCCCCCCGCCCCGCCCCGAGTGGGGCTGTCCTCCCACAGGGACAGGGGAACAGGCAGCATTTATAGAGCTGCACAGAGAAGAGTGGGGGTTCCAGAGGCCATGGAGCAGCACCCCCAGCCCAGCCCACACGGCTTCCTGTGTGACCTTAGCGTGTGATTCACGTGCCTGAGCCTCAGTTTCCCCATCTGTAAGCATGTTCAGTCTGATGCCTATCGAATCGTGTTGCTACGTGGCCTGCAGCCTGGATGCACTAAGGAAGGGAAGCTCATGGTGGCTAGTGGTGGTGCTTCCCTGGGCTGGGCCCTTGGCGGGGGAGCTGGGTTCCTGAGCCACACAGCCAGGATCAGGGCAGGGGAAGGTGCACAGCTGGCCCTGCCATCCTGCGGGCCCCAGGCTCTGTACCCCGCAGCTGTGAGAAGACAGCTGATAAGGTGCGGGAGGCAGTGAGTGGCTGTGTGCCGCAGGCAGGGAAAGGTGGGGATAACTGTCAGGAGTCTCCACCTGTTTTCCAGGGTCAGCTGGGGGTGGGGTGGGGCCCCTGTCTGTCCCCAGCTCCCACGGTGGATTCTCTGGGGTCTGCCTTGAGAGACCCCAGGCGTCGGGGTACAGCAGGTTGAGCTGCTGTTTGGGCTGCCTCCTTCCTGTATGGGAGTGCCTGGCTCCAGTCCTGCTCTGCTGCTTCTGATCAGGGGAGACCCAGGTTGAGTTTGGGATCCGTGGCTTCGGCCTGGCCCAGCCCTGGCTCTTGCAGGCGTTTGGGGAGTGGACCAGTGGATGGGAGAGCTCTGTCTTGTCTGCCTTTCAAATAAGAAATGGGAAAAAAAAATCGTCCATTCCTGGGCCTGATTTCCCAGGTCCTGGGTGTCTGGAGCTTTGAGTCTACATCCCCACCTGTGAGTCCTGGGCCGAGGGACCCACGCTCGGCTGCAGCTTCCACCGTGTGCCAGAGGAGGCTGGCTGATGGGACAGTTGCTTGTCAATTTGTCGCACCCATGGGCCGGTGCGGTCAGTGGATGCGTGAATCCCATCAGGCACCCTGCATTGTTGGCTCACTCTGCTCGTCTGTTTGCTCACTGGCGGGGGGTGTCCATCCACTGCCACCTCTGTCACAGTTGGCTGGGAACTTAGGTGCTGGAGACAATGGGCCCCCAACGGTGAGACTGTTGCCTTGGCCACCACGGCTTCCCTAGGGGATGCCCCTGATTCTCCCTCCCGCAAGCCCTTCGGGTTGTGGGGCTGGGATCCTCATGTTGGGACTTTGCTTTCCTGCAGGTCTGCCCAAGGGCTGGGAGGTAGACTGGACGCCGGAAGGAGCCGTGTATTTCATCAAGTGAGTAAGATGGCGTTTCCTTTCTGTCCTGCCTCTCAGTGGGCATCGTGTCTCGGCCGGGCAGAGGGCGAGGGGTCTGGCTTCTCAAGGAAGGCACCGCTGGGTCTGTGAATGGCCAGTGGGCATGGAAGCCCACACATGGAAGTGTATGAGGACGGGAGCATGTGTGTGTGTTGGCCTGGGAGATGCTGCTGTCAACCGTGGAAAGTTGTCTGGCTGGGCAGGGCAGGGCAGGGCTGGGCTGGGCAGGTGGGAGGGAGATGGCTCAGCAGGGCGGAGGAAGAGGCAGCAGCCAGCAGGTGCTCAGTGGGAGGAAGCGCCGAGGCGGGGCAGGGCCGGCCCCGGGCCTTCCTGCCCTGCTAGCCGGGGCCCCTGCCGTTGTTGGGCAGGTGCAGATATGTGAGGTGGCACTCTGTTTTCCATGAGGGCCTTGGGCAGGCTCCTCTGTCGGTCAGGGGTGAGGGGCGCTCATGCTCCAAGTCGAAGGTGTCCTCGGGAAGGCAGCCACCCCGGGCTCAACCTTGGCAGAAGACGCAGCACGTGGGGCTGCAGGGGCCCCTGGCCCCAGGCTGGACCTCCTTCCCTCTCCTTCCCTCTGGCCTGGCCTCTGTGGCTCCGTCTCCCTGCAGGCTGGGCCATGGCTTGGTTTGTGCGTGTGAGCTGGGCGTGCTTGGGCCTGTGGGCCACCTGCCCGCCTGGTCAGGCCTCGGTTTCTGCATGGCACAGCCAGGGCCACCGCAGTCAGAGGGGCCCCGCCCGGCCAGGGGAGCGAGGCCCCTGCTCTCATCCTGTTCCCTCCCGCTCGTCTTTGAGGTCCTCACCCCTGTACCAGGAGAGGCAGGCGCCCTTTCTGTCCCAGCCTGGGGACCAGCCAGCACTTGGGTTCCTGTGGCTGTTACATGTATGCCTAAAACACAATGCAAACGACACACACACACACACACGCACACCCGTTATCTGCCGTGGAAGCTGTTCTGAAGTCACACGGCTCTTACAACCCAAGCTTAGTCTGGACTTGAACCCCAATCCTTTTTTTTTTTTTTAAAGATTTACATATTTGAGAGACAGTTTCAGAGAGAGAGAAGGAGAGATAGAGAGAGAGGTCTTTCATCAGCTGGTTCACCCTCCAGATGGCCGGAGCTGGGCTGATCCAAAGCCAGGAGCTTCTTCCAGGTCTCCCACGTGGATGTAGAGGCCCAAGCATCTGGGCCATCTTCTGCTGCATTCTCAGGCCACAGCAGAGAGCGGGATCGGAAGTGGAGCAGCTGGGACTTGAACCTGCGCCCATGTGGGATGCTGGCGCTGCAGG
Source organism: Oryctolagus cuniculus (assembly GCF_964237555.1). Taxonomy (NCBI): domain Eukaryota; kingdom Metazoa; phylum Chordata; class Mammalia; order Lagomorpha; family Leporidae; genus Oryctolagus; species Oryctolagus cuniculus. The sequence goes on along the minus strand of NC_091444.1, from coordinate 19,826,514 downwards.
CGGAGGCTCAGCTCACTAAGCCACAGTGCTGGGCCTCCAGCCCTTCTTGCCTCAGCTGAGAGTTGCTCCCCTCCTCCTCACAGAAACCATCTGGAGACCCCTTTAGGGATGGTGGCTTCTTGAGGTCGTTTCCTAAGCCCGTTCACGTGCCCTCATCTCGGCACTCACCACCTGGCATGGCCCAGCCCTGGGCCCCTCTCTGACCACACGTCTCATGCCCTGCTGGCCTCCAGCTTCCCTTCCTCTGTCTGGTCAGGCTCATGCCCACCTCAGGGCCTTGGCACCTGCTGCCTGGGAGCATTTTCTTCCCATGTTCACCTGCCTGGCTCCCACTGGTCACCTTGTCCAAGTGTCAACTCAGAGAGGCCTTTCCTGACCACTCCCCCAGCAGCTGCTGTGACCCGAAACTTCCTGCCTGTGTACTTGCCTGCTGCTGGTACCCTCCTGCTGGGCAAGCCCTGGGAGCAGACCCTGGCCGCTTTGTCCACCACCCTTGTGGCGCATGATAGGCACCTGACATTTGTTGTAATGAATGAACAACCCCGGGAGATAAACAGCAGGCGCCAGCCCCAGGCTTCAGCCACCAGCCCCAGGCTTTCTCCTGAGCTCCCCAGTTCAGACTTGAGCTCCACCTGTCAGTGACGTCTCCACCTTTTCCTCTGTCACCCCTCCCCTGGCATGGGGAGGGGGTCCTCTCAGCCCATCTGCTTCTCGTCATCTGTGTGGCTGAGTTCATGCCCACAGGCTCGCTCCCGGGTCAGCCCAGCAGCTCCCGACAAGGGGGGGTGGTCCTGCTTCCAGCCGTTGCCGATGCAGGTGTGTTTCTCGCTAAAGGCGGATGCGGTCGTGTCGTTTTCCACGTTCAGGGCAGGTGTTTGGTAAAGCAGAGGAGATGCCACTTGGGATGCTCACATCTTGTGTCAGACTTGGCCCCTTGGGTTCAAGTCCCAGCTCTGCTTCCGATGCCAGCTTCCTGTCGATGCTAACTCTCCAACCTGAGTGTGTACCCGGTTCTGGTTTGTTATGACCCAGGTTCCTGACCCCTGCCCTTAGCATTCCTGATTCAGAGGCTAGATTTTGCATTTCATCTTTTCAAAGGCAGAATTAGAGGGAGAGAGATCTTCCATCCACTGGTTATTCCCCAAATAGCCCTAATGGCCAAGGCTGGGACAAGCTGAAGCCAGGATCTTAGAACTGCATCTAGGTCTCCCATGAGGGTGGCAGGGGTCCAAGTACCTGGACCATCTTCTGCTTTCCCAGGAGTGTTAGCAGGGAGCTGGATCAGAAGTGGAGCAGCCAAGACTTGAAGCTGTGCCCATATGTGATGCTGGCATTGTAGGCTGCCCCACAGCCGCACCACAGCGCTGGTCCCCAGACTTATATTTCTAGCAGAGCCCCTGGCTATGAAGATGTGGCCCAGAGGCCACACTTTGGGAACCCCTAGACTCCGCTGAAAACTCACAGAGGGCAGGGGAGACACAGAGTGGCCCAACGCCTGGAGGTGACGTCTGGGGGTGACATGCCAGCGGGATGCTTGTTCGTTGTCCTCGTGTGTCCACGGGCCTGGCGATGGCACTACAGTAGCTGCTCCCAGAGCTAGGGGCTTCACTCCGTCATCTCCTTCAGCCCTCAGGATGCCTTTGTGAGGGAGGGACCATCATCCCCCAGTTTCAGTGAATGATGATAAACTTAGTAGCAAAAAGCCTGTGGGAAGCAGCGCCAACTGGTGCCCGATTCCCAAGCTGTTCTCCTGGCATCACCCATGGCTCCCTGCATCCTCCACCCTGTGGGGACACAGCTAGGGTGAGGGGGCTCAGCACAGCCCCGCCCAGAGCGGACAAACGAGAGCCTGGTTTGTTCTCCTTGAGTCACGGCTCTCTGCATGCTTGGTCCCCACGGAGGTTTAGAGCAGTGGGTGGCTGGGTGTGTGGGTTAGACTCTGGGGACCCCAGACGGGGAGCCCGAGAGGTAGTGGGCAGCTTGGGGAGCGCCTTGTTTCCACCTAGGGCAGACGCGTCAGGTTTCCCTGAGCAAATCCTGCCATTCTCCCGGGGTGTCAGGAAGCCCCCTCCTTCACGGGCTCGGGGAGCTGGTTCTCACGGCACGGCACAGCATGGCACCTGGTATCCACGCTGCTGGGCTGCTCCTAGGCCTGCACTTCCCAAGACCTCATTACCAGGGAGCGGGTGGGAAAGCCTGCTGCCGGCCTGTGTGCACTTACCACAGCCGTCCACTAGAGGACACCAGAGCACACATGATTGGTCCCACCCAGCCTTTAAGGGGCCAGCCCTGGGGTGACCTCCACATCCCCTCCTCAGGCAGATGGCACTGAGGATGCCACCTGGACCGTCCCCAGTCACCTGTCTGCCATCGTGGGTCAGGTGGGTTCCCTCTGGTGCACACCTGGCTGTGTGACATCCATTGTTGCTGCAGGAAGTCTCTGGACCTTACTCCCCTTCCCGGGTGGCCCTGCCGGGTGGGGCCACACCCCTGATAACCCCGTGCTGGCCGCTGCCCCACCCAGGGAGCCCCACCCAGCTGCAGTCACCACTTCCTTGTTCTGCTGTGAACACTTCCTTCAAGAAGGGGCAGGAAGGGGCAGGCAGCCAGGTGCTTCCTCCACCTCCACCTTGCACTGCCCAGGGGAGCTGCTCAGCTCAGGTGGCCACAGAAGCCCAGGGCTGTGTCCCCAGGTGCTCAAGGGCTAGGCCCTGCAACCCAGGACACTCCCCTGAGGTGGTGCCCACAGCAGAGCTCCATCCAGACTCACCCTGGGGGACCCCAGAGCACCAGGCACCAGGCAGTGGAGTGGAGCCACCGTGAGCTGCTCTGCTGTCCCCAAGGTGGACAGGACGGGGGAGGGCAGCCACGGGGCAGCTCCGCTCTCAGCAAGGCACGAAGCAGCCCAGAACAGCAAGGAAGGAGACAGCGGGGAGGACGTGTGCGAGTGCTCTGGGCTTCTGAGAAACCCCACTTGCAGATGGGGAAAATCAAGGCTCAAAAGGCAGGTGCTTGGCTCAGAACCTCCAGTTGTTTGCGGCCTGATCTAGGATTTGAACTTGAGCAGACCATCCAAGATGGCTCACCACACGCATGGGCAGCCTGTGCACTGGGGAGGGAGAGCCCGTGTGTCTGGTCCCAGGGCGAGGAGTGGGCTCTGAGCGGCAGTGCGGTGGGTGTGTGTGGCTCATGTGGTGACTTGGTGACCTTCGGCCTTCACCCCCTGAGCAACGGGGGCCGTGGAGGCTGGAGCAGAGGAGAGGCGGCCCCCTCCCCCACCCCGGCTGGGCAGCCAGGACAAGGACACAGCGGTGGCACAGGGAGTTTATTTCTCTGTTCCACTCTGCCCACCCTTGCGGGACCCCGGTCCACGAGCTGTACCACCTCCCTCACCTCTCTGTCCAGAATGGAGGCTCTGCACCCCACGCTGACCCCGCCTTGGCCTCTGCTGCCCCCCAAGCTCCCAAAAGCAGCCACCTGGGAGTGGGGGGATCTGAGGGAAGCCCATCGCCAGCCCTTGCCTTCTGTCTGCCAGAGAGGAAACCCGCCCAGCAGGCCCGTCTGTCGCCCGCCCTTTCCAGCTGCTGGAGGAGAGGAGCGAGGAGTGGGTGGGAGGGCTCTGACGCCCCGTCCCTCCCCATGCTGAATCTGTCGCCCCCCGAGCCCCTCCTCCTCTGCTGACCGGGAGCAGCTCATCCCTTGGCTGTGCCAGCCAGCCTCGCCAGGTCTGGAGAGGCAGGGTTTAATTGGTCCCGCCTGGCCCTGGGCCATCAGCCACAGCTCCCTGCCCCTTCCGCTGAGCGGCTTTCCCATAGCCATGTGGGGTTGGCCTGGCGTCTCAGCCTGGTTGGCCAGGGCTGCTAGGCTGGCGCAGGCTGCCTGGTCCGAGACCCCACCCACTCAGGAAGGAACTGGTGGTCCCTCCGGTAGCTCTCGGTTCCTGGCTTCAGCCCACCCTGCGGTGTGGGAGCGGAGTGTGAGGGTCAGACCTGCTGGCCCCCAGCCAAGCTCCTCTGGGCCCTGGGAGGGACCTGGAGGCAGACTCTGTAAAGATAAGGGCTGCAGTAGCCAAGGCCATGTCTGTCCTCAGGCCACCTTAAGAGACTCACTTGTATTTGAATGCAAAGGGGCTTAATTTTGGCTTAAAGGAAAGAGATTTGACAGGTGGGCAGGGCGTTGCAGGTGCACCTCCGTGGCCCCTGCTTCTTGGAATATTTCTGTGCTCAGAAGGGACCCCTGGAGCTTGCCAGGCTTGGTCTCCAGCTTCTGGGTCCAAGGGGCCGGTGGCCCGAGACCATGAGCCTACCTGGAATTTGGGGGCGAATCCTGCATTTTCCTCCCGCCTCTATGGTCCCGGTTATGAACTCTGTTTCCATGGCACGTGCCGTTGCCACAGAGCAGCTGCTGTGTTTGCAGCACCCACAGAGAGGGCTCTTAAGGGCCTGGGCTTGTCTGCAGCAGCCCTTCCTCCTGCCCGGGGCACACAGGTGCTCTGGCTGGGCTCCCATCCTCGTCCCAGGCGTTGGGGAGCATTGGGCCGGGGACTAGCAGATCCTAGTAGCATCCTCTCCTGGGCTCCAGCCCTCTCCACAGGCTGTTTCTTTAAATGTGCTGTGTTTGGGTGGGGGTGGGCAGATGGCCAAGCCCCCCTGATGCCCAGAGGGGCAACCACAGGTGGCCTGGGGGAGGCCCCTGCCTGGTGCGGGGCCCCTGCGCAGTTCCCAGCACCCTACAGTCTCTCCTGGGAGAACTCTCGCACTGCGGCTTCCATGGACGCTGGCTTTGCTCCCTTGGTTGGGGTGGGGTGAGGGGGGGCAGCCTTGTCCGAGGCTGCGCCCACCCCCCCATCAAGCTCTCACGGGCGGGGGTGCTGCAGGGGTGGTTAGCAGCTTGTCGCCGGTGTGGATGCAGTTAAATCTTTCCGGGGCGGGGGGGGGGGGGGACTATTTACTCCTGATCCTAAGTGACAGCTTGGGGAGGGAGAGTCACGTGGCCCGAAATCCCCTTGGGAGCCCATGGAGCATGCCCAGCTGCGCCTGCCTGGGAAAGATGCTGGATCCTGCGGTCGCCACAGCAGCATCCCCACCCGCGCCAGGGACCTGCCAGCCGCAGCGATGACTGATTAGCGCAGATCCCATCCAGAGCCCCTAGCTGCGCAAGGGGGCCCCGGGGCGGGGGAGGAGGACCCAGCTGGCCTGCGCTGGGGGAGGGGCGCCCTAGGGCTCCCCACTGGGAGCTTCCAGCCCCGGATCACACCTCCACCTCGGAAGGAAGCCGGTGAGTGGGTTTTGCTGCAGCAGGGAGGCGGGAGGAGGGAGGGTGGGCTCAGTCAGCGCTGACAGCCTCCTGCCCGCCTGCCGCGGGAGCCCGGGCGCTCGCGCTGTGGCCACTGCCGTCCCCACCCTCATCCCTGGCAGCGGTGCTGGGGATTGCGGACGCTGAGAAGCTAATTATAGCCCCTGCGTGCCCCTGCCCCCGCCGCAGCCAGGGCTGACGCTCTCTGAGTTGATTACATTGGAACTGCGTCTCCTGGGAGAGGGCAGCTCGGGGCTGCCAGCTTCCTGGGGTCTGGCTGCCCTCCCCCACCCCTCCTGGCGGGGACCCTGGGGCCGGCCCCTTGCTGCCTCCAATCTTGGCCAACAGGAAGAAGAGGCAGAGTGGGCAGGGGTCAGGCTCAGGTCAGCCCCAGGGACTCACCTGTCTTGAGTGGGGAGGAGCAGGTGTCTCTCTAACGGCCCAGGGTGACAGACGCTCTTGGTCTCCTGGGAGACCTGAGATTTTAGTGGGGAGACCTGAAAGGTGCTGGAGCCTGGGACATGGGCATGGGGGCATAGCATTCAGAATGAGGGGGCCAGGCTGCAGCCAGAGCTGGGGGCTTGTGGTGGGAGGGGTCTGGGAGCTGGCCAGGGAGGGCTTGGGTGGAGGGAAGGAAGGGGGCATGGACAGTGAGGGGGAGGAGAGGCGGTGGGCGTGTTCCTTGAGGCTGCTAGCTGGGGACAGCCTGCCTACACAGGGGTAGCAGGGAGGTGGGGCCGAAAGGAGGGGCTGCAGCCTTCGGGGCTTGGCACTTCTTCCCAAGTCCCTACAGGCCCCTCGCCCTCAATCTGGAGGCTTGAGTGGCGCACTGCCCCTGAGGTCTCCTGCACATAGTGGGAGTGGCCTGCAAGGCACATCCCCACCCAAGCCACTATCCCCGCGGCCGAGGGGGCATTGTAGCTGCCTGCCGTGCAGAACCCCGGTGCTGGCCTCCAGGCCGCGCTGGAGGAGCGTGGAGTCGGGAGGGTACCTGTGGGTTGTGATTGCCCAGTAGCCGGCTTGGGCCGGAGCTGAGCGGCCGCTGCTGGCAGAGAGGGCGTGGGAGGGGCCACACGGGGCAGTGCAGACGGTCACCAGCCGGAGCCTGTCTCCACCCGGGTGGCAGGAGGGGGACCCGCCTGGCACCGCCATGGGGCTTTCCTTACAGGAACAAGGCTGTTTCTGTGTCTTGGCGCAGGGGCAGCGCGCTGGGCCACAGATAGGAATTATTGAGACTCAGTGGCTTCCATCAGCAGCGAGGTGACGAATGTGGTGACAAATGTGTCAGCACTGGCGTGTAATTAATCCTGGCTGTGCAGACAATGGGGGCCTTTTTCTTCCCCCTGGGTTTGGCTTCTTTCCGTCTTCTCAGGGAAGTGATGGTGCGGGAGGCATTACATAGGTAATTACTTCTAACGTGCCTGCCTGTGTTGCTGAGTTGGAACCTTCCTGCTCGGGTGTACGTGAGGTGGTTCCCGGGGCAGTCAGGAAGCGAGGCAGCCCCTGGCCTGGCCCCGTGGCCTGGGCTCAGCAGAGGGAGCCCTGGAGGCCGGGGGCGCTGGCCAAGACTGAGTGGAGAGCAGCGCCGGTGGGCTGGAGCGTGCTAGCAGTCGATGGCACAGTGGCTTCACCAGCCTGGGGTGGGGTTCTGCGAGTTGTTGGTGCCGATCTTGGCACATCCACGTGGCCCCCGAGCAAGAGCAGGGAGGGGGCTGGGGCTGGGTCTCAGGGAGAGCTTAGCTCGCTGGCAGGAAGGACCCCAGTGGGGCTCCAGGAGCCAGGGTGTCTTTGGCAGGCCGTTCTCTGACCAGTTGAAGGTGTGTAGGGAGGAAAGCATAGCATTTTTTTTTTTTTTTTTTTTTTTATTTTTGACAGGCAGAGTGGACAGTGAGAGAGAGAGACAGAGAGAGAAAGGTCTTCCTTTGCCGCTGGTTCACCCTCCAATGGCCGCCGCTGCAGCCGGCGCACCGCGCTGATCCTGGCAGGAGCCAGGAGCCAGGTGCTTTTCCTGGTCTCCCATGGGGTGCAGGGCCCAAGCACCTGGGCCATCCTCCACTGCACTCCCTGGCCATAGCAGAGAGCTGGCCTGGAAGAGGGGCAACCGGGACAGAATCCGGCGCCCCAACCGGGACTAGAACCCGGTGTGCCGGCGCCGCAAGGTGGAGGATTAGCCTATTGAGCCACGGCGCCGGCTCAGCATAGCATTTTTTTTAAAGATTGATTTATTTATTTATTTGAAAAGCAGAGTTACAGAGAGAGAAAGAGAGGTTTTCTGTCCACTGGTTCACTCCCCAAATGGCCTCAATGGCCAGAGCTGGGCCAATCCAAAGCCAGGAGCCAGGAGCGTCTTCTGGGTCTCCCCCATGGGTGCAGGGCCCCAAGGACTTGGGCTATCTTCTACTGCTTTCCCAGGACACGGCAGAGCTGGATCAGAAGTGGAGCAGCCAGGACTCAAACCGGTGCCCATATGGGATGCCAGCACTGCAGGGGGTGGCTGTACCGGTTATGCCTCAGTGCTGACCTCAAAAGCACAGCTTTATTTGGGGAACTTTGAGAATTAGTGGGGTGCAGACAGGAAGGACGTGAATTGCAGGGTGGAAGCCTGTCCTTGGCCGTCTCTCCCAGTGGGCTTCTGCTCAGTGCCGCTGGACCACCTGGCCCAGCCTCCCTGCAGCCCCAGCGAGCCCTGAGCCGGCCTCGCACTGATAATTCCGGCCACAGGTTGTTGGTGACCTCACAAGGCAGCTCCTCCGTGGTTGGCACCTTCAGTACTGAATCGAGTTCTACCTCTTGGGTCTGCTCGTGTGAGGCCACGCTGAGCAGACCAGCTCCGCCCTTCACATGGGGATGGGCCGGTTTTCTTCCCATTCAGAGTGCGTGATGATCAGTGGGCGCACTTGGCGGGTTTATGTGACGTCTTCTGTGTCGCACATTTAGCTCGTTGGCTTCGCTTTCCTTTTACAAATAATACAAAGTGAACGGTTTTGTTCATAAGGCCTTTTCTGTATTTTGGGTTACTTTCTTAGACATTGAATTAATGGGGTAAAAAGTGTACACTCAAAAAATTAGGATTCTTGGAGCATAAAACTAATATGTAAAGACGGGCACTTGGCACAGAGGTTAATTGCTGCTCGGGACGCCTGCACTCCTTGTTGGAGGGCCTGGTCCGAGCCCTGGTCCGAGCCCTGGCTGTGCCGCCTCTGATCCAGCTTCCTGCTGGTGCACCTTGGGAGGCAGCAGGCGATGGTGCACGTGTTTGGGTCTCTGCCGCCCACATGGGAGGCCTGGATCGAGCTCCAGTTTCCCACCTTCAACTTGGCCAAGTCCTGGATGTTGTGGGCATTTGGGCATGAAACAGGAGATGGAACATCTCTGTGTTCCAAATAAAGAAAATAAGAAATGTTTAAAGTATGCATATTTTCAACATTTTGGTATATAAATGGTTTTAGAAATTCATGCATGGACATATATAACTATCGACACCATATATATATATACATGCTAGATACATATTATTGTCAATTAACAGAGTTTTTCTATTAATAACTTTCCTATTAAACATTTTTAAGTGACTGCATAGCATTTTATTATATATCTATTCTATTCTATTTATTGATTTGATCTCTATGTTAAATTAGGTATGTCCAACCTTTCACTTTTATAAGCAGTGCTATAATGAACTTATAAATATCTAAATCTTCACCGAGTACTTGAAAAAGTTTGTGTTAAAATGAATTGAAAATTGAGTTCAAGTTGATGCAAAAATTGAAATCCATGCGTAGTTTGTTCATATTACACATTTTGTATTCATTATGGAAAAAATTTTCTGCATCAAAGTAAGCTCATACTTTTAATTGCATTTTTACACGGACCTTTTGAAGTACCATAGTAACACATAATAACAATTCTTTCCTGTAGGTTTCATTTCTAGATGTGGGATTGCTACATGCTTTTAAATATTTTGACACGTTTTGCCAAATTCCTTGTTTAAAAGTGCTAATTTACATTCCCAGCAGCTGTGTGTGAGAGTGCATTTTGGTGACGTCATCAGCATGGAGTCTCATCACTTTTTTGTGGTTTCCTCATTGTTTCAATCCGTTTATTTGATTGGTGGTGAGATGTAGAATTTTTGACAAGGAGATTTCTTAGGTGCCGATAGCTCACCTTTCTAACAATGTATGTAGTACATTCCTATTTGTCCCAGCCTTTGATGTTTCCTAAGGGACAATTAGTATAGTCATCAACATTGCAGCTACAGGGTCGAATTTGTGTTGAATCCGAGCTCTGCCACTCACCAGCAATGCAACTTTGACAGGCATGAGCTGCTGTGTGCCTCAGTTTCTCCGTGTGTGGATTGAAGACAGTGCTACAAGGCCATCCGTGGGAGCGGGGGAAGGGGACGCCATGCTGCTGGAAGGAGCAGTGGCTGTGCCGCTTGACGGACGTCTCTCCTCTGTGCCTCCGTTCCAGGCTCCTCTGTGCCTCTGTTCCAGGCTGCCCGCCCCGTTCCTCCCTCCACCCTCACTTCCTTTCTCCAGCTTTCCTGCACCTGCACACCAGGTGTGGCCTCCCCAGCACCCCCACAGCAGCTCCCTGCAGGATGAGCCCCACCCTTCCTGGGGCGGCTGTCCTCAGGTGGAGCCTCTCCTGGGGGGAGGGAGGGACCGCGCCCTGGAGCCATCCTCATCCTCACTCAGGGCCACCGCCGTGCAGACTTCTGTGGGCAAATCTACCCAGAGCGTTTCTTGTTCCCTGGAGTCTTCTTTGTGCCTTTCTACCGCCGTGCAGGTTGATCTGAAAACCTCATTCTGCCAGCGCCGTGCAGGGCAGGCGCGTGGACTGAAGCCCTGGCTCCGATCCGTAGCTGAATGACTTGTACAAGTCCCTTCGCCTCGCTGTCCGGTGTCCTAGTCTGACCCCTGGGGCTGGGGTCCCTCCCCACAGGCCTCATTGGTGGCCGGATGAGCGATGTTTGATTCAAGAGCCAGACAGGTGGCAAGAAAGGTGCTTGGGGCAGGCAATACTCCGGGCTTCACCACGTGGTTCCCGGGCCACCCACCCAGCCTCCCCTCAGCCTGTGAAACCAGGAGCTGGAGCCGGGGCGCCCTGCTGTTCTGGTGCACACACCCCTAGCCGAGACTTCCAGGTGCAGCGGTGTCTCCCTGGGGGTGGCTGGGAGCTGCACACCTGCAGAAGCAGGACCGGGGGCCCGGTGCACGGAGCAGGTGGGTGCCCGCCTTGGCTCTGGCACCACCAAGGCTGCGGGCTCATCCTCGCCCGTGAAGAGCACGCATCTGCGGCTGCACGTGCGATTTGCTTTCTAATTAGCTGAACGCTTGCAGCTCACCTGTTGAATTCACCCTGGCCTCAGCTGGTGAGCTCCTTTCTCTGATTTTTCTTGGTTCTTGGGTCCTCATGAGCCTCCAAGAGCTGTCCAGAGACTTCAGGCCGCTCCAGAGCTGGGGTAGGCGTGGGTGACTGAGGTGTGGTGCCAAGAGACATGTTGGCATCACAGGTGAGGCCTAGGACCCGCTTCCCTCCTCCTGGCCCCTCTCCTCCCCAGTGGAGCCGCAGGTTCTGCGTCTGCAGTATCCGCTGCCCCACTCTCTGGGGTTCAGGTGAGTTGAGTCAGGATGTGGGTGTGACTCTGAAGCAACGTTGCATGAAATCCCCGTGTCACGTCAGCTGAGGTGGTTCCTGAGAGTGATGTGTGTGTTGGTGGCGTCCCTCTGCCCTATCAGCCACTCCAGGCCGGGTTTCACTGTCTCCTCATCCTCCCGTGAGCCACCCCGTGATGCAAGGGCAGAACTTGGCGCAGGGTCAGCACTGGGTGCCCGCTGCTGCGGCTGTGACGGAAGACCACGGGCCAGGGGGCTGCGAAGCCCAGGAGGAAGGGGCTGCCTCTGGTGAGGGCCCTCCTGCTGTGTCTTCACAGGGTGGGAGGCCATGCAGGGCATGGAGCCCAGGGAGAGAAGAAATGAAAGTTACACACACACACACACACACACACAGAGGTCTTCCATCTGCTGGTTCACTCCCCAGATGGTCACAACGGCTGGACCTGGGCCAATCCAAAGCCAGGAGCCAGGAGCTTCTTCCAGGTCTCCCACATGGGTGCAGGGGCCCAAGGACTTGGGCCATCTTCTGCTGCTTTCCTAGGCCATAGCAGAGAGCTGGATCAGAAGTGGAGCAGCTGGGACTCGAACTGGCGCCCACAGGGGATGCTGATGTTGCAGGCTGGGACTTTAACCCACTGTGCCACAGCATGGGCTCCGAGAAGCAGCCTTTATTAAGAAATTTATTGGGGCTAGCACTTTGATGTAGCGGGTAAAGCTGCTGCCTACAGCACCAGCATCCCCTATGGGCGCCAGTTTGAGTCCCAGCTTCTCTCTGATCCAACTCCCTGCTAATGGCCTGGGAAAGCAGCAGCAGATGGTTCAAGTCCTGTGCTCCTGTAACCTACGTGGGAGACCCAGATGGAGCTCCTGGCTCCTGGGTCCTGGCTTTGGATCGGCCCAGCTACTGTTATTGGGCCATCTGAGGAGTGAACCAGCAGATGGCAGATCTCTCTCTCTCTTTCTCTCTAACTCTGCCTTTCAAAAATAAATAAATCTTAAAAAAATTTATTTGAAAGACAGAGAAACAGATCTGCCATTGCTGGTTCACTCCCCAAATGCCCACAACAGCCAGGGCTGGGCCATGCTGAAGCCAGGAGCCAAGAACTCTATTGGGGTCTCCCACATGGGTGGCAGGGGCCCAAGGGCTTGGACCATCTTCTGTTGCTCTCCCGGGCCCATTAGTAAGGAACTGGGTCAGAAGCAAGCAGAACAACTGGGACTCGAACCAGCACTTTGATATGAGATGCCGGTATCCCAGGGGGTGGCTTAGCCACAGCACAGACCCCAGGAAAGCCATGTTGGGAAAGTCCCTGGTGGCATCAGTGGGAAGGGGGGTTATTCCCTGTCCCCCTTGGCCTTGCCGTCCCCCCACCCCCGCTTCTTCGAGGCAGGGGCAGTCTGGTATGTCTGGCGTGTGTCGGGGATGCCTCCCACAGAGCCAGCCACGCAGCAGCTGTGCGGTACCTGCCTGTGTAGAATGAATGAGCCGAGGCGCTGCGGCAGAGGGCCTGGGAGTAGGAGTCGGGTGAACGGGGCCAGGCGCCCTGGCCTTGCCGCTCCTCTTGACAAATGTTTACCGCACGCTTGTTAGGTACCAGGCACAGGCGAGAGTGCAGCAATGGGCTTTTAAATTCAGTCTTGCCAGGCAGCAGGTGGGTGAGCAAATGCCTGTCCTGTAGGTGGTGGAGACACGGGCTGTGGAGGTGCATGACCCAGACGCCGGAGCCTCTCCCGGGAGGGTCGGGAGAGGCTGCCCCAAGGCTGGCGCGAGAGCTGTGCCGACGGCTGCTCTTCTCCGAGTTTTGGTTTCCTCGGCTGTCACTCGAGCAGTCTAAAGCTTCCTTCACAGAGTGGGGGTGACATGAAATTCTATGAATAAAACATCGAGGGCTGAATAATCTTGCAATAAATGTTCAAAAAATGCCTCCTGGAAGCCAGGCCAAGTGATGGGGGCGGGCAGCCGACAGCTCAGGGGGTGTGGGGAGCTTGGCCCCGCACTGCCCCTCGGCTCTGGGCAGCCCTCAGTGGTCTCTTGGCTGCTCTCAGCCTCAGTTGCTGTATCTGCAAAATGGGGCAATGTGAGTGGTGGATGGGTCAGTGGCAGATGTCACACAGCACCTGTGGCATGCCGTCCTTACTGGCCTCGTTCCAGGGAGACACATCTACTCCAGACACACTCCCAGAGGCTACAGAATGGAGCAGGCTGGGGCGAGGGGGCCGGGGCTGGCTGAGTGACAGCCTGTTTCTGCTGTCTGGAATCCGTCTTCCAGGAGAGGTGACTGGGACTCCATTGAAAAGGTTGTAGGGATCAGGCATGGGCAACAGAACCTGGGAGATCAATTTGTGGTTCACGCTCCGAGTGGGTTGGGGGGGGTGGTCTGCTCCATGGGAAGCTAGAGGGAGTCTCCTGACAGGGGCTTAATTCCCTCAGGCATGTGGGCCTCCTGGCCCAGGCCAGGCCTGCCAGCCACATCCCTGCTGCTCCGTAGCCGGCTTGGTCCCCTGACCTTGCTGAGCAAGGCAGCCTGGCGGCCATGCTGGGTTGCCCTGGTAACCAGCAGCCTCCCAGCTGGGTTGCCTGGGAAACCAGTTCGCTGGTATTGGGGGAAGGGGGTGGTGAGCTGGGGGGGAGAATCGGCCTGGAAAGCGGCAGAGGACAAGGGCGGGACAAGGAGGAAGCTGCGTCCCGATGCCCCCAGCCCGACCCTCCCCGCTCTCCCTCATGGGGTTGAGAAAGGCAGAGAAGAAGGGCAGGTAGGAAAGATGCTGTGCTACTTCCTACCGTGTGTGTGCGTTTTGTGCTGTGAGTCCCCTTGGCCGCGGCAGGAAGGCTCCGCAGGGCTGTGCGGGAGCCCCCAGGCAGTGAGAGACAGCAAGGTCTGTTCAGACAGCCGTGCACCACCCGGACCCAGACCGCAGTCCTGGTGCCACCACCCCCCACACCCCGACTTAGGCTCTTGGAACGTGGGTTGCTCCAGGGACACAGGTGCATTGACTTGGACCTGCAGTGGTCAGTGTAGTGGGGCACGGCGTTGGCACTGCCAGGGGTGGGGTCCCCTCCCCTCCTTCCATACTGGTTTTCGTGTGGTGGGTGCTGCTCTCTCCATCCCGTGGGCAGCTGGCATCTGGTGCCTGCCCCAGTGTGAGCCCAGCCCTGTGGCAGGGGTGGGTAGGAAGGCTGGAATCCTCGAGAACTTGGAGCTGACCCGCCCAGTCTGTTGAGGGCAGAGAGCATGGTTGCAGCTGCAAGGACTGTGGGGATTTTGAAAGACCTGTTGGACATTTTTGGCTGCAACCTGTGTCTTCCTCTTACCGTGCGTGGTGTGCCCTGGCTTCTTGTTGTGGTCCTGGATTAGCCAGCTTATTTTTTTTCATTTGGAATTTAATTTTTAAAATACCTTTATTTATTTATTTGAAAGAGAAGGGGAGAAGACAGAGACCTTCTGTCCATTGATTCACTTCCCCAATGGCTGGGGCTGGGCTAGGCTGGAGTGAGGAGCCTGGAACCCCATCTGGGTCTCCCACGTGGGTGCAGGGGCCCAGGCACTTGGGCCGTCTTCTGCTGCTTTCCCACGTAGGTTAGTAGGGAGCTGGATTGGAAGTGGAGGAGCCGGGACTCAAACCAGCACTCGGGTGTGGAAGTCCGTGTCACAGGTGGCTGCTTAGCCTGCTGCACCACAACGCCAGCCCTGGTCTATGGTTTTTAGAAGATGGTCTTGACCTTCAGCTTGATTTCACAGCCATGGCTGAGTTCCTGTGTTCAATTTGAGAAACCCTTTACAAGAGTACGAGCTCAAAGTCCCCGGGGCTCCTGCCACCTCCCACAGGTCACGGCACCTGCAGCTCAAACCTGTGTGGCAGCCGAGGGAGGTCACATGTCTTGCTCAGGGTCACATAGGCAGCAAGTCTTGGGGCCGTGCCATGAACCAGTGCTTCTGGGGCTGAGGTCCGTGGCCTGCGCCTGTGGAAATGGTAGCTGGTCTTGTTCTCACTTCCGGAGAAGCTGCAGGATGGAGAGAGCCAAGATGGAAAGGTCTGGAAGGGCCTGTCCTGGCCACCTCCACATCAGGGGCCCGGGGCAGGGCCCAGGACGCACACGTGTCCGTGTGCTGTGTCCCGGTTGAAGAGACTGGGAGCTGGGGAGAGCTGTGGAGGGTGGGGCCCAGCCTGAAGCCGTCCGGGGGTCCCCTCCGCATGTGTGAGGGGAGTGAGTTGGGGGCAGAGGGCTGGGGTTGGTCAGGTCTGCTGGGCAGATCCCGTGTCAGGGTCCTGGGGCCGTGCCCAGTAGTGTCAGAGTCTGGGAGAAGCTTCTGACAGGAAGAAGGTAAGCCAGTCCCCAGGGTGTGACCAGGGAGGTGGCGGCCAGCAGGGGGCCTGCCAGGTGGGGATCGGCCTCAGGCTGGGTTTGGCGGGGGGGAGGTCTTGGTGCCCAGCAGCGGCAGGGATGTGGGGTGGTCTTAAGTGGCCCTGGAGTACCCTGGCCGGAAGCTGACCCTGCAGATAGGCATCGAGGGCACCTGGAGGAACTCGCACCGCCGAGCTTGTGAACCTGGCCTGCTTCTCACTCTCGAGGCCTGGCTGTTCCATTGTGGGGGGCTCAGAGGGGAGTGCGGGGCGTGTCCTCCCGACGTGGACCTTGCCCTTAGCCAATGGAAGTGCTGGCGGGGGGCGAGGGTGCAGCCCAAGGCGCTTCCTTCTGCTGGGTGCCTTCCCTTCCAGCTTCCGGTGGCCCGATCTGCTGGATTAAAGGGAGGACTGGAGTGGGGGATACAGATGCGTGGCTAACATAGAGCCCAGGGCCCTGGGAGGAGACGGGGGCCCTGGCTGGGTCCTTACCTCTGTAGGCCTCTTGTTTCTTGTTTCTAAGACTGATTTATTTATTGGAAAGAGTTCCAGAGAGAAGGAGAGGGAGATCTTCCATCCACTGGTTCACTCCTCAAATGGCCCCAATGGTGAGGGCTGGGCCAGGAACCAGGAGCTTCCTCCGGGTCTCCCACATTTTTGCAGGGGCCCAAGCACTGGGATCATCTTCTACTGCTTTCTCCAGGCACATTAGTAGGGAGCTGGGTTGGAAGTGGAGCAGCTGGGACTAAAACCGGAGTGAATATGGGATGCCAGCACTGTAGGTGGTAGCTTTACCCACTAGGCCACAATGCTGGCCCCATTTTGTTTGTTTTAATTTAAAGTATTTATTTATTTTCATTTTATTTGAAAGGCAGAGAGAGAAATATAGGAGACAGGTGGAGAGAGAGCTTCCTTCCCCTGGTTCACTCCTTAGATATGTCAAAGCCAGGAAGTAAATCCAGGTCTCCCATGTGGGTGGCAGGGACCCACGTACTTGAGCTGTCACCTGCTGCATGCCAGTGTGTGCATCAGCAGGAAGCTGGGTCAGATGCGGAGGAGCTGGGAATGGAGCCAGGAGGTTATCCCACTTGTCTGCCAAAGCTACCACGCCTCTTGTTGATGCTCTCAGCACCCACTGATGGACAGCGACCCTTCCAAATGAGAGCTGTCAGAAGGCGCCTCGTCCAGGCTCTTGGTGCCATTGTCACCCGTCAGGCCAGGGAATATGGCTAGCATTCTGCTGGGGTTCAAGTTCATTTCTGTCTCGGGTCGGGTTGAACAGAGACTGGGGAGATGGTGAGTTCCTGGCGAGGAGAGCAGGGGCCTTAGGATCATACCTGGGGGAGGAGGTTGTGCCTGGGGCCTGAAGACGGACTGATGTGTGGTGAGCCGTTGGGTGAGGATCCTTCTTGTAGGAATCCTAACGTCTGCCTCCTGCCCTCGTCCCGGGTCCTTCCCCGCATGTCCTGCTGGCTTTATTGAGCCCTTTCTACCCAGGAAGCATGAGGGTGGCGGAAATGATGGAGGCAGGGGAGGGGTCAGGATTGGAATTCACTCTTGCCCTCGGTGGGCCCACTGAGAGTGCAGGCTGATTAGCTGGTGTGGTGCCGGGTTGTGGAGATGACTATCATGGCCCGTTTGTGGCTGCCCGGGGCTGCCCCGCTGGCCGCCTCCTCTCCCCAGCTCCCCAGACCTTGTGTTCTGGAAGCGGCAGGTGGTGGCTGCTGCCGCCTCTGGAGTGTGGTGGTGCACTCAGGTTCATGTGCATCGAGACAGGGCTGTCAGCTGCTCGTGGTCTAATCAAGGAGGCCCCTTGGACTGTGCAGAAAGTCACACAGGACAGGCGGGGGGCTCGGGGACAGAGCTGGGGTGGAGTCCTCCCCGCTCCCTCCTGCGCACGTGCCCCGGGGGAGGGGCTGGCTCCTGAGCAGCAGTCCTCCTGTAGCCAAAGCTGGCTCTGAATCCGGGCACCTGGAGTCCTCTTTAAACCCAGCGTAGCCATCCGGAGGCCCCTAGCTGGGTGGGCTTACCTTGTTCTCTTTTCCCCGTGCAGATGACTCTTGGTTTAGGATGACTCTACGATGGTAAGAAAGCAACACGCATTCAGCAGAAACTGTCCTTCGTGTTTTGAATCTGACTCTTCCCCGGGCTCGTGATACGTGGTGCAAGCCCTGTGGATGGGGGGCAGCGGCAGCCCCAGCTACAGCCAACCCTCTGCAGGGTGCTGGGTGGCGGAGCTGTGGCCCCTGGGTTAGGTGCATTCCATGCATTGTCCACTTCCGGGCAGAGCATAGGGTGGGAGAAGAGGGGACAGGAGGAGCTGTTAGTCCTGCCGTCCTGGTCAGGTAATGCAGGGATGTGGCTCTTCCATCGGCTTCCTTGGACTTGTGCTGGACAGTGTGGGGCTGAAGCTAAGGCACTGTGCCCGTGAGGTCTCAGGGCTCATGGCTGCAGGTCCCAGATCTGGAGGAAGCAGGAGAAGTTCTCTGGGAGAGCCAGCCAGCAGCAGTGGGGAGTCTGCGGGAGGCTCTTAGCAGAGAAAAGCCCTAGGGGAGCACGGCCGAGGGTCTGAGGAAGGAAGCCGCGGTGGGCAGGGCCTTCTGGTGGGATGCATCTGGTTGCGTTTTTCTAGGACCTGCCTTGGGAATGTCTGGCAGGAAGGAGGTGGAGTGGGCACGAGTCGTGAACAGTGTCCAGACCCTAAAAGGGCCTGCCTTGAAACAGAAAATGTCCCAGCATCTCCTGAAACTTGGCCACAGAACCAAGGCCAAAGTCATGAACATATACTTACTAAGTTAGATTTTTTAAAGGATCAGGACATGGGGCCAGCGTTGTGGCATAATAGGTCAAGCCACTGCCTGCAACACCAGCATTCCATATAGGTTTGTGTCCTGGCTGCTTCACTTCTTTTTTTCTTTTCTTTTCTTTTTTTTTTTTTTTTTTTTTTTTTTTTTTTTTTTTTTTTTTGACAGGCAGAGTGGATAGTGAGAGAGAGAGACAGAGAGAAAGGTCTTTCTTTGACGTTGGTTCACCCTCCAATGGCCGCCATGGCCGGTGCGCTGCTGCCGGCACACTGCGCTGATCTGAAGCCAGGAGCCAGGTGCTTATCCTGGTCTCCCATGTGGGTGCAGGGCCCAAGCACTTGGGCCATCCTCCACTGCCTTCCCTGGCCACAGCAGAGAGCTGGCCTGGAAGAGGGGCAACCGGGATAGAATCCGGCACCCTGACCAGGACTAGAACTTGGTGTGCTGGCGCCGCAAGGCGGAGGATTAGCCCAGTGAGCCGCGGCGCCGGCCCCTGGCTGCTTCACTTCCGATCCAGCTCCCTGCCGTTGCACCTGGGAAAGCAGCAGAGTGCTTGGGCCCCTGTTACCATGTGAGAAACCCCAGAAGAAGCCTCTGGCTCCTGGCTCTTGGCTTCAGCCTAGCCCAGTGCAGCCTTTGCAGCCATCTGGGGAGTGAACCAACAGATGGAAGAATTCTAACTCTGCCTTTCAAATAAATAAATCTAAAAAATTAAAAATAATCAGTGCAGACATTTGGTCTAGCTGTTTAAACTCCCTTGTCCCAAATCACAGTGCCTGAGTTCGACACCCACCTCCAGCTGCCAGTTCCCACTAATGAGGCCCTCGGAGACATGGTGATGGTTCAAGTAATTGGGTTCCTGGATCCAGACTTGCTCAGACCATCACAGGCATTTGGGGTGTGAATCTGCTACAACACTGGCCCTCATGGGTGTATTTCTTTATGATAACTTTGTATCTCCCCACAGCCAGTCAGCCTCACACCTTGACACAACGGCTCCCCCTTGAGCCCCTTTCCCCACTTCCATGCCTGGGGATGGGGCGACACACTGGGTGGGGTGGGGGAACTGTGATGTGATGCTGCCCTCCGCCAAATCTTCTGGGCTGAGACTCAGGGGGTTTCTGCTTCTGGGGCTCAGAGCCAGGATTGCAGGATGGAGCTGGGTCATATCATGTCCTTCCTTCTTGAAGACATTGCTTTGTCGCTCACTTCTGGGGTACTTGGATAATATAGATGAGGTACAGATCCACAGTATGATTGGGGCGAGGAAACGCTGACTCTCTTTCATACTTTTTATAATTGCTTCGCTCTGTTTTTCATATTTCTTTAAGAAGTGAGCTATTTTCAGCCGGCTTGGAGGAGTTTATCACTCCTACAAGAACCTCAGGAGATAACAGGTCTGGGAAAGAGGAGGTGTCTGCAGCAGTTTATTTGCATATTCCCCATAATCCTTCCTTTGGCTCAATGTATGGATATTCTGGCCAAGTTTTGGTCTGGGCATTGCTGTCACTCTCCATCACGCACACCTGAGTTGGTGGGCAAGTTCAGACTAAATGTAGCTCGTAAACATTGTGCTCTGGGTGTTAGTGTTGGTTTTTCCAGATGGAGAAACCGAGACAGGCGAGGGACTTAAGAATCGCGGCCTTGGAAGTAGTCCTTCGTTTGGTTCCACCGTCTTCCCAGATAGCAGTGCCTTTGCAGCGTCCCAGGGCCAGGCGTACGGCTCTGTGAAGCAGGCTTTCCATTGTTGGGCGGCTTCAGTGACAGTCGAACTGATTTTTTTTTTAATTTGAGGGGTGGAGGGACTCTCATCTCACATCTCCAAGCCTTCGCCTGCTGCCTCCCAGGGAGCACGTTAGCAGGAAGCTGGAACTGAGAATAGAGCTGGGACTGGAACCCAAGCACTCTCACCTGGGACACGGGCATCCCATGCGATGGCTTTAACAGCTGTGCCAAGTGCCCAACCCAGAGGCAGCTTTTCTTCCTCTAACCTCCATCCTTTGTTTCCAGTCCAACATCCTGGGCATTCTTTCACGGTCTTTGTCAACGTTTCTAGAGTCACACAAGTGTCCAGAGACTGTGTGACACAGCGGGAGCAATGTCTGCCTGGGTTTTGCCCCTGGCCCTGCACCACCAGCTGTGCAACCCTGGCTTTAACCCTTAACCTCCCAGCCTCAGTTTGCCCGTGTGTAAGATGCGGGTGACAGTGACCTCATAGGGCTGTTGAGCGGGTTTAATGAGTTAGTGCAAGTGAAAAGCTTAGAACTGTGCCTCGCAACTAGAGGCAGCTCAGACTATGTTAGTGTTTCGTAGTCTCTTAAAATAGGCTCTCTAGGGGGCCAGCATTGGTGCCCAGTAGGTTAAGCCATTGCCTGTGATGTTGGTATCCCATATGAGTGCTGGTTCAACTCCTAGCTTCTCCACTTCTGATCCAGCTCTCTGCTAATGCACCTGGGGAAGCAGAGGAAGATGGCCCAAGTACTTGGCCACCTGTGCCCACAAGGGAGACCGGGATAGAGTTCTGGGCTCCTGGCTTTGACCTGGCCCAGCCCTGGCCATTGTGACTGGAGAGTGAGCCAATGGATGGAAGATTCTCATTCATTCTCTCTCTCTGCCTCTCTTTCCCTGTAATTCTGCCTTTTAAATAAGTAAAATAGGGACTGGTGTTGTGACATAGCAGGTAAAGCTGTCGCTGGCATCCATCTTGGACAGTTTGAGTTCTGGCTACTGCACTTCCACTCTCTGCTAATGGCCTGAGAAAAGCAGCAGAAGATGACCCAAGTGTTTGGGCCCCTGCCACCCACATGGGAGACCCGGATGAAGCTCCTGGAGCCTGGCCTGGTCCTAGCCGTTGCAGCCATCCGGAGACTGAACCAACGGATGCAAGATTCTCTCTTTCTCTCCCTCTCTCTCTCTCTTTCTCACTCTCTCAAGTCAATCAATCATAAACAAATAAGCTGTCCAGAACTGAACACAGTGCTCCAGACACGGCCTGGTCTGTGGGGCTGGTGCCTGGCAGATTGACAGTGGATTTCTATTATGTCTGACTACGTTTTCAAATCACTGGTGTTTAACTTGGGCTTGTTGTTCTGACACCCTCGGGTCATTCTCCCATGGCCAACTGTGGGGCTTGGATGCCTGCTCTGAGTTAGAACCAAGGTCAATGTCAAGGGCAACCCAAGGCTTCCCCTCACACGAGCCCTTGGCACTGCAATTGGGTCCTGTCTATGGCGCGCTTCTGCAGTCTGCTGCTCTCTCTGGAAAATCTCTTGACCCACACTGAGCCCAAACACAGGCCCCTGCCCGTGGTCCTTTCTCCCAGCCGGCCGCCTGCCCTCCTCTTGGTCGGTGGGTGTGTGTGATGGCCTGCGCTGTGCAAGGACTGTTGGCACCTTCCTTCCCCCCAGCCCTGCCACCTCCACTCCCTCAAGTTCCCAAGCTCTAGGGCAGGGCTGGGAAACCTTTCTTCTCCAAGGGTCATTTGGATGTTTATTTATTAAGAGATTTATTTTATGTGTTTGAAAGGAGGGTGACGGAGAGCGAGTGACCTTCCATCCGCTGGTTCCCTCCCCAGGATCCAGGTGTTGGCAAAGGTCCCCCAGTGCTTCCTGTGCTCTGAGTTACTGGGGGCAGGAGTCGGGGGTGGGGTGGGGGTGGGGGAGGACCACCAAGCTCACTCCTGGGGACAGGCTACTTCCAGAACCCAGAATCACAAGCTCCCCGTTATTGCTTGGAATGTCTGCAATAAGGTTTTCCTAAAACGTGCATTCATTGAAAAAAAAAAAAATGCCGCTAGCGGGCTAGAGAGAGAGAAGCAGGTTGTATTGGTGCTTTCTGCATTTGATTAGTGACATACTCCGGTGTGTTCCAGCCCGGGGATCTCATGTACAACTGGAATCTTCCGGTTAATGTTGGGTTTGTGTTTCTCACCTGCCTTGGGAACGTCAGGCCGTGGTTCCCGTATATGGAATCCCTGTTCTGCCGTCTGTGTATCCTCTGGCCGGGTCAGCGGCAGGTCTGATGGCCGCTTCCTACCAAACAGTGTTGGGCTGGGAGCTCCGTGCCTGCTGCCAGGTGCTCAGCCCCAGCCCTGCTCCCCGCCAGCTCCATCCCCTTTGGCCAGGCCTTCCAGCCCACACCCTGGGGCTTTGTCTGTAATTGAGGCGATTGGAGAAATATGTTCTCCTGGGCCACTCATGCCCTCCCCCTCAGAGGTCCCGATGCTGCCGGCCCACGACGGGCATCCAGGCATCGATATTTTAGGAAAGCTCTCTGGGTAGTTCTGGCATACGGCGAGAGTGAGATGCACACGACCACCTCATCTCTGCCAGGCATGGTCTGCCCCTCTGAGCTCAGAGCTTCCTGGCAGCCTGGTCCAGACTTTCCGGGGCCTCTTGTCCTGCGGCCTGAGCCCTGCTGGCTGCTGCTGTGGTCGGAGGCAGGGCCAGGCTGGCAAGTGCAGCACCGCGGTCAGGCATTGTGTGTGCCCAGCGGGACTGCAGGCACCCCTGGCTTCCCCAAATCCCACCGAGGGGAGCTGGGGTGCCTCCCATCAGCCGCCTGCGCCCCTGCTCTCCTCTGGACAAAGGAACCGGTTTTTGCTTCTCTGGTGTCGGCTCCCAGTCTGCGTCTCTGAGCTTGTTGTTTAAGGCCAGTGCAAGTGCACGTCAGGGGTCGGTCCAGCTGCCTCCCTCGGATCTCTCTCCTCCCATCCTCTGAGGCCGTCTCTTGCTGCTCTTTCCCTCCAGCGACTTCCACAGGCTGCCGGCTGCTCCGCTGCCGAGAGTGGCAGCTGCCAGGCTGTGGTTGGCTCCGCAGACCCCCAGCTAGCACTGGGGGTCAGAGCACCTGCCCGTCAGGTCAGCGAGGCTCATCCGTGGCCAGCCCGGCTTCTGCCTGGGGCTCGGGATGTCGCCTGCTCTGGGGTGGGAGTGTGCCCAGCTCCAGGCCAGCTCCCCTTGTCCGCTTCCTCCCGCTGGGTCTGGAGTGTTTCTGCTGCGGGCTTGCTAATTGGGCTTCAGCTGGTGGATTGACTCCAGCGCCAGAGAGCGCTTCCTCATCGCGGCAGCCGCCTCTCAGACAGCCGTTAATTGCAGAGAGACAATAATTACGGGATAATGGGTGGCTTTTGTGTGAGTCCCTCTTTTTGCACAGTGTCAGCAAACATGGCGGGTTTGTTTTCCAATATCCCGCCACCCCGCTGAGGGGAGGCCGCGAGCCCCCCACCCCCGTCATCCCCCCACCCACCTGCCTTTCCCCGCCCGGAGGCCTGGGGTTTTACCCAGATCCCCTGAGTGACAGCACGTTCTGATCTTCCAAAATATTACATCCTTCCAGTTTCCATGCAGTCATGGCCCCAGTTTTAGGATCTGTGAGGTTGGACTGGCACTTTTTTTTTTTTTTAAGATTTTTATTTATTTGCAAGAGTTACAGAGAGAGAGAGAGAGAGAGAAGGAGAGAGAGATGTCTCCCATCGTTGGTTAACTCCCCAAATGGCTGTAACAGCCAGGGCGGGGCCCAGCGGAAGCCAGGAGCCAGAAGCTTCTTCCAGGTCTCCCACAGGGGTGCAGAGGCCCAACGACTTTGGCCATCTTCCACTGCTTTCTCAGGCGCATTCACAGGGAGCTGGATCAGAAATGGAGCAGCCAGGACTCGAACCAGCACCCATGTGGGATGCCAGCGCTGCAGGCAGTGGCTTCACCCGCTGCTCCACCATGCTGGCCCCTGAACTGGGACTTTTACAAAAGGTGGCACTTAACTTGGAGTAAAGAGAGGGTGAGTAAGTAATTTGTGCCTACCGCATGCGCCCTTCAGGTCTTTGTGGAGGTTTTGCAGGGTTGTCGTGGGGGTGTGGCCGTTGTCCCGTGCCATGCATCTCTTCCATGTAATTTAATCAAGCGCTGCCCGGTATGACGAGGGTCTATGCAGGTGTCATTTTAAGTAGCTGTGCGTAATCCCATCCTGTTACTCCGTCACCACCGAGGATTTGGGTCGTTTCCAGGTGCTGTTATGTGAACAGCACTGCTTCTGCATCTTGAAGCCCAGGGCTTTCCCCCCAGGTGTGTCCCACGGTGAGCGGATTTGGGAGTTGCATCGAGGACAGTGGGGGGCTGGAGACCATGGCAGAGTTTCGCCTACCACCCCCTCTTCCAGAATTCCTTCTCTTCTCATCACTGTGCTCATCCACCGCTGCATGATCTCCCCACCCCCACCCGTCCCGGTATCGGCCCAGGTTAGCGGAGCAGAGCCTTGGCATCGGTTGACTGTTGCTGAGTGACAGCCGACTCTGGGCATGCCAGGTTGGAACAACCCGAGATTACCTCTCAGGGTCCCCGGGCCGGCTGGTGCCAGCCTCTTCTACCCATGCAGCCATCTGCGGGCAGCACCGGCGGGGCAGCCGAGGTGGCTCCTCACGCGGCTGGGCTGGTCCACCTGAGCACCTGCAGGTGGCCGCTCCCTGTGGCCTGGGCTTCCCTCAGCGAGGTTCCGAGAGTGAGCATCTCCCGAGAGTGTCCTGGGAGACCCTGGGGACTTCCAGGCTGCTTCTGCCTTGGCCTCAAGGGTCACGTCTGTTGCGTTCTATGGGTCCAGCCAAGCCCTCCCAGGTGCCTGGGGCAGGGGCTCCTCTCACCGGCAGGAGCTGCGGAGGGGTTTGCAGCCATCTTTGACCCTCCATGCTTGCAGACGAAAGCACGTGTTGGTGAGTGGCCTCCAGTTCTCCCAGTGTGCCCCAGGAGAGGCGGTCAGAGACACTCTGCCCCTTCCTGCTTCTCAGAAGCCACCAGCTCCCTTGCAGCCCCTCCCCGGCCAGCCCACGGGAGCCACAGCCCTCTTTTCTCTGTGCCCGAGCTGTGCAGCCTGTCCCATCCGCCTTGCTTCACGGCTCTTCGCGCACGTGCCGGGCCCAGGCGTTCATGGGCTTGCAAAGGCTTCCTGTTGGTCTTCACGTCCCGCCCCAGTGACCGGGCCTGTAAAAAGGTGGCCACTTGATGCTCCACGGTCTGTAGGGCTCGTGAATCAGGGACCTCCCTGAAGTGACGCTGGTGGGGAGAACCGGCATGTACAGAACCTTGGTGGGCCTGCTGACCAGCACCGGCTAGGAGCCTTACAGAAATGATCTCACTGAATCCTCACAACAACCCGGAAGCAAGGAGCAGTATCCCCATTTTGTAGATGATGAAGCTGAGGCTCTGAGGTGTTAGGTAACATACAGCAGGTGACATGGTTGGGTCACATGGTTAGAAAGTCATGGAACCGGGGCTGGGGCTGTGGCATAGCAGGTTAAGCTGCCACCTGCATCCCATACGGGTGCTGGTTTTAGTCCTGGCTGCTCCAGTTCTGATCCAGCTCCCTGCTAATGTGCCTGGGAAAGCAGTGGAAGGTGGCCCAGAGAGAGAGAGAGAGAGAGAGAGAGAAAAACAGAGATCTTCCATCTGCTGGTACACTACCCAAACGGCTGGAATGGCCAAGGCTGGGCCAGGCTGAAACCAGGAGCCAGGAGCTCCATCAGAGTGTCCCACACAGGGGCCCAAGCACTTACTTGGACCATCATCCACTGCCTTCCCAGGCACATTGCAGGGAGCTAGATGGGAACTGCACTCACATAGGGTGCTGGTATTGCAGGCAGCAGGGTAACCCCCGTGCCACGCCGGCCCCTTGACTTCTTGTTTGCAAGGGTTTGACGAACATGCTGCATTCTGGCAGGCCTACAGGGAGCCCTGCGGTGGATAAGGCCTACAGGGAGCCCTGCGGTGGATAAGGCCTACAGGGAGCCCTGCGGTGGATAGCGTTGCCCCCATAACCTGCTGGGGTGTGCATCATTCAACGATGCACACATACCTCCTCAGACTCCTTGGCTCCCAGTTCCTCCTCCCGGTGCCCTGGACCCCGCGGTGCAAGGCCTCCCGTCTTCCGGGTGACCGCGGTGCAGACAGGCAGGTGCCCGGCGCTGGGCTTCGCCAGAGCAGCTGAGCCCCGGGAAGCCGCCCTCCCACGCTAATCACTTTTGTGTGCTCTTCCAGAAGAGCTCACTTGTTCTCTTTTCCCCATGCCTCATGCTCACTGCTGTCTCAGCTCTCAGTTCCGCTTCGGCTTTTTGATCTCTGTCTGGAGACATAAAGGTGGTTTATGGAAAGCACCTTTGTGGGAAAATGGGATTGCAAGGTACGTTTATTTGGGTGCAACATGTCTTTGAAATCCATGCGTACTTTTTCCATAATACACGTTTTCCGTGAACTGTTTGAAAGTCTCTCAGCTGCATGGGTCTCACCATTGTCTTGCCCCAAAACTAACCCAACCTTTTGATTCCATTCTCCATGAACCTTTTTGGAGTGCCCTTGCACAGAGAGCCCAATGCAGACCAGGCTGGTTGGGGTGCAGACAGGGGTGGCAGCCGCTGGGGAGGTGCTGCCTCCGTGCAGCCGGGGGAGGGGGGAGCTGCAGCCCGTGTCCTGGGCTCCGTGTGCCCTTCCCTCCCACACTGTTGGCTCTGGCCTCCTTGTTCCCTGGCTGGAGACACTGGCTGCAGAGGGAGGAGCCGGCCATGGAGGCGTCCACCAGTCCCTTTGGCCCAGGCTCGGCTCATCCTGTACTCCCCTGCCTGGCCACTGGTGAATAGCACCGAGGCGCCAGGACCGCCGGGGGCAGAAGAGCTCCAATTCCCTTCCTTAGCTTTTCCCACAGTCCCTGCAAAGGCCCGCGCAGAGCAGTCTGGGAGTCCACAGGCAGGTGAGTGTCTGGAGCTCGTTCCATCCTGCCGTCAGCGGGGCCCCCCGGGGGCGGCCTCTTCAGACACGGCTCGCTCTGTGTCACACCTCCTGGCTGGACGCTTGTTGCAGGCCCTCGAAGGCTCTGATGATGCTGTTCCGGTTGCTGCTCTGGCTGCCTGGAACTTGACAACTAACTCTTCAAGTACAGAAAAGCATTTCCTGCACGCTGGGGGATTTGCGCATAGATGCCCTCTCTCTGATTGCAAACCTGTGGGAGGGCAGAGACCGAACCCAACGCAAGCGGTCCAGTGCGTGAGTCTGAATAAGTCACGCGTGCGTGTGTGCGTGTGTGCGTGTGTGTGTGTGTGTTTGCACGAGGCCTGCTCTGATGGCCTCAGCCCACCACCGAATGCCTGTGGTTCCAGTCGTCTGTGCCACTAACAGCAAACCCGTGCTTCAGGTTGCAGGGTAGTGATACATCGGAGCGGATAAATGCATTGAGGATGGGTGACGGAAGGCCTTATGTGGAGCTGAGCCCATGTCCTGCAGGCACTGGACAGACACTGCATGTTTGTGGGCCACTTGCAGAGAGCAGGGGGACCAGATATGGAGACACTCTGTCATCCCCAAGGCAGTGGGACCGGGAGGCCCCGGTGCAGCCCCGGTGCAGCCCAGCCGCTTGGTCAGGTTTAATCCCTGGTCTGGAGGCAGTGTCACGGACAGGGAAGACTGGTTACCCGGGTTATTAGGAAACACCGAGAGCTATTTAAGGGGTCGGGGGAGGAGTTGGGAATCTGTCTTGTGGCAAAGCTGAGCTGGTGGCTGGAGACAGCGGGTTATTTTTAGGGCACAGAGGGCCAGATGGGGGATCAAGTACAGAACCCCCTAGAAAATCGTGGGGGGCAGGCATTTGGTGCAGTGCTCCATGTGCCTCCTGGGGCCCCACCTCCCATCTCGGGGTGCCTGGGTGTGAATCCTGCCGTCACTCAGCCCTGGGAGGCTGCAGATGGTGGCTCAATACTGTGTCCCTGCCACCCACAACAGAGTCCCAGGTGCAGTTCTGGGCTCCTGACTTTGATCTGACCGAGCCCTGGCTGTGTGGGCACTTGAGGAGTAAGCCAGCGGACAGAGGGTCTGTCTGTCTCCCTTTCAAATAAATCAAAATAACTCACATAAAGTAAGAACTATTTTTTTAAAAAAGACCCTTTGACACTAGAGAAGTTCACCTTGAACCACCCCGTCTGTAGGTGCTTTTTTGCATTTTTTTGCACAAAAAATAATAAGGAAAGGAGGTGACGAATGTGTTAATTAGCCCGATTTACTCATTCCGTAATGCCTATATACAAACATGGAAATATCACCTAGTACCCCTGGCACGAATGCAGTTATTATTTGACAATTTAAAAAGGCCAAGTCAGAATGAGGGGCCCAGACCCCTCCTCAGTGTGGGCTCCTGTGTATTTCCTGGGTCATTAGGGAAGTCGCCAGGAAGGTCGGGCTCTTCAGCGCCTTCTCGAAGCACTCAAGTTTGAGATTCAGCTGCACGGGGTACAAAGGGAGGCTCTGCTTCTGCCTGGGCTGGACCCCTCTGAGGCCCCAGGCGGGCCGTCTGGTTCCCTTGTCCAGAAGGGGAACTTTCCCAGGCCCGGTCCACCCCCTCGTGAGCAGGTGTGAGACGGGACTTGGGCTTTGTGTTACTGCTCTCGGCCATGTGTGTTGAAGACGGAGGGAGAAATGGCTCCAAGCTGCATCTTCTCAGGACCCACAGTCGGGGCGGGGACTTCACTACTGCAGATCGGCTGGGGGCGACTTGCAGCGTAGCAGTTGAGATAAGGTTGTCGGGGAGGGTGTTGCGGCACAGTGCCACGCTTAAGACGCCTCCATCCAGAATCGAGTCCTGGCTGCTGCACTTCCATCCGGCTCCCTGCTCATGTGCCTGGGGTCAGCAGATGACGGCCCAAGTACTTGGACACCTGCCACCCATGTGGGAGACCCAGAAGGAGATCCTGGCTCCTGGCTTCAGTCTGGCCCGGCCCCAACTGTTGAGGGCATTTGGATTGTGAGCCAGCAGTTGGAAATCTCTCTCTC
Organism: Oryctolagus cuniculus; assembly: GCF_964237555.1. Classification (NCBI taxonomy): domain Eukaryota; kingdom Metazoa; phylum Chordata; class Mammalia; order Lagomorpha; family Leporidae; genus Oryctolagus; species Oryctolagus cuniculus. The sequence continues at coordinate 19,797,657 of NC_091444.1, read as the reverse complement.
TCTCTCCCTCTCCCCCCTCTCCCCCCTCTCCCCCCTCTCCCCCTCTCTCTCTCCCTCCCTCCCTCTCTCTCTCTCTCTCTGTCTCTGTTCAAATTCTTAAGTAAGTAAACAAATTTTGAAAAGATACAGGCTAGGATGCCTGCATCCCATGTCAGAGTGCCTGGGTTGGAGCCCTGCCTCCACCCCTGATTCTAGCTCCCTACTGAAGTGGATCCTGAGAGGCAGCAGGCAATGGCTTCAGGAGTGGAGTCCTCGCCACCCAGAGGGGCACCTGGATTGAGATCTCTCTCTCTCTCACTCTCTCTCTCACACCTCTATGGTGACTCAGCCTGGGTTTTCACTGCCAATAAATTCCCTGGAAAATCAGAAACATCCACTCATTTCCCTGCTTGATCATTAACAAGGCTATCTAATTTGAGATGGGGAGAGCACGAGCGCTCCCCAGGGCAGCTGAAGAGCAGGGCCCTGGGAGTGGGGCTGCAGGTGCACCGCCCGCCTTGCAGGCTGAGCTGGGGACTGCGGGGGTGAGAACTGGCCGCAGGGAGGAGAGTCGGAGAGCCTCCTCTTTCTGGCCCGGCTTTGCCGCTTGCGGCTTGTCACTGCAGGTGATTCTCTAGCCCATGGAGCCCCAGCAGTTTGAGTCGACTATTTCAGGCGGGGGATGATCATGGGGGCTGCCGTCTGTGGGTTATGTTCACTCACAGTGGGCACGGGCAGCGGGTACGAGGCGCTGTGCCACTGCCGGGAGTTCTTAGTGCTGTCATTCTTCTTCTTTTTTTTTTTTTTTAAAGATTTTAGTCTTATTATTTATTTGACAGGTAGAGTTACAGACAGTGACAGGGAGCGATAGAGAGAGATCTTCCATCCACTGGTTCACTCCCCAGATGGCTACGTCTGGAGCTGGGCCAATCCAAAGCCAGGAGCCAGGAGCTTCTTCCAGGTCTCCCACGTGGGTACAGGGGCCCAAGCACTTGGGCCATCTTCCACTGCTTTCCCAGGTCACAGCAGAGAGCTGGATCAGAAGAGGAGCAGCCAAGACTCAAACCGGTGCCCATATGAGATGCCGGCATCGCAGGTGGAGGATTAACCTACTGCACCATGGCGCCGGCCCCAGTGCTGTCATTGCTCTTAGGGGAGGCAGAGCACGGGAGTCCTGGGCTGAGCTCTGGTTTTGCTCCTGCAGTACCTGCTTCTCTGTGTCCCTTGCTGTGGACCACGTCCTGGAGGCTTAGAGAGACCCCAGCCCACCCACAAGTGCAAGCTGCCAGGCTGGGATGTCCCCACCCACTCCTCACCTGGCCGCTTTTCCTCTCTCGCTGATGGAGCTGTGGGGTGGGGAGGGCTCTGGCTGTCCTGGGCAGGGGGCAGGGGGCTGGGGGCCGGGGGTCTGGTGTCCCCCAGTTGGGTGGTCATTCATGTGGTCTTGGCGTGGCGGGGGCATCTCGGATTCTTAACAGAAGTCTGCCTGCTCCTGCCTGGGCGGGGCCAGTCTCTTGTTAATGGCACCCCAGGTTTACAGGGCGTCCTTGCTACTGAGAGCCCCGGGCGTGAGCTGAGAGCAGGGACCGCGGTGACTGCCTGGGGCCACCCAGCCGGCCAGGAGCAGAGCCAGGGTTAGAGTTTCAGCAACGTCGGTTCAGTCTCACCGAGACCTGGGCTGGACCAAGGCACTTGCTGGCCCACTTCCTCAGGGCCTGAGAGCCAGTGGTCAGCCTGGCTTCGGTGACCCTGGGCCCTGGGGTCCCTGAAGACAGGAGAGAGTGAGGAGGTGGGAGGCGGCCGTGGCCCAGAGGCAGCAGTGCCTTGGTCATCTCGTGACTGCCCCGCGTGGGCATGAATATGGAACGAGCACCTTGACCCAACGCTGGGTTAACCCTCTGGCCCCTTCAGCAGTGTGGCCCCAGCAGGCGGGCTCTGGGCAGGCTCCTTTGGGCACCCGTGATTGGCCACTTGGTCTGGGGCGGGGTCTCGTGCTGCTGGTGCCCCGCCCTCCAGAGGCAGGTGGATCAGTCCTCAGGTCTCTTCCCGGAGCTGCGAGGAGGTAGGAAAGGGACCATTTGGGGCACGAGGTGTGTCTGAGCCCTGGCTCCTGCACAGCCACCCCGGGCCGGTAAGGACAGGTTCCCCCTGGGAGCCCTGGACTGGGCGCCGGGACAGGGGAGGGCACCCAGCTGACCACTGACTGGGTGTACTGTTCCTGGGCCTCTCCAGCCCTGCTCCATCTTTCTCCCCTCGCTCCTTACTGTGCTTTCCTCCCCCATTCTCCGTCTTTCTCTCCTCTCCCTTCTGCTCTGAGTTATTCTCAGCAGATCGGAGCTCTGCCGCAGGCAGGTGCGACGTCTTCCCCTCCTCTCCTTTCTCAGTGCCCTGTTGCTTTCCCCCTGGGGCCTCTGTGCTCCAGAACCTGCTCCCCTCCTCTGCTGGGAGCCCTCAGCAGGAAGTGCTATGGGAGGGAGCAGCCTGCAAGGTGCCAGATGTTTACCCAAGGTGGGGTTGGCTGGGTCCTGGGTCCTGGGCTGGGCTGGGCTGGGGCTGGGGCTGGGGCTTCTGTGGCCACGTCCTTCCCGCCACTCCCGCCTCCTCTGCTCCCGCGTCCCTCTGCCGGCAGCCAGGGGAGGCAGAGGGCAGCGAGGCCTCGGACCCGGCGTCCGCAGCTGCTGCTCTGCCCTGTTGCTGCTGCTCCTCTGGCTCCAGGGCACTGAGAGGCCAAACTTGGATGGAGCTGGAGACGCACTTGGCTTTCAGCCCTGAGCCTGGGTGGTCTTGGGGAGGACGGGTGTTGGATTTCACTGCAGGAGATTGATGGTGGCCCCCCACAAGCGTATGGTGGGGTCTTGGGAGGTTGCTTTCTCTTAGGCAGTACTGAGCTTACTGCTGGGAGAGGCTGCAAGGGGCTCAGGCCCTGCAGAAGGAGCTGCAGTGGGGGCAGTGGTGCTGCTGGGAAGGGCAGGGTGGCCTGGAGCTGCTGTCCAGGTGTTGTCTGCACGGGGAGCCTGGGGCCGGATCCAGCAGCCTGGCGGGGGTGGGGAGAGCCTTGCACTGTGGCCTCAGTGGAGGCCACCAGAGGCTCTGGGTTGTATTCTATGAAGCTTTTAATAATCACAGAAGATGTCAAATCTGGGAGCGGAGAATCACGTCACTTACCCCAGGTGCCCAAGCTTCAGCCGTTTGAAGTTGCCCATGGCCGGTCTTGTTCTGGAATATTCCCGGTCCTTTGCACCCTCTGACGATTTCTGAAGCAAACCCTGGATGCCTGTCATTGTGTCACTCAAGATAAGGACTCCTCAGAAAAGCACCCAGCTGTCCATATCGCATCTACCTAAGACCAGCAGTTCCCGAATATAAATATACAGCCAGCACTTCTACCTTCCTGATTATCATCCAGTTTTCCCCCTAATTTTCCTTTTTAAAGAAAAGATTTCTTTATTTGAATGGCAGAGCAACAGAGGGAGAGAAAGAATCTTTTATCTGCTGATTCACTCTCCAACTGGTTGCGACAGCTAGGGTTGAGCCAGGCTGAAGCCAGGAGGAGCCACAGACTCAATCTTGGCCTCCCACGTGGGTGCAGGGGCCCACATACATCAGCCATCTTCCACTGCCTTCCCAGGCGCGTTAGCAGGAAGCTGGATTGGGAGTGGAGCAGCTGGGACACAAACCAGCGCTCTGATATGGGACTATGGGGTGCGGGCATTGCGAGTGACAGCTCAACCTGCTGCGCCGCAAAGCTGGCTCCTAGGTTCCCTGTTTAATTTGGATCCGAATCAGGCCCATGCATGGCGATTGCTTGGTGTGGCTCTCCCGTTGTTCCTGATCCGTGCGTGTTTTCTCTTTCCCTCCGGTCATGATTTGCTAAAGAATGTGGGTCATTTGTCACGCAGTTTTTCCTGTTCTGGATTTAGGGGACTGCATCCTCGTTAGTCATTTCACATGTCCCACTGTCCCTGGATTTACTGTAAGTGCAGTTAGGGTTAGAGCTTGATCAGGTTCCGTTGCCGTCAGTGTGTTTATTGAGGGGTCAGAGACCAGGATCCACTCGTGTGCGCAGGGACCAGAAGCAGAGCCTGTCTGGTTGTTTCTCTGCCTGTGATGTTGGCGGCCCTGCAATCACTGGCTACATCCATTAATTCATTATCGGCTAATTGCGTATTAATGGCACTCTCTAATTAGACCTGGCTTCTTTGATCTCGCAGTGAGGGATCTGTTGCCTTGGACAGAGGCCTCCTTCTCCGGGAGGTGTTGCTGTGGAGGCTGGGACCACACTGTACTAGGCTGGCTCCTCCCTGCTCTGCTGGCCGCGCTGTGCGTGGGTAGGGCAGGGGCCCGTGAGTGCTGGCAGGACGTCCTAGAAGCGGTCCTTTGCTTCATGACTCAGATTGCAAGTCTCTGCTGAGAGGGACAGGCAGGGCCTGCGACATTCCCAGTAACTTTACCAGTTGTCTCAGACACACACTGCAGGGGCCAGAGCTGTGGCATAGCGGGTAAAGCTGCAGCCTGCAGTGCCAGCAATGCCAGCATCCCATATAGGCGTCAGTTCGAGTCCCAGCTGCTCCTCTTCTGATCCAGCTCTCTGCTGTGGCCTGGGAAGGCAGTACGAGGTGGCCCAAGTCCTTGGGTCCCTGCACCCACATGGGAGACCCAGAAGAAGCTCCTGGTTCCTGGCTTCAGACTGGCGCAGCTCCAGCCATTGTGGCCATTTGGAGAGTAAACTGGCAGGTAGAAGACCTCTCTCTATCCTCTCTCTGCCTCTGCCTCTGCCTCTCTGTAACTCTGCCTTTCATAAATAAGTAAATCTTTAAAAAAGAAAAAGAGACACTCTGCAGTTAGCTCGAGGCACACTTCAGCCACATTAATGAGATTAACGCTCTGCTCTGATGCAGATCCTCCCTGGCCATCTCCTGTCCCACACCCGCACCTCTTTCTGCTGTCAGCGGCCTGATAACAACTCTGTATTTAATGAACAGCTTATAGTTTACAGGGTGTTTGCGTGTGCACACACACACATACACACATACCGTGAAGCTTTGAGATGGGCTTGCGTGGTGAGGGTTGTGACCACAGTCTCTAGTGGTTTGGCCTTGGGAAAGTTAGCTAACTTCTCTCTGCCTCAGTTTCTCTACCTGGCTCCTGGAGTACTGGGAGTCCTGAGTAAGCCAATGCAAATGAGGAGCACAGTGCAGTGCCCAGGTGGTGGTGGGTGCCAGTGAGCGTCAGCTGCTGCTGTTGTGGGCACGGCGTTTAGCTGCCCGAATCTTGGCCGCTACCCAGAGGTGCGCACGATTGGAAGTTCACTGTGTATCAGAGGAGGGATTGTCTATTATCTGTCCCAGCATCCATCAATAAGGACACAAAGCGTGATAGAAGTTCTTTTTCTTTTCTTCCTGGCCAGGGACGTCAGAAAGTAGCCCTGGTTTGGAGGGCGGTGAGGTTGTCCAGCTGGGTCGTGGAACTTGCTCTCCACTCAGTGAGACAGAGGATATGCTTAGAGTGGCCAGGAACGCAGCCACCTGGCTCTGGGACACCTGCTCTGTCCTTTCCTCAGGAAAGGGAGCGAGTGGGGCGGGAGCGGGGAGGGTGTGCAGCTTGGCTCGACCTGCTCTTGTATTTTTCCCAATCCGAGGCCTGGGCCGTCTCTTGCCCTTGAGGAGGCCCTGGGTCTGGGGAGCCAGGTGGATGTGCCCGGCCCCGGGGAGCCCGTGGTTCCCTTGGTTCTGGCCCATCTGCCGGTGCCGATCAGAGCCGGAGCTCTGCAGGTGGAGAGAGACACACAGCAGCCTGCTGCGGAGGTGCCGGCCAGCTGTGGCGTTCCCAACCCTCTCCTGGGCTTCAGTGGGCTGGGGGCCCCGGCCAGGAAGGGGTCCTGGGCAGGGCGCACGGGCTCAAAGCCCACTGGCTCTGCACGAGCTCCTGTGCCTCTCCCTGGGCTGGGCACTGGAGACACAAGACACCCTTTGTGGGTGAGAGGGAGACAGAAAGGGAGGCGCTGGGGGTGACGGGAGGAGCTCTCCGTGCCAGCTGGGAAGGAGAGAGGCAGGGGACGGGGCTTGAGGGAGGCATCGGCTCCGAGCGAGGGAGGCCGGGCCCCAGCGAACGAAAGGGCAGGGACTGCTGTATTTCTGTGCCTCCGGGCTTCTGCCTGTCGCATCTGCAAGCTGCTTCTGTCGCTGGTAGCTTGGCCTTGTGACTCAGGCACGTGAGCAGAGAGTGGAAGGAGAGACTGAGAGGCAGAAACCCAAGGCGCAGCTTCGTCCAAATTCCCTGCTACAGAGACGGCTGTGCTGAGCCGGCTCCATGCAGACTGTTCACTGCCTCAGCACGGAGCCCAGGGCCTGCGCCCACTTGGATCCCGCAGGAAGGAGGGAGCCAGCTGAGGACATGGTGGAGAGAGGGCACGGAGCGGGGTCAGATGGGACTGCCCAGTGCCGCAGTGCCGGTCCAGCACTGGCGACAGAACTGAGGGCACTTGTGAAATAGTACAGAATGGACGGCTGAGACAGTGAAGGGGAGGGGTTGACTACTTTCTTCTGGGACCCTTTTCATCTTGCAGCTTGATCCATAAGGCTCCGGTCGCACACGCTGTTTGCTAGAAATGAGAGTTGCAGTCGGACCAGCCTCTACCGGCTTTTGGCCTCTCTTCCTCCCATGGCTCTGCACATCCCCGCAGTGCTCCCGGGCGGGGTGGGTGGGGATACGGGGTGAGGGCAGCCAGGCAGAGTCATCGGAGCAGGGCGTGGAAGTGCCTCGGGTGTCAATCTTTGGCGCCCTCCTGCCCCTCCGTGGGCTCTAAGCCGGGGTCTCCGTGGCCTCAGCGTCTCTCCACCTGCTCATGCCCTCCGGTCTCTGTGAGCTCAGGGGCACAGGAGGGCCTGGGCTGTGTGTCAGCTAGCAGGAGGGGGGTGTGCAACTGGAGCTGCCCTGGGGCAGGTCGGCCACAGCAGGACTGGACCTGCCGAGTGCTCAGGGCCTGCCTCGCAAAGCCGCTTAGGGGAAGATGATGTGGATTCTGGCTAGCGGAAGCTCGGCTCACTGAGCTGGGTTCATCAGGGAGGAGGCCAGGCAGCTGTGGGCTGGGGAGCCTCACGGGCAGAGGGTCTGCATGTTGAGGGCTTCGGCAGCCTGGGGTCAGCTGTCCCTGCCTCTCCTTGAGCCCCTCCTCCAACCCCTGTTTGCCCAGGCTGCTGCTTTCCCAGGTGCGTTAGCAGGGAGCTGAATCAGAAGTGTAGCAGCTGGGACTTGAACTGGCGCTCGTGTGGGATGCTGGCGCCGCAGGCTGACTTACCCAGTTCGATTTTGTCTTCCAGATAGGAAGGCAGCTCTTCCAGCTCTCTGGAGGAAGCAGAGCCCAGCGCAGTCAGGGGATGCTGAAGCCGGCACCTCACACTCAGCCTCCTGAGCCCGGGGCCCGAGCGCGCGCGTTTCTGAGCGCGAAGATTTTGTGTAGTGCCCGCCGGTTCTGTGTCCAGCCAGAGACTTGTTTCTCTGTGAGTCCTGTCGTAGGGAGGCTGGTTTGTCCCAGTTTGCCTGTGGCTGTCCTCACTTTTGCACCTAAATTCCTGTTTTTCTCGACCCCGTTAGGACGTCTGCGTGTAGCCCAGGTTCAGGGAGCATTCCTTCCTGCCATTCAGCCTCTGTGGGCGGAGCCCAGGGATCCACGCACAGGTGCTGGCGGAGTTCTCACCTGCCCTGTCCCTGCGGCTCCAAGACAAGTTGGTGGCATTTCTCTACTGGCGATGGGGGGAAGCAGAGCACAGCGGGGGGGGGGGTGGCTCCTTCCTGTCCATCACTCAGCACTGCTGGCAGAACGTGCGTTTCTGCTGCTCCTCCCTCCTAAGCAGCTCCCAACGCATTCTCTGGTCTCCTTCACCTTCACCCAGTCCTGTGCCAAAGGATGGAGACACAGGCTGGGGACACAGCCACACACCCACCTTAAAGATGTATTTCTTTATTTGAAAGGATGAGTTATAGAGAGGCAAGGGGCGGGGGGAAGAGAGAGAGAGAGGGAGAGAGAGAGAGAGAGAGAGAATATCTTCTAGTTGCTGGTTCACTCCCCAAATAGCCACAATGGTTGGAGCTGGGCCAGGCTGAAGCCAGGAGCCTGGAACTCCACTTAGATCTCCCACATGGGTGGCAGGACCCCAAGGTCTTGGCCGTTTGCTGCTGCTCTCCTGGGTGCAGTGGCAGGGAGCTGGATTGGAAGTGGAGCAGTCAGGACATGAACTGGTGCCCATATGAGATGTCGGTGTGGCAGACAGCAGCTTAACTTGCTGGCCATAATGCTGCCCCCTCAACCCTTAACAAAAAAAAATTTTTTTTTGTTTAGTTAGAAGGCAGAGAGGAGCGAAAGAGAGAGAAAGAGAGAGAGATACAGAGAAAGATCTCCCATCTGCTGATTCACTCCAAATGCCCACAGCAACTGGGGCTGGGCCAGGTTGAACCCAGGAGCTTAATCGGGGTCTCCCACATGGGTGGCAGGAACCAGTTACTAGAGCCATCACCTCCTGCCTCTAAGGGTGCACATGAGCAGGCAACTGGAATTGGAAGTGGAGCCAGGACTCAAGCCCCAGCTCTGGTAGGGGCTGCGGGCTCCCCAGGCGACATCTCACCATGCGCCGGGCGCCTGCCCCGGCAGATCGTTTTCAGTAAACAGAAAAACTGGGGCCAACGCTGTGCCCCCACTGCTGCTGTGGTGCAGCAGGTTAAGCTGACGTCTGTAACACTGGCACCCAGTATGAGCGCCGGTTCAAATCCCGGCTGCTCCACTTCTGATCCAGCTCCCTGCTAATGGCCTGGGAAAGCAGTGGAAGATGAACCCAGTGCTTGGGCCCCTGCACCGACATGGAAGAGCTGGAAGAAGCTCCTGGCTCCTGGCTTCAGCCTGGCCAGTCCTGGCTGTTGTGACCATTTGGGGAGTGAACCAGCGGATGGAAGATCTGTCTCTGCCTCTCCCCCCTCTCGGTAATGCTTTCAATTCAGTCTTTTTAAAAAACCAATACACGGAGCAGCTGAAACCTTGGAAGTCGCGCAGGCTGCTGGCCTCCTGGGCTCGGCGTTGCCTTCCACCCTGGCAGCTTCAGACGTGACACCTTCAGCTTTCGGGACGCCTGGGGTGGTCTGTGCACCCCGCATCACTTCTGAATCCTGCCGCTCCCGGGTGAGACGGCCCGGTCCCAACACAGGGGTTATCTCTTGCTCTTTGGTTCCTTTCCTCGCTTGCCCACAGCGGGCCCTTCCTCTCCCGGCATCGCCTCCTTTTCCCGTTGCCCAGCGCCCCCGTCCGTAGAGCGGTTATTCATGGACCCCCTTCTTCGTTCTCTTTCTAAGTCTTCGCAGCCTCTTGTTGTCCCTGGTGACAGATGGGCTCATTCTCCCTTCTCCCCGCTCTCTGCTTCAGCCTCTGAGACTCCAAGAATTTCCTCCATCTTCCGTCCTCTCAAAGCCGTGAGCCACAGCAGTGGCTGGATGCTGGGGTCCCAGAGAGGGCCGGGGAGGTCCTGGAGCTGCTAAAGGACACCCCGGCGGCCGAGGTGGCTGATGCAGAGCAGGGCCCAGGGCAGCAGGGCGACCGCAGGCCTCTCTCAGCACTCGTCGGAACACTCATCCAGCGCTTGTAACTAGGCGGGAGTGATGTTGCAGGGGCAGGAGCGCGTGACCTGCGCCTGGCTGCCGTGGTCAGGAGCACGGCGCTGGAGTCTGTCTGTCCAGGTCCTGCCTTGCTGCCTCTGAGCCAGCTGTTTGGCCTCCTTCTGTCTCGGTTTCTGCGTCTTCAGGAGGTTTCGGCAAGGGCTGCCTGAGAAGGTGGTTGTGAGGATGGGTTGCCTGACCCGAGCACGCACACAGTGAACGGCCATCATAATTCTGTAGCTCCAGCCTTGGCCGTTGGCCGCTCTGGTTGGCTGATCGCTCACTGGACAAGTATGCACCGAGGGTCCACTGGGGGCAGGGATACAAGAGTAACCTTGTTGAAGCTTTGCAATCACACGGGCGTTGTCCTACACGCGATTGTCACGTACACTTCACTTCTTCCTCCTGACCACTTGGCAGTGACCATGGTGGGCACGTGGGCCATCACTGTGGTCCTGATCTCACTCTCCGTGGCTGTCATCTGCCTGCTGTGGGGCTCGGCCCCTGGCCTTGGGAGTTCCATGGGTGGCCCGGCTGTTGACCGGCTGATGGCCCTTGGACAGGCAGCGTCGTCCTCTGGGCTGTGGTGTCCCTGTTTCTAAAGGTGCAACAGTACGACTCTTGGAAATGTCAGGTGCTGCGATGGCGCAAAGGGGAGCAGTCCTGGCACAGGGCCCATAGTGCACAGGCAGGCAGGGCCTGAAGACAGCTGACTAGAGTATAACACTTAGCATGTAGTGGACACACAGCGGATGGCAGGCGCATCGTTGTCAGACAGATACAACATCTGTGGCTGCAACGCATATGAGTGCAGAGGGGGTTGAGTTCCAAGGAGAGGCAAGGCAAAGGCAAGATGGGTTTGGCCATGGTTTATCAGGGAGGGCTTCCTGGAAGAAAAGATTTGGATTTAGGATGGGAAGAAGAACTTGCATTGGCAAAATGATGCTCACTGGGACAGAGCGCTCGTGTGTGGCCAGTTATCTTGGTTGTAAGAGGAGGGGGTTCCCAGCAGAAGGGAAGGCGTGGAGTCAGGATTGGCATGTGCATGGGCGGTAGCACGGTTTTGGGAGAGGACAGTGCTTGCTGGGAGAAGGTGGGGAAGTGTGTGGGGAGGAGGCCACAGGCAGCACATTATCTGCCGTCCCTGGTCAAGGGAAGACCCCAGTGGTGATAGATAGCGTGGGTGGTAGCCTCCGGGTTGAGTCTGTGAGGCTGGCCCACTGGCACCAGATGCCACCTGCCACTGCTGGCACTTTGAAGGTGGCGAAAGCTTGCCGCCAACTGTCTGAGGCGCGTCCCACGGGCCCCTGAGGCAGGCGGGGAAGGGCCTGGCTCACCGGAGCCCTGGGAATTGCCGTTGCAGTGGGGAATAAAGGATTGGGGGGTTTCCAGAAGGATCCCTGGGTGGCTCGGACTACAGTCACGCACTTGGGCTTGAGGTTAATCGATCACTTTTCCTTCCATGGGTGGCCATTGATTATGAATGTGCCGTGGGCCACAGGAGGCTGAGGGCAGGGGGTGGCCGGATGGCCCCGGGGTCTCTGCAAACTCCACTTCCTGCCAAGAGACCTTGAGCAGAATCCTAGCCCGAAACCCCTCTGGTACCACTCTTCTCACCTGTGCAGCCGAGGAACGATGGCTTTTGCCAGGGAGCTAATCTGAGGCTCAGCCTAAAGCCCTGAGGCCGGTGCCTGGTAGCACACGGTGAAGTAGCACACGGTGAAGTGCTCGGTCAGTGGCAGTGCCTCGGGTGTTCAGCTTCTCCCGGTGTTCAGGGGCCTTTTGCTAAAGGACCGGGGGTAGGGCCAGCCGGGCAGAGCCCCAGTGCCGCAGGCGGGGCCTCTGTGTCTGGCCTGTGCACTGGGGAGACCAAGCACGCGTGCAGTAGGTGTGTGTCCTCGTCCGCAGGCTCACAGTCTGCAACCTAGAGAGACAGCTTCGGAAACGGAGAACTGAGAAGGCTGCTACCACGCGGGGCAGGGCAGGGCAGGGGGTGCCTGCCTGGGTGAGGTGGGGGGGGGGGCTGTGGGGGCCGGTTCAGGTGGAAGCTTAGGGCAGGCCTGGGGTGGGGATGGGGTGGGGAGCCATTCAGGCAGAAGGTGCAGCGCGCACGTCAAGGCGGCGAGGAACTGGATCAGCATGGTCAGGGCTGGGCTACAGAGAATGCTGCAGGAGGCGGCGGGCGTGGGATGTGTGGGAAGGGCCTTTGTAGCCCTGCCCAGGGGATTGGACTTAAGGCTTTAACATTACCAAGGGCGTGGGACCTGATCAGTTTCCTTCCTCCTCCCCTCCCCTCCTCTCCTACTCCCCTCCCCTCCCCTCCCCAATCGGGCCTGTGCAGACACAGGAAAACCGGAAAGGCATGATGGCCGTGGGGTCAGAAGGAGAGTTCCGTGCTCTCGGCTTCCACCAGTCTGTGGATGTTACGTGACCTCTGTCCACGTGGGCAGCCACGCCTCTGGCTGGCAGCAGCAGCAGCCTTGGCCGCTTAGGGAGCCTGGTGTGATGGAGCCTGGGCCTCCCCTACTTCCCCCCACCCCGGTGCTTTGGCCCAGAGGAGAAGCCACAGGCTAGGCTAGGCCACCGCAGCGTGCCTTGTACTTAGTAGGTCTCCATGAATGCACAGAGCCAGCCGCCAATGCACCTGCCCTGGGCCGTGTGGGGAGGGGGTGGGGATCTGATACTTTCCGGAAAAGGAGGAGTACGGGGTTTCACAGGGGTTCAGTCCAACAGGGCTGTCTCTCACCTCCTGACCCCAGGACGTCCGGAGAGAAGCTAGGCTGTGGGGTCACGGTTTCCGGTGCTTCCGTGAGTCCTGCGGGTACCCAGCATGCTGGGGGAGTCCCCTCCCATGCAAGCCACATCTCCCCGCCTCCTCCCAGCCCCTGGGGAGGCAGAGCTGCTGCCGTGGGAACCCAGATTGGGGAGCGTGGCTCGGGTTCCTGCTGGCGTCAGCTCCTCACCAGAGAAGCACCCCCAAAGCTCACGCCAGCCCCGGGGTTGGGGGTCCAGCCTGTACAGTGGTCTCTACTCTCCTATACCCATTCCCGGCACCCGAAGCAGGACAGGAACAGGAGCGAACACCGGGCAGGAGGGGCAGGAGGGGCAGGAAGCCGTGAGGACAGAGGCAGCTGGGTTCTTGAGCTGCGAAGGAGGTGAGGACGATGGGGCAGCAGTGTCCGGAGTCCTGGTGAGCCTCCTGGACACTCGTCAGGTGCCCTTTAGTTATAACCTAAGCAGGCGCAGGGAGGGCAGCCGGTCCCCGCTGGTCCCAGCAGAGAGCCTCGTGCTGTGTCCAATTCTGCTGGCTTGGGCTGACGTCATCTCCCGGTGCCTGCTCCCCCTCCCTCCCGCCCCGCTTCCCTCTCACTCCCCTTCCTCCAGTGCCTTCCTCTCCTCCTCCTCCTCCTGCCCCATCCCTCCCTGCTTCCGCAAGCCCTTTTCTTAGAAACTTTTAGATGCTGGGAACTCGGAGGGCCAAGATGCACGAGGCATGGCTGCTGGCCTCAAGAGCTCAGAACTACTGGGGGGGGGGGGAGCTGCAGCCGCAGCCGCTCAGAGGCACCTGCGTGAGGTGGCAGGGAAGTAAAAGGGGGGGCCGCTTCTGCTGGGCGGGGAGAGAAGTCCAGCAGGAGCGCCCCGTGGCGCCTGGCCCTGCTCACACGCGTGTTCCCGTGACCAAGCCTTTCATGTCCTTTTGTCTGTGTCCCCAGTTCTTAAAAGCACACCAGATGCCACCACACGATGGTAGGTCCACGTTAAACCCTGGGCTCTGCCCAGTGCCCGCCCCCTCCCATCAGAGAGGGCAGCAGACACGGGCACTGGGCGTTTCGGAGGAAGCGTCCGTCAAACTAACAGGACAGAAACACCTGCTCCCAGTGCTGGCCGATTTCTTGAGTAAGAGCAAGGACTGGGGGCCTGGCAGCAGCGGGGAGAGTTCATCCCAGCCCCGGGCCACTGCTGTCTCTTTTTTCCTCTCCTCGGAAGGATTGGCTCGGTCCAAGGTAGCACACGTGGGGTTTCAGAGATGAGCTGAATGCCGCGTGCGTTGGGGTCCAAGTGCAAAGAGAACCAGGGCAGGCTGGGAGAGCCGGGTCCGCTAGGAACGGTGCGAGGGAGAGGGCCTGGCTTCCTGCTTCCCCGTCCCTGTCGCCCCGAGCGCTTGCTCCCAGAGGGGCCTCTGGCAAGGCCTGGGCCCCGCGGGGCTGCAAAGCCGGGGATTCTTGCTCTGCGGCCGACATCTTTCTGGACCATGCAGGGGATCACCTGAGACAGGACAGGAAAGAGCCAGGTCTTCCCGGTGGGGGTGGGGGTGGGGGTGGGGGTGGGAGAGACTGAATCCCCTCTGGCGACGGCTGCACTGCTCAGGTTAAGCAAGCGTGCAGCGTGCTGCTGGTGAGGAGCCCGTTCACCGAGCGCCTTGTCTCCAGCTGTGGTAGCAGCATGCACTGGGCTTCGTGGGGACCCGGAGGTGGCAGTCTCGGAATCCAACCCACTAGCAAATCAGATTGCCTGGTTTTGGAGTGTGTGCGTGGGAAGCCACCTCTTGTAGGCAAGGCCACCTCTTCAGTGGCATATCTGTCCCCGGCCTAGCTTTTCCCACTCAATGCAAGAAGCCGGCGGCGTAGGGAAGCAGTCGCTGCAGTACAGGGGGCACAAAGCTCACCTCCTGGCCCCACCACTTCCTGCTTTTCCTCAAGGTAACCACTCTGGGCTTGAGCCTCCCGGTGGTAAAACAGGGGCACTGATACCACCGTGGGATGTGTGTGCGTTAAATGAACGGAATTTAAAAAGCTCAAAGCACCGTCCGGTCAGATGCTTTACCCACTGCTCAGACTCTGGGTCTTTCCTTTAAGCCAGGTGGACAGACACCTGCCTATACTGGGGCTGCGTCTCCGTGCGTGCATGGTCTAGATAGAGACCCTTCTTGGTTTTCATATCTTCTGTCCAGCCAGCAGAAAGATACCTTGTGAGCAAGGGTGCTCATGCAGTCGTGTGTGTGTCTGTAGATGCATGAAACGCCACTTTCACACAGCCTGGGGTGCTTTCCCAATCGCTCCACGTAGATAACTGATACAGTCCTTGGAACAACTGCAGGAGGTGTGTGCTGTAGCGCAGAAGGACTCCCTGGCCCAGCCAGGATTCTGACTCTGTGTGTGTGTGCACACGTGTGTGAAATAACACTCATGCTTAGCAAGGGCAGTGCATGCCATTCTCAGTTCTGTTCATTAAAAGAACAAAGCGGGTCATGACTTAGCAGGCTGATTCCCAGCCCACGGCCCAGAGCCCCGCAGAAGGGGAGAGGGGATTTGGGGGAAGCTCCTGGAGCCACGGCCAGCGGCCCTTTGCTCAGTGGGGATGGCTGGCGGGCCCCTCGTGCTTCCCGGCTGTGCCAAGTCTGAAGAGGGGGCGTGGCTGGCCGAGGCGGCGCTGCTTCCTGGCCGGCAGTTCCAGCCCTTAAGACAGTCCTCTCCACGTGGAGTCAGAGAGCTGGGGGTGTCGCCTGATGACGGCGGGCGGTGGTGAACTCACGGGTGCTCATCAACAGCACCCGAGCTTTTGCTAGCTTTTTGGAACATTTTTATATCTATCAAGTTCGTTTACAATTGAAAAAGTGGCCTTAGGGGAGCCTAGCTTCCAGTCCGTCGCAGGGGCGAAGGAAGCGGGGCACAGAGCCGGTCCGTGACTCGTGCAGGGCTCGGGGGAGGCAGCGTGCGGCTCTCCTGGCTCCGTCTGGTGATGGATCCCGGGTCAGACCAGGAGGCCGCTTGACCTGTCTGGGGCCCGTCATTTCTGCAGCCCCCACTGCCGTTGGTGATTCCCAGCCTGGGCTGGCTGAGTGCACGGGCTGGCGAGAAAGCAAGGAGCTGTCCCCGTCTGCCTTGCAGAGCCGTTAGCGTCCCAGGGGCTCCGACTCCCACGCTGCTTTCCCCTGCGAGGCGTGGGTTTCAGTCAGTACGTTTGGTATCTGTATTGCCGTCCCCTGTGGGGAACAGGCTTACGTTCCAATCAGCCAGATAAAGGTTAACCAGACGGTGGCAACCAATGGAAATTGTGACCTTTTTTTGGGGGGGTGGTCTTCCCTCCCTGGATGCGTTGGTGATGCCACTCTCCCTTCCAGGTCAGCTCGGGAGGCCCTGCCAGCTCTGGGAACCCACCCTGTACTGGCACCGGGCACCAGGGCTCGCCCGCCGGGAGCACCTCTCCTGGCCCTCTCCGCTCCCCCCCCCCCCCCCGTCTTTCCCTGCAGCTGCCTCCCTGAGCCCGGCCTGGGTTCTGGTGGGGAGAGGGAGTGCACTGACACCCACTCCCGCATCCTTACCCAGTCCGGGGCCTCTCCTCCCTGCCGCAGCCCCCTGCTTCCTCTCGTGGTTTAAAAAGTTAGGAAAATATTTTTCAGAGCTCTTGTTGCCCACGAAGGATTCCAGCTTCCTCCCAGGGGGACGAGGGGCATCAAAGATCGCTCTATCTCTTGATCGATGAAAAACACTGACGGAGCAGGAGCCCTTCCGGGCACTGGCTGTCTGCATCCTGGGGCTGCACGGTCTGGGCCCCAGACACCCTCCCACCTTGGTTCAGGGAGGAAGACGGGTGAGGTCGTGCCTCTGGCACTTCCAGCCGTGCGTGTGCGTTCCTGTGATGCGTGTGGCCGCAGCCGAGCCCTGACCTAGACGAGGGGCCCCCAGGCTCTCAGATGCTGTTGTCCCAGGCTGCACCCCGCAACCTCTACCCCAGGGCTCCCTGCGTGGGTCTGCTTCTCTCTGTGTGCAGTCTCTAGAGCGGAGCTGCGTGGAGGGCAGGGGCCACACCTTGCTCATCTCGGGCTCCAGCGCTGTGGCTGCCCAGGCCGTGGCTGCGGGATGAGTGACCAGCATGCAGGCTTTCCACAGGCCGTGGCCCTTGCATGTGGCCTTAAAGCAGTGTCCTGCCCGCCCTGGGAGCGTGGGGTTCGGCAGGCGTCTGGGAGGGAGTCCCGAGATCATCAGCCCGGCAGGGTCTGGAGGGTGGGAAGAGTGGGCCGCCCTGGGCCCAGGCGAGGGGAAGAGGCGGGGCCTCTGGGAAATGTGGGCTGGAACCTGAACACTCTGAGCTGCCCAACAAGACCATACTGGGAAGATGAATGGGGATGCCCTGGGGGGTCCTTGGGTGTCCAGCGAAGGAGTCAGGCAGGGGAGGGGGCGGCTGCCGAGAATTCCTGAGCAAGACCTTCAGCCGTCGCCTGCAGGGGGAGAGACGGTTCTGTTTTTAAAGCCCTGCGGCAGAGTTATCACTTTCCTCTTATCACCCGCTTCATGCTCCTTGGTGTCTAACCTGAATCTCTCCTGCTGTCATCAAAGTCTAATTTGTCTCATAGGAGTTGGGAAACAGCTGGATGGAGACTTGTTTTTCCATTTCTGCCAGAGAGAACCTGCGTACCTTGGTGGAGCAAGTGTGCCAGGGTTCTGGGCCACACTGGCGGTGCTGTGGGGCACGTGAGGGCGCTGAGGCCTGTGCTGATCCCCCCAGGGGTATGGGTTTGGGGGTCATTGGCGCCCTTGTGGGATGAGAAGCCCTGGGTTTGTGTCTGGGATGCTGCCCTCCCCCAGGCCCCGTGACTGTGCCTTCGAGAGATTCCTGGGCATCAGGACAACTTTCTCTACCTCCCTGCTGTGTTTCCAGGGGCGAGCTGTGGTGGTAGAGGCCTCAGAGCCTGGGGGTCGGGGCCAGGAGGAAGAAAGGCCATGTCTCTTGGGGCGGGGTCCCAGGAGGCCAGGCCCACCCCCTGAGGCAGCAGGTGTCTGCTTCCCTCCAGGCTCTGGGTTAGGCTGTCCCAGGGCTGGGGCGGGGCTGGGGTGGAGCTGACTCCATCGTGTCCTCCAGGGGTCCTCGCGGGCAGTCGTGGCCCGTCCCTGCGACCTGCTGGGAGGCATTCCAGAGACTTCAGTTTCTAAAAGAGAAAGCTTTTCGGGCACAGGGCATCTCTACCCCCCCCCCCAGGACAAGTGGAACATTCCATTGAAAGGGTGAAGCAGGACAGGTGAGCCATGGTGCGGGCATCAGGCCTCAGAGACACAGGTGTGGCTGTGCGAGGCAGCACGCAGCTACCCACCTCCTGCCTGCCGTCTTCTCGACCGCGCTGAGGGCATCTCGTTTCCTGTGCCCCGACCCCAGGGTGCCAGGCTGGCAAGGTGGAGCTCAGGGATACCTCTGGAGGCCAGGTAGGAGGACATCCACCCTCCCAGGTGGGGACGCTCACTCCCCACTCACCAGGGCTGCTGTGTCCCAGTTCCAGGCGCTCCCAGGAACAGCACCCCCTGGGGGTGTGCAGACAGAGCATCTGTCCCAGGCCAACAATAGGGACCCGGGAGGCTCAGGGTGGGAGGTGCCGTGGAGGATCCCCGGGGGGACGCTCAGTGGGGTGGCTGGACAGGTCTCTGTACTTCCTGCTGAGCGCTTAGACACCTACATGGCGGGTGCTCTGCCAATGACCACGTCTCCCAGGAAGGCGACAGAGGAAAGGGTGCCAGGTGAAGGGGTGGGAGGCAGAGGGTCCGAGGCAGCGGGGATTTCCTCCCCAGAGGCTGAGACAGGAGCACAAGGGTCCAGCCTGTGTTAGCTCCCAGCTCCTGGCTGCGGCGTGCCCTCATGAGAAGTCGGGGGTCCATCCTGCTGTCCGGCCAGTCACCCGGGGGCCAGAGGAGCCCAGGGGTGTGCTGGTTTCTGGAGCTGGGCGCCGTAGGGTGGAGGGCAGCAGGTGCTTCTCAGACAGCCAGGTGGGGCGCTCTGACGGTTGTGTGGCAGCATCAGGGAGCCCTTGAGCCCTGGCTGGGTGGCCCCGCTGCTGCGAGAGGGCGGCCTCTGGCCAGGGACCACAGGATGCTGGAGGTGTTTATCCGGTCCCTGCTTCTGACCGGGACGATGGAGGATCGTCTCTGCCCGTGTGGGGGCAGGGTGCGGTGCGCACAGCTGGTTGCTGTCCTGGAAGCTGTGTGTGGTAGGGCAGAGCCGGGTAGGCCTGCCTGTGACTTCGGCTTTGGCACTTGCCAGCCGTGTGACTTAGCGCGAGCTGGCTGAGTCTTCTACTTGCGAGTTCTCTGTGCTGTTAAATGGAGCTCTTGCCACTTCCCTCACAGGGCTTCTGTGGGAAGTGAGCGAGATAATCTGGGGGTGGGTGCTGAGTCTAGTGGTTAGTGCGCCTGCATGCCACGCCAGAGCACCTGGGTTCAGTCCTCGGGGCCAGCTCCTGACTCCAGCCTCCCGCCGATGCACACCCTGAGAGGCAGAGGTGAAGGCCCAGTGCCTGGGCTCCCGCCACCCACAGGGAGTGAGCTCCTGGTTCCCGGCATTGGCCCCAGCCCAGCCCCAGCTGTGGGAAGCATTTGAGGAGTGAACCAAAGAGTGGGAGTTCTCTCGCGCTCTCTTGCTGCGTCTCAAATAAATAAGATTTAAAAGGAGACGGTCTGGATAAAGTGCCTGCCCGGGGCCGGCCCGCGAGCCAGGGTTTGCATTGTTAAGTTGCACCATGTAATGTGCGTCGTGGACGTGCAGGACAGCAAGCAGGTAGGCGTGTGGGATCATTGTAGAACGTAGGGTGCCCCGAGTTGAAGGCTGTTAGGACCTCCCTGGCCGTGGGGCATTATGACATTCCCCGCTATAAAGAAATACAGCGTTCCCCCGCACAGCGTGGCCGGGTGTTTTCCTGTCGGGAGGCAGGGAACGGAACTGTATTCAGTTTCATCCAACAAACGTTTCTGAGCAAAGGTATTTCCAGTTCCCAAGAGTCCACGATTTTGTGTCTTTAAAAACCGTTTGAACGTTCTGGAAGGAAGAAATATTTGGAAACGGTTGTATTTGGCAGTTTTCATCAGATTTTTGTTCCGCGCTCAGGAAGTCTCGATCGGTTTAGTTCCAGAACAAGGAACAGTGGTGGAGGGAGAAGCGCGTTCCTGCAGCCCCTTTCACGTGCGGGCTGCTGCCTCCGCCAGCAGCCAGCGGAGTCCCTGGGGGAGTTCAAGTGCGTGTGCGCGATTGTTTGCATGCTTGCTGTGAGGCCTCCCGTGCCCTGGGCTGGGGGTGGCCCACGTCCTGCCGAGATTCCCTCCCCAGGGGAGGCTGTTGCCCTGTGGCTGAAGCGCCAGGGGTGCAAGCAGGGGAGGTGTCCCCTGGGGCTTCCTGAGCACCTTCTCCCAAGCAGAGCCCCTTTCTCGGGGCCCATTCGTGACCCCGCCACCTTTCTCCCCCTACGTGGTTTTGGCTGAGATCCTAGCCAGGGGCGTTGAGCTGTTGGGCATCCTTGCTCAGCTGTGTGTCCCAGAACCAGCTCTGTCCCAGCCGGGTCCCTGCTGGGGGGCGGGGAGAGGGTCAGCCCGGCGGCCACTGGCTGCTCCCCCAGCTACGAGGCACCAACCACAGTGAGCAGTGAGGTCCGAAAGCCTCGGCCTTTGTCGGGGAGTTGGCTTTGCCCAGGTAGGAAGCGGAGGGTACAGGCAGGACGTGAGGTGGGAGAAGGCGTAGTGGCAGTGCTGGGGTGGGCGGAGGCTCATGGCTGTGCGCCGATGTGGTTACTGTCGGGGTGAGGGGCAGGGCTGGCAGGGAGCAGGGCGAGCCTGGTGGCCAGAGCCCGTTTGATAGACTTCGTATTGATGTTAACACTGAGAGAATCTCGTGGGGGCTACTGAAAGTCATTTTACAGAGAGGCAGAGGCAGAGAGAGAGAGGTTCACGCCCCAAATGGCTGCAGTGGCCGGAGCTGGGCCAATCTGAAGTCAGGAGCCTGGAGCTTCCTCCAGGTCTCCCACATGGGTGCAGGGGCCCAGGCATTTGGGCCATCCTCCACTGTTTTCCCAGGTACATTAGCAGGGAGCTGGATCAGAAGTGGAGTAGCTACGTCTCAAGCTGGCACTCATATGGGATGCTGGCACTGCAGGCTGCAACTTGACCTGCTGTGCCACAACGCTGGCCCCTAAACATTGTTTTAACCTGCATAGGCTGCAGTGTTCAAATGTGCTGAAGAGTGATGGTCTCCCCCCTGCCGCATCTCTGAGCTGCCCCAGCCCCCTCCTGGGGATTGGTCACTGTCACCAGTGTCCACTGCATCCTTGCTGAGCCGCTCTAAGCCAGGGCTGGCCAACTACAACCCGACCAGATCTTGCCCACTGCCTACTCTCCTGTGATTTGTGAGCTAACAATCATGTTTATAAATATATACATATATATAATACATATATTATATATAAGATATATTTAAGATTTATATATTTAAGATTTATTTATTTATTTGAAAAGCAAAATTACAGAGAGAAAGATAGACAGACAGAGAATCTTCCATTCGCTGGTTCACGCCCCAGATGGCCGCAATGGCCAGAGCTGGGCCAATCCGAAGCCACAAGCCAGGAGCTTCTTCTGGGTCTCCCACAAGGTGCAGGGGCCCAAGGACTTGGGCCATCTTCCACTGCCTTCCCAGGCCACAGCAGAGAGCTGGATGGGAAGTGGAGCAACTGGGAGTCAAACTGGCGCCCATATGGGATGCTGGCACTGCATCCGGGGTGGCTTTACCTGCTATGCCGCAGCACTGGCTCCCCACAAGTAGTTTAAAATTTTTTTTTTTTAAATTTGAGAGCTCTCATCCAGTGATTCACTCTCCAGATGCCTGCAACAGCAGCTGGAAACTTGGTCAGGGTCTCCCACATGCGTGGCAGGGACCCAGATATGGAGCCTTTGCCTGCTGCATCCGGGGTCTGCATCAGCAGGAGGCTGGGATCGAGAGAGTACCCGGATGGAGTGTGGGGGTCCCAAGCGGTGCGTTTACAGCTGTGCCCGACACCTGCTCCCACAGAGCCCAGTTTTACTGAAACACAGCCGCTCTCGTTCATTCAGACTCGTTCACTAATGCTCACCTCTCTTTGAAAGTTTTCTTAAGTTTATGGCTTTTGTTTGAAAGGCAGAGTGGCAGCGAGTGGTCTTCCGTCTGCTGGTTCGTGCCCCAAACGTCTGCAGCAGCCAGGACTGAGCAGGCAGAAACCAGGAGCCCAGCACTCCATCTGGGTCTCCCCTATGGACAGCAGGGACCCAAGTACTTGAGCCATTACCTGCTACCTCCCGGGGGATGCGTTAGCAGGAAGCTGGGTTGAAAAGAGAAGCAGGACTCGATCCAGTGCTCTGACGTGGGATGTCGGCATCCCACGCGTGGCAGAGCCCAACACAGCACCACAACGGCTACCCCAGGCCCCTCTTCCCTTAACAGTCCCTGCTGCTTTCCCTCAGGACGGCAGAGCTGGGTGGTCACAGCGGAGGCCACGTGGCTGGTGAAACTGACCTATCTACAGTCTACGGCTTCACCTTTTTCTGACTCCAGCTTCAGGCAAATACTCATATCCCCACTCTGGCAGCTGTACAGTATTTCTTTTTTTAAAAAGATGTATTTATTTATTTGAAAGAATTAGAGGGAGACACACATGCACACAGAGAGAGAGAAAGGTCCTGCATCCTCTAGTTCACTCCCCAAATGGCTGAAATGGCTGGAGCTGAGCTGATCTGAAGCCAGGAACCAGGAGCTTCTTCCGGGTCTCCCATGCTAGTGTGGAAGCCCAAGCACTTGGACCATCTTCCATCGTGGGCCATAGCAGACAGCTGGGTCAGAAGAGGAACAGGTGGGATTGGAACTGACGCCCCTGTGTGATGCCCGCACTGCAGGCAGTGACTTTACCTGCTCTGCCACAGTGCTGGGGCCCTGTAAATTGTTTCTTAACCCAATTGGAGTTGTACTAAATTAATTCTACTTTCTTTTTTTTTTAAATATTTATTTATTTATTTGAAAGAGTTACACAGAGAGAGGAGAGAGAGAAAGAGAGAGAGAGAGAGGTCTTCCATCTGATGGTTCACTCCCCAATTGGCCGCAATGGCTGGAGCTGCGCCGATCCCAAGCCAGGAGCGTCTTCTGGGTGCAGGGGCCCAAGGACCTGAGCCATCTTCTACTCTTTCTCAGGCCATAGCAGAGAGCTGGATTGGAAGTGGAGCAGCCAGGACTCGAACCGGTGCCCATATGGGATGCCAGCGCTTTAAGCCAGGGTGTTAGCGCCAGCCCCTCTACTTTCTTTTTAAAAACTATTTATTTATTTAGAAAAGGAGAGTTCAAGAGAGTAGGGAGACAGATCTTCCATCTGCTGCTTCACTCCCCAAATGTCCACAGCGGCTCAGGCTGGGCCTAGTTGTAGTCGGGAGCCAGGAACCCCATCAGAGTATCCCACGTGGGTGGCAGGGGCCCAAGCACTCGGGCCATCATCCACTGTCTTCCCTGGAGTATTAGCAGGGAGCTGGATGGAAAGTGGAGCAGCCGGGACTTGAACCGGCACTCCTATGGGATGTCGGCGCTGTAGGCAGCGGCTTAGCGCAGCATGCCACAAGGCGGGCCCAGTCCCACTTGCCTTTACTGCGTCTTGGAGTCAGTTCCACATCAGCACTGTAGCGCTCTTGCTCCGAGGGTAGTCAGTCTTAACCGTAGACCTGCTGGGCCTAGGGGCAGACTGGTTATTTGTGGAAATGCCCACTGGGTGGCTGGGTTCCCGGGACTGGGGCTGGGAAGCCTGGAGGTGGCAACGTGAGGGATGCCGGTGGGGAGGTCTTCAGTGTGAAGCTCTCCGTGACCTTGGCCGCCGATGAGTTTCCCCCGACAGAAGTGAAGCATCGCGTTCTGAGCCCTGTGCAAAGTGAACTGTGGGTGTTAGCAGTCAAACTGGCAGGCAGACAATGAGGAGCGACGTGACGCCAATCCCTGGGGCAGGCGCATCCCATACTGGAGCGCCCTGTTCAGTCTCTCACTCGGACCCCTGACTCCAGCCTGGGAGGTTCAGGTGACAGCTCCCTGCCACCCAAGTGGGAGACTTGGATTAAGATTCCGACTTCCAGCTGGCGCCGCGGCTCACTAGGCTAATCCTCTGCCTGCGGCGCTGGCACCCCTGGTTCTAGTCCCAGTTGGGGCGCCGGTTCTGTCCCGGTTGCTCCTCTTCCAGGCCAGCTCTCTGCTGTGGCCCGGGAGTGCAGTGGAGGATGGCCCAGGTCCTTGGGTCCTGCACCCCATGGGAGACCAGGAGGAAGCACCTAGCTCCTGGCTTCAGATTGGCGCAACACGCCAGCCGTGGCGGCTACTTGGGGGTGAACCACAGAAAAAAAAAAAAAAAAAAAAAAAAAGGAAGACCTTTCTCTCTGTCTCTCTTTCTCTCTGTCTAACTCTGCCTGTTTAAAAAAAAAAAAAAAAAAAAAAGATTCCAACTCCCAGGGGTTGGTGTTGCGGTGTAGTGGGTAAAGCCGCCTCATGCAACTCTGACATCCCATGTGGCTGCCTGTTCATGTCCTGCCTGCTCCACTTCTGATCCAGCTCCCTGTTAACGCACCTGGGAAAAGCAGCAGAGGATGGCCCAAGTACATACTTCGGCCCCTGCACCCACGTGAGAGACCCAGATGAAGTTCCTGGCTCCTGACTTAGGCCTGGCCCAGTGCTGGCCATTGCAGCCATCTGGGGAGTGAGCCAGTGAATGGAAGATTGAATTCTCTTTTTCTAACTCTGACTTTCTAAATAAATCTTAAAAAAAAAAGATTCTGGCTCCAATCTTCAATGTGGCCCAGCCCTGGCTGTTGGGAGCCTTTGAAGAATGAACCAAAGGATAGGAGGTTTCTGTCTGTCTGCTTCTCTCTCTCTGCCTTTCAATGAATTAAATAAATAAATAAATAAGTAAATATTAAAGCAATTAGCTGGGGGCCGGCACCGTGGCATAGTGGGTAAAGCTGCCGCTTGCTGTGCCGGCATCCCTTATGTGTACCAGTTCAAGTCCCAGCTGCTCCACTTCCGATCCAGCTCCCAGCTAATGTGCCTGGGAAAACAGTAGAAGATGGCCCAAGTGCTTGGGCCCCTGCACCCATGTGGGAGACCCAAAAGAAGCTTCTGGCTCCTGGCTTCAGACTGGTCCAGTGCCGGCCTTTGTGGCCATTTGGGGAGTGAACCAGCAGATGGAGGACCCCCCTCTCTCTCTCTCTCTGCCTCTGTCTCTCTGTAACTCTGCCTTTCAAATAATAAAATAAATCTTTAAAAATATAAATAAAAGCCATTAGTACCTTCCTGAGTCGGAGGGAAGCCAATGAAAGGCAGCGTGGAATAGTGAATGGAGCAGGGAGGGCGCCGGGGGTTTGTGGGTGCCTACTGTGTGCCTGCTGCTTTGTCCCCGCCGCTCAGATCCTCAGCTGACTTCACACAGTAGGTTAGGCGATCCCCCCCACGCTGTGACATATTACAGCATGCGTGCCCCGGACTGTGGAAGCCCTCTCTCTCCAAGCTGCCAGCAAGATGCAGGGGCCGCCGGAGTCCCTCCCGGCTCTGCCGTTGCTTCCTCCCGGCCTGAGCTCTCTGAGCTGCAGAGGGAGGCCTGCGTCACCCCACTGCTCTGGCCCCCTCCCGTTCTCACCTGCCTACGTCCTGTCAGGCTGGTAATGTGAGGGCAGGGGTGACCCAGGAAGAGGGACATGTGAAAAACAGAGAGGAGAGGATGGTGTGCTGAGCTCAGTTGTCTTGTCAGATCCCCGGGACGGCAGGAGGAAGAGTCTAAAAATCTCTTCCCCTCCCCCGGCTGGGACCTTGCTCATCGCCCTCATTGCTCCCTGCACCACTTGGGCACCTGGACTTGAACCCCTGGAGGGGGCCGGGGCTGGGAGGGACTGCACCTGCCAGGACCCTGGCCCCGGGGCTGCGTGGCGGGGCTCCAGGCGCCTGGAGCAGCTGCCTGCTGTCGCCAGGCGCGGGCGGGGCGGGAGCCAGGAAGGCGAGGGCGGGGAGCTTCAGCCGGAGGAGCCGGGGGCGTGAGTGTGTGTGTGTGTGTGCAGCGCCTGGCCAACCTGCAGTTTCGGATTTCAGACCCAGCCGTGCTGGGAGACCTTGCGCGGGTCTTCAGTCAGCGCTGGAGTAGGGAGAGGGCTGAGCCGCGAGTCTCGCCGGAAGGCTGGGGGAACTCTGGCTCCCCCGGCTCTGTCCTCACCTCCTTCCTTCTCATGGGCGCTGCATCCGCCTCCCTTGACAATTTTCTCCCGTCATCGTCGGAGAGCGTCGCTTCTCTCCTTCCCGGTCGGCCCTCTGCATCTCCCAGCCGGGTCCCCACCTCCGGCATGGAAGGTAAAGTCTGTGGTCCTGGGGGTCTCAGCCAGCTGTACAGACTTTGAGTGGTGGGGACAGGGAGAAAGACACACACGCTGGCGCAGGGGGAAACATAGTGCATGCGTGTGTGCATGTGTGTGTTAAAATGTGTGCACGTGTGCTAGCGGGTTGCCCTGTGAATGAACACATGTGAGTGTGATTGCGGGTGTGTGTGTGTACATGAGAATGTGTGAGAATGAGTGTGTGTTGGAGGTGCTTCTGTTAATAGTTGGGAAGCAAATCGGGACTTCCTCCTCCTCTTACTTGCCCCCGACCCCAGACAATTTGTAAGAATATCCCGTGAGTGGCCCTCTTGCTCAGGGTCTCCGGTCAGTGGGCAGGCTGTGGCCCTTTCCTCCCCCGGAGGCGGGGCTGTGTGCTGGGGCTGTGTGTCCAGAGGACCAAGGCCCCCAGAGGGAGCCCTGGGGCTTGCTGGTTTGCAGCCGTGCCGGGTGGCTTCTGATCAGGAAGCCTGTGAACGCTGCAGCTGCCTGGTGGCGCACAGGTGAAACCGGGGTGGACGTCAGCGGGTCTCCACGTGCGCTGTGCCCACTCCAGCCCCAGGGATCCCAGCCACGCGCGCCAAGCCCGGAAGCACTTTCTTCTCAGAACCTCAGAAGCAAACGGGAGGGAGGCTGGTGTCCTGGGCGGGGGCGGGGCTGGCATTCTGCCTGGAAGCAGAAACCTGGCTGAAGAGGCGAGGAGGAGGTGGTCTGGGTGCTGCTCTGTTGCCCCTGTGCCTGTGTTACTGGGTGCGACATCAGAGGACTGCCTCTGATGGGTGCGGTGGGCGGGCAGCCTGGCCTGGCTGCCTGGACCTCTCTGAACAGTCCCTAGCCCTGCGGGCGGCACCAGCTATGAGGCGGGATCCGGCAGCACCCATGGGTGGGCCAGAACAATGGGACCCAGCAAGAGGCTGGAGGTGGATTTTAGAAGCAGATCTGGGGTGCTGAGATTTGCACTGGAAGAGGAATGTGGTGGAGAGAGCTGGAGGCAGAGCAGGGGCTGGCTGGAAAGGAAGAAGGGGCGGGGGCCGGGGACCCCCAGATTCAGACACAGTCTCAAAGCTGCAGCCGGCCAGGGCTGTATGTTCTTGGTGGAGACGGTCCTGGCATAGGTGAGAACTTCTGAGTGTAGCGGGATCGATGTGTGAGAGGTGTCGTGGGCTGGGCAGCTCCGATTTTCAGCACAAGAACTCACGCAGTGCGGCTGAATTTGGGAGGCAGTCACATGGCCGTTCGTTAGGCTCCTGTGATTAGCAAGCTGCACAGGCTGGTTGTGTTTGAAGCCGTGCGCATTTAAAGTTTTTAAAAATTTTCTGCTACTGTCCACTTCCATTGGAATCTCTGCCGTGCCTGGCTGATGGTGGGGGTCCCCGTTTCCTTTTGTTGGGTGGCACAGTGCTTTCCAGCTCAGAGGCGGGGCCCGTTCACTTTCGGCTCCCGTTCTGGCCCGGGGCAGCAGCTGTTCAGAGGCCCCTCCCCACTCCCAAGCCCGGTGCCAGGGCTGCACCCGATCAGATGCAGGGGAGCCGGCCTGCCCGCCGGGGCTCGCTGTGTAACTGCCGTCCTCTGTCATATGCGGGGAGAATACGATGCTCACAATGTAGGTGAGGGAGCCGGGGCCCGACGTGCCGCCGCCGTTGGTGAGCAGAAAGGCAAGGACTAGAATCAACACCCAAGCCCTCAGCCTCCTCATCCGCTGTACTTCCCCCGTCAGAGTAATGAGAAAGAAGCAATGATCTGTGCGAGGCCGAGGGGAAACTGCCCCGGGAGGCAGTCCCATCTCTCGGGCTCCTCTGTGTGCAGGTGCAACGTGTGGGCGGGTCCCTGCCCGTGCTCCGAGGCTAGCTTTGTGCTCTCTGTCCGCCCCTTTCTCTCGAGTAATTCCTGACATGGGGCAGATTGGCTTCTCTCTTTTCCAGAATTATTATTTTTAAATGTTAGATTTGCAATTGTTTATGTGTGTGTATGCAGGTGTGTGTATACACACACACACGTCCACGCACATAGAGAGAGAGAGAGAGTGGGCTCCCATCTGCTGGTTCACTCCCCAAATGCCTGCAACAGCCAGGCCTGGGCAGGGCCAAAGCTGGGAGTTGGAAACTCAGCCCAGGTCTCCCATGTGGGTGACAGGCACCCAAGTACTTGAATCACCACTGCTTCCTCCCTGGGTGTGCACTTGGGGAGTGGAGGCGGGCGGGCACCCCGGCATGCTGACGTGGAAGGGGGGCGTCCCAGCCTGTGTCTTAGCCACCAGGCCAGGTACCTGCCTGCCCCCATGCTATCTGCACTGAGGGGCTTGCAGATGTGGGAGATTCTGTGAGGAGCGCGCGCTCACAGGACACGGGGTTTGTAAAGTCACCAGGCTTGGGTCAGTGAGGACTTGAGCGCACAAGTGTGTTGGTCGGTCCCCATCCACATCGGCGCAGCGCCGGTGCCCTGAGGTCGGAATCCCCAACAATTACCCTCTTGCCCTTAATCTGCAGAGCATCTGGCCCTGTGACTCCAAAATGCGGTCTGCGATTATCTGCGATAAAATGAGAGAAAGAGAGAAAATGTACTGAATTTTTTCAGAAAGCGAAAGGAGTTCTTCTGGGGGCAGGAGATGGGTTAAGATCCTTACAAGTTACGGCTTTCTTACTGTTTTCATGAGCTGATGGAGAGGGTAGATGGTCGTTCGGTTTTTAAAAATGTCCTTATTTGGCAAAATTAAAAGTTGGCGACCTTATATTGGTTCCTCAGATTTCGTTTATGAAATCCAAAAATCTTGCCTGCAGGCAGGGCCCTGTTCAGCAGATGAGACTCTCCCTGAGAAGGCCTCCTTGGGGGCAGATGTCCGGCTACTTTGTCACTGCGCCCGTCTCCCTGGGACCCTTGAACACCAGGGACTCGGGCTGACCTCGGCCTCCCTGTTCTTGGGCTGGGGGAGGTTCCCACCTGCAGGACGAGGCCCTGGCCGGGAAGGAGCTCCTTCTCCCTCCTGCCCGTGCTCCGCGGGCAAGGATCTGCCAAGCTTTGGGCCTAGGCCTTGCCAGTTCCTATCCCGTAGTGGTCTTTTGGAAACAATGGGGGTCCTCTTCTGTCCTTGGAAAAGACAGAGGGGATTATGGGCTGGCTCTGGGGAGCAGGAGGAGGTGAACCTCACATGTGGAGTCTTGGTGTGAGGATGAGTCACTCAGAAACAGTTCTTAGGCCGTCAGGGTGGCGGCATTGACAGAAGCCACGGCACCAGCGCTGGAGATGGCGAGGTCTCCAGCACTCCCAAGATACAACCCGAAACGTCCCTGGATTTGAGGCTCCTGGAGGCAGCCGAGTGCCTGCCCGAGTCTTCTGCCTTCTGAGCAGTCAGGCCTGGGATTGCGACCAGCGAGTGGGGCTCCCCAGGCAGGTCCCAGCTGCCAGACTGTGAGACGCGAGGTCTGCGCGCACATCTCTGTGGACTTGCACGAGCGAAAGCTTTTAGGGAAAACTCCGTTGAAAACCACTCTGGAAATTGAACTCGGTGATTTTTCTTTTTCCTTCTTTCTTTTTAAAAAATATTCACTTATTTATTTGAAAGAATTACTGAGAGAGAGCTTCCACCCGCTGGTTCACTCCCCAAATGGCCGCAATGGCTGGACCTGGGCCAATCTGAAGCCGGGAGCCAGGAGTTCTGCTAGGTCTTCCACTTGGGTCATCTTCCACTGCTTTCCTAGGCCACAGCAGAGAGCTGGATTGGAAGAGGAGCAGCCGGGTCTCAAACCAGTGCCCATATGGGATGCGGGGGCTGCAGGCGGAGGCTTAGCCTACCATGCTGCAACACCAGCCCCACTGCTCCAGTTCCGGTCCGGCTTTCTGTTAAGGCACCCTGGGAGGCATGGAAGATGGCCCAAGCTCCCTGCCTGTGGGCGGCAGACGCACATATGAGAAGAAGTCTCATCCAACGGCCAGCGTCCTGTCTCTCTCTCTCCGCACACCTGGCTCTCCAGGTGTGGGACAGCGAGGCCTCATTAGGGTAGCCCTGGCCACCCCAAGAGAAGGCGTGTCTGCTGGCCGCTCTGGAACTGCAGGCCGGGTGCTCAGCGATGGAATGTGGGTGGACAGCGGCTCAGGGTGGCGGACCCAGCCGGGTGTTCTGCAGACGGCAGACCCAGGGTGAGAACTGACAAGTCCGCCTGACTGTGCTGCCGACGCTGAATCCAGAACAATGAATGCTACGTCCCTAAGAGGGACGGCTAGAGCCAAGAGCTCCAAGAAGAGAAACTGCCCAGCCTCGTTCCCCGCCGCTGACCAGGGCTGCCTTCCCGCCTGGAGAGCCTGCTGGGGCCATGTGACCGCACTGGGAGGAACAAGCTGAACCTGTTGCCCCGTGTGCGCTGTTCTCACTCCAGGGCCCGACTCCAGCGTCCCCCACGCTCGGCCCTTCCCCTTCCTGCAGCCCAGCTCTCCGTGAACATGGGTTGCCCTGCTCTTGGTGTCCCCCAGGCCCCGTCCTGATCCCCCTGGGAATGCCTTGAGGGAGTGGGCGGTGGAATGAGGCAGGAGGGTGGCGGGAGGGTGGCGAGAGGCTGGCAGCCCGGGGAGCTGGGAGGCACGTCTGGAATCTTCAGGCGTGTCTATACCTGAAGTCCAACCAAATTACAAGGCACTGCCTCTGCCAGTTCCCTACAGAGAGCCAAGCAGCAGGCTCTGGTGGGCTCCTGGGCTGTGCGCTGGGTCCCCTCCCCTCCCCCGTGCCAACTTGTGTGCCAGGGAGCTGGCTTCAGTCTGCGGGAGCCCAGAGATGTCCAGGCTGGTGAGAAGGCGAGCGCTTTGAATGGCCGGCAGCATCTTCAGCTTGGATAACTCCTGGGACGGGCCTGGAGAAGCGGCTTCTTCCTCTGAGGCTCCCTTTGCAGCCCGTGGAGTTGGAACACAGCGCGGCTGCTCCCCGTGTCCTGTGGGCCCTCCAGCAGAGCCTGCAGCCGCTCCGCGGTCCACCATTCGTGTCTTTGCAGTGAGACGACCTAGGGAGCCGCTTGGGTGGGAGAAGCACAGGCCGGTGGAGAGCCCCGGGCCCTTTCAGGTCGTGTTGTTCTGCCAGGTTCGATTCAGGTTGGGTTTTGCTGCCAGCTGAGTTAGGAAAAAGCTCCTAGGTTTTAGATGTTTATGGATTTTGGAGTGTGGTGAAAGGGTTGTGGCTCTGTGTGGCCTCCCGGGATGACCCCGGGTGGGAGGGAGGTCCCCCCTCCCCCATTCTACAGGCCAGGAAGCCAGGACTCCAGAGGGTCAGGAATGTGGGTGATGCCACTCGGCTGATAAGTGAGCTGTGATTCCGGGCCAGCCCTGTCTGCCCCCAGAGCCCTGCGTTTCCCTCCGAGGTATGGTGTTGTTTCAGGAATGAGTCAGGGTGGGGGCGGAGCTCCGCCTTCTGCAGCTTCCCTGTGAGGGAGGAGCGTTCGGCTCATCTGCTAGGCATCATGGCGGCGGCTGCTTCTGTATATCTTGACTTCTGGGTCCCATTGGGCTCAAAGCTCAGAGGAGAGGAGGCACAAGTTCAGTCAACTTCATGGCTTACGAGGTGTCTCCAGCAGGCTTTGCGGGGGCTGGGAGAACCAAGAACGGCTGGGGTCACGCTGGGTTTAGGGAGAGACCCCCACCCAGCGCCAACAGAATGCTCCATGCTTCCTGCCTCCCCACCCGTGGCCTGGCTGTGGCGTTGTCTTGAGCGAGGACCGGCCGTGAGATTGATGGACCCCACACAAGGATGAGAGTGATGTGCGGCTTGCAATAGGGAGTATTCAATTAGGGAGCCTCTCTGGTCTTCATTAGCAACAAGCACAAACGGTCATTGGAGGTGCTAATTCAATCTGCCCCCGATGCACCGGGCTTTTAACACTCCACATGGCCTGTCGTCTGTGCCATGGTGTCAACAGCTCCTCCCCTAGTTTCTAAGTGCACTCGGGGGCAGCGGCCATCTCTGGTCATCGCTAGGTCAGGCAGGGGTGGGACTCTTAATATCCAGGCCCCTGCATCCACGGTGAGGACCCCAGCAGCGTGAGGTCATGAGGTCGGATGCTCAGGTCGGGGAGTGGCCTGGGCTGTGGCTTTCACCAGGATGAGTGGAGGCTGGTTGCCATGGGAACAAGGAACAGGTGCTGCAGCTGACTAGGGGTGGTGTGGGGGTGGGGGTGGAGGTCTTCTTACCACCAGCTCGTGGAGCTGCTGCCGGGGAAGTGTTTCCTAAAGACAACCTGGGGGCCACATTGACCCCCGAGAATGGTGAGGCTCGGAGGCAGCAGGCTCCACATTGGCTTTGGAGAGTGCAGGGGGCGAACTGATGTCTTCTGCCCTCAGTCCTGGCCACCCTCAGGCAGTCTGTCTCAAGGCTGCTTGGCTTGCTGGCCACCAGCTCTGAGCCTCCACACGCCTTCACCGGCCACTCCCCTGGGAATCTTAGCTTCCCATAGGGCCATCCAGCACCAACCCCCCACCCCCGCAACCGTTCTGCGAGCTTTTCTATCCTGCAGATCTGTAAACTTCCCTTCCTTCTCCGACCCCAGCCTCCACCCCTGTCCTCAGCCCCGCCAAGGTCCCCCAGGCTCTCTGCTGCCCTCGGGCCAAACCCCCGTCCTGGCCTCCTCCCTGGCCTCCTGGACACCAACGATGGATGCAGAGCCTGGATGAGACATGAGATCCTCCATGGTCACCCTGCTCCCCCCCTGGAGTGAGTTGTAACTTGGGGTGCAGGTAGCTGGGACTACTCAGAGCCACCCAAAGGAGACGGAATTCTAAAGGTGCTGGGAAGGGTCCCATTTCTTCCAAGGCCAGAGAAATAGCAGACCCCAGAAACGAGCTAGAACTGTGACACCGAGACCCTGGGCACTGCCGGGTGACAGCAAAGTAGGGTGGAGGCAGGGACCTTGTAGAAACGTGTGTGTGTGTGTGTGTGTGTGTGTGTGTATGCACATGCGTAGAAACACCCAGGGCTCGAGCCCACTGCACAGCCGGCAGCCCAGCCCCACGGTCCCCCTGTGGCTGATACCCCTCCAAGGCCTGATCTGACACGTGATTTTATGTGTGTTGCTTTGTCTTTTTTTCCTCTTAAAGATTTATTTTATTTATTTGAAAGGCAGAGCTAGACAGACCTTCCATCCGCTGGTTCGATCCCCAAATGGCTCCAACAGCTGGAGCTGGGCCAGTCTGAGAGCTTCCTCCTGGTCTCCCACGTGGGTGCAGGGGCCCAAGCACTTGGGCCATCTTCTGCTGCTTTCCCAGGCCACAGCAGAGAGCTGGACTGGAAGTGGATCCGCCAGGGCTTGGCTGGTGCCCGTATCGGATGCCCACATAGCATCTCAGGCAGCAGTATTACTCCCTGTGTCACAATGCCGGTCCAAGTGGTGTCTGTCTTAATGAGAACCTCTCCTCCCCCAGTCACACAAATTTCGTGTCCCTCTAAACCTGGCTCTGCCTTGCTCTGTGTGCAGCAACACATACGCACCCAACCTTCCTCCCGGCTTCCTGCCCTCCCCCTGCCCTCTCCTCTGTGCTCACTTACCTGGGAGCGTCTACACCACTCATTCTCACATGTGCGCGTGCAGAATTTCCGGCTTCTAAGTTGCTGTTGGTGGGTAGGAAGTTGCCCCCAGGAGACCCTCCGGGCCAGATCTGGTGCGATGCCACTGACCTTGGGCCAGCTGCTCCTCCTAACACCTGGCCTGCTCCTCCCTCTTCTCCGGCCACTGGGCCTCCCATCTGGATATAAACCTCGCCAATGGGGAGCGAGTTTCAGATGAGAAATTTGCTTTTGGAGAGAAGCTTTTACCCAAGAACCAGAGCCCGAGGACTCGGTGGCCTCTTTGGTCCTCTCACTTGGGGGCAGTGCGAGTCCCTCTGTCACGTCCAGTGGGCTCCAGGGGAACAAGCCTGTGCCCGCGCGACCCAGCTGGATGGGTGCAGCGGAAGCACTAGAACTTGGCTCTTCTTAGTCCATCCGTCCTGCCCAGCCATTGCTCCACGTGAGAGATGACACCGGAGAAAGAAGTCCACCTCCCAGGTCCAGGTGCTCAGGGACAGGTTCTCCAGGGCTGGTACCTCAGGCTCTAGTTGCCGGGGGGCGAGGGGGGTCTCCATCGGGCACCACATCAAAGGCCTTTCAGCCTGGGCGTAGGCCTCTCCAGCTGCCGTCTGGGCGGCCGACTCCGTTCAGAACAGTTACTAAGCACCCATCTCTATGTATCAAAGAATTTTTAAAAAATGATTTAATGATTTATTGAGAGGCAAATAGAGTCCTTCCATCTGCTGTTCTTCTAATCCTCAAATATCAATAACCACCAGAGCTGGAACAGGCCGAAGCCAGGAGCCCAGAACTCCATCTGGGTCTCCCAGGTGGGTTTGGGGCCCAAACACTTGGGCCATCTTCCACTGCTTTTCCAGGCGCATAAGCAGGGAGCTGGATCAGAAGTGGAGCAGCTGGGACTCGAACCAGCGCCCATATGGGGTGCTGGTGTTGCAGGTGCTGCAATGCCTGCCTCACAGTCTTGGATTTTGTAGTTGAGACTGGGCCGTTGTCTCCTAGGGATGACCACTCACAGGCAGGGCCGTTGTCTCCTAGGGATGACCACTCACAGGCAGGTGCAGACAGATAACCGTGGTTACTGGCATCTGTTGAACGTGTGTGATGAACCCTCTGAAATTCTCTGCTGGTATGATTCATCCATCCTGAGGCAGGCCCAGGAGTTAGGTCCTCGTATTCTCCGCTGTGTGCAGATGGGGGAGTGGAATCTCTGGGTGGTTCAGTCCCTCGGCCGCAGTGCCCTAGGTAGTAAGTGCTGGCGTCAAGACTCGAGCTGGGGCAGTCTGCCTTCAGAGCAAAAATCTCAAGGTAAAGGCAGATTCAACTCAGAGCAAATAGAGAGAGGGATTGGCTTGTAGGATGCCCCATGGGAAGGGAATTTGAGGTTGCACAACTGACATCAAGCAGGAAGAGAGGCACTCTGGGACTGCGCCTTGGGCTCTGATCCCGGTTCTCTCTCTTCCTGGCTGTGCAGCCCGGGCCAGTTCCCCGGGCCTTCTGGGCCGGAGCAGCAGGGCCTGCCTCTGGAGGGTGAGCGGGAGCGAGCTGCGTTGTGCCGTCATGCCCCGGGGTGTGAGCTTCCTGCCCGCTGTGTGCCCCTCCCCTGGTGTTCCTGGGGAGGGTGGGCAGTGGTTTGGGAAATGCAGGGCTGAATCTCTCAGAAGAAGAGTGTCCTGACAGCCCTCTGAATGCCGAGCCTTCCGGACAAGACCCTGCCCTTGCTGTTCCCGCTGTCGAGTTGGAGGGGACACGGCTGGAGAGAGGGGGCGTTTGGCTTTGTGTAGCTGTCAGGCAGCTCCTACCCGCTGGTCCCAGGTTCTCCACCACCACCCCCCCCCCTTTAAAAACAAGGACATTCTCTTGCATAACTCAGTTACAATTAACAAATAATTAACAAATGCAGGAAACTTAGCATTCTTGCAGTTCTGTTATCTAAAATGCAGTCTGGGCTAGGAGTCAGGCTGCTCACTGTTGACACAAGATGACTTCCTCAGCCTGCTCACTTGTGCACTGACAACTTCTGAGGTTTGCAGAGCCCTCTCGTGGCCTTTCTGGGCCTGGGCCAGTTTCTCTGTGCCCCCCGACACCTCCACAGCCTCACCCCTGGCCAGGGTGACTAGATGCAGCCGTGGAAGCACCTTCCTGAAGTGGCAAACTTAAGATGACGCCCAAAAGCTCAGTAATCAAGATCAATAATATTTTATTTTTATTTTTTGACAGGCAGAGTGGACAGTGAGAGAGAGAGACAGAGAGAAAGGTCTTCCTTTGCTGTTGGTTCACCCTCCAATGGCTGCCACGGCCGGCGCACCTCGCTGATCCGAAGGCAGGAGCCAGGTGCTTCTCCTGGTCTCCCATGGGGTGCAGGGCCCAAGCACTTGGGCCATCCTCCACTGCACTCCCGGGCCACAGCAGAGAGCTGGCCTGGAAGAGGAGCAACCGGGACAGAATCCGGTGCCCCGACCGGGACTAGAACCCGGTGTGCCGGCGCCGCAAGGTGGAGGATTAGCCTAGTGAGCCGCGGCGCTGGCCTAAGATCAATAATATTTTAATGCAGTATTTAAAAAATTGCATTGCATCATCATTATTATTATTTAGTGAGACACATCCTTTCTGTTGGTTCGCTCCCCAGATGCTGGGAATGAAATCCAGATCTCCCACGTGGGTGGCAGGAACGCAATTACTGGAGCCAACACTGCTGCCCCCCAAGTCTGCAGGAAGCTGGGGTCGGGAGGTGGAGCTGGGCCCGAGCCCAGGTGCTCCAGTATGGACATGGGCGTCTCAGCCAATGTATAAACCACTAGGCCAAGTGCCTCCCTCTTCAGAAAGATCAACATGAATGCAACGTATCATAAAGAACAAAATACCATCATCTTAAGTAGACGGGGTCAATCACAGTTCCACCCCAAGCCACGCTGGAGCCTGAGGCAAAAGGCAAAGTCAGGAACACCGACTCTTTATTTCAAATATCAGAGTGGTGTTTGCCCTAGCAGTTGGGGGTCCGTGGGTTCAGGTCCTGGCTCCGCTCCCACATCTACTTCCTGATAACGTGCACCCTGGGAGGCGGCAGGTGGTAGCTCCAGCAGTTGGATCCCTGCCACCCACGTGGGAGACCTGGATTGAGCTCCCCTGTGGCCCAGCCCCACCCTTTGTGGGCATTTGGGGAGTGAACCAGGGGATGGGAGTTCTCTCTGTCTCTCTGCCCTTAAACAATGTTAAATATTTGTATTTCATTTATTGATTTTTTTGCCTTAATTTTTATTTAAAAAAACCACATTACATTAAAATATAAATCTGGATTACCGAGTCTTTGGTGCCCCTTACACGAGGTAAAACCTTCAGAAAGTTCATGGAAAATGTGAGTTAAGACAAAAAACATACGCGGCTTTCAAAGAACGTTTAGCACCAGCATAACCTTATCTTTTAATTCCATTTTGCTCTGAACTTTCCAAAGTCCTCCGTGCACCCTGCAGGGTGGGTTCCCCCACCTCGCCATCGCCCCATCCTCAGAACGAGGGAGAAAGAGAGGTGGGGTTCCCAGCCAGTGGCTGGCTCAGGAGAGGAGGAGGGAGGGTGGGGACAGAGGCCTGGAGCACAGCCCAGGCTCGCTCTGGCCTCTCTCTGGCCAGGACCGCTCTAACAGCTTCCAGCTGCTTCCACACCCACCAGACTTCCGCCTGGGAGTGGTGTTTCCTTGGCTTCCCGCCCCCCACCCCTTCACCAAGCCTGTGACCCGAGAGGGCCTGGGTCCCTCCCTGGTGGACCCTCAGCCGCTCCTGTTGTCCGCTGTGTCGTCCATTCCTGGAGTCCCTGGGGTGCTGTTCCAGGTCCCCAGGCTGCTGGTCCTCACAGGGCGGGGCCGTGGTGAGTGACACAGGCGTGGCGTCAGCCATGCTGGGGACCGGTCCTGTGGTAGCAGGACTGCCCTGAGGCCGTCTTCTCCAAGACCCTTGACCGTTTGGAGCCGGGGCAGGGGGGTGGTTGTTGGTTGGGTTGGGTTTTGGTGAAGCGAGGGCGCTGATGTTTGCTCTGCGTGCCTGCTGAGACCACACGGCGTCACATGCAGCAGTGATGGGAACTGGGAACTGTCCAGGGTTTGCTTGATGTTTGCCCCATGTTCAGATCAGCCTCACCTCTGCCTCCACGCAGCCTCTCTGGAAGCCGAGAAAACCTCAGCCCATGCCCAGCCCATCCAACCAGTGAGGCACAATGGGTGCTCCCGGGAGTTGTAGCTGGGACTTTTTTTTTTTTTAATGTCTCAACTGAAGGCATTTCTGTTTTAATATCTTTATTACAGTATCATTGATAAAACGGGTCTATTTGAAAAGTCAGACGCAGTATGCCTTGTGAAATTGTACCCGCAATGAAGAGAACAATCTCCAGAACTGGCCCAGACCGCCTGCCCCTGTAACTGCCCTCCACCCCGTCCCCAGGCAACCAGCAGCCTGCTTTCTGTCACGGTGGATTAGCGTGCGTGTTTTAGAATCCGTACAATAGAATCATACAGTGTGTGCCTTTACGGGGGGGCTGGGGGAGGAGGTCTGGCTTAGTTATTCTGTATTCATTCAATGTTGCACGCATTGATGATTTGTCTCCTTTCACTGCTGGGTCTTACTCTGTGGTGTGGATGGGAAATGTATGGTCGTCCCATGTTCATGGACACTGGGGCTATTCAGTTTGCGGCTGGCACAGATCTGCTGTGAACAGCTGTGTACAAGTCTTTGTGTGGACATAAGCTTTCATTTCTTTGGGGTAAAAACCTAGCAACTGAATCGGTGGGTTGCACGGTGGATATATATAACTTGTCCTTCCACTGCTTTCCCAGGCACGTTAGCAGGGAGCTGGATTGGAAGTGGAGCAGCCAGGTCTCCAACCAGTGCCCACATGGGATGCCGATGCTGCAGGCGGTGGCTTAACCTGTTACGCCATGATGTGTGTAACTGTTCTCCAGCGTGGCTGTGCCACTTATGTTCTTAGTGACAGCAGGTCAGGACTGTACTTCTCTGCCAGCACTTGCTGTGGTCGGTCTTTTAATTTTAGCTGTTGCCGTGGGGGTGCAGTGATCTTGTGGTGGTTTCAGTTTGTGTTTCCCTGGTGACTCAGGAGGTCCTGTGACAGCTGTGTGTCTCCTGGTCGTGTTGTGTTCCTGTGAAGTTGTGAAAGCTCTTCATGTGTTCCCGATAGTTCTAAGTCAGTTATACGTTTTGCAAATATTTCTCCTAGCTTATGGCTTATCATTCATTTTTATAACTGTGTTTTGAAGAACAAAGTTTTTTTTTATTTTGATGAGGCTCAGTTTAGTTGATTTTTTCTAGTTCGTGCATTCTGTGTCTATTTTAGACATCTTGGCCAAACCAAAGTCATTAAGATTTTCTCAGAAATCTTGCAGTGTGAGCTCTTACATTTAAATCTGTGGACCATTAAAAAAGAGTTTTTTTCATTTGTCGAGAAGCAGAGAGACAGAGATAGATCTTTCCTCTGCCGGTTTGCTCCCCGAATACCTGCAACAGCCAGGGCTGGGCCAGGCTGGAGCCAGGAGCCGAGAACTCGGTCTGGGTCTCCCTCATGGACGGCAGGGACGCGAGTGCTTGGGTCATCGCTTGCCGTCTCTCAGGGTGTGCGGGACCAGAAGTGGAGGCGAGACTGAAGCCCAGGTGCTCCAGGATAGGACGCGGGCATCCCGAGTATCATCTCGACTGTTGGCCCAAATGTCCACCCCTGCGAGTCCTTTGGAGTTAATTTTTTAATAGCAGGGTCCAGGTTCTTTTTCAGTTTGCTTGCTTGTTTTTGGCATATGGATCTCCAACTTTTTCCTAGCACCGCATTTTGAAAAAACTAACTCCCCTCACCCCCACCCCCACAAGTCACCTGTTTACCTTTGTCAAAAGCCGGTGGACCAAATAGGAGTGCTTATTCCTGAACTGTGTGTCTTCACGTGTATCTTTATGCCAATACCACATTGTCTTGTACACCTTATGCAGTTAGTTTTTTAAAAAGCAGACTGACAGAGATCTTCAACCTGCTGGTTCACTCCCCAACTTCCGGCAGCAGTGGGGGCTGGGCCAGTGGAGGCCAGGAGCCAGGAACTCCATCCAGGTCTCCCACGTGGGTGGCAGGAATCCAGGGACTTGGGTCATCGTCTGCGGCCTCTGACGGTGAACACTGGCAGGCAGCTGGAACAGAAGTGCAGGCTCCGTCCCAGAAACCCCGCTCCGGGCTGCGGGTGTCCCAAGCCGCGGCTGGACGCACTGCAGCCACATCACCCACCCCTCATGATAAGTCTTGGAGTCAGAGAGTCTTAAATCCCCCAAATTTATTGTCTTTTTATCCTAAATCCGTTGAACTTCCAGGTGAATTTTATTTTTTTAAAGATTTATTTTACTTATTTGAAAGAGTTACAGAGAGAAGTAGAGACAGAGAGACAAAGAGACAAAGAGACAAAGAGAGAGGTCTTCTATCTGCTGGTTCACTCCCCAGATGGCCACAGTGGCCAGAGCTGTGCCGATCCGAAGCCAGGAGCCAGGAGCTTCCTCCAGGTCTCCCACGTGGGGGCAGGGGCCCAAGGTCTTGGCCATCTTTCACTGCTCTCCCAGGTGCATTAGCAGGGATCTGGATCAGAAGTGGAGCAGTTGGGATGTGAACTGGCGTCCATATGGGATGCCACTGCTGCAGGCTGGAGCTTTAACCCCCTGTGCCACAGTGCTGGCCCCCATGTGGATTTAAAATTGTCAGTTTTTACAAAGAACCTCCTGGGATTTTGATGAGAATTGTGCTGAATCCGGAAAAATATCAGGAGAATTGACCTCTCGCTAACGTTGTCTTCTGATCCGTGGGAATGGCATTTCTTCTTTATTTAGATCTTACTGAACGTCTTAGTGATGCTTTTTAGTTTTCAGTGATGAGATCTTGCACATCTTTTGGCAAATTTTTATCTCTAAATATTTCATATTTTTACACTGAGTGGTTTTTTTAAAGTTTCGGATTTTCGTTGCTTATTGTTATTATACAGAAATATGACTGAGTTTTTATCCTGGACTTTCCTTCCCCCTTCTAACATTCAATAGGCAGAACTTGGAAAGACCAAGACACAGGGTTTGCATGGTGTGATAAACGTCTACAGTGGCGCACGGCACCCTCTGCACCTTTCCCTGTCCTGAGTCAGTGGCTTGTTCTGGTGGCAGCCCTGCCGCAGTCGTGGCCATCAGGGATGCACAGGTGGGGTGGCCTGGTGAACTCTAACCCCGCACAGGTGCAACACCCTGATCAGGGCAGGTGTGGTCCAGCGGGTTAAGTGGATGCCTCTGATGCCAACATCCCATCTCAGGCTGCTGGTTCAGGTCCCAGCTGCAATGCAGCTCCCTGCTAACGTGCCTGGGGGAGCAGTGGAAGACGGCCCGGTGCTTGGGCCCCTGCACCCACGTGGGAGACCCAGGTGGAGTTCTGGACCTCTCTCTGGCTTTGGCTGGGCCCTGCCCCTGCTTTTGCAGCTATTAGGGAAGTTGAGCCGCAGATGGAAGATGTTTTTCCTATCTTTCCTTCTGTCTCTGTCACTCCACCTTTTAAGTAGAGAAATAGATTTTTTAAAAAAAGAGAGAGAGAGAGAGGGCCCGGCACTGTGGCCTGAAGCGCCGGTATCCCATATGGGCTCTGGTTCGAGTCCCAGCTGCTCCTCTTCTGATACAGCTCTCTGCTATGGCCTGGGAAAGCAGTGGAAGATGGCCCAAGTCCTTGAGCCCCTGCACCAGTGTGGGAGACCTGGAAGAGGCTCCTGGCCATCTAGGGAATGAACCAGCGGATAGAAGACCCCTCTCTCTCTCTCTGCCTCTCCTCTCTCTGTGTAACTGACTTTTGAGTAAATAAATAAATCTTTTTTTTTTTTTTTTTTTTTTAAAGAGAGAATGTGAACACTTCCTCGCTCCCTGATCTCTGGTGTTGAGGGGGAATGGAGTACAGCTCCTTTAAGAATCCGGGGCCACCATCCACCAGGCCCTGGGAAGGCAGCCCAGGAGATAAGATAAGGCCCCCCTGGCTGGGTTAAAGCAGGGTCCTGAGCCACAGTGGCTGCCTCCTGATAGGCAAACAGGAACCCGGACTGATAAGGAGGAGGTGCCAGCTCAAGCCCAGGCTGGCATGAGGTGGGACAGCCTGGGCATCCGGGGCTTAACTGGAGAAGAGGGTGGGCACTGTGCAGAGAGGGGCCTTCTCCCCACCTGTCTGTCACACGGTACGTAAAGGTACTCTGCTCTGCAGGTAGCAATGCCCAGTAAATATCTGGCCTCTGACCTCCTCCTGCTCTAGTGAGATGCCCTGCTACAAGGCTTGGGGATTGCAGGTTTCTTCTTCAAACCAGAAAAACCCTGCCTGGATGGTCTGGTGCTGCTCATTTGCATGTATCTGCATAGATTTGCATGTGTCCTACAGGGAGGTACTTTTGTACTGGATTTAGGTCCTCGCAGATCAGCTGCCTGTTTTTACAGGGATAAGGAGGGCATTGGTCTCTGCTCACTCGTGCCCCCCTTTCGCATGCATCCTCCCAAGACGCAAAGATGACGTCTGGGTCTTTGAAGTGGAAAGAATACCTGTGGTTGCATGGTTTGTGCAAAAGCAAGCGAGTGTTTGCCCGTCCACGTGTCTCGCTTCTTGGTTCTCTGCTACAATGCCTAGTTCCGCTCTCCAAATTCTGCAGATGTTAAGGCACAGGGTTCTCCTAGCCAGCCAGCTAGCAGGGCTCAGGCGCTGCCCCGGGCAGGTGGGTCTGAGGTAGCCATCCCACTGCTTCCGTCCCAGGGCTGGGGATGCCGTGGCTACCTTTGTCTGCTCGCCTTCCTCCAGGAATAAATAAAAATATCTTCCCTCCCCCAGATCCCTGCACCTCTATTGGCCCAACAGGCACATATTTCATAATACGGGCTCATCCAATTGGGCGTCGTGCCAGAGCCGAGAGCCTCAGGTTGTGCGTGTGGGCCAATCAGGCTGGGGGGACTAGAGGGCTGTCCCTCTGCACATGGGAGGCAGTGGCTTTGCTCAGGTGGCTGGCATCGAGGTGGGAATCGCCACCTCCTCGGGGCTGGGTGAAGGAGGCCCAGCTGTCCGTCCACCAGTGAGGCAACCCAGCGCCGAAGGGGTTAAGGCCAGTCAGCATGTGCGGCTGTTAATGATTGCTGCCCACGGGGACCTGGCCAGTGTTAAAGGGAAGGCGCTGCTTCCCCGTTCCTGAGTGTGGAAGGAGGCCGGGCTGGAGGCAGCTCAGGGGACCCAAGGCAGAGCAGA
This sequence comes from Oryctolagus cuniculus, assembly GCF_964237555.1. Taxonomy (NCBI): domain Eukaryota; kingdom Metazoa; phylum Chordata; class Mammalia; order Lagomorpha; family Leporidae; genus Oryctolagus; species Oryctolagus cuniculus. The sequence goes on along the minus strand of NC_091444.1, from coordinate 19,755,081 downwards.
GCCGGTGAGTAGGTGGTCCTCTGGGCTGCATGTTGTCTGGGTGGCTCCCGTGGAACAGGCGGGGGCTCCAGCCCCGGCTGGGTCCATCTTCCCAGCTGCAGCCTGCTTTTGTTAACCACCAGATACAGATCCTCAGCCTGGGGCCAAGTTGCAGTGGCTGTCTTGTTTATCCTGTTTATTAGCAGGAAATCTCGGGGGTTGCTTTAATCCAAGGGGTGAGGTCCAGCTGCCGGGCTCCGGCCGTAGACACCATTGTCTGTCCTGATCCCCAGACAATGGTGCTGTGTGGCCACCCTGCACACAGAGCCGCCGCTCTGCCCTCTCTCTGAGCCATTGTCTCCAGAGAGGGGTTCGGGCAGGAGCCGCTGCGGCAGCGTCGCCCGCTCTTGTAGGCCGGTTTCCTGGGACCAGGCCATGGCAGGCAGGCAGGCAGAGGGGACACAGCCACAGGAGCAGGGGTGGCTGTACTCTTATCTCTTGCCCTTTTCATGCCTCCGAGCAGGTGCAGGGCAGGACCAAACCAGTGGGCTGGGGTGCAGGCGATCCTTCCTTAGGAAGAGAATTGTCATTTGGGAATAAAACTCAAGGCCAGGAAGAGAGGGCGCCAGTCTTTTTGTGTTGAGATTTCTGTTGTCATCATCCCTCAACCTCCCCTTCTGGTCCCTCGAGGTCCCTCCTCCCCTTGCTCTCCAAAACACTGGTGACCTTTGACCTAGGCACCTGCTCCTGGCTCGCCAGGCTTGCGCAGGGAGTGTGGGCGGGAGTGGCTTGGGGGAGCAGGTGGCCACACGGACTTCTCAGCTGATCCTGTCTGTGTGTGTGCACATGTGATCAGACAAGGAGAGATGACACTGCCCACCCCTGGCCCCGCCAGGCCCCTTTTGTTCCCCTGCCTCTGTCCTGGGAGGGAAGATGACTTCATGGTGATGTTAGGCGGGTCCTAGGCAGGGATTCTGGCCCTGGGCCGGGTGGGGTAGGGGGGTTGTTGGGTGAGAACAGAGTGCTTTGGGGCCAGTCTTGAGGGCAGATTTGAGAGAAGGTAACTCTGCCTATGGCTTTCCACTGTGTGCAACTTTCTCTGACTGGGCTGCAGATAGGCAAACAGAAACCAGGCACAATAAGGAGCAGGTGCCAGCCACTAGGCCCAGCAGGGCCATGGCTGGAGCAGCCAAGTTTCTGGGCATTTGAGGCCAAGAAAGAGGGGGAAGTAGAGGACAGGAGAGGAGCAAAACTTGTTTTGTTCTTCCCTCTGCTAGGAGTCACCTGCGCAGGGGACCAGCCAGCTCCATCCTTGCGCTCCTGGGGAAGACTTGCACAGGAACTGCTGTTCCCAGGCAGGTGGGCTTCATGGGGGTTCAACCCCTGCAGTTGCCCCCGTGCTCAGACGGCCCCACGCTTGGTTTGGTGCTTTGCTGTCTCAGCAAGTTTGGCGTCTTTATTCTGCACTGGGTCCTGCACCAGCTGAGGCAGCTACTCCTGTGGCCAGCCCTGGGCCGAAGTCCTGGCAGCAGGAGAGCAGCTCGGATGCTCCAGCAGCTGTAACACACTCACCTGCTACTCAGGTGTCGCCTAGCAAGGCTGGCTTCTGGGCTGGCCGGAACCCACACAGCACCGTCCCCCCACCCCCAACCAAGGCCTTCGGTTCCTCCTCCTCCTCGGCTTCCCTGCCCAGCCTTCCTCCAGGGGCACTGCATGGCACTGGGACGGGGTGGGGGCAGCGCTGTCCCTTATCGATCACCTCCCTCCCTTCCTGGGCTGTCTCCCTCCCTTACTTGGATGGTAGCCAGCAGGTGTTCTGGGCCCGGGAGTGCCTAGTCCTGTCCTCTGAGATCTTCCTTCCCCTCTGGGAGCTGCTGTGGCCCTTGGGCACTCGCTGGCACCTGCGTCATGTGTGGCTGGTGTAGGAGCAGGTTGCTTCCTTGTGGGCACCACAGGCTCCAGGTCTGGGTAGCTGCTGAGGTGGGGACAGGGGAGGCGCGGGAAGGGAGAACTCTGCTCCTCTGGCCCCACTCGGAAAGACGGCCCTCTTTCTTCCTCCTCCTTCAGCCGCAGCCAGAGGTCACCCGGTCCAAGCAGGACAGGAAGGCAGGTGCAGGGACAAGTCCCTGACCTCCTAGATGCCTACCCAGCTCTCTTCCCTTGTCCATCCCCCCCCCCCCCAGCTGCTGCACACTGTTTCCAAACGTCTCCCACTGATCCTGCACCCAGTAGGGCTTTAACAGCATTCACAAACCCTGGAGTGGAGTCTCAGGATGTGAGGCTTAAAACCCATGGACTATCCGCGTTAATTCTGATTGCACTTTGAAATGTATCCTTTGACTGTTTAGTTCCTGTTGTGGGCAGCAGGTGTTCCTGTGTTTTTGGTCTAGCTTGGAACTGTAAGAGAACTTGAGTTTCTTAAGGACGTGGAGCCCCTGTCCATGGAAGGATGAACTGGCTTGGAATTTAGAATTTGTGTTGTAGAATCCCCAAGAATGAGAACTGGAAGGTGGCTCAGAGAACACCCAGCCCAGAACTTTCCATAATGGACCATACTACTACATTCACTACAGTGAAGTGTGGCTAGCATGTCTAAGGGACTGCAATTTTGTTTTGATTTAATTTGAGTTAAATAAAATATGAGCCACACACGTGACCGGGGCCTGCCGACTTGGATGTGCGGTTGGGATGGTGCTGCCTGTTTTGTTCCCTTGTTTGGTTAATAACATCAGCCACCTAACGGAGCACCTACTGTGTGCCAGGTATCTCCTAGGGGCTCTAGGTCTGTGATATCACTTAATCCTCCTAGTCAGCTGGCATTGCTCCATGTGACAGCCGGAGAAACTGAGACCCAGACAGGCAGACTGGCTCTGCATCGGTCAGTTCCCAAGACTGCTCCCTGGGAGGCCGCTGGTCTCACGCTGTCTCTCAGGGGGGTCCTCACACTGTCCGGCCTCTGCTGTCATGTGACAGCTTCTCACAGGCTCTCCTGGTCCCCGGCCAGGTCCTGCCTTTCCTCCCTGGGGTGTCAGTGTGGCTCAGGAAGGGCTGTCGCGGGCCACCACAGGGAAGGCAGCAAGGGCTCGGCCAGGCATGGTGGGTTTCTGGCCGGGGTCCCAGCCTGTGCTGCCTGGGTCCTGCCTGTGGGCTGCCCTCCAGCCCCTGCAAGCTCCCTCCTGGAGAAAGGAGCTGTTCAAACTTTCCCACAATCCTCCTGGTCTAGGGCCCTCCCTGTGGGGCGGGACAGGTGGGTCCCCCTGGGCAGGTGAGGAGCCACGGGAACTCTAGGCTGTGCTGCCCTCTCCCTGCCCTGGGAGACTCCTTCTTCCTTGCTCCTGTCCCCTGCTCTCTCTCGATCTCTTTTTTTTTTTTTTTTTTTTTTTTTTTTTTGACAGGCAGAGTTAGAGAGAGAGACAGAAAGGTCTTCCTTCTGTTGGTTCACCCCCCAAATGGTCGCCACGGCCGGCGTGCTGTGCCGATTGAAGCCAGGAGCCAGGTGCTTCCTCCTGGTCTCCCATGTGGGTGCAGGACCCAAGCCCTTGGGCCATCCTCCACTGCCTTCCCGGGCCACAGCAGAGAGCTGGCCTGGAAGAGGAGCAACCAGGACAGAATCCGGCACCTCGACCGGGACTAGAACCTGGGGCCCCGACTGGGACTAGAACCTGGGGTGCCGGCACCGCAGGCGGAGGATTAGCTAGTAAGCCACAGCACTGGCCCCCTGCTCTCTTGATTTATTGCTTTCCACTTCTGCAGACAAAGCCCTGGCTCCGTAGCCCCTTATCAGAGTCAGGTCGGCTGGTGGGGAGGAGAGGGGATAGGAGGGATGGGGCCGCCCGGCCCAGGTGTCCCAAGGGAAAGGCTTGGAGACTGAGCTGTGTCCTGCCTCCTTCCTCACTGCCCAACATATAGGCAGAGCCAGCAGCAGGTGCCTTCCTGTGCCCATCACCAGATCCTGGCCTCCCTGCCTCACACAGCCATGCAGCCCTACTGTGTGCAACACGGGCGCAGGCCGGGGCTGCTTGGATATGACTGCCCCACTCCCCGACACCCAGGCAGGGGTCATGGGACTCGCATTCCTGACAAGTCCCCCAGCCCTGTCACCCATGGGCGTCACCTGGGAAACGCTAGTGGCTTGGGAAGCCTGAATTCAGATCATCCCTGACTCATGGTGCTCTGCCCCTCCCCCCTGGAACTGAGGAGCTCAGGCTGGGTGACAGCCAGGGTCCGGGGAGCCAAGGAGACACGGGCGCCGTCTGGCGCGCGATGGGCCCGCCCTGCCCCCCTGCAGCCTCAGGGCCAGGGCGGCTTGCGTTGCAGTGCCTCCTTTGTTGTGTCCCGCTCAGGGCACCGTGACCTCCCACCTGGGTCTGGTGGACGTGTGCACTGTTGGCTGAACGAGGCATCACTTCCTGCCACTGCTGTGTCGCCGAACGGCTTGACTCTCCCAAACGGCCGCGTGGGGAGCTGGGAGGCAGAGAGGGCTCTTGGTCTAGCCTCGTTCCCCGCCCCCTCCACCGCCATAGACACTGGCTCAGTGAAATTCCTTCCTGTGGGGTGGGCTGGGGTGCGGTCGCTGCTCTCTGCAGGACCCAGAACAGATCTGCTGAGCAAGGAATGAAGAGAGCCGCTTTCCGTGACCTCGCGTGGACTCAGGAGGGGACAGCTGGGCTGTGTCAGCCTCTGCAGCCAGGGGCTGGAAGTCAGCTCATGCTGGAGCGAGGCGGGTAATTAATGATTGCCCTGCCCTCTTACCCGGGATCCTTCCCATGTTGCCGGCCGGGCGAGGGGAGTGGGCTGGAGCCTGGTTTCTCTGCTTCTGTCTGGCTCCCAACTCTTGGGGGGAGCTTGATAGCGGGAAAATGTGGGGCTGGAGCCACACTCCCCCTCCCGTGGTTCCCTTTTCCCTGGGCAGGGAGCAAACCCAGAGCGCACAGCTCCACGAGCAAGGCGCATGCAGGGCTGGGGGAGCTGGCTGGCCCCACTCTCCATGTGAGGTCTGGGGAAGGGGGAGGGGACCCTCTCCCAACCCCTGCTGGCCCCTGGGCTGTGTATTGGCAACTGGAAGAGGCGGCCAAATCCACCAAGCGGAGGCTGGCTGCGCCGGGAATGGCGGCCAATAGTTTTGTAGCCAGAAGGATCACTGGTCTGGGCTTGGGAGGCCCCCTGGTCCAGCGTTCAAACTACCTGGGACCATGGTGAGGTAGGGAGGTCCTGGGTGCACGAGGGCCTTGGTGGAGTAGCCCCCGACCGACCAGCACGGATGGACCACGGTGGTTTAGTAACTGGCTCGGCTCCGCTGCCTCTCCACCCGGGTTATCGTCAGTTTTCAGAGGACAGGTGGGATTCTCTAAGGCAAAAGAAGATGAGATCAGGGTAGAAGTCGGCGTGCAGTTCCGCTGGGTGGCAGTCCTCTCTCCCTCCCTCTCCCTCTCCCTCTCCCTCTCCCTCTCCCTCTCCCTCTCCCTCTCCCTCTCCCTCTCCCTCTCCCTCTCCCTCTCCTTCTCCTTCTCCCTTCCCCTCCCTCTCCCTCTCTCCCTCCCTCCTCCTCTCCCCTCCTCCTCCCCCTCCTCCCCTCCCCCTCCCTTCTCTCTCCCTCTCTCTTCCTCTCTCCTGCCCTCCCTCCCCCTCACCCTCTCCCTCACCCTCACCTTTGTTGCCCTGACTGAAGAGTACACCTTGGCCCTGCGGCCTCAGGAGTTATCCTCTGGTCTCTTTAGAGGCCGGCCAGGCCCAGGGCAGGGCTGGGGACAAAGCAGCAAGGGACGGGGCAGGATGGCCACATGGCAGAGCCAGGGGCCCAGGTCCGCCCGCCGGTGTGAGATTCTCCCCTTGAACATGGCGTTTGCTCTGCTTCCTCCGAGGCCGAGCTGAGCACACGGATGGAATTCCCCTGGGATTCCACAGCTGGCCCTAGGGGACGTGGAGAATGGGTTCTGGCTGTGGTGGGGTGGGGGCTGCCAGTGTGGGTGGAGTTAAGCAGAATGGGGGTAGCTTGGTCTCCTCTCCCGGGATGGGCCTTGCATCTGAGGGTGTTCCCACCTCCCTGGGGGAAGGCAGCTGCTTCTTGCCTTTTGGGAGACAGTGGTGGCATCAGAGGAGCAAGTGGGAGGAGACAGGGCCGCCCAGGCTGGGTCCCCGCACCTGCTGAGCCGGTGCTTTGCTCTGCAGGTAGCACATGGAGGAGAGCAGTGCTGCTCAGAGGGGCAGCGGGGCCTGGTCCCCACTAACCCCTTCTTCACGTGGCAGCAACAGGGGGAAAGCAGCGGGCTGCCGTGGGGAGAGGCCGGTGGGGAGCCAGCTCTCGCTCCCAGAGACAGTGGGGGCGCTTCGGGGGTCGGGCGGGGCAGGGCGCTCAGAGATGGGAACCGAGGTGGTCTCAATTGGGACAGGATTGCTGGAGCAGATTCAGGACTTGGAAAGTCACAGGGACATCTGGGGGGAGGCACGGAGCAGAAGCCAGACGCCCCCTCCTCCCCCTCCTCCTGGAATTTGCTGGGGGATATGGAGGAAGTGGGAGCGGTGGGCCGGGGCAGGCTCCCTCCCACTCCCCTCACCACCCCCTCTCCATCTGAGGAGCTGCAAAGCCAGAAGCCAAGGTGTCTGGGTGGGGAAGCTGGACCAGGCTACTTCTTTGTGCACAGATTCATGGGAGTGTGGACATGATGCAGCCTGACACAGGACGGTACCCCAAGAGGAGCCCCCGAAAGTGGGAGCAGTGCAGTGCGCCTCTCTGGCTGTTCCTGTTTGTGACAGGGGCTCTGGGTGTCCGGCCTGGAGGTGCGTGTGCACACTTGCGTGCCTGCCAGGGGTCCCCCGGACCCGGTCCGTGTTGCTGTGATGTGCCCGCTCTGGGCATCACTAGGCTGGGGCTGGGGGGCGGGGGAGGGACTGAAACTGCCTCTTGAACTACAGCAAAGGCCCAGGGATGGAGAGGTGTGGCTCTCCCCTTTGCCATTTCGTGGTCTCGGCACCTGTGGCTTGTCTGCCCCAGCCCTGGCCCATGCCCACGCTCCTCACATCTGGGACCTCATGCTTTGCAGTCCCTAACTCCTGCAGCTGGTGGATTTCTTGATCTGTTTTTAAGCAGAACATCATTGCCATGATCCCTTAGGCACAAAATGTTTCACAGCTTGGAAGTTTACAGCTATTATCTCATAGAATGAGAGGGTATCTCACTGGTGCCTAAGAAAATGAAAGGCCAGAGAAGTCATTTTGCTAATTCATGTTGGATCCTGGCCTGGAAGCCTGGTCCTGCGGAATTCTCTCCCCGCCGATGGCACTGTCTCAGGGCCACGCGCGCAGGTGGCTGTGGGTGAGTGACGGCCGCTGGTGCTTAGGGATGCACTTGCCTTTACCACACAGCCCTTGACTGCGTGAGACGCTCCCTTCGCTTGGGTGGGATGGAGAGGTCCAGGTGGGCCTGTGCTCATTCGCCCCCGACATCCCAAAAGGAAGGAAGGAAAGAGGAGTGAGAAGACAGATGACCCCTGCTTGCTTCCTTTTTTAATTCAAAACTTTATTTATTTATTTACATTTGTTTATTTGAAAGAAGGCTCCCATCTGCTGGTTTGTTCCTTAAATGCCTGCTACGGCTGGGGCTGGGCCAGGCTGAAGCTAGGAGCTGGGAACACTCCGGATCCTCCGTGTGTGAGGCAGCATGCAAGTACCCGAGCCATCACTGCTGCCTCCCGGGGTGCACGCTGGCAGGAAGCCGGAGCCAGGAGCACAGCTGAGGCGCAACCCCAGGCCCTGCCCCCAGGGATGCAGGTGTCTTGAGTGCATCTGAACTATTGCACCACACGCCCGCCCTGGTTTCCCGTTTCAGTGCTCCGTGCCTGGTGACTTGATGTCTCACCTAAAAGGAGAATCTGCAAGTTCAGCGGTGAAGGAGAAGCCGGCCCGGCCTTCCATGCGCTGACCTAACCCTGGCCGGCCCTGAGCTGTCTGAGCGCGAGCCCTGCCTTCTCCAGGCTTGGGAGAACTCACTTAACTTGTGAGTTAAGCAAAGACCACGGGAGGCCCTGTGCTCCGCATGGAGAGAAAAGGGGTATATTCTGCCTTCCAGAGGAAGGCCCCCCTCCTCCTCCTCCTGTGCCCATGGACTTCGTTTTCCTCCCCGCCTGATGAGGGTGGATCAAGGCCAAGCTGCGTGTTCAGGGGGAGCCGGGTAGGGATGCGAGCGAGGGGCAGAGATGGAGCTTCTCTCGGGAGAGGAAGTAATTAATTCTGAGAGGGCGGAGGTGGGAAGCCCTTGGTAACACAACGTGGAACGCCGAGTGCGGGTGGCTGCAAAAGAAACCCCAGCGTGCAGAGCTGCCCTCCTTCACTCGTTCACTTGTCACTGAGCCGGAACTCCTTGAGCACCTACTGTGTACAGGCAGGAGCCATCAGGAGAGGGCTCAGCAGCTGGGTCAGGGACAGGAAGGGGGGCAGCGTCCTGGCACCAGGGGCCCACTCAGTGGCTGAGGGTGGCGGCGACTCGGGTGGAAGCTTTAGCTGTTTCAATAGCAGCAGCTGTCGGCCCTGGGTACATGCGACCCGCGTGTTTCAGCATGGGTTAAATACGATGTTGTCCGTGTGCCCTGCCATTAGCTGGTTGCATTGTTCCCTGCTCAAGTTCTGTCCTCAGCAGGGAGAATGAGATCAGCCCCTCCCTTGCGGTGTCTGTTGTGAGATCACGGAATCGCCCTGGCAACAGACTGTGATGTCAGCACTGTGCCTGGCGCTGCTGGTCACAAAGGGATCTGTCGTGTGAAGACAGAAGGGGACCGCACGGGAAGGCGGGGAACCGAAATCTGATCTCAGAAAGAACATCTTGGCAGCTCGAGGTGACAGCGGGCCCAGCGCCTGCTTGGCTTGAACACTTTGCAAACAACCCCAAGCCTTCACGAGGACTGTGGGGAGAGCAGCCTTGCTCCGAGGCAGGAGTGAGCGAATGTCTGAGCGAGAGGCCCCGCAGTGCCAGGATCCGAAGGCCCAGAGGGCATTGGGAAAGGGGAAGATGTGACCCCCATGACCCCTGAATTCGGCTCTCCCTGCCCCCGAGCGGACCGGCTGGGATGCATCATGTGGCGTCCGGGAAGATTTTCAGCACTAATCACGCTGCCCCCTCCCTCTGCAGCCCCAGTCGCTGCCCTCGTCCTTGCACGCACAGGCAGGGAGATTTCTTCCATTTTGTCCAAGCGGAGAAACCCAGGCCTCGCCACCAGCTCTGGCTCCGCCGCATCCATGCCTGCTGGCTGGACTCGTCCCCCATCAGCCGGGCCACCTGGTGCCGTGTCCGAGGGGCACGTCGGGGGCACGGTCACGGTTGCTTCCTTCATGATTGCCCCTGCCGGGCAGGAGGAGGCTGGGCAGGCTGAGGAGAGACGGGAGACCTGCTTGTTAATCTCGGCTTCCCAGCAGCGGCAGCAGCAAGGACAGCAAAGGACCCCGGCGCTCCCTCTAAGCCCTGCACCCGCACGCTCTAAAGGCTCCTGGAGAAGCTTCGTGGCGTTGGGCTGAGCGCCCGAGTCCGGGGCTGGGAGCCGGGAGCAGGCAGCCGCGCGCTGTCTGCCTGCAGGTCGGGCTGGTGGGAGTTTGTGCGTGCAGATGGGGACACAGCCGCGTGCGCCTCCGCCCACCCAGCCACTCCATGTCCTTAGCGCAGTGAGGTCGGACTACCTGGAAGTGGTACACCTGCTCCAAGGCTGCCTGTGTCTCCTTCAGCATCTTCTCCTTGGGAACCTGACCTGGGAGGATTCCATCCCCTCTCTGCTTCACTCTGGCCGCCGGTATCTGATTAGCGGCATTCCGGCTGAATGCTCGGGGAGCCACAGGCCCCCTCGGGTACCTGGGCAACCCTCACCTCCACCCAGGGAGAGCCCCCTGTCCCTTCTCCAGCGCCAGAGCCCAGAGCCAGGAGGGGGAGCCGAGAGTCTGTGCCGCCGACCGCCCTGCCTCTCTGCCACAGCGTTGCCGGTTGAGCCGGAGGACTGACTTCTCAGAGGGATGGTAGGAGCAGGGCGGCTGGCGGGTCCTCCGAGGCTGCCGGACTGGGGGCAGAGCTGCCAAAAGGATGCTCAAGTTTCGGGCGGATCGCCGGGTCAGGTAGGGACCTCCCCCGAGGACTGTGAGTGCCGTGAAGTCCGAGAGGCCACACTGCAGGCACTCGGTCCTGTGGGGACCCGGGCACTTGGTGGCGTGGGGCCTGCCTGCCTGACCCGGGCAGGGAGCTCCGGCTGCTGCATTGCAGTGTTGGGAAGGGGCAGTTGTGTGGAAATCGGTGTCGGCAGATGGAGAGAGGACGGCATTTGGAGGAGGTGCCGGGTAGGGGAGTCTGGGGCAGGGAGAAACGTGTCATGCCCTGAGAGACTGACACGGTGGGCAGCGGGCTGTGTGTGTGCGCGCGCAGGCACCGTGTGCATGTGCCAGCAGGGGAGCCTCCAGCAGAGGTGCCCCCGGAACGTGGGGAACAGACGAGGACTAGAGAGGCCGGGCGGGGTGGGGCGGGGAGCAGGTGCTCTGCGCCACTGGCAAAAAGCAGAGACTGTGGCACCTCAAGGACTTTCTTGTCACAGACTGCCTGTCCCCAGGCCCCGAGACAGGAGGCGAAGGTAACTGGAAGCTCCAAGATGCCCTGTGATTGCGTGGTTGGACCTGGGAGGGAGGTGGGGACAAGGGTTGGGGGTGGGGAGGAGCGGCTTGTCCACACACTGGAGGTAGAACCCGGGCCTGGTGGACTCCGCTGACTCTGGGGTCCCGGCTGGCGAGCCCGGGAGGCAGAGCGCACAGGTTCCCCCCGCAGGGCTGAGGCCGCCGCTGTCCCCTGCACTGTCTCTCGACTAGGTCTGGGCATGACCAGCTTGGGAGCTGGAAAAACACCCTTTGATTTTATCTTTAGCTTCAGCAGGCGGCCCCGGGGCTGGGCTGTTACGGAAAGAGGGAGCCCAAAGGTTACTTTACTTCTCCCATGCAGTCGGAGGCAGCAGCCACGCTCTCTGGCCGGGGTGGCCCCTGCTGGGGGTGGGCTTCCGCAGTCCCTGTCCCCGTGCCTGCTTCTCAGCCCACTGGAGCTGGCCCTGGCTCTCCCAGGGCTTTTCAAGAGGGCTGGGGGGAGAAGGTCGCCAAAGACACCAAGCCCCTGTCCCATGCTCGAAGCTCCACTCTTCCAGGTGGTCCTTGCTCTGCAGACTCCGCCCAGATGGCTGCTGTGTGCGGCTCTGACCAGTCTCCGCGCACCAGCCACCGCCAGCTCTGCCTGCCTGCCTCCCTCTTCCCCCCAGCCCACCCCGTCTCCCCTGTCTCCCCCGACAGCCCACCCGGGAGTCTGCCTGACATTCAGCCAGCCTGAAGAGTCACAGCAGGGCTTCCCCAGGGAGCTTGGCATTAGGCTCCCCATCTGCCCCTGCACGCCCCGCCCCCTCCTGCTTCCTGCAGACGTGCCCACTGAACCCCACCCCAGCCCTGCCACAGCATCACTTAATTAGATCTGGCTGTTGAGCCGGCACTGACCTTGATGCCTGGCAGCTCGTGGGCTCCTGGGGACAGCAAGTAGCCCTTGGACAGGAGGCTCTGGGCTCGGCAGTGTGTGGCTGGGTCCCAGCTCGGCCGAGGAACGGCATTGCTGGGTCTCCCACTTCACGGAAGGGAGGAGATGGAGAATGAAGCAAGAAAGGAGGAGTCCAAGGTCACACGAGAATTCTTTCCAGCAAATAACCAGGGAGCGTTTTTTACGTGCAGCCCAGGCAGGCGCGGTCGCCTGCCGTGCACCAAATTTTGTGCCCTCTCCCACGCAACACCTAGGGAGACCACTGGGAGGGCTGGGGGGCTCCAGTATGGAGTGAACACCGACTCATGGGATGTGAGCAGATCTCGTGTCGTCTTGCACCACCCCCAGCACAGGCTGCCCCCTGCTGACCCCGCGGGAGGACACCTGTCTCTGTGTAGTCTCTGTCTTCCTCCTTGTTAACACAACGTATCTCCTTTGCCTCTGCAGCCACAATGAGAGACAGAACACATTTCTGCACCCAGTGACCGGCCAGGTCCCGGAAGAAAACAAAAAATTTGACTTGAAAACGTGAGTTTTCCCCAGCTCTGCCGCGTGGCCTCCCCGTCCCGTGGTCCCTGCCCCCTTTGGATGGGGAGGAGAGGCAGAGGGGAGGCAGGAGCAGGTGGACGCCCGGGCTGAGGCTTCACAGCTTGGGGACCCCTCTGGCCCCTCCACTTTTCCCTCCACTTTTCCTGGGATCTGGCAGCGGGCAGCTGGGTGCACCGCCACGGAGCTGAGGTTGGCAGAGCACCTGGGGCCTCTGCGGGAGGCACGGAGGGAAGCCAGTAGGATTAGGATCCCCTGGGTCCCCTGGCCGTGTGTCCCTGGCTCACAGAGGAAAGGAGAAAAAGAGAGAGGGTTCACAAGTCTGCTCTCCCGGGCCCCTGGGCCGCTGTGGCCTTTAAACCTGAAGGGAATGGAGTTCCAGAGCCCCAGGGTCTAGGGTTGAGAAATAAACGTGCAGAAAAGAAAGAGGGGGTCAGGAGTTGAGCCCCCGCCAGCGGGAGACGCTGGCCATCGAGCGCCGTGGTTAGAGTCCCAGCTACAGCTCCCCGCTCCCGCTGCCTGCTGGCGCAGACCCTAGGAGGCAGCCGGGATGGCTCAAATCGCTGGCATCCTGGTCCGGCTTGAGCTTCTGGTTTCTGACTTCCACCCAGCCTGGCCCTGGCTGTTGTGGGCATTTGGGGAGTGAACCAGCAGATGAGAGGAGTTGGCGGGGGTGCGGGGTACAAGGAGAGTATCAGAACTGCTGGCATAGAACCTCTTGATGGAATTGGGCCTAGCTTTGTGCTGAAGCTGCGATGGGGGGAGGGGCTGGGGGGCAGGGAGGGGACGGGTACTTCCCACTGTTTCTGACCGATGTCTTTCTTCCATTCAACTTGCAATCAGCTCGGCCTTGGACATGTCCAATAAAGCAGGCGGGAAACGCCCAGGTACCAGTGACAGTGACATATCCAACCACACCATGGTGTCCGAGGTCCCTCCAGAGCGGCCCAGTGTCCGGGTGAGTCCAGCCCTGCCAGATGGGAAATTCTACCCATGCCTGTTCAGTGCGACGTCGGGGCATCCTAGGCTGCCCGGCTACTTCTGTAGGCTCCAGTGAGCAGGTGCGGTGACCCAGGGACAGAGTGGGAAGTGGGGAGATAACAGGGCTCACACCAGAACCTTGCAGGCCAGTGTCTAGGCCAGGGCCTCTGGACCTCTGCTCTGGTAGCTCTGAGGCCGGGTACTTCTTTGTGGTGTGTGTCCCGCAGCACCCTAACCTCTCTCTACCTCCCTGCTGCCGGCTCCACCTTGCCTCCAGCTCTGCCAGCCCGGATGTCTCCAGACACTGCCCCTGGAGAGAAAATCCCCACACCCCCACTGAGAACCACTGATAGCAGAGCAGGGAGCTGGAGAGGGAGGAGCAAGGCAGAGACCCCCACCCCGCCGCCCTCCGGGGAAAGTCTCGGTACACAGCAGCAATCAGGCTGAGAGTATCCTGTGGGCGTAGCACCAGTGACCTGAGCCGCAGAAGTGGTGTGAGGAGGGCCAGAGATGAGGCCCAGGGGGTTACAGAGGGGACCATGGGGATGGGGGAGGGAGCAGAACACTGAAGAGGAAGCTACTGAGAAACCCGGCAGGAGAGGGTGGGTGTGGGGGGTGGACTTTGGTGCAGCTTTTAAGATGCTGTTGAGACACCTGCATCCCCTGTGGGAGTGTCCAGGTTCGAGTCCCCGCTCTGCCTCCAATTCCAGCTTCCTGCTAACGTGCACCCTGGAAGGCAGGAGGCGATGGCTCACGTCCTTGGGTCCCTGCTACCCATATAGAGACCTGGGTTGAGTTGTGTGCTCCTGGCTCCATCCATTTCGGCATTTAGGGAGTGAACCAGTGGATGGCAGATATCTGTCTGTCTGTCTGTGTCTGTCTCTCTCCGCCTTTCAAATAAGTAAAAAGTTTTTAAAATAAATTAGCAGGATAGTCAAGCAAGGGGGTGCCCTCCAAAAATTAAAATGGACTAGAACTGTATGTCTTAGCAGGGATGAAATCTTGGAAACATAATATTGAGTAGGAAGCAAGTTGCAGAATATGAAAAACATATCACCCCTTATGTAAAATGTGTATTTATAGAAACATCTGTACACGTGTACACAGACAGGAGGCCTCATTTTGGGTCAGCAGTTGCCTCTGGGGAGGAGGAAAAGGGAATGGGATTGGGGAGAAGCTCAAAGGCAGCCTGAGCTCCTTTGCCTCGTTTTATTAGGGAGAGAATAGCCCCAAGTGAGCAGTGTACGGGGTCCGCCTCTTCTGAAACGTTTGCAGTATTTCCAAACAGTTGTTAAAGGTGCTTGACTGACTGTGAAGCGGAGAGGGAGCCGGGGGACGGAGGCTGGAAGATGCGTCAGATGGAGGGAGGTTTTGTGGGTGGGTTAGTTTTGTTCTGTCTCTAGGGGTCAGAGGTGAAAGGCGCGACCCGCAGATGGGCTCAGGAGAAAGGGGCTGGCCGCTAAGTCCCATCCTCCGGAGACAGAGGGGCTGGAGTCTGCGCTGCTGCCTGGCGGGGGTGGGGGAGCCTCTTCCTGACACTGGGAGGGAGCAGGTGGCCAGGATGCCAGCGTCGGCGGGGCTGGTGTGAGTCCTGGCTCCGCCCCCACTCCAGCTTCCCCCTGATGCAGACTCTGGGAGGCAGTGGCGATGACTCAAGTGACGGAGCTCCTGACACCCACGTGGGAGACCTGAGTCTGGGAGTGAGCCAGCAGACGGAGTCTCCTTTTTGTCTGTCTGTCTGTGCATCCATCTTTCTGCCACTAGAACCATAGGTAGCGGGAGTGTGAAACCGAGGGATGGATGCCTGATGTCCCAGCTTTCCCAGGACAGTAGGAGGTGGGCTTTTCTGGGGAGAGGAGCGGGTGTGTGTGAGGATGTGTGTGTAGGCTCGGGGAACAGGATCCCCCAGGGACGCCTGCGACCTCGTGCTATGACTGCGGATCTGCAGGTCCCACCCGCAGCTCCCGTGGCTCTCCGCCTGCGGTGCGCATGGCAGAGAGAGGAGAGGCCAGGGTACCGAGGGGCAGCCGGAGAATGGCTGCAGGGTCCACTCTGGCGAGCAGCTTCTAGGCCATGGGGAGAGCACTTGCAACTTCGACAGCTAGGGCTCTGGGAGGAGAGGGCGGGGTTTAGGGATTTGCATATTCTAAGCATGGTGGGTGACTTCAGATGGAGAATCTTGGTCTTTGTCTGGGGGGTTTTACTAGTTGTGTTGAGAAAATGATTCCATTTCCCTCTCGCAGGGGTACTTGGTAAGAAAGGGCACTTCCTTCCTCCGTTCCTTCTGCACGTGTGTGTTAAGTGCTTGCTACCTGAACTCCTAGCTGGCTCTGGTGACAGAGATGAGCAAAACAAAAGTCCCCGTCAGTGAGGAGCTGGTGGTGCAGAGGAGGGGCCGGGGCCCGCAGTGGCCCTGCAAGGTGACTGGGGGCTGCCAACTGCTTGGGGTCTGCACTTGACTGGTTTTTTCTTTCTTTTAAAGATTTTTATTAATTTATTTGTAAGTCAGAGTTAGAGAGGGGAGAGGGAGAGAGAGGTCTTCCATCTGTTGATTCACTCCCCAGATGGCTACAACAGCCAGGGCTGGGCCAGGAGCTTCTTCTGGGTCTCCCACATGGGTGCAAGGGCCCAAGCACTTGGGCGGTCTTCTACTGCTTTCCCAGGCCATCAGCAGGGAGTTGGATTGAAAGGACTCAAACCAGTGCCCATGTGGAATGCTGGAGCTGCAGGCAGTGGCTTAGCTCACCACACCACAGTGCTGGCCCCTGCACTTGGCTTGCACTTGACTTGAAACGATGAGTTCAGTTGTCAGTGGACAAAGGAGAATGAGGAGTGCCCCCCACCCTCCCCCATGGGGGAGCAAAGGTGTAGGAGGGTAGGCGAGAGCCAGAGGGGGCCCTGTCTGCTGGGGAGGCAGCGGGTGGGGCACAGACTGCCCCCGTGTGCTGTGCTGGGCAGCCTGGGCTCTCCGCGAAGTGATGACAGCTAGTAAAAATTGTAGGCAAGAGAGCAGCATGATTATGTCATGTTTTAGAGAAAGGAGTGTGGCTCGTTACAGAGGACGGAAAGCCAGAAGAGATGAGGATCTGCAAGATGACAACAGGGAGCTTGAGAGGAGGGAACAGATTTGCGAAGGATTAAGGAGAGGGACTTGGAGTTGGCAGTCAGCCCGGCCGTGAAGACGCTGGTTGAGACAGCTGCATCTCACGCGTCTGTCAGAGGGCCTGCGTTCACACCCTGGCTCGCGCTCCTCACTCCAGCTTCCTGCTAACGCAGTGGTGGGGGCAGAAGTACGTGCCTTCCTGCAACCCACGTGGGAGACCTAGACTGCATTCCCCATTCCTGGCCCGGCTCAGGGTGTTTCTGGGGAGTGAACCGCTGGATGGAGTCACTCTCTCTCCTTTCCCTTCCTCTCTCCCCTCTTGCCCCCTCTCTGTCTCTCGAATAAGGGAATAAAAAACTTTTTTAAAGAAGCTAGACAGAGGCTGGCATTGTGGTACAGTGCGTTAAGCTGCTGCCTGTGATGTTGGCATCCCATTTGGAGTGCCGGTTTGAGTCCCAGCTCCTCCGTTTCCCATCCAGCTCCCTGCTAGTGCACCTGGGAAGGCAGCAGAGGACAGCCCAAGTACCTGGGCCTTGCACCCACGTCGAAGACCTGCATGGAGCTCCTGGCCCTGGCTTCAATTTGGCCCAGACCTGGCTGTGTGGCCATTTGGGGAGTGAACCAATGGATAGATACACTCTGTGTCCCTCTCTGTCTCTGTCTCTGTCTCTGTCTCTATCTCTATCTATCTCTATCTCTACTATCTCTATCTCTCTCTGTGTATGTATCTGTCTCTCTCTCTCTCTGTTGTTCTACCTTTCAGATAAATAAATCTTTTTTAAAAATATTGAAAAAGTAAAAGAAGACAGACTCATTGGCTTTGCATCAGGGTCTAAAGGGGCAGGGGAGGGAGGGGCGGCGTGAGGCACTAAGCCCTGTGAGGGTGGCCGGGGCCACAGCACGCACCAGGAGGAGACAATCCAGAGCAACAGGTCTGGTTAGAAGGGGAGTGTGTTTGCTTTTGCATTTATGGTCCTGGTCAGACAACCTGTTATACAACGGATTGGAGTTAGGAGAGGCCTTAGGTTTTGCTTAGGGAATTGTGATCATCTTGCTGGTGACGCAGTGGGTGCACACGAGACCACACGGGCGCTGGCTATGATGAGGAGTTCAGGAGTAAAATAATGAAGATGTGGCTGAGCACCACCAGGACGTAGAGCAGCACAGAGAGAAGCTGTGGAGTAGCCACGGCAGAGGTATTGAGAGGAAAGCAAGAGGAGAGCTGCAGCGCCAGGCTTGTGGTGCAGTGGGTTAAGCCACTGCTAGGGATGCCTGCATCCCAAGTCAGAGAACCTGGTTCGAGTCCCACCTCCACTTCAGATCCAGCTTCCTGCTACTCTTCCTGCGAGGCAGCCAATGTGCTTGGCCCAAGTGTTTGGGGCCCTGCCACTCACGTGGGAGGCCTGGATTGAGTTCTGGGCTCCTGGCTGCAGCCTGGCCAGCATTTGAGGAGTGAACCAGTGGATGGATGCTGTCTCTATCCATCGCCATCTCTTGCTCACCCCCAGTCTCCAACTGTCACTGTATCTTTCAAATTTTAAAATTTTAATTTTAAAAAGAACTCTAAGACAGTTCATGTGGGCCAGTGTTTATAGTGACCAAGGACAAGTGGCCTTGATTCGATGACATTGAAGAGCCACCACAGAAAAGGGCTGGAGGCAGTTTGGGGGCCATGGGAGGAAAGGATTTGGGCCTCTTCCCAGGTGCCTGACCCTGGCCCAGCAGGGAAGGTGCTGCCCCACAGCGGACGGGGTGTGGGCTGGGGGGCCTCGGGGGGGTGCGTCTTGGAGCATCAGAGAGACAGGGAGTTTGCTGCGAGGAGGAAACCAGGGGAGAGGCTCTGGGGCCCCGGTGGTGGTCGGGAGGGCTGGCCTGGGAAAGGAGGTACTCCTCCCCCCAGACCTCAGAGTGAAGAGACAGCGCCAGGAGTGAGGGCAGCCGTGACCCAGGCACAGCCTGTGAGGTTAGAGTGTGCACGTCTGACGGCCTTGGGTTTCTCTGTGGACGAGCCAGGGCCGCTGTGGGGAGGGTGGAGTCGAGGGTTGGAGGGCTGTGGGGCACGTGATGGGCAGAGCTGGTGTCTGGGCCCACTGGGGTGGCCTCTGCTGCATTGTGGGGGAGTTTCTCTGGCTGGGAGTGCAGGGAGGGGATCATCTGATTAGTTTAGGACAGGCTGGGGTCCTCGTGTGAAGCCCAGCATACTTCAGAATCCAAAGTTTCATGTCACCGCTCAAAAAGCTCGGAACTGTGGCGCATTTTGGATTTTCACATTAGGGTGGTCAACTGCTAAGTCTATGCAGGTGTTCCAGATCCAGAACATTCTAAATGCCGAAACCCTCCGGCCCCAGGCATTCTGGGTAAGGGATGTGCCTGGGTGGGGTTTCAGTGAAGATGAGACAGGAGGACAAGGGCGGGGATTTTTGAGAGTCTGGTTGGTGTCCTCCACTGCCAGCCCTGTTCTTTATGGGGGAATTGCTGAAGCCAGGAGGAAACTGATGTACCCAGACCAAAAGGGGAGAGCCGAGGAGCTGGGGATCGGATGCACTTGGTAGTGGGGCAGGAAAGCCCAAAGGGCGGGCTTGGGTCCAGGAAATGGGAATTCTCGAATTGAAATGTTGGTGGGGAAAGAGCTGGCAAGGCTAAGGTGCAGCCTGGGAGTGAGTGACTGGAGCGAAGGTGGCAGATGCTGGATTTGGGGAGGTCAAGGCAGTTTGGAGTTAAGACATTGGAAGGTTCATCCTCTGGAGCAGTGAAATTCTCCACCATGATTTCAAGACCTTCGACAAAGAGGAGGGGCAGGCATCGGGGTGCAGCAGGTTAAGCCGCCGCCTGCCACACCAGCATCTCATTTTGGAGCACTGGTTTGAGTCCCAGCTGCTCCCCTTCCAATCCAGCTTCCTACTAATGTGCCTGGGAAGGCAGCAGATGATGGTCCAAGGACTTGAGTCCCTGCATGCATGTGGGAAACCAGAGTAAATTTGCAGGCTCTTGGCTTCAGCCTGGCTCAGACCTGCCTGTTGCAGCCATCTGGGAAGTGAACAAACAGATAGAAGACCTCTCTCTCTCCCTCTCTCATTCTGCCTCCCAAATAAATAAATAAATCTTTTTTAAAAAAATTAAATAACTAGACATGAAAGAAAGAGCCAAATAATTGCACCTGGGCTCTTCGCAGAGGGCACTCCAAGGTCAGCCCTTGGGAGAGACAGCGCCTGGTGGGGGTCACTCCCTTGCAAATGGAACAGAAAGGAGAGGGGGATGTCAGGCCAACTTCTCTCTCTGCCTTCCCAGGCCACTCGGACGTCCCGCAAAGCCATCGCCTTTGGCAAGCGCTCACACTCCATGAAGCGGAACCCCAATGCACCTGTCACCAAGGCAGGCTGGCTCTTCAAACAGGTGGGGACGCCCTGCCCCTCTGCCCACCGTCACCACCACGTCCTCCTCTCAGCATCATGCCGTTCTGTGCACTGATTGGCGTGTGCCCCCATCGTCCCTGCGAATGCACTTCCTCATTTTAGAACAGCTCAGAGCAGCTGAGTGCCTTCCCGAAGTCACACAGAAAACTGAAGCTGGGAGCGCAGCGGGTTTGCTCATGCGCAGACGCCTCCGTCACAGCAGCCCGCCATCTCCTCAGCGGGTCCCTCTGGCCGTGGTGGGGGTGTCTCCGTCAAGTCTAGGGTCTACCTGCCCCCCGGCCCCCTGGTTGACCTCGCTGCTGTCCCTGCCTGCCCTCTGTTTGCTTGCTCGCTGGGGCTCATGTCTCATCACATTCGCCTTCCTCTGGGAGGCGCTGAGCCCCAGCGTGACAGGAGTGGAAAGTCACAGGCAATTATCTGATGTCGGTTGCGGCATCTGAAGTCTCAAGGGGCTGCCGCCGCGTGCCAGCAGGGGCGCTGAGCTAGGCGCTGGATGTCCTCACGGTGAGCACAGAGCTCGCTCTGCTTCACCCCGTCCTGCCCAGCTTACAGCCCCTCCCTGTGTCCTACAGGCCAGCTCCGGGGTCAGGCAGTGGAACAAGCGCTGGTTCGTCCTGGTGGACCGCTGCCTCTTCTACTACAAAGGTGAGCTTGCCCTTGGGGCTGTCTTTGTCTGCCGTGCCTCAGGGCTCTGCATGGATGGACGGGGCAGGGCAGGAGTCCCCACTGTAGTCTCTCGAATTGGGGATAGGGGGTGGGGGCGTAGCTGTAGGGTAAGGACAAATCTTCATCATTAATTCACACACTGACTCACGCGATCACTCAGTTCACATTCACCAGTGGTTCCTGAGCGCCCGCTAGGTTTCAGGCAGAGCTGGAGGTCCAGGTTGGTGATCTAGTGGCCCAGGAAGGCAGTGCTATGGACAGTGAAGTCCCGGAGAGGGTATGAGAGGGAGGCAAAGACAAGAAGAGGTGACCAGTTCCCACTAGTAGTCACCTCCCTGCCAGTTTCCCCCTCACCCTCGAGTGCGGGGCCCAATCCACGAAGGCAGGGATTTGGTCAGTTGTGTTCCCTGCTGTATGCATCCCACCTCACAGCGCACAGCACATAGTAGGTGTTCCACTGATTCTGCGTGAACAGACAGCCCCAGCCCTGCCCTCTCTGCCCTCCCCAGTGCTCACTCCCTCCCTCTCAAAAAGGAGGGCAAAGGCCTTGTAGCTTTGGTGCAGCCGAGGTTATTTTTAAAATATATTCAGCTACTTTGTGTCGAGGCAGTGCCAGGGTGGGGAGCAAGGGTTGAAGGCAGGACTGGTGAGGCTGGGAGCAGACAGGCCTGGCCGAGAGGCTGGTTCCTCGCTTCCTTGCCCTAAATGGCAGAGCCTCCTGGCAACAATTTGGTAAATTATTAACTCTGGCAAACAAAGGTTGTACCCAGTGACTCCCAGAGCCTGCTGTGCCTGGGCCATCTGAATCCCGAGGAGAGCGATCCAGACAGGCTGTGTAAACCGGGCCCCCAGCGTGGATGGGCGCGCTGGAGCCAGAGCGGGGGCGGAACGGGGAGAAAAGCCAGGGTCTTACAGGGAGAGATGTCAGGACTGGCAGTGGGGGTAGACCCTTAGAGAGCTGAGACCCACAGGGGTGAGACATGCTGGAACAGGGGTCACTCCCGCTGTCGGGGTCTCGGGACGTCCCCTGGCTGAGCCCGCTGTCTGTCGCTCTAGGAGTCATGAGGCTGGGTCATTTGTAACAGAAGGAGGTTCACCTTGGCTCCTCGCTGGGGAGGCTGGGACCTCCAGGAGCACGGCACTGGCTTCCTTCGGCTTCCAGTGAGGGCCCCAGGCTGCTTCTGCTCCAGGCAGGAAGTGGAGGCACAACCAGGGCGACCAACTTTTTAACAACCCGGCCAGGCCCTCGAGAATGAGCCCGCACTGGTGAGAAGGGCATCTGTCCCTCTGACCTCATCGCCTCCTCGAGACCCGGGCACTGCTCAGCACCATGACGCTGGGAATCAGATTTCAACCTCAGCTTTGCTTGAGCCTGGACAAACCACAGCCACCCTGAACACTGGCCTGCATCCCACCTGGCAGAGGGCTCTGTTTCTGCCAGGGAGTGACAGCTTCGGCTTTCCCAGAGACAGCCCTGGGCTCCCTGCTCCTCTGGCTTGCCCTTGCTCCAGGCAGCTGGGCTGAGGTCTGGACAGAGAAGCTGAACCGTGAACTTGATGAGGAAGAGCAACAGAGCTCGAGGAGGTTATAACTTACCCCGCCGCGATGTCTTCTGACCCCTAACTGAAACTCACAGTCCCCAGCCTGGGGAGTAATTAGCAATCCCGGAAAGGGGAAGGGTCTCACCGCAGCCTCGCGGTTGCCCCTGTGTTCCGCAGAGCAGCCCCATCCTTTCTGGCCTCCCGCTGGCAGCCTGGGGCCCGGCTGGCTAATCCACCAGGCTCTTGGGAGACCCAGGATGAATCACAGGGCGACACAGCTCTTAGCCTGGTCCTGGCGCGCCCAGGCCCAGGGGCTCCATACAGGGGCTCATTTTCCGGCGGAGACATGGAGACTGTGGCAGGGATCCTGCACGGGGAGGGCAAGGCAGGATGCTGGGCACCAGGGAGGACCTCAGGAAGTTACCCAGAGTCCGAGCCCTGGAGAAGGGACCGCCCGCTCTACCCTGCTCTGTCCTAGCACCTGGTGACGGCTGTTGGAACTGTATCACTGGGGGGGGGGGGGGGGATGCACAAGCACACTGGCTTTGCAGTCACACTTCTTGGGTTGAGACCTGTTCCATCACCCACTGCTTAACCTCCTTGCGTCTCCAACTTGCCTACCTATGAAATCGGGGTGATGCTACAACGTCTTTATTAGAACAGCGGCTGCCATGCAGGGGACACCCCCCAAGTGCTGGTTACTGACTTGCTTGTTTGTGTGCTAGAATGCAGATGCCCCTGTGGGCGGGCACTGCTTCCGTGTCCCGTTGTCTGGCGCCTCCTCTGCAGGGCCACCATGCTCCCACCTCCCAGGAGTGTGCACCTGGTGCTGTGCGGGGTGGCCCTGGTGCCCCGCTAAGTAGTGGGCGAGGAGGCTGATGGGTGTGCACACACACACCTCCTGGTGCCTCTGCTTCCTCCCAGATGAGAAGGAAGAGAGCATCCTGGGCAGCATCCCCCTCCTGAGCTTCCGGGTCGCCGCCGTGCAGCCCTCGGACAACATCAGCCGGAAGCACACGTTTAAGGTCAGCGGCCCTCCACTCCCCGCCGCGGGGGGGGGGGGGGACACAGGATGGACAAGGACCAGGAGCATCTCCCTGAGGAACCCCACGGGTGGTGGCCCAGGGGACAGCAGGCAGTGGGAGTAGGCTAGAAGGGGGCTCCCGCAGGGCTCCTCTCCCTGTGGGGGTCCGACGAGTGAGTCTCCCCGGGATGGGACAGCCGTGTGGGCTTCGGTGGTACCCGCGTTTTTCCTGGAGGAGAAAGGTTTGTGTTTTGAGCCCTTGGACCTCTTGCCCAGTGGCCGACCCATGGGAAGCACCTGTCTGCAGAAGCAGGAGCTGTGGCCGCGGGGGTTCTGGGGCCATTTCTGCAAAGATGCTTCCCCCTCACCACCATGGTCCCAGGCAGCAGGAGCCGCTGTCCAAGTCCTGGGCAAACATACTCAGACCTCAGTGTTTAGAGAAATGAGCCGAGTCTGGTTACCGCCCAGAGCCACAGGCCTCCTGTAGACAGCAGCTTGGGAGAAGAAGTGCCCGGGAAAATGGGCCTCGGTGCCACGCCCGCGGAGCCCCCGGGGAGCGCCTGTCAGAGCGCGGCTCCTCCTCAGCAGTGTTTTTCCACGTTTAAAAATGCATGACCCATTAAAAACTATAAAAATCCCATGACCTTTTGGTGTTCTATGATGCAAACACCATAGGTTCTTCTTCACTTCCCAAATATAAAATCCTCCTGTCGGCTGTGTGGGTTCTGAGTACAAAGCCTTCCCTCCCCCAGATGGGAGTCGCTGCCCACCCCCTAAAGACCCAAACCTGCAGGCCACCCCAGGCCGTTCCTGAGCCCCTCAGGCCCCTTCCTTCCTGCAGTCCTGCTCACCTGGCTCTTGAAAACAGGTGGGCAGCGCACACAGGGCCTGGCCCGGGGACGAGGGGACGTCTTTGGCACTACATTTGTTCCCCCCTCCTGGGGTCCTGTCCCCAGAGGTATGAGCAGAATGGTCAACAGGGAGCCGGGTCCTAGCTGGGGAAACAGGAACAGGCTGTTGAACCAACAACAAACAGCCCTGCTACGCACACACCCACGCACAAGCAAGCCGCCTGTCTGGCCCTCCCCTCCAGACCTGTGCAGAGACACAGGCGCTCCGGCTCGGAGCCCTGCCAGCAGCAGGCATCAGATAAGCGTCCCAGAGTGACTGACACCCAGCCCCACTGCAAACCCCCAGCCCACCCTCTGCTTCACCCCCAGCGGGCTCTGCTTCTCCAAGGCCCCCTCCAAAGAGTTCTGACTGTAGCTATTCAGGGATTCTTCCCCAGGGTGGGGGGAGGGGGACAGACAGACAGGAGGCTTGTCCCGCTGTGGCCACCAGGCACAGCTCTTGGACGGCAGATAATGAGGAGCCAGGCCCTGTCCCTGCCCAGGCCGCAGCTGAATGCCTTAACCTCTTCCTAACCCAGCGGGCCCTCCCCGCTGGGACCCCTCCCTCCATTCTCCGGGCCCCTTTGATGGTTCCAGCTCTGCGCTCACTCGCCATCAATAGCCCTGTCTTTTCCCAGGCCCTCTGCGTTCCCCCGTGCCCGTGCCTGCGCTGGCGCCTTGTTCCCTGTGGCAGGTTTTGTCCCCCAGCGTGACTGGGAACTCTTCAAGGCCGAGGGAGGGCGCGTCTTTGCCTTCCTTGGGCCTGGGGCCCCAGCAAGCGCCCTGCACATGGCCACTCCCTGGGTGCTCACTGAATTGATGAATTCATTGGCTGCCCAGTCCTCTGCACAATAGCCCTGCATTCTCCACCCTGGGCCTGCTGGGCCCCCACCCTCCCATCCTGTGCCGGTTCAAGCCCCCTGCTGCTCCTTAGCGCCCCGCCCCGCCCTCGCCCACAGTCCTGGGCTCTGCCCACACGCTGGGCACCACATGCAGCCGGGGCAGGGGCTCCAGGGCGGGCCGCCTACTCTGGCCTGTCAGAGAGAGCTCTGGGAAGGAGCCCTGGCAAGAGGCGTGGGCTTGACGTTGCTGTCAGGAGAGCCCTGGGGGCTGCTCACAGGAGCCCTGGCCCCTCTCCTGCCAAATCCCCAGAGACCCAGGTTCCTGCCTCCAAGGGGGTCAGAGGCTGGAGGGAGGCTCCCTTCTGAGACCCCGACTCACCCTTGATCTCTCAGTCCAGTCAGATAAACCAGGCCAACTGCTTTTCTCACAGACTGGGGGGTCCCACCTGGGAGGATGCTGACTTTCCAGAAAGAATCCAATCCCGTGTCCTCTTGTCCTTGTGGCCTGGAGTTTCACCAGGCAGACCCCTCCCCACTAAGGAGATGCATCGGTTAGGGCCAGAACCAAACAACAGCTGATCCGCAGCTGCAGAGCTGGTGGGGGAGCCAGCTTCCCCGACCACTGCCTGCCGCCAGCCCAGGTCCTGTGGCACCCACACTCCTCGCCTCACACCTCGGGAAGCTGAGCCGGCACTGCTGGGTGCCGTGGTCCCCAGCGGTGACCCCGGGGAGGAAGAGCCCCCTGAATCCCCCTGCTTCCTGCCACCTGCTCTGTCCCTTTGGTGTTCGGTTGACCTGTTCTCTGCTTCTCCTCCTGCTGACCGCGTGAGGACCCCTCCTCTGGACAGGAGCTCTCTTCTGGGTTCCCGCCCGCTGTGTCTGCTCGTGGCCGCCAACTAGGTAGTATGCGCCATCTGTATGCCAATGCATGCCCTTGCACGCCGTGCATGGTGTGGAGGAGGCACCGCTAGCTTCCCCACAGTGAGGCTGGGATGAGGTTGTCGTGTGCTGGGGGCCGCTTCCTGCAGGCATCGGTACTCGCCCTTCATGTCAGCCTGGAACTGGGGGGAGAGCTGCTGCGGAGTTGTAGGCATGGCAGGTGGGCTTAGCTGGCTGGCGGGCTGCCTGGTGGCGTGCAGAGAACTGGCCAAAGCGGATACCCAGGTGCCCACTGCTGCATGTGGGGTAGCTGTGGGCCGCCCTCCTCGGCTTGCTCCTGCGCCCCTGTGGGCAATGAGTTGCAGCCCAGGGAACGGCCCTGCTGACCGCCCCTCTGGGGGTGCTGGTGTCCTCTCCCTGCAGGTGACTGTGTACTGGGTGGAGGAGGCCGGGGCCAGTTCCACGCGCTGCCTCTCCCCGCAGGCCGAGCACGCCGGCGTCCGCACCTACTTCTTCAGTGCCGAGGGCCCCGAGGAGCAGGAGGCCTGGATCCAGGCCATGGGGGAGGCTGCCCGAGTCCAGATCCCTCCAGCTCAGAAGTCAGCGCCCCAGCCCGTGCGTCAGGGGTAAGTGCCGGGGACCGCCCGGGGTGGAGTGAGGAGGACTGAAGCAGTGGCCGCTCTGCGCCGTGGCTGAGCCCGCTTGGGCCCCCAGAGAGCTGTGCACTGCACGTCTCCTGCCCCCAGCAGGGCGCCTGGCTTGAGGAGTCCAGACTCTCCTCCCTGACCGGCTCCTCCTCTTTTTCTTTCTGCCGGCAGCTCACTAGGCTAATCCTCCACCTGCGGCGCCGGCACTCTGGGTTCTAGTTCCGGTTGGGGCGCTGGGTTCTAGTCCCGGTTGCTCCTCTTCCAGTCCAGCTCTCTGTTGTGGCCCGGGAAGGCAGTGGAGGATGGCCCAGGTGCTTGGGCCCTGCACCCGCATGGGAAACCAGGAGGAAGCGCCTGGCTGCTGGCTTCGGATCGGCGCAGCATGCCGGCCGTGGCAGCCATTTAGGGGGTGAACCAACGGAAAAGGAAGACCTTTCTCTCTGTCTCTCTCTCTCACTGTCTAACTCTGCCTGTCAAAAATATATATATATTTATATGATAATTTGAAAGGCAGAGTGACACAGAGAGAGGGAGTGAGAGAGAAAGATCTTCCATCCACTGGTTCACTCCCCAAATGCCAGCGACAGCCAGGGCTGGGCCAGGCTGAAGCCCAGGAGCCAGGAACTCCATCCGGGTCTCCCATGTGGGCGGCAGGAACCTAAGTGCTTGAGCCGTGGTCGGCTACCTCCCGTGCACATTTGCAATTGGCTGCATGGGAAGCAGAGCAGCCAGAACTGGAACCAAACAGTGAGGCCGGCACCCAAATGGCTGCCGAGGGCTTTCGGCGGCTCCACTCCTCCTCTTAGCTTGCGCTAGGGGAGGCCAAGGGAGAAGCCAGGTTCCAGGGGGCTGGCCAGGAGCCAAAGGTCAGAGCCTTTTGCTTGTTTTTCTTAGCTGTGTGTGTTAAGCACGTGGCCTTTGGGGGAAGGTGGACCCAGGTCTCAGTCACAGCTCTGCCATGTGCACACAGTGTGACCCCAGCATATGGGCATGGATCGGCCTCTGAGCCTGGCTTCCTCTCCCTCCCTCCGGCCGACCGAGGGGACTGTGCTGCACGTGTGGAGAGCGAGCAGTGCGCACCCACATACGTCTCCCACCCCTCCCCACCCAGGCTCAGTGCCTGCTTCTCCTGTAACTGGGCAGGAAATCCTGAGTGAGGTGTTCGTGGGGAGTTTTACAGTGTAGACTCCAAGTGGATTCACGTGTCTTAGAAATGTTTGCCCAGCAGTGTTCCCGTGAGCTCGGCTGACTGTGGAAGCTGCGGGGAGGCAGTTACCGCCAGCTCCTGTCTGGGCTGGAAGCATGGGGCGGGCGTCCAGGAGCGCATCCATCCATAGCACAGACCCCCACCGTGGATCTCACCGCGTGCGGCGCCACGCAGGGTGCCAGGAACACGAGGGAGGGAGCGCTGCCGCGTGCCTGCCGCTTCCCCGAAAGTCGGTCCTGGAAGAAGCGAGCGTTGGAGGCAAGAGCTGGCGTGTTTATCCGCTTGTGGATCTGCAGCCATAACTTCTGCCCCCATGCCTCGGCCCACAGCCGCCCTGGGAGGGGACGCCTGTGTATCCTGCCTGCCCTCGAGGGGCCGAGGTCTGTGGAGGCTAGGTGCCCGTGCCTGCGCCGCGCTATATGGCTGGGACATCAGGACAGCTGCTGCTCTGAAATGTCACTGGTGCCAGCCGAGGGGCTGGAGCAGGGGCAGACAGCAGAGGAGCCCCTGGCGGGGGCAGGTTAGTTTCGGCTGTGGCTTGACAGCTGGCTCTGTGCCGGCAGTACAAGGGAGAGGAGAGGACCCAGTGGGGAGACGAGGCAGGTGGAGCAGGGCACGTGGGCTTAGGAATCTCCCGGGCCTCAGCCAGGGGAGAGAGCCTGGTATCTGGGGAGCAGACTCCTGTTCTGTCGCCACCTTCCCCCACCCAGCCCCCTCTGCTGCTTTTCTCCTCCCCTGGTCTGCCTCCCCCCGCCCAACTCCAAGTCGGGCTGGCGTCACTTATGGCGTGTCCCTTGGCATCCCACAGCCACGAGAAGCCAGACTCCGAGAACATCCCACCCGGCAAGCAGCACCAGCAGCCACCCCACAACAGCCTGCCCAAGCCCGAGCCCGAGGCCAAGACCCGAGGGGAGGGGGACGGCCGGGGCTGCGAGAAGGCGGAGCGCAGGCCCGAAGTCAAGAAGGAGTCCCTGGGCAAAGCCGGCGGCATCCCGGCTGAGCCCGGCTCGGAGCCAGGCAGCCCTTACCCGGAGGGCCCGAGGGTCCCCGGGGGAGGGGAGCCGCTGGCCCAGCCCAATGGCTGGCAGTACAGCTCCCCCAGCCGGCCGGGGAGCACAGCGTTCCCACCTCAGGACGGGGACAGCGGGGGCCTGCGCCGGAGCTTCCAGCCACGCACCAACCCAGACAAAATCGCCCAGCGCAAGAGCTCCATGAGCCAGCTGCAGCAGTGGGTGAACCTGCGCCGGGGCGCGCCCCCACCGGAGGACCTGCGGAGGTGAGGCCTGGCCGGCGCCCGGTGTGCCAGGGCTCGGGCACAAGGCATTTTCCTGTGGGGAAACCAGGCCAGTGCCAGCCTGCCCACTTCCTTTCCTGCCCCAGGGCCCCATCTGTAGCGCCTGCCCACTGCTCTCCCTGTCTTCTTCCTGCAGAAGGAGGGGCCGAGCACCCCTGGGGCTCCTCCCCGGCATGGCCAGGAGGCGCGCAGCCTCGGGGAAGCTGTTTTAGGTGGAGGCCGGAACCTCTGCCCCAGGGTTTCTGCAAACGCAGCACCAAGCCAGCTCCTCTTGGGAATAGCTCTCATTGCTAGGAAGCCATTATTTATACAAAGTCACATTTAAAGGAAGCCAGGGCAGCTCCTTGGTCCTAATCGTGCCCTCCCTACGTCCAGTTTACACCTCTGATCCGTGCACGGCTTTCAGATGCTTGGAGACTGCGCCTGGGCTTGTTAGCGCTCCTCAGGCAAGTGGGTCTGTAGCTGCTTCCCTGGGGTTTCAGCCCGGGACTGCAGGTGACCGCTGGGAAAGGCCAGGCCTGGGAGGAGCCTGCCCTCTAGCGGCTGGAGCTGCAGCTCACTGCTGGTGGAGCTGGCGCTTGGAGGCCTCTGGCCTGCCCAGGAGCCCACCCTTCTGTCCTTGACCCAATTGTTCGAGCAAGGAGCTGGCCTTTTGCCCCTCGTCCACTGCCCTCCTTCGGGTGCCTGGTGGACTTGGTTTCTTTCCTGCACTTCCTCTGTTGGGGATGACCCGGTGACATAGTTCACACAGAGGTGGTCACCAAGGAGCGTGGCATTTCTAAGAGACAAGGGTCGAAGGCAGGCATGGGGCAGTCCCCGGCTTCCGGGAGCTGGGTACGGGAGGGGGCTTTGAGGACAGGAGTCTCCCCCAGGACTGGAACAAACCTCCACCCTCGCTGGCAGCCTCTGTGGGCTCCCAGGGCGCCACGCACCTGCTCGGGCATTCTGCTGCCGGCTGCGGGCTGTGGAAGCGGGCTGGCCACAGGGGCTGGGCACAGGGCTGGGGAGGTGTCCATTTTGTCTGCCTGCCTTCTGACATCCCCTCTCCCTCAGTCCCTCCAGGTTCTACCCCGTGTCCCGCAGAGCCCCCGACTATTACGGCCCCTACTCCTCCCAGTACCCTGAGGATTACCAGTACTACCCGCCCGGGGTGCGGCCGGACAGCATCTGCTCCGTGCCCGCCTACGACCGGATCAGCCCTCCCTGGGCCCTGGAGGACAAACGCCACTCCTTCCGCAACGGGGGCGGCCCTGCCTACCAGCTGCGCGAGTGGAAGGAGCCCGCCGGCTACGGGCGGCCGGACGGCTGCATGTGGATCCCGAGCCCCTCGCGGCAGCCGATGTACTACGACGAGCTGGACGCCGCGGCCGGCTCCCTGCGCCGCCTGTCCCTGCAGCCCCGCTCCCACTCGGTGCCACGCTCGCCCAGCCAGGGCTCCTACAGCCGCGCCCGCATCTACTCCCCGGTCCGCTCGCCCAGTGCCCGTTTTGAGCGGCTGCCGCCTCGCAGCGAGGACATCTACGTGGACCCTGCCGCCTACGTGATGCGCCGATCCATCAGCTCCCCCAAGGTGAGCCGCAGGTGCCCTGCCCCTCCTTCCTGTGTCCCCTGTGATCACGGAAGCCTAAGGCCACCTGCTGAGAACAGGTAGAGGTGCCAGGGACACCCGGCCTCCTGCTGGCAGGACCAGCGATGCCCCCCGGGGAGCCACTGGCCTGCAGTCTGCCCCTGGGAGAGCAAACGTGCGGGAACGCTGCTCTCCGTACCCAGCGGCTATGCTGTCCTAATAGGAAGACAGAGAAGGTTCTGTCTTCTCAGATCTAAGGACCTGGGCCGACTGTTCCTGGGGGTTGCCGAATCGGCTCCAGGACAGGATATAAACGTCCTTACCCTTGACCTCCGGTCAAGGCTGAGCTGGCCCCTCTCATGTCTGCAATCCCCTTTCTCTTCCAGTATGATTACCTGGGAGACAGGCGGCCAGCCCCTGCAGGACTGCTCCCCCACAACTACCCACCATCCCCCTCGGTCCACGATAAGATGGTACGTCCTTGGTCCCTTCCCTGCCTCCACCCAAGGTGGAGCCCACTGGGGCCGGTCAGGGACACTCTGTGGCCAGTGCCCGGCCCGTCTGGGGCTCAGTGGCCTCTGGATACCTCCTCCCGCCCTGCCAGGACTGCAGGCCCAGGGCAGCATTTGGGGCCGGTGACACAGGGCAGAGGAGCAGGGGTGCAGCCCGGGAGCCTGTGACATCCTGCTGTCACCCCTCCGTCCTCCCCTGCCCAGGCAGGGGCTCAGATTATGGGCTGGAGCCCCTCACAGTGGAGAGAACTTGCAGCTGTTCCCCCTGAGCTCACTGGCCTCAGACTCTCTGGGGAGAGAGGCCCGCGGTGTGGCTAAGGGAGGGAAGATTCTCCGTCCCGAGTCTGCTCCCTTCTTGGCACCCCCCTTCTGCTCACTCTCTCCCTCTAATTGGTTCTCCTGAGAATTTTTGCCACTACGTGGAGAATTCAGCACACGGCCCCACTTGGTGGGTGGGGGAGACCCCTGGGGCCAACAGGCAGAAACCCCTTTCCATATGTGGGCTCTTAAAAAAAGTTCATGGAAATGTATATTATGAAATAAACTACACAAGGATTTCATTAAAAAAAAAAGCTTTATTTACTTATATGAAAGGATGACAGAAAAATGGAGAGACAGATCTTCCATCTGCTGGTTGGCTCACCAAATGCCCACAGCAGCCAGGGCTGGGCCAAGCCAAAGCCAGGAGCACAAAACTCCATCCCACGTGGGCAGGGCCCCAAGTGCCTGGTCGTCATCTGCTACCTTCCCAGGTGCCTTAGCAGGAAGCTGGATTGGAAGAAGAGCAGCTGGAACTCAAACCAGCGCCCCAGTATGGGATGTAGCATTCCAAGCCAGGGCCTAGCACCCTGCGCCACAACCCCCAGGCCAGATGTCAACTTGGGTGGGGTTTTTTTGGTGCTAAAACAAACATACCTTTTAATTCCATTTTTCCATGAACTTTTTGAGGTGCCCCGGTGTATATCCAGGAGGCCAGATGGGGGATGCTGGACGGGCGTGGAGGGCAGCAGCTCCTCCCTCTCTCCTGATTCTCTCGCTCTGCCGCTGTCCAAACTATCGCCTCGACTCCCAGCAGACGTACCCCTGTGGGGACAACCGATTTTCCCAGAAAACTCAGAAAG
The DNA here is from genome assembly GCF_964237555.1 of Oryctolagus cuniculus. Classification (NCBI taxonomy): domain Eukaryota; kingdom Metazoa; phylum Chordata; class Mammalia; order Lagomorpha; family Leporidae; genus Oryctolagus; species Oryctolagus cuniculus. Next base: position 19,723,339 of record NC_091444.1, on the reverse strand, counting down.
AGTGTCTAAGAAGAGACGAGGCGGCCTCCATGGTGGCCAGCTCTCCCTGGGGGAGCAAGACTGAGCTGAGAGAGAGGCTGCTGGGCCGAAGCTGAGGCCCCCCCACACACACTTCTCCAGCATCCTCGTCCCCTCCATTCCCCAGACAGAGGCCTCTCCCGCGTCCGTCCGTGCACAGCTCACTCTTTAACGGCTTTGCTTCTTTTTCATTGTTTTCTTTTGTGTGTTCCTGTTTGTTTGTGTTGCTGTTTGGCCTCTGGGCCTCGGGCGCCGGGTAGGATGAACTTTTAGATCTTCAGTTGCAAAGAAACCTAGAGTATTTGGATCAGCAGGTAGGCAGAGCTGGCGCCCCTCGCCCCCACTCCCGTGCCCCCCGCCCCTCAGCTTCCGGGCGGTTCACAATCTTTGTTGGTGCAACCTGGACGCCACAAAGGCGATGACTTTGCTCCTGCACACCCTTCCTCTTCAAAGCCCTCTAGGGCAGCTGGAGAGACAGGCATAATAGATGGGCCTATGAATAATTAATGCCAACTCCTATTTCTCATGTGTTCAGCCCAGATGGACAGGCCCCCGGGGGCAGGCGGAAATTAGCATTTTCGCTGCAGAGGGGAGGGTCGGGGCCTGAGATGCCAGGGATTTAGTGTAACCCCAAATCTGGGAGATCACGGTGGCTCACAGGTTGTGGGGAAACCTCTGTGCACCGAGGCCTGCAGAGCCACCAAGCGTGCCCTGAAAAGCCAGTGTGCGTTCAGTGCACCGGGAGTCTCCCCAGAGTTCCCGGGCAAGCTGCATGTCTGGGTTTCAAGGTTTTGTGTACCAGAAGAAGCTTATCTTTCCTTTCCATTTTCCCACAAACTCTTGGAAATCCCCTCGTGGTTCTCAGTTTTCCCACAAAGCTCTCGGTGGGCTAGGAGAGGGGTGCAGTGGGCTGGGTGCTTCTCTGAGCGTGTCCTGTGTTCAGCTCGGCTCTGCAGAGTGCCAGGAACCTGGAGAAACATGACACTGTGCCGAGGGGCCGCCTGGGACAGGGACATCGCAGCAGTGGTGCTGGTGGTGGCGCTGGACGCTCCGCCAGGCGGATCCCAGCTTGTTCTGTCTCCGTAGCAGCCCTCAGAGGCAGGTGCTGCCGCCACCCCCGTTTCTCTGAAACACAGAGGTTAAATAACACGCCAGGGACGCCCAGCAGCGAGCCACAGAGCCTGGAGGGTGGCTCCAAGCTCGCGACGCAGTTAGCAGCAGAAGCGCCCCCGGCGTGTGACGGAGCCCTGGTCAGGGTGACTGCACGCGCTTCCAGCTGCAGCAGGAACAGACACTCGAAGTCAGGTGTACCGCACATTCTTCTGGACACCAGCCACGTGGGCCGTGGTCTCCCCAGGCCTCCACGTCACACTGAGATCACTCTCGTGGGCGACTTCGGGCACTGGGGAGCACCCAGCAGCCACTGCTGAGTCAGCAGGGATGGCTGCTGCCCACCCCCCCCCCGGGACCTGGCGTGCTGGTTCCAGAAGGGGAGGTGCATTGCGTCCATACCATGGGCACTGCGGTCCCCATGGAGATGAGTCCCTCCCCGGGTGCCACCCAGGGCAGGGCTAGGGAGTGCAAGGTCCCCATGGGGGAAGTCAGGTCAGCCGCGCCCAGAGCTGGGGCCAGCAGAGCTCCCGCGGGCCGGCTCCCTGTGGCGTGTGCTCGGCGCCTTCATCCCGCATGCCTGGCTGTGCCCCTTCCTGAGGGCTTCTGCCTTCCTGGAGGGGCTGAGCGTCCGTCCGTCTCGGAGGAGCCCCCCCTGGATAAAGGTGACATTCCTTAGAGGGCATGAGAAGAGTCGGGCTGCCTGCCCTCAGTCCCGGCCACGAGGCGCTTTGTGAGCTTGGAAATGTCACTCGGTGCCTCTGGGCCTGTGTGTTCTCAGAACGGGGCCGGGGAGAGCCTGCCCTTTCCACCCCAGGTATCACGAGGGGTGGGGACTGCCGCCACCATCACGCCGCCGGCCAGTGTGAGCTCTGGTGTGTGCTCTGCCATTCTCGGGGACAGAGGGGACACGGGAATCCTCCCAGAGGAAAGCCCCCGTGAGGGCTGGGAGCAGGCCAGATGAGAGCCAGGCTGGGAGCCTTTTTCTGCCGAGGGCCGGTGGGATACTGATAACATCATTTGCAGGCCGTATAAAATGCCAGCTTAAGAGTGAGCCTGCTGTGGGTCTGTTGAATTTTGAGTCCTGACTGTGGTTGCCTTGGCAGGGCCAGACCACATGATTTCGGGGGCCTTGTACTACGCGTGGGCCAGCCTTCCCCACCCCTGCGTTAGGTCTCCTCAGGGGAGCAATGAGATCAGCGCGAGCCTCCCGTGCCCTCTCGAAGGCTGCTGCCTTGTCCTCTGCCCACCGTCTAGATACAGTCACCCCACATACAGTGTCACACACACGCTACCTACAGTCACACCACAAACAGCCACACACCCCACACACAGTGTCACACACATCCTACCTACAGTCACACCAATACAGTGTCACACACACTACCTACAGTCACACCACAAACAGCCACACACCCCACATACAGTGTCACACTCACCTACAGTCACCCCACATACAGTGTCACACACACACTACCTACAATCACACCACAAACAGCCACACACCCCACATACAGTGTCACACTCATCCTACAGTCACCCCACATACAGTGTCATACATCCTACCTACATTCACCCCACATACAGTGTCACACACATCCTACCTACAGTCACCCCACATATAGTGTCACACACATCCTACATACAGCCACACACTCCATATAACAGTGTCACACCCCACATATAGCCACACCACATACAGCCACACACCCCATGTATAGTGTCATACACAACCTACATACAGTCACCCCACGTACAGCGTCACACACATCCTACATACAGCCATCCCACATATAGCATCACACACATCCTACATACAGCCACCCCACATACAGCGTCACACACATCCTACATACAGTCACCCCACATACAGCCACACACCCCACGTATAGTATCATATACAACCTACATACAGTCACACTACATACAGTGTCACACGCATCCTACATACAGTCACCCCACATACAGCGTCACACACATCCTACATACAGTCACCCCACATACAGTGTCACACATATCCTACATGCAGCCACACCACACACAGCCACACACCCCACGTATAGTGTCATACACAACCTACATACAGTCACACCATAGTGTCACACACATCCTACATACAGTCACACACCCCACATACAGTGTCACACACCCCACATACAGTGTCACACACATCCTACATACAGTCACCCCCCACACAGCCACATACCCCACATACAGTGTCACACACATCCTACATACAGCCATACCACATACAGCCACATACCCCACATACAGTGTCACACACATCCTCATAGTCACCCCACATATAGTGTCACACAATCCTACAGTCACATCACATACAGCATCACACACATCCTACATACAGTCACACCACAAACAGCCACACACCCCACATACAGTGTCACACACATCCTACATACATTCACCCCCACATACAGCCACACACCCCACATACAGTGTCACACCACATTAGTCAACCCACATACAGCTACAGTGTCACACCACATACAGTCACCCAACATACAACCACACATCCTACATACATTCACACTACATAGCCACACACCCCACATACAGTGTCACATACATCCTACATACAGTTATGCACACACAGTCACATACAGTCACATACACCCCACATATGCACACCCTACATATAGTCATACACACATCCTACATATAGTCATACACACACACCACATAATTGCACACCCCACATATTCTCACATGCTCACCCACGCAGTCGCACACACATATCCAGCCACACGTACCACACACACACACACACACACACGGAATCTCTAAGAAGATGGGGTCAGACTTGAGCTGCATCCTTACAGAAGACGTGACTGACAGCTGACTGTATGTGAGAGGCAGAGAGACAGACAGACAGCTCCCATCCACGGCTTCCCCGCTTAGATGCCTGCCATGCTGATGCCGAGCCAGGAACTCAGTGCAGGCCTCCCACGTGAGTGGCAGGAATCCAACTACTTGAGCCATCACCTTCCTCCCAGGGTGCACATTAGCAGGAAGCTGGAGTCCGGAGCCGGAGCTGGGAATTCAGCTCCAGGTGCCCCGACGGGGCTGCAGATGTCCCCGCTGGCTTCTTAGCCCGCAGGCCAAACCCCACCCCCACCCCCACCCCCGTTGACCTTCACAAAGACTCAACCTCCTATTGTAAGTGCTCTTTGGAAAACACAGGAAGAAAACCTCCCAGCTGGGCTACAGAGGTAGAAAAATGAGATCTAGGGAAGGGTCTTAAAGTCACAGACCCTGCCGACGGGCGGGTGCCCTGGGCCCGTCCCAGCACTCCCGAGCAAGGCTGCATTTGGGCTGTTGCCTAGGAGGGCTGAAAGGAAGACAGTGTGGCTCCAGCCGAGCCTGAAGAGACCCTGGAAGACAACACAGGGGGCCCTGAACTGTGACCCAGGGAGCTCCCCTCATTCGTTCCTACCCCAGAAGCTTTCCCCGCACAGTTCCCTGCGCCTCTGCTGCCGTCTCCTGCAGACGAATGGAGTTAGAGAGACACAGCCAAGTTCACCGCCAGCCACATTCGCTTTTGGATCCTCCCACACTGGAACCAGCCAGGGAGATGAGGGCGTTTCTGGTTGATCCGGTTGGCCCAGCCCCTGTCCCATTTCATTTGGCAAATACAGTGCCCCCTCCTCCCGTTCCTGCCATCCTTGAAATTCGAAGATAAGGGTTGGAGCACCGTGTCCCCGTGTCCCTTTAACCCTGCATGCCCGTCCTGGTCTCCCTGCCGTGCCCCGGCGTCCCTGGGGGGGGCACAGATGCTGCCCATGCAGCTCTGGAAACTCGTTCTCGCCAAAAGGTGGCAGGGGTCAGGGTCAGGGACCTCCCAGCCGGGGAGCAGCCGTTTCATGCAGCTCAGCTGTTGGGGGAGCGGCCTTCCCTGCCACCTGTGTGGTCTCTGTCCACAGTAGTGTGAGGAACGGGGCCAGGGGCTCGGAGATGACAGCCTTGGCCAATGGAGGAACCCACGGCAGTCGGAAAGGCTGCAGCAGGTCCCGGCGGCCCTGGTCCTGAGATAGTCCCAGGCTGCTGGAGGCCCCAGGGGGCGCTGCCCTTTCCCGGTCTCCTGGGAAGCACGCCCGGTGGGTGCCGGGGGGCGCCCCGTGCCGCGCTGAGTGTGGGTCCTCCCTTCCTCCCTGTGCTGCAGATGAGTGAGAGCGAGACACTCATCAGTATGGTGAACCGCATGGTGGAGAACTCCTCCCCCAGGGCCCAAGTCTTCATGCAAGTAAGACCCTGGCCCGGCAGCATGGTCCCCGCCAGCGCCATCCCAGCTGCTTGTGCATGGTCGGGCCGCCCACTGGCACGGGGCTCATATGCCACGCCCCAGCCCCCAGAGACGGGCACAGCCTGCTCTTCCTGCCGCGGTTCCGCCGGACCACATCCATCCCTTCATGTCCATGGGTAACCCGTGGCCCATTCCCCAAGCCATCAAAATAGCCAGCATCCACACCTCATGCCGTGCTGGGGGTGCAAATGGACATTGAAGCATCTGGGACTTGCATTGTGTGTTCACTTGCTCACACGTCACTGGGACTCTGGGCATGAGGGGTGTGACGTAGAGCCAATCGGTTCCCCGGATGTCCAGTGCGGCAGCCAGCAGACGTGTCACTGCGGCCTGGCAGAGACATCCTGAGTCTTGCCGCTCCTGGTGTAGGTGCAGCCCTGTGACCGTGCTCCGTCTGCTGGGGCAGTGGATCCCCAAGTGTCCCAGTCTCATTCCTGCCATCCTCCGCGTCCGCTCCCCACACACAGCTGTGGGGTTGCTGATGTCCTCGTGGTGGTTCCCAGGGAGCCATGGGGAGTTCAGCGGGGACCCCAGCATGTGGGGTGGGGAAGTGCAGAGCATGGGCTGAGCGGAGTCCTGATCCGCCCAGAACCAGCCTGGCGCTGGGGGGATGGGGTCCAGGCGGGGTCATCGCCAGCTTCCACACCAGGCAACACGAGTTAGCGCAGGTCCCCGGAGTGGATGCCAGCACAGGAGACAGACCGCGATCCGTGTGTGTGACAGCACCTTTCCCGTCCCCACGGCAGTAACCCCCCAACCTCGTGTTCCCGCAGGTCCCTCCGTACCCAGAAGTATTCCGGGACGGCCTCCACACCTTCAAGCTGAACGAGCAAGACACAGACGTAAGCTCGGCTCTCCCAGCTCCCTCTGCTCCAGCCTCTTAATGTCCCCCTCCCATGCCATCCTTGTCCGTCTCTGCTCCCAGAAGCACCTGGTACCCTTGCCTCCCGTCCCCTCTCCCCACGAGGCCGCACTCTGCCTGCCTCCTCCCACCACGTTCTTTTCACACTGGCCTGTGTATTTCTCCACGAGCGCTAGTCCACAGCAGGGGCATCTGCTTATAACAGGAAGGCAGAGCCGCCGGGACGTGAGTCGGTCAGCGTGCTCCGTGCCCAGCGTGGCCCGAGTCCCTGCCAGTGACTTGAAAGAATGTGGCCCCCGGCCCTGCCCTTGGGGAGGTGCCAGGCAGCAGGAGGTGGCCACACGGGCCTCCTGTACTGCAGAGGAGCAGAGGTTCTACCGACTGCAGAGACGCGAGGCCGTGTGGGCTGGCGGGTCGGGATCAGGCAGTAGCCTGTGAGCTGGGCTTTGATGTCGAAAGGCCCGGAGCACGAGACTTGGCGCTGTGGGAGGGGAGTGGAGGAATGTCCCGAGTAGAAGTGTGGACGTGGAGAGCGCGAGTCTGCCCAGGAGAGGAGCTTGGCCTAAGCTGGTCCTCCCCGTCACCTGCCCGGCGGATCTGCCCAGCCGGCCTCGGAGGGACCCCAGAGTCACCATCCTAGGAGCCTGGAGGGGAGAGGGGAAAGGGGAGACTGGGGCCTGGGGATGGGAGAGCCGAGAGGGGCACCGAGGGGCCAGTCTGCCGGGCATTGCCTTCTGTTTGCTCTGCCGCCTGCCACCCTCTGTCTTCAGCTGAGGCCGCGTCACCCCTTGCGAATTATAGCTCCCAGGATGGTGGGGGGTGAGGGGCTTGGTTCCCAGCCCCCTGCCCTGCCAACCAGACCCACTTCCTTGAAGCATAATCATGCCTTCCCTCCCAAGCTGGAGGCCCATCCTCGCTGCTGGGGGGCTCCACGGTCAAGGTGACAGCCCAGGGGTCCTGGGCAAGGGGAAGGAGGCAGAATGCAGAGGTCCCGCCACCCCTCTCGGGTCCCCATCAGACATCCTTCATCCCCTTCTTCCCCTCCCCCTCCCCTCTGGGCCCTTAGAAGCTGCTGGGCAAACTGTGCGAGCAGAACAAGGTGGTGCGCGAGCAGGACCGGCTGGTGCAGCAGCTCCGGGCGGAGAAGGTGAGACCCGGCGGCGCCGAGAAGGCGGGGTGTTGCCGAGAGCTGTGGGAGCTTGGTCCTGCTTCCGTCCTGGCTCCGGGGGACCGCGGGCCGTGGCCAGCGTGTGCGGGCGTCCTTACCAAGCTGCCCTCTGGAGACCAGAGAGGGGCTCTCCAGCCCACTCCCGCCATCCCCGGCCTTCCTGCAGGAGAGCTTGGAAAGTGCCTTGATGGGGACCCACCAGGAGCTGGAGATGTTCGGCAGCCAGCCCGCCTACCCGGAGAAGCTGCTGCACAAGAAAGAGTCGCTGCAGAACCAGCTCATCAACATCCGGGTGGAGCTGTCTCAGGCGACCACGGTAACCCGGGCAGCGGGGTCTCTGCGCCCTCTACCGGCCAGCCGGAGAGCTCCCCCACCCCACCCACACGGTAACCCGGGCAGCGGGGTCTCTGCGCCCTCTGCCGGCCAGCCGGAGAGCTCCCCCACCCCACCCACACGGTAACCCGGGCAGCGGGGTCTCTGCGCCCTCTACCGGCCAGCCGGAGAGCTCCCCCACCCCACCCACACGGTAACCCGGGCAGCGGGGTCTCTGCGCCCTCTGCCGGCCAGCCGGAGAGCTCCCCCACCCCACCCACACGCACGCAAGCCGTGCTGTCCCAGTCCAGATGCTCCTCCTGCCTGGCCGGAGCACAGAGGCCTTCACACTGCCGTGCACGCGGCTGCACGGCTACCCGGCAGCCCCTGCTCCCACAAACAGGACGCCCACAGGACAGCCTGACGCCGAGGGCCGCGGCCTTTTCTGCCGCTCAGACACCTCGGCCGCCTGCTCTGTCCTCTCCCTTGCAGAAGCCGGCACTGACACCCGCCCCGGTCCTTTCCCCGGGGACCCAGAGCAGGTCCTCCAGGGCAGACCTTGTGCATGTTGGTGGCCAGCAGCCCTGGCCACAGCCCCAGGGAACTGTGGGCGGCCAGGAGGAGAATCTCACCTGCAGGGAACACACACCCTGCCCCGGGCGCCCTGCTGCCTGCTCTGGCTCCTCCTCCAGGCTGGGGAGAGTGGGAGACGGGGAGCCACGTGTCCCCCCTTCACCTGTGCCCTGCCCGGAGAGGAGTCTGTTTTCCCTGTCTTCCATTTGCAGCGGGAGGTGCAGCACCTCCTGCACAGCTGGGCTTTGGCTGTCGTCAGCATGTCTGAGCCGGTGCCTCTGTCCCCTGACCTTAGGGGCCCTGCTGTGGCCAGGGCGGCCTTCCCAGTAAACCCCTTCCCCACAGGCCCTGACGAACAGCACCGTGGAGTATGAGAACCTCGAGTCGGCGGTGTCTGCCCTGCACGACGGCCTCTGGGAGCAGCTCAATTTGGACCCGCAGGTGAAGGAGGGCCCTGAGCGGGCGGGGCTGTCCCTGTCCTGCGGTCTCTCGGCCTTCGCGGCTTCCTCTCTCTCACTTCGACAAACCCAGAGACGTAAGAGCAGGAGAGCAGGGGTCGGTCCTGGACAAGAGAGGAGGATCAGACAGTTGACGGCAGAGTGAGGCTTCAGGACGGAGGTGGTGTGGGGTTCTCCAGTTCCACCAGCCCACGGGCAGACACTGAAGCCGAAGCATGGGAGCCTTAGAGGGGACGTCAGGTGCTTCGTGATAGTGAGGATTTTTTTTTAAGATTTATTTATTTATTTATTTGAGAGAGAGAGAGAGAGAGAGGTCTTCCATCCTCTGGTTCATCCCCCCAGATGTCTGCAACGGCCAGAGCTGTGCCGATCTGAAGCCAGGAGCCAGGAGCTTCTTCCAGGTCTCTCATGCAAGTGCAGGGGTCTGAGAACTTGGGCCATCTTCCACTGCTTTCCCAGGCCATAGCAGAGAGCTGGATTGGAAGTGGAGCATCCAGGACTCAAACTGGCACCCATATGGGATGCCAGCACAGCAGACCGGGGCTTTAACCCACTATGCCACAGCGCTGGCCCCACGACAGCAAGGATTTTAACAGCAGACATGTGACGTGGGCATTTGGTGCAGCGTTCCGTCGCCACTTGGGATGCCCACACCCTGTGTCGGAGTCCCTGGGTTTGAATCCCGCCTCTGCTTCCAAGCCAGCTTCCTGCCAGTGCACATCTGGGGAGGCAGCAGGTAACAGCTTCAGTGCTGGGTCCCAGCCACCCATGTGGGAGACCCAGGCTGAGTTCCTGGATCCTGGCTCCTGCCCGGCCCAATGCCTGTTGTGGGATTTGGGAGATCTTTCTTCTCTCTCTCTCTACCCCAAATAAATAAACAACTTTGTTTTAAAATGTTGAAAGCAGACATGTACATATAAATATCTCTCGTGACCCCGGAGCAGTTTGCACGGGGCTGGGTTAGACACAGTCTGCGCGGAGGCAGGAGGATGGACCTAGTGGCCTTGGGGAGTTCCGATCTTCCCTCTTTCTCTGCCCCGCCCTCCTCAGCCCTGGCATGCGCCGCGGCGGTGCTGCAAGCTTCCCCCATTGCCCTGCTTTTCCCTCGCTGCCGGTCGGGCAGGCGCACGTGAGACCCTCTGACCCAAGGGACATAAATCGCACCTCACTGCTCAGGCACGCCTCACTCTGAACACGACCGTTTTAGGGGGTGGGGGAGGTCACAGCACCAGCTTTGGAGTCCCATGGGTTCTTGTTCAGACGGTGGTCACGCTGCTCACGCGGGCCCGAGTCTTCACCACCACTTGCCGCGCAGGTCTGTTGTGCAGCTAAAATGAGTTGGTGTGTGCAAAGTGCTTAGCGCCGTGCCTGGTACTGAGGCTGCTTTCTGTCAGTGTGTGAGCTGTCACGAGCAGAACCCATGTTACACGTGGGGCCACCAAAGGGCTGTTTGGAAGCAAGAGAAAAAGTCAACTGCCCGCTCTTGCCCCCTGGGACCACCGACCCCAATCTCCCCCGGACAAACTCAGGAGGCCAGGGCCACCTCCTTGTGCAGTTCTAGGATGCTGTTTAGAGAGGTTGACGAGGCAGACTGCCCATGGGAACGGTGCCTGCTCGGAGGTGCGTGTGTGCTTGTGTGTGTGTGCACATGTGTGTGTGCATGCATGTAGGAGGTGCATGTGTGTGCACATGTGTGTGCTTGTGTGTGCATGTGTGTAGGAGGCGTGTATGCTTGTGTGTGCATGTGGGAGGTGTGTATGCTTGTTGTATGTGTGCATGTGTGTGCATGCATGTAGAAGGTGCATGTGTGTGCTTGTGTGTGTGCATGTAGGAGGTGCATGTGTATTCATGCATGTAGGAGGTGTGTATGCTTGTTGTATGTGTGCATGTGTGTTCTTGCATGCGTGCATGTAGGTGGTGCACATGTGTGCATGTGTGTATGCATGTAGGAGGTGTTTGCTCATGTGTATGTGTGCATGTGTGTGCATGTATGTAGGAGGTGCATGTGTGTATGTGTGTGCGTGCATGTAGGAGGTATGTGTGCTTGTGTGCATACGTACGTGCTTACATGTGTGCATGCATGCATGTAGAACATGTGTGTGATTGTGTGTGCATGCATGTAGGAGGTGTGTGTATGTGTGCACATATGTAGGAGGTATGTGTGTGCATGTGTTTATGTAGGAGTTGTATGTGTGTGCATGCATGTAGGAGGTGTGTGTGTGTGTGCATGTAGGAAGTACATGTGTGTGCATGTTGTGTGTGTGCATCCAGGGCTCCTGCCCTCTGTGGGTCCACAGGGCTGCCGGTTCAGGGGTGTGCAGGCTGAGCGGAGGGCTGGCCGCTCCTCGTGGCTTCTCCTTTGACTCTCTGTGACGCTTCCAGAATGAGGCGCTTTCGCGGCAAATCCAGAAGGAGATCTGGCGGATCCAGGACGTCATGGAGGGGCTGCGGAAGAACAACCCGTCCCGGGGCACGGACACCGCCAAGCACAGGGGTGGGTGTGGCCCTGCCAGCCGCCGGGCTCCGCCCTTCCCCAGGGATGCTCCAGCATTTCTGGCCCCCGTCCCTTTTCTGCCAGCTCACACCAGGCTCAGGGCCGCTCAGGACCTTCTCAGGGCTCCAGACTCCTCCTGGGCCCTTGGGTGGATGTGGGCTCCCTATGCCCTGCAGGATGGACCAGGAGGCCACTGAGGGACACTGCTGACCTGGCCACTCTAGAATATTCCCCAGGAAAGGTCAAAGAGCACCTGAGTCCCCCCAGCTCCCCAGCGTGTGGACACACAGGTGGTCTGACCCCACCTAGTGGCTCCTTGAGTCCTGGGACCCCAGGCTGGCTCGCGCCAAGCCCTTGGAAGCCGTGGTGTCATCTCCATCCACCCCCTCCCCTGCCTGCCACCCCTCTAAGCACCAGCCTGTGGCTCCCGCACATGCAGTGAGTCCCTTGGCAGGCCCAGTGGCCCCAAGAGCCATATCCCATAGCCCTGGCTAGGTTGCTCCCACCCTTCTCCTCCCCTCATCTCTCTCCCCTTCTTTTCTCCCAAGGAGGACTCGGCCCCTCGGCCACCTACAGCTCCAACAGCCCCGCCAGCCCTCTCAGCTCCGCCAGCCTCACCAGCCCCCTGAGCCCCTTTTCCCTGGTGTCTGGCTCCCAGGGGTCCCCCACCAAGCCCAGCTCCAACGAGGTAAGCTGAGAAAACTGAGCTGAAGGTGAGGGGGTGAGCGGGAGCCTCTCTCCGCTGTGACGCAGAGTTCAGGGTCACACCTGGGGAAGCTGCGTCTTCCGGGGCCCTGGATCAAGGGAGCCACTCTCACCCCAGCCCCGTGGCCTGCCTCCACGGTCCCCTCTACCTGCCCCGGGCTCCTTCCGTCCTCTTGAGCTCCCTCTGAGGAAGTCTCTCGCTAGCACCGGGGCAGTTAGCAAAGGTAGCCGGGCGCTTGCCAGGAGCCAGAATCCCAGAGGACTCGGGGCAAGAGGGTCGAGGTGGGCATGGGGGCGCCTTTCCCAGACAGCGCGCTGGGCTCTCCTGTGGGCCGGGGATGGGACAGGCCCTCTCTGGAGGAGACGTGTGCGTGCCCAGCAGTGAGCAAGCCGCAGCCGCGGAGCACGGAGGCGTGGGTCTCAGGATGGATCCCAGCGAGGGGAGGGGGCCAGAGGGGAACGCGGGGAAGAGGGGCGAGCTGGACTGAGCCCAGCCTGGAGGTGCACAGCGAGGAGAGGCCTTCCCGGAGAACTGGGGGCCGCGGGCGTGGGGCGGGGGCTCCTCTGCCCAGGCCAGGGTGGGCTGTCCCAGGCTCACCCCTCCCATGGTGGCGTTGCCGTCTGCCTCCTCTAACGCTCTGTTCTCCTGCTCTCACAGTGACCGCTCTACTCTTCCTAACGCTCTGGCCTCTCTCTGCCTCAGGAACCTGGCCCGCCTCGGCCGCCCCTCCCCAAAGCCTACGTCCCCCTGGAGTCCCCTCCAACCGTCCCTCCACTCCCTAGTGAGAGCCGCTTCTGGCCCTACCCCAACTCCCCTTCCTGGCACCGCAGTGGCGAGACAGCCAGGGGTCAGGTACCTGGCACCCCGGGGCCCTGGCGGGGGGTGAGTGGGAGAACGGGCAGAGGGCCAGGCGAGGGGGCGAGGGACGCCGCCGCAGGGGTTTCCCTGTGCGTCTTCTCCAAGTGCAGTCTCTACTGCGCCCTCGGCCCTGGACGCCGGAACAAGGGGAGGAGTGGCCGGGCAGTCTCATGGGCCACCTTGACACTTGTGCTCCTTCTGGTTGTTGGGAAATGAGTTCTGCCCACTCCAGGCCGGTGGGCAGCCAGTGGTCGCAGGTGCTGGACTGGGCCCCTCTCCGCCCCCAGGACCCTCCGGTGGAAGTCCAGGGAGTCCCCTGCCAGGGTCATGAGATCCCGTCCTGTCCTGTCCTCGCCTCAGGCCCTCGTGCCCCCAGAGCTCTGTCTGCCTCTGCTTTTCTTGTGCTGTCTGTGGGCTCCGCAAGCCCCTGCAGCCTAAGGACCCAGGGCCGTTTCTCTCCTGCTCTGTCTCCCTCTCTTGCCTGGGCCCCCAGCCCGGACCCAGGAGATGTGCTGGTGGGCTTGGAAGAGGGCGTGCGGTGAGTAGGCACCGGGAAGCGGCGAGCCTGCCGTGGAATCTGCAGGACGCTGGTGGTGCGCCTGGGGCGCTGGGCAGAGCAGCTGCATGCCCTGTGGTTGACAGATGAGGAGACCAATGGGACTTGGCCATGCCGTCTGCTTGGGTGGAGCTGGCGTTCCTGCCCTCTGGCCTGCAAGTCTGCAGCTACATGGGGGAGTGGGTGGCCCAGGTGGCGTCTGAGGCCGCTTCTAGCCCCATGGTTGTACAAGCCCATGAGCTGAGTGCACTCTTCATGCCCAGAATCCTGGTCCAAGGCCCAAAGTCTCAGGTGCCCAGAATCCCAGGTTGGATTCTAAGAGACCCATGGCCCCATAGCGCCCTCCTCTGGCCGTTCCTGGCCTTGCTGCTTCAGGCTGGCAGGATAGAGTGGCCTCTCTGTCCACTGAAGCCCTCCTGGAGGCCGTGAGCCCTCCTTCCCCAGGATGGCCCAGCACGGGGTGGCCTCGGGCTGCGTGTGCGGGAGGCTCTGGTACGTCCCTGCACGCATCCCAGCCGGCCCGTGTAGAATCTGCCTGTTCCCTGTTCCCTGTGTCTGAGCACCAGCCGCTGCGAGACAAGGCAGCATCGCTGGGCCCCCGTTCCCGCAGCCACGGCAGCATCAGCCACGTTCTCTTCCTTTCTCCTCAGGGCCAGACAAGCTACGAGCAGAGCAAGAAAGACCCTCTCCAGGTGTCGCCCCTGGACGCCCCCAGAGACATCAGCCTGGTGCCCACCAGGCAAGAGGTGGAGGCAGAAAACCAGGCAGCACTCAACAAAGGTACTTCCTGGCCGGGCCTCCTGAGACTGAGGGGCAGTGAGGAGCCCTGGGGGCTGATCCTGGGACGGTGGGACGGAGCCCTCGGTGAGAAGTGGGCTCCCTGCCTGACGGCTCCCTCTCCTGCAGTCGGCATTGTGCCCCCGCGGACGAAGTCGCCCGCCGACGAGGAGGTGACCCCATCGGCCGTGGTCAGGAGGACGGCCAGCGGGCTCAGCAATGGCCTGTCCTCTCGGGTGAGTGCACGCTGCAGGCTCAGGGCCCCTGTTGTGCTGCGAGCTGAGCCCAGCAGAGCCCGGGGCCCACCCATCAGCCAGCTGTTGAAGCAATGGGGCCAGGGGAGGGAGGGAGGGAGACCCAGCAGGGGACGGGGCGAGAGCGTCTCCAGAGAGACACATGCACGTGACAGAGCGAGAGCGTGGACGCTGCTGCCGCGCATGCGCTGGTGAAAGGAGCGGGCGGGAGGGCAGCGGTCAGAGTGAGCCAGCTGGCCCGAGGCTGGTGCTCGGCGCTGCCGTCGGCCGGGAGACCAGGTGGCGGGGAACACACACACACACTTCCGCCAAGTTGTGGAGGCCGGGAGTCGAGATCACAGCGGCCGAGGGTTGACTTGCTTGGAGGCGCAGGGAGACTCCGTGCCCGCTCCTGGCTGGCCGTGGCACTCCCCACCTTACCGGCTTCCCTCCAACCTCTGCCCGCGTCGCCACACCACCCTGCCCCCTTGTGCTCCCCTTGTCTGTAGGAGAACACCCCTCACTGGATCTGGGGCCCCCAACTCACCACGAGCTCACCGGGAGCTTCTGGCTCTGGTCACATCTGCAGACCTCTTTCCAAATGTGGTTACAGACGCAGGGCGGGGGGCTAGGACCGGAGCGTATCTTTTGGGGGCTGCTGTCCAGCAGCTACATTCCACCCTCTGATCCCCAAAATTTTGTGCCCATTCCACTTGCAAAACTGCATACATCATTCCTGCGTCCCCCAAAGTCTCGGTCTATGCCAGCACCAACTCCAAGCCTGAAGTACCCAAGTATCACAAACTCAGAGCCCCAGATCCATCACCGCCTCACTGCCCCCAGGTCCGTGTGAGATCTCCGACTTCTTGGGGCAAAATTCCACTCCGCTGTATCACTGGAAAATCACCTAATCTGAAATACACAACTGGGACAAATATCAGATGCCATTTCTGTCACCAAAAAGGAGAAATTGGAAGAAATAAAGAGGTTGGCAGTCCTCAGCAGTGGCATACTAGGCTAAGCCTCCACCTGCAGCATGCCACACAGACACCGGTTCGAATCCTGGCTGCCCCACTTCTGATCCAGCTTGCTGCTATGGCCTGAGAAAGCAGCAGAAGGTGGCCCAAGTGCCTGGGCCCCTGCACCCACGTGGGAGACCTGGAAGAAGCTCCTGGCTTTGGGTTGGCCCAGCTCCAGCTATTGCAGCCATTTGGGGAGTGAACCAGCAAATGGAAGACCTCTTTCTCTCTGTAACTCTACTTCTCAAATAAATAAGTAAATCTTTAAAAAGTTAGAGAAAGAGGCCGGCACCGCGGCTCAATAGGCTAATCCTCCACCTTGCGGCGCCGGCACACCGGGTTCTAGTCCCGGTCGGGGTGCCAGATTCTGTCCCGGTTGCCCCTCTTCCAGGCCAGTCCTCTGCTGTGGCCAGGGAGTGCAGTGGAGGATGGCCCAAGTCCTTGAGCCCTGCACCCCATGGGAGACCAGGAGAAGCACCTGGCTCCTGCCATCAGATCAGTGCAGTGCGCCGGCCACAGTGGCCATTGGAGGGTGAACCAACGGTAAAAAAGGAAGACCTTTCTCTCTGTCTCTCTCTCTCGCTGTCTACTCTGCCTGTCAAAAAAAAAAAAAAAAAAAAAAAAAAAAAAAAAAAAAAAAGTTAGAGAAAGAGGGAGATACAGAGAGAGAAATCTTCCATCTGTTGATTCACTCCCCAAATGGCAGCAAATAGCTGGGCCAGGCTGAAGCCAGGAGCCAGGAGCTTCTTCCAGGTCTCCCACATGAGTGCAGGGGCCCAAGGACTTGGGCCATCTTCTGCTTTCTCAGGCACATTAGCAGAGAGCTGATTGGAAGTAGAGCAGGTGGGACTGGAACCAGTACCCATATGGGATGCCGGCACTGCAGGAGGAGGCTTTACCCATTACGCCACAGAGCCAGCCCCACCATTAGCTTTCAAGGCCTGCAATAATCTGTGATTTGGTCTCCTCCCCTCTGGGTCCAGGAGGCTCCCCAGCCCCACCCCTAAGTGTTGCCCCCCTGGTCTCTGCCTCTGCAACCTTTGCTGTGGTCTCAGAATCACTGTTCCTTTTTGGTAGCCAAATAGAGCTATTAGCCTATTGTAAGATCCCTGAAGCCTGACACTTTTAAAAATCATTTCCTCTCTACCTGTCCCGTTCATCAGAAGCTGGCGGTATTTTTGCTGATACGACATCTCACAAACCGTGCAGGTCTCCTGTGTATTTGAACAAACCTGTATCTGTTTCTTAGTTCCGAGACTTGTGATTGGCTCTGTGAGTCCCACACCTCACCTCTCCAGCGAGATGGTGGCCATCCTCCACGCCCTCTCCGGGGCACACTTTTCCAACAGCGGAATGTCCTGTCCACGCCCCCTTTGTGAATCCGGCAGGCTGAGAACCCCCCCAAGTGATACTTAGTAGCTTCTTCCTCTCCTGTGCTGCTCTAAGTACAAAGAAAAACAAGGGCGCACCTTCAACACAGGCTTGGAAATCTCAGCTGCACACCCACATTCTGCTGTCCCCTCAATGGCTGAGCCACCTGCTGCCACTTAACACAGATGGCCTTTGCTCCACTTTTTGGTAATATGGTCCTCAGTTCTTCTGAGACCTCAGTCCAAAGCCTCCTTCCCCCCTTTTTAAGATTTTGTTTATTTACTTGAAAGAATTACAGAGAGGCAGAGAGCGAGAGAGGTCTTCCATCCGCTGGTTCACTCCCCAAATAGCAGCAACGGCCAGGGTTGTGCTGATCTGAAGCCAGGAGCCAGGAGCTTCTTCCGGGTCTCCCACGTGGGTGCAGGGGCCCAAGGACTTGGACCATCTTCCACTGCTTTCCCAGGCCATAGCAGAGAGCTGGATTGTTTGTGGGGCAGCCAGGACTCGAACTGGTGCCCATAGGGGATGCTGGCACTGCAGGTGGCAGCTTTACCTTCTGTGCCACAGTGCTGGCCCCCAAAACACCTTTAACAGCCACTTTTCCACCAACGTTTGGCTCGTGGGGATTCTGAATCGCACGTGCAGGCTCTGAGACCGTGGCAGCTTTCTCCGCTGTATTCTTCACTGTCTCTCGGCACCGCCAGAATCATCTTTAAATCCCAACTTGCTGTCCATCATCTCTTCCAAGGAATCTGGGCTTTTTCTGTCCTGCCCCTCGCCGTTCTTCCAGCCCCTACTCATTACCCAGTTCCAAGGTCTCTTCTACGCTTTCCAGTGCTGGTTGAGACATTGCCCTTTCCCGGTACCAAGATCTGTGTTAGTTTGCTGGGACTGCAGTGACAGACGACCACAGCCTCATACAGCAAGCACTGATTCTCCCAAGGTGTGGCGGCCGGAAGTCCAGAACCAGGGAGTTAGCAGGGGTGGCTCCCTTTGGAGGCTCTGGGGGAGGAGCGAGTCGGTGCCTTCTCCTAGCTCATGACCACTGCAGGCAGTGCCTGGCCCTCATCCCCGTGTAGACAAATCTCCCCCTTCTCGGCCTCCCTGTTCACGTCACCTGCTCTGCCCTGTGTGTCCATTGTGGGGGTGGGGTTTGAGGCACCTGTGAGAGCCCCGTGTCCCCGCCACAGCAGGAGCGCCCCAAGAGCGCGCTGTTTCCCAGCGAGGGGAAGGTGAAGATGAGCGTGGAGGAGCAGATTGAGCGAATGCGGCGGCACCAGAGTGGCTCCATGAAGGAGAAGCGGAGAAGCCTGCAGCTCCCCGCCAGCCCAGCGCCGGACCCCAGCCCCCGGCCTGCCTACAAAGTGGTAATGTCCCCTCGGCCGCCCCAGGCCTGCATCCCAGCGCGTGGCCAGCCTGCTCTAGGGAGTTTGGAGAGGGAAGAGACTGGAAAGAACCCAACTGGGCACCTGGGAGAACTTGGGGAGGCTTCTTTCTTTTTTAAGTTTATTTTGTTTATTTGAAAGGCAGAGGAAGAGAGGGAGGGAGAGACACAGATCTTCCCTCGGTTGGTTTACTCCCCAGATGGCCATGGTGGGCCAGGAAGTCCATCTAGGTTTCCCACATGATGGCAGGGACTGAAGCACTTGGGCCTTCTGCCTTCCCAGGTGCATTAGCAGGGAGCTGGATTGGAGGCAAAGCAGCCACAACTCGAACCGGTGCCCTCGCATGGGATGCTGGCATTGCAAGTGGCGGCTTAACCTGCTGTGCCAAGCGCCGGCCCCATGGGGAGGCCCCTTGCCACTGGACAGCGGAGTTCTTTCAGCAAGTGTTTCCTTATTATGTTTAAAAAAAAGACTTCAGGCAGGCTGTGTGGCGTAAGTAAAGCTACTGCCTGTAAAGCCGGCAGCCCACGTGGGTGCCAGTTAGAGTCCCGGCTGCTGCTCCAGCTCCCTGCCAGGTCAGATGAGCCAAGTGCTTGGGTCCCTGCACCCACCTGGGAGATCTGGATGAAGCTCCCGGCTTCTGGCTTCAGCCGTTATAGCCACCTGGGAAGTGAATCAGCAGATGGAAGAGCGCTCTCTCTCTCTCTCTCTCTCTCTCTCTCTCTGTAATTCTGTCTTGTAAATAAATAAGTAAATAAATCTTTTTAAAAAACTTTGTGTTGAAAAAAAGTATAGCTTAGGGCCAGCATTGTGGCACAGCAGGTTAAGCTACCATCTGCAATGCAGGCATCCCATATGGGTGCTGGTTCAAGTCCTGGCTGTTCCACTTCCAATCCAGCTCCCCTAATAAGCGGGGGATAGCGGGGGATAGCCCAGCCCCTGCCACCCATGTGGGAGACCCAGATGGAGTTCCTGGCTCCTGGGTTCAACTTGGCCCTGGCTTATTTGGTCATCTGGGGAATGAACCAGTGGATGGAAGACCTCTCTGTCTCTCTCTGTAATTCTGCCTTTCAAATAAATAAATAAATCTTTAAAAAAGAAAAGAAAAACTCACAAAAAGGAAAGGCCTGATTATTTTCATTGAGATGAATTATATAAAATTCTAATACTAGAGAATAGCACAGAATCCAGCACTCAGAAATAGCTGTGACTTACGAGTGGACTTCAACACGTTCATGGAGAAATGGGACCAAAACATACGGATAAAAAACATAAACTTCATTTCTCAATGAAAGCCCCACCAACTTCAAGACATTTTGTAAATGATATGGCAGCCATTTAGTCCATCCCAAAGGAATTGAGCATCCTGGGAATTATTTAAACAAGTCG
Organism: Oryctolagus cuniculus; assembly: GCF_964237555.1. Taxonomy (NCBI): domain Eukaryota; kingdom Metazoa; phylum Chordata; class Mammalia; order Lagomorpha; family Leporidae; genus Oryctolagus; species Oryctolagus cuniculus. Next base: position 19,703,729 of record NC_091444.1, on the reverse strand, counting down.
ATGCAGTCTTTCTAAAATTATTAATTGAAGAAAAATGTGTGCCCTATGAAGAGTCTTTAAGACTGGGAAACAAAAAGAAGTCTGAGGGAACCGGATCAGGGCTGTGGGGTGGGCGTGAGGGTTTCCCGGGGGACTCCTGCAGCGTTGCCCTGCTGGGTGAGGGGACCAGCAGGAGCTCTGTCGTGGAGAAGCAGCGCTCTCTGGTGAGGCTTCCTGGGCGTTTTTCTCAAAACACTCTCCTAGTAAGCAGATGTTGTCGTTCTCCAGAAAGTCACACCCAAAAACACCACTGCCGTGGTCTTCGCTCTGGCCTGGCTGCTTTTGTGCTGGCTGCACAGCTTCCGCCTCTCGGTAGCCACTGCTTCCCTGTGCTTTGTTGTCAGGATTGTACTGGTCATCTCCAGACACAATTCTTGGGAGAAATGCTTCAGGCTCTTTTTACAAAAAGATTGATTTACTTATTTGAAAGACAGAGTGATGGAGGGTAGGAGGAAGGGAAGAGGAGAGGGTGACTGAGACAGGGAGGGAGGAGAGGAGGAGATCTTCCAATCTCCTATCTGCTGGCTCACTCGGCAGATGACTGCAGCAGCAGCTGGGGCTGGTCCTGGCCAAGGCCAGAAGCCAGGAGCCCCACCTGGGTCTCCCACATGGGGGGCAGGTTCCCCAAGCACTTGGGCCATCTTCTGCTGCTTTCCCAGGCACATTAGCAGGGAGCTGGGTTGGAAGCGCAGCAGCCAGGATTCAAGCCGGCACTCCAGTAGGGTATGCCGGTGCCAGCATTGCAGGCTGTGGGTTTACCCACTGCACCACAATCCCGGTCCCACGTTTCACGATCTTGATCCCAGTTAGGATTCCCATTGGAAGCTCTGCTCTTATCTGCAGCTGATCTGATTCAGCTGTTTTGGCACTCAACAAGTAGAAATTTGCTCCACTTTAATTTCAGAACTGTGTGAACCGAGCCAGCGGAGATGTCACCAGTGTTGGTCATTGTTTCTGCTATTAACCGTCTATCCCCCTAAATTAGGATATGAACAAGATTAATTTTTTTCCTTGAAAATTAATGTGGACGGTCTGCACTGCAGGTTTCATTTGCACTGGTGTCTTCTCCCTTCTTTTATTTATTTATTTATTTATTTACATGCAGAGTGGACAGTGAGAGAGAGAGAGAGAGAGACAGAGAGAAAGGTCTTCCTTTGCCATTGGTTCACCCTCCAATGGCCACCGCAGCCGGCGTGCTGCGGCCGGCGCACTGCGCTGATCCGAAGCCAGGAGCCAGGTGCTTCTCCTGGTCTCCCATGCGGGTGCAGGGCCCAAGCACTTGGGCCATCCTCCACTGCACTCTCGGGCCACAGCAGAGAGCTGGCCTGGAAGAGGGGCAACCAGGACAGAATCTGGCGCCCTGACTGGGACTAGAACCCGGTGTGCCAGCGCCACTAGGCTGAGGATTAGCCTATTGAGCCACTGCACCGGCCTTCTCCCTTCTTAAAATAAGTTATGTTTGCAAATTGCTGATTTCTCTCTCTTTTTTTTTTTTAAGAATGTATTTACTGAGGTCGGTGCTGTAGCATAATGGGTAAGGCCACTGCCTGCAGCTATATCCCATGTGGGTGCCGGTTTGAGTCCTGGCTCCTCCTCTTCCGATCCAGCTCCCTGCTAATGCACCTGGGAAAATAGCAGAAGATGGTCCAACCCCCTGGGCCCCTGCACCCACATGGGAGACCCAAAAGAAGATCCTGGTTCCTGGCTTTGGATTGGCCCAGCTCCAGCCATCACAGCCATCTGGGAAGTGAACCAGCAGATGAAAGACCTCTCTCTCTCTCTTTGCCTGCCTCTGCCTCTCTGTAATTCTGACTTTCAAATATATAAACAGATCCTTATTATTAATTTATTTATTTGAGAGTCAGGACTACAGAGAGAGGAGGAGAGACGGAGAGAGAGGTCTTCCATGCACTGGCTGACCCCCCAAATGGCTGCAACGGTCATGGCTGGGCCAGGCTGAAACCAGGAGCCAGGAGCTTCTTCTGGGTCTCCCACGTGGGTGCAGGGGCCCAGGGGCTTGGGCCAGGCTCATTAGCAGGGAGCTGGATCAGAAGTGGAGCAGCCAGGACTCATACGGGTACCCGTATGGGATGCTGGCAGACGGCGGCTTCACCTGTTGTGCCACAGCACCAGCCCCAGTTGCGGCTCTCTCTGTGGTGTGGTCCGCATACACCTTTTGTAAGGCACCAGGAGGTCTCCTTCTCCCGTCCAAGCTTCCCCGCAGATCTGAGGTTTGCGCTTGCTTCAGTTGCTGTGGAAGGAGCCTTTTTCAACTGATGTCCTATCTTTCTCGGTACCTAAAACTACATCCTGTTCAGACACTTTGTAGGAAGCTGATGTGAGTTTATTTTGGTGCAAAAAAAAAAAATGAAATCCATGCATAGTTTTTTCATCATATGCATTTTCGTGAACTTCTGGAAGACCTTTCCTAGATACAGTGGGACTTTGTGCGTGGGAAAACAGAGTTTTAAAATAGTTTATTTTGGTGCAAAAAGGTTTTTCATAATATATGGGAAAATGTATTAGGAAAAGACTACACATGGATCTCAAAACTTTTTTAATGATTTATTTTATTTTATTTTATTTGAAAGGCAGAGTTACAGAGAGAGAGAGGGAGAGACAAAGAGAGACAAAGACAGAGATCTTCCTTCTGCTGGTTCATCTCCAAATGGCTACAACGGCCAGGGCTGGGCCAGGCCAAAGCCAGGAGCCTGGAGCTCCGTATGGATGTCCCGCATGTGTGCAGGGGCACAAGCACTTGGGCCACTTTCCACTGCTCTCCCAGGTGCACCAGTAGGCAGCTGGATTAGCAATGGGGCAGCTGGGACTTGAACCAACACTCGCATGGGATGCTGGCCCTGCAGGCTGCTCCTTAACCCGCTATGCCGTGCACCAGCCCCTCAGAAGTTTTTTTGCACCACGATAAATTCACCCTTTTAATTGCATTGCCACGCACTCCTTGCGGTGCCCTCGTGTTTCGGCAGCAGCCTGCCCGTGCTTGGTGTTTGGCGCTAGGCCGGGCGTGCTGGCTGAGGGCAGTGATGAGCACCCACTGGGAGCTGTAGCTCCCAAGTCCCTTTCCCATGACATCATTTGATCCTTTCATCACAGCGGGTTCGGAATTATTATCCCTAGGCTGCAGGCAGGGATGCAAGCCCAAAGAAATGAAGGGGTTCCAGGGCGCACAGCTGTCGAGTGCAGAGCTGGGGGTAACCCAGGGCACCTCCTGAATGTCCTTCCCCTAAATTTTAGAAATACTGAAACATGATGATGCCTAAGTGCCGCCCTCAAAGAGGTTACGTTCTTGGTGGATTAGAACTTGTATAATCAAAAATAATTAGAAACCGATGCAGGACACAGACTCAGCTGCCCAAAGCCCAGCTCCGATGTGAATACAGAGTGTGGCGGGGTCGGGGTGACATTGAAGAGGTTGTACCCCTGAGGTCTTGCAGCTGATCAGGTTGGGGGAAGGGGATCGGGAGACAGAGGACTCTGCCCCGGGAGGCAGTGGAAGCCGTGGGGTGGCGCCCAGACGAGGCGGCCCAGGCAGGGAGAGCGAGCACGTGGCTGCGGTTAGAGCCGCACGGAGGCATGGGTGGCAGTGCCGCGGCGGCGGCCGTGACGACTCCATCTCCCAGGTGCGCCGTCACCGCAGCATCCACGAGGTCGACATCTCCAACCTGGAGGCGGCCCTGCGTGCAGAGGAGCCCGGCGGGCAGGCGTACGAGACGCCGCGGGAGGAGATCGCCCGGCTGCGCAAAATGGAGCTGGAGCCGCAGCACTACGACGTGGACATCCAGAAGGAGGTGGGCGGGGCGGGAGCGGCCGCTGCGGGCGGGCCCTGGGGCGGTGTGGGCGCTGACCCCACCCCTCCACAGCTCTCCACCCCAGACAAAGTCCTCATCCCTGAGCGGTACATTGACCTGGAGCCCGACGCGCCCCTGAGCCCCGAGGAGCTGAAAGAGAAGCAGAAGAAGGTGGAACGGATCAAGACGCTCATTGCCAAGTCCAGGTAACGGCGCTGGCGAGCCTCCCTCCCTCCGCTCTCCCCGGCCCCTGGGACACCCCGGGGCCCGCGAGGTGGCGGGGGCGCTGGCCTCTGCAGCGGCTCGGGGCCCGCAGACTGGGCCCCAGCTCCATGCAGGCACGGGGCTGCTGCAGCTGCCAGGTACCAGAAGGACCTGCGGGCTCGGGCCGTAGCCTCATCCAGACCAAGCCGAGGGGTTGCCCGCCGCTGGCTTCTCGTACCCTTAAGGCTGCCCTACGTGTTCGCTAGAACCTCTTAATTCGTTGGAAAACACTAAGGGTAGGGATCCCAACTGTGTGTCGCCAGGGTCTCCTCCCTCCTAGGGACAGCCTTGCCGGGCACCAGAGGCTGCCCGCTCACAGGCCCTGGCCCTCCCCGCCAACCTCAGTGCACAGGTGCCCCCCCAGCCAGCTGGACCATGCTGCCCCCTCCATGTCTGTGTGTCTGTGCCTCTTCAGTATGCAGAACGTGGTGCCCACCGGCGAGGGGGACTCTCTGGACGTGCCCCAGGACTCAGAGAGCCAGCTGCAGGAGCAGGAGAAGCGGATTGAAATCTCCTGTGCCCTGGCGACCGAGGCCTCCCGCAGGGGCCGCATGCTGTCTGGTGAGAGGGGCTGGGCCTCGCTCTGCCAGGGAGACCAGCTGCCCAGGTGTAGGGGAGGAAGCACGGCGCTGTGCCCGGGGGCAGGGCCAGAGGCAGGGCCAGAGGACCGGTCCTCCAGGCGAGGGTGCGCAAGTGCGGAGCACCAGGTGCTGTGCTAGGCTCTGAGGGGCACAGAGGAGGCAGCATTGCTGACATCCGGGGTCCTCACAGCCAGAGGCCACGCCAGCAACCCAGGGAGCCGCTCTGCCCGGCCAGGGCAGGACCAGGGACAGAGAACAGGCCACAGCTCTGCTTGGTTGGGCACGATACAAGCAAGCACCAGAGAGAGCCAGGGATCGGGGCATCTCTCTCTTCCCGTGCTTGCCGCGTGCAAAGCTCAACAATAGGGAAGGTGGTACCTGCAGCCAGGGAGCTGGGAAGGAGGCAGCGGCCGTGCTGGCTGCCAAAGCCACTTCCTACTAAGAGCAGCTGCGTGTGAGGCCCCAACGCCAGGTGCGTGCCAAGGTCCCGAGTGGCCACTGGCAGGGTTGGCGTGTAGGGGAGTGTCTGCACAGCCGGAGATGCACCATGGCGGCAGAGATGAGCACGCGGCTCTGAGGCGTGGGAGAGCTGCTGTGTACGTGGGAGGCCAGAGGGCAGGGAAGACTGGCTGGCAGGGTTTTGGAGCCTGGGACACTGCCACACCCAGAGGGGCCAGGAGGGAGAGGGAGAGGAGGGACTCGGGGGGCCACAGCTGAGAGAGTGACCCAGAGGTGAGCCGTGGTTGGAGATGAGTTGGGCAGAGAGGCCGGACATCTAGGCCACAGAGTGGCCTGGGGAAGAGTCGCCACCAGCAAGTGAGAGCCGTGGCTGGGAAGGGACAGTGGACGTGGAAGGGACAGTGTCTCGTGGGCGATCAGGGAGGTTCAGACTCTGGTGCTCAGAGGCTCCCTGCCCTCATCCGTAAAACTCACATCCCAACACCTGCCTCACTTCCGGTCGGGAGGGCGGGAAGTGATGGTTGCACCCAGCACGGTGCCTGGCGCCTGGTTAAGTCTCAGCACATGCAAGCCGGCCGCAGCGGGAGCGACCTTAGTTAGCAGTGGTCGCGAAAGCTCAAACAGCAGTAGCTGAAGGAGAAACAGGTCCCATTTGTCATTTTCCTAGTTACTGCAAATGAGGATGTTTGCTGAAACCAGAGAGTTTCAGGCTGCAACAAGGGGCGTTGATGCCAGCCCTCAGGGGGACCCAAGTGGCAGCCGGGGTGTAGTCCCCAGTAGAACAGGCAGCAGAGAGCCCCTGTGGGCTCTTCAGAGAAAGGCAGCAGTCTGACTGGAGTGGAGGGGAGATGAGAGATGGCTCCAGAGACTGGCATCCTGCAGCCCAGAGCCCGCAGGACCAGGCTGCCTGCGAGGAGGGAGGCCTCTGTCGGACTCCCCGCAGTTCAGCTGCGAATTGAACTTGAGCTTCCAGAGATCAAATTCCACCTGCTCTGGGCAGAAGGGCTGGAGCCTGCAGTGCTGTTTTGAAAACTGGGCTCTGCCGCTGCCCCCACCCAGCCCCTGGCTCTCCTCGCCGCCGTGGGTCTCCAGCCCAAGGCTCTAGGAAATCCAACCAAATCACATTGCCCTCCGTACACATGGCTTACATTTCAGGGTCTGGGTGCCGAAAGCAGCCACTTTGCTTCTGCCAAAACCCCAGCTATTTAAAAAATGGCTGTGGCCAGACTTCACCCTCCACCCGGTGTCTCCACTGCCCCTGGACCGTGGCCCAGATCCCCCGAAGCAAGGGCTGTTTCCAGACATGTGCTGTGCAAGCATATGAGTGCATGCCCGGGACGCCATGTGCGGGGGAACACTGGGCACGGGTCACCAGGAGGACACAGAGTGAGGAACCTGAGTGCGCATGTGGGGCACAGACATGGTCATCAGTGAGGAACACGTTCTTGTGTGTAAATCCACCTGAGCCAGGTGTGTTCCCTGTGGGCAGATGTGGTGCTGGAGTTTATGCGTGTGGCATGGGTGTGAGGGGCAGCACCTTAGCTGGTAGTGTTTGTAGAAATGCATGGTTTGTGTGTGTTCAAGTGTGCAGTGGAGGGAAGCTTTGAGCTCAGGTGTTGGAGTGTGTGTGCGTGTGTGTGTGCGTGTGTGTGTGCAGATGCCCCAGGTGGTCCCTGGTGAGCTGTTGGAGCGCAGAGGAGCACACGTGTGTGGGCCACAGAGGGGAGATGGCTGGAGATGGTGTTTGTGAGGGCACGTATTCATGTGAGTGGTTTTCTGTCTTACAGGGAATCGGAGGCATATTTGTGTATTGATCATATTTTGTGTGTATGTATCTATCTTGCAATATTAGGTGGGGTTTTTTTTTTTAAGATTGATTTATTTGAAAGCCAGAGTTACAGAAAGAGGGACACAGAGAGAGATCCTCCATCCACTGGTTCACTCCCCAAATGGCCACAACAGCCAGGACTGGGCCAAGCTAAAGCCAGAGGCTGGAACTCCATCCGGGTCTCCCCACATGGATGCAGGGGCCCCAGCACATGGGCCATCTTCCAGTGCTTTGCCAGGCACATTAGCAGGAAGATGGACTGGAAGTGGAGCAGCCGGGACTCAAACCGACGCCCGTATGGGATGCTGGCGTCACAGGCTGTGGCTTCACCTGCCGCACCACAATGCCAGACTCTACAGTATTTGCGAGCAAGAATTTGTGCAGGAAGAGAGCAGGCAGGCTCGTGGCTGTGTGTGTGTGTGTGTGTGTGTGTGTGTATTTGGTGGGTCTTATAACCACTCACGGTAATACCGCATCTTCCAGGATACACCTGTGGCATGTATGAATTTTGACTATTTCAAAGACATATTCCTAATATTTAGCATTTCTCTGCCTTCTTAATGAGGTTATGTCTACATAGTATTTTTCTTCCCCACTTAGTGTCCCTTTAAATATTTTTCTTTTGCTGCCTCCTGTTAGAGAGATGCCCTTCATGGCTTCAGATGGTGCAGATGTAGTTGTAGCTATGCTGAATGTCCCCCAGATGTCCACTTTCAAGGTTGTTAGGCCTACCTTTTACAAAAGAGCTTCGCTTTTCAGGGCGGGCCTCTTGTTCAGGGCCTCTCAGCCTCATCTGTCCTCAGTTGTGCGGTTTCCAGTCTCCTGCGGGCCAGGCGCCCAGCAGGTCTTCTCCTGGGGGAGCCGGCTGTGACCATCAGTGGGTGGAGTAAACCAGAAGAACCTCATCACAGGCGTGTTGTGACACCTGCTGTAGCATTGTTGAGCTGTTCCTTGCTTGGCTCCTGATTTATTTTTTAAAAAGATGTTTTTATTCAAAAGATAGAGTGACAGAGAAAGAGAGACAGGGAGAGAGACAGACAGAGAGATCTTGCATCCGCTGGTTCACTCCCCAGATGGCTGCAACAGCCCGGGCTGGGCCAGGCTGAAGCCAGGAGCCAGGAGCTCCCTCCTGGTCTCCCACGTGGGTGGCCTGTGTACTTGGGCCACCTTCTGCTGCCTTCCCAGGTGCATTAGCAGGACACTGGGTCAGCCAGGACTCGAGCCAGCACTCTGACATCAGATGCTGGCATTGCACGTGGCAGCTTAATTCACGGCACCACGACGGCTATCGATTTTTGGACTGTCTTGGAAGTTGAGGTGGCCAGATAACAGACCACTGGGTCAGCGATGTGGTTTGCACACGGATGTGTGTTTCGAAAGCGTCTGTGGATGAATCTGCACGTGCACGTACGAGCGTGTTGGGTTATGTGGAAGGGCGCAGGCTGGAAGATCCCCAACATGCCCACTTCCGTGTTGTGTGCAGTGTGTGCTGGTCCCACACACAGACTGCCTGACATGTGTGCAGAACAACCCCACGTCCATGCAAGACCCGCGTGGGTCATGTGCACGAGTGGCCTCAGGTCCAAGAGGGTGACAGCAGGCACACCAGTCCTTTCTCTTACACAGAAGGCAAGAAAAGTGATGAGGTCCAGGGCAGGATGAGCAGCAAGGGACTGGGAAGTTCAATGTCAAAGTCCTCAGTGGAATGGCAGTGTGACCTGGCTAAGGTCTGGTTCTTCTCGGGGCCAGGGTGAGCACACCCTCCCTGCCCTCCTCCTGCCTCTCGGCTACATAGAGGATGCCCGAGGGCTGGGGACCGCCACGAGCTTGTCCCCTTCTCATGTCCTTCCACTCTGCTGTCGTCAGCATGGGCCGATAATGATAATAGAGTAAAATCTCATTAACCCAAACGTCACCACGCCAAGGCTTGTCAGGCTCTGTGCAGGAGAGGCTGCCGTCTCCTCTGCTGATGGAGGGAGAGGGGTCTCAGGCACCTGCGGGGAGCCCTGGACAGTGAACAGAACCCAAGCCCCTGTGTTCATGGAATTGACTCAGGCGCGGGCTCACGCACGTCCACCTGCTATCGCATGGGGGACTGGTGATTCGGACTAGTGTGATTTTACTGCGCTATTGATCATTATGCTTCAGGCCAGCACTGTATACGGAGTGCCCCTCCCCACCGTGTCCGCACAATACCGAGAGCTATGTGTCCCTCCCATTGTGTGGAAAGGAAGGGGGTCTTGGGCCCAGAGAGGCCCCGGCCTCACCCACCGTTACACTGCCTCTCAGTGGAGCCTGGCTCTGGCCAGGGCTCCCCTGGGCCCTTGCCCTCCTCCATGGTGCCCGCCTGCCCGCCTCAGGGTGAGGACAGCTTTGCCCCCGCTGGAGCAAGCCCCAAGCTGGCTCCCCTCTCTGCTTGCCTCCCCGCCTCGCTGCCCGCCTGGAGGAGGGGGCCTCGCTTGCTCTGGGTGCCCGCCCTCCTGCTCCGGCCCCATTCACATGCCTGTTCATTTCTGTTTCCAGTGCAGTGTGCCACCCCAAGCCCTCCCACCTCCCCTGCCTCCCTGGCTCCGCCAGCCAACCCCCTGTCGTCTGAATCCCCACGGGGCGCCGACAGCAGCCAAGCCATGCGGCTCTGAGCTCTGACGTAAGCACTTTTCTGTGTTTCATCCACCCTGGCACTGGGTCCCTTGTCTCACGCCCATTCCAGCTTCTCCCCACCCCCAGTGCCGTGTGCGCTTTCCCCCCCTCCGTGCGTCCGTGTCCATCCATCCACGCTTGAGCTCAAGGCCAGCCGGCGGGGCTGCTTCTTGGATGTCGCGATGCCCGTGGGCTTTGCTGGTCCCAAAGCAGACGGGCAATAGAGCTGCCGTCTCGCCTGTCTGCTGGCGGGGAAGCTGCTTTCCATCTGCTAGGACACACACAGCACCCCAGCAGGACCCCCAGAAGCCCCCAGGAGGTGTCTCTCTGCTCAATGATCTCGCCCTGGAGCCCAGTAACACCGGAGAGCCTGCGCCCCAGGCTGTGGACGCCCCCGCCCTGGGGACTGAGGGTCAGGAAGGAGAGGGACACTGACCTCTAGCCCTCGCCCCCTCTCTGGGTGGAGGGAGTGGGTGGGGCCCCCAGCCTGGTCCTGCAGGTGCGGCTTCTCTGTCCCCAGGAAGGTGGCGGGGGGCGAGGCCGCTGCGCACAGCTCTCTCAACCCGCTTCTCCTTCCCCAGTGCAAGCCCTGGCTGAGGCCAATGCTGCGAAACTCCACAGAGCCACGTGCTGAGGCTGTCCTCTGCCCGCCGGAGGTGCCGGCTCCCCACCCTGGCCCCATGCCCCTGCGCTCCCATGGGGCTTCCCCAGGGAGCCAGGCTGGGGCCAGGAATGCTGCCAGGAAGAACATGGACGCCTGGTGTCCACACACCCACGGCACGCGACGCTGACACCCTCGCTGCTGCTCATGCCGTGGTCCTGGGCCAGGCCTGAGATGGCGGAGTGGGAGTGCCATGCTCTGTGATGCCCAGGTCACCGGGAGCCTCAGCCTGGCTCGGCTGGGGCTGCGCTGGCCCTACTGGAACACTCCCTGGGAGCCACCTGCCCTCAGCTGCCTTGGTCAGGGCAAGAGGGGAGAGGAGACCAGTGCTGTGCCTCTCGGAGCGGGGCCTGATGCTGAGGACAGCGCTGGCCCCACCCTGCAGCCCAGCCGCCCCAGGGCTTTGATGCATCCCAGCTTGGGGGGAGCTCCCCGGGGGTCTGGTGGAGACTAAGCAGCCTGCCTGAGCCAAAGACCAGACGAGAGGATGACAGGCTGCCAGCCCCAGAGGGGACAGTGCTGGCTGAGGACTGGGGACAGCAGGTCGGGCAGTGTCTGAGAGCGGGAGTAGCAGGGACAGGGACAGGACCTTGGAGAGTAGAGGGTGGGGACAGAGCCAGAGACATTTGCAAGTGATGAGGGATGGAGGGATGTGGCGAGGATGATGATAGGATTGGTTTCCCAGGGTGGAGCCTGGGCTTATTCCAAGCACAGGGCTGGAAGGCCACCCCCACTCCTGCCACCTTGGCCCCAGCATCGGCAGGGCCCCAGCTGGGGGAGGGGGAGGCGGAACCACAGCCTGCGGCTGGTGCTGTCTGGGTCTGAGCCTGGTGTTCGCGTCCCCAGCCGGGCCAGGGGCAGAGAAAGGGAGCTGTGCTAGTAGGGTGCAGTCAGCCACGGGGTCCCCCTAACCAGCCTGTGTCCCGTGCGCCCTGGAGTGTGTTCATGGAGGGGAGGGGAGAGGAGAGGAGCGAGGCCAGGCTCCCTTGACGGTTCACGTCCAGCCAGAAGCAGGCCCTGTCTCCTGGCCCCTTGAGATGCACGCAGCCAGGGAGGAAGACGCTGGGCTCCTTGGCCAGAGCTGCTGCCCGCAAGCTTCAGGCTGACCTCCAGTGGCTCCGAGAACAGCTGCTTTATCTCCTGCTAGCTCCTTGCCCACCCTCCATCACGGCTGGGGCGGTTACTGGCTCACAGCACGGCGAGGTGGCAGGTGGCTCAGCCAATAGTGAGAGAGCACCGTGGAGCTCCAGGCACTGTTGGAGTGCTGAGCGAAAGGCTCCCCTGACCTTCGACCTTCACCTCTCCCAGGCTGTCCACGCGGCTCTGAGGCTGCAGCCTCTGCCCTACAGATGACGGGGGAGGGGCCGGCCTCCGGTCCCGTCTCCCGGCACCCTCCTCCTGCCGCAAGAAACTGAAGTTTTCAGGGCCTTCCACGCCTCCCCCTTCTTCCTCCGTCTCCTTTTTTTTAAGTGACATTTTTAGAAATACACGTGTAATATACCAAGAAACCCTGTCTTCGTCTCCGCCACCTCTTATTCCATAAAGCTGGCTCTTTATGTTGCTTCACATGCCTTAATATATGTTTTGTGGAGATTCTACACATTGCAGGTGTCTGTGTAATGTTAGAGAGGCGTCGTCTGGATGTCTGATCCTTGCCTTCGGCCCCGCCCCTCGTCACTCCTGTGCGTCCCACGCGGTTCCTGGCATGTCTTCGCCGTCCCCCTTGCCGTTTTGATCCAAAGAAGGGGAGAGGAAAGACTTATTTTAAGACAGATCTATTTTATGCTTCTGTTAGAAAAGCAAATCTATTTTCAAAATGTGCAATGTCTGGATGGGCTGGGCAGAGGTGAGAAGAGACGGGGGTGGGGGTGGGGGTGGGGCGGCTGCCTCGGGGTCCCTACCCTGTGCCTTTCTGTCGTCAGCAAAGGGCTGCCCCCCCCCCACCCCGGCTGGAGCTCTGTGCTGGAGCCAGGCCGCTCCTTTGCAAATGTAAGGAGGTGATGACCCTGGGGGGGACGCTCTGGGGGTGGGGGGTCCCTCCTGAAGCAGATGTTTACAGTCAGATGCAAAGGGGCAGCCACACCCCCACGGCCCCTGCATGGCCTCCTTCCCCACCCTGCCAGGAAGGGCAGCCAGGATGCCTGCCTGCTCCCGGCTGGGCCCACGGTGGTGCAAAGGCCGGGGGAAGCGGCTTGGGACCCGCTGCGCTGTCCCCGGGCCTGTGGCACAGACCCGTGGCGCTCCCGAGCCGCGCGCCTTCTCTTCCACCCCACCCCTCCCTGTCTGGTCTCCCTCTGCGCTGTTGTTGCGGGCTGGCGCCTCGGGCTGGTGTGCAGATGGTGGCTGAGGAGGGTCCCGTGGACGATGTAGCACCTCAGCCTCGCCCAGGGAGCCCCCAGGACTCTTCTGGGGCAGGCTAAGCTGCCTTCCAGACTGCTGCTCCGCCGTGGGCGAGGGGGCTGCTGCCTTGCAAGGATTCGGGGCAGGAGGGCAGTCTCTGTCCAGATCTGAAATCCAGGGTCTGGGGCTGGCCTCACAACCCGGGCGCTCCCTGGTACCCTGCTCCCGGCCTAGGGTACAGGCTCCTAGGGGTGGACATAACCAAGGCAGAGGCCCAGCACTGAGGACCCCCCACCGGCGGGGAGCCCCAGTGAGTCACCCAGGGCTTCTCCAGTTAGCACATACCTCCCTGATCACCCACCGAGAGGCTGCCCTCAAACCCTGCTACTGTCACTTTAAAGATTTTATGAGGTCGCCAGCCACGCACGTGCGTGGTCTCCTGCCTTTGTGAGCGGCAGGGCTGAGCACAGCGAAATGGAGTCCATTCCTTTCCCTTTATCCACCTTCCACCTGGCAGCTCTGAACACTATGGAAAATATTAATATATATATATATATATACATATCTCTATTTATGCACATACGGGGGCCAAATCGACTTGCTAGTGTTAGACAATAAAACATGCAAGGAACTGTATGATCTCAATGTCTTTATTTAGTATGAAAGTGACCTTAGAAGACGTCACGGGTAGAGGAACTGAGGGGGCAGGACAGCCACAGCACCCCTCGGCGTCGCTCTGCCGGCCACCCTGTCCCCCGAGAGGACGAGTAGGTGACATTCCCCACCGCCTCTCAGCAGCACCCCTTATAGACTGAGACACCGGAGAATCCCAGTGAGTTCTGCATTTGTATCTTGCAAGTTTGTAAAAACGCGAGACGGGAAATAAAGTGAGCGGTTTGTACTCATGTGTGTGTGTGTCACACTGTGTCCATGGCTGCCCTGGAGATCCATGGCAGTGAGGGCTTGGTGGGAGAGGGAAGCGGGATGGGGGACGGGCTGGGCTGGGCACAAAGCCAGTCCCCTTCGTGGCTCAGCCCCCGTTACCCGGCAGGCATCCCCACCAGCTGGGGATGGGGATGTGCCACCTGCGCCTGGGCAGCGCCACGTTCAGTCCAGGTAGTCGCACACCAGGGCTTATCTCATATAGCAGGAGCGTCGGATGCCCAGGCCCCGGGACGCTTGTTGGTTCGAGATGAGGGTGGGGTGGTGGGAGGGGCAGTCAGGGCCCAGGCTTTCTGGGTGAACACACAATGCCCCGTGTTGCTGCGTTAGGGTGCAGAGGGAACCCCCACCTCCGGAACGACTGCCCAGTCTCATCCGGCCTCAAGCCGTTGGGTTCGTTTCTCCTGGAAGTGCTGGGCGGTCCTTGGCACCCTGGGGAGGACCATGCCGGGGCTTTGGAACCTGAAGCCTTACCTTGAGGAGTGAGAGCAGTGGGCGCTGCAGGCGGGTGGCGGAGGGAAGAGAGAGCCGAGGGCAGTGGCAGGCCCAGCCCGGCTCCTGCGGCTGTGCCGGGGCAGGGGAAGGGAAGGCAACCTCTGGTTCCCAACAAGCCTCAGTTTGGTTTCCATGGCTGATGCTGGAACCCTGGCCCCGTCCTCTCGGCGAAAGGGCTACTACAGCTGTGTTCGCTGGTGACCAACAGTGACTGTGTTTCAGTTCTGGTGACACCTCTAGGCACCTTAGCGAATCCGGGAGAGGTGGGACCAGGCGTAGGCTCAGAGAGAACTGGCCACCTGCTGGAGCCTGGGCCAGCACCCGGGCTTGGGGAGGAGTGGACAGGCGGCCACAGCCCGCCACTGGGCGTCGCTGTACCGAGAACAAGGGCTGGCCCCTCCCCCAGGGCGGGGCCTGCAGGCCGCTGCCCGCTCCACCCTCTACGCAGCCAGGTTGTGTCTGGGAAGGAGGGGCCAGGGCGGGAGAACCTGCATTAAGAAGCGAGGCGCGGCCGGCCTGAGATGGGTGCTCTGGGACTCCGCCAAGGGTTTCTTGATCCTTTTTTGTAACTGAAATCGGGACCGAGTCATTGCTGTGTCCGGCCTTTTATTTAGTTGGTTTATTTATTGGAGAAGCAGGCAGACAAACAGACGGAGCCCTCCCATCTGCTGGTTCACTCCCGCAAATGCGTATAATGGCTGGGGCTGCGCCAGGCCGAAGCCAGGAACCAGGAGCCAGGAGCCATGTGGGTGGCCGAGGCCCGCGCACTTGAACCATTAACCTGCTTCCTCAATTTGGGATGAGAGGTAACAGCCCATCCACAGCCCGCTAACCATGGTCACGTGACTTACAGCTGTCACCCTGGGACAGGGTGGCTGCCGTGGCTGCCACTGGGACACCAGTGGCTCTTCAAGCGCCGACTATGTACCTGGTGCCCGGCACTCACCGTGAGCATGTGATCTCTATGCCATAGGTACCGCTATGCTGCAAGAGCCTGGGACACGGCACGGGGAAGTAAGGTATACGTGGGCTCGTGGAGCTAGGAGAAAGCCCAGGACACTTTGCTTATATTTATTCTTTATATTTTTAAAATATCTTAAAGGCCGAGAGAGAAAGGAGAAAGAAATACAGAGAGAGTCTCATTCTCTGGCTCACTCCCAAATGGCTGCAATAGCCAGGACAGGGCCAGGTTAAAGCCAGGAGCCAGGAGCTCCATCTAGGCCTCCCACGTGGGTGGCAGGGGCCCCCAGGCCATCATCTGCAGGTGCATTAGCAGGGAGCTGGATGGGAAGTGGAGCAGCCAGGCTCGAGAGGGCCCTCTGAACTGGGGTGCAGGCACCCCAAGCCGTGCCCTGTCGGTAGCTTTGGGTGCATTGGCTATACCACGTGCAACCTTCAGTTCTGGGCAGAGGGGACGCCACACAGGGACGCGGGCTCCCGCAGCGCTGACAACCACTGCTGGGCACAGGCACAAGTCGCCGGCGCCGTCTGCCTCTCCCTTCTCAGGCCCACTGGGGAGGAAGGAAGCGGCCAGGCCCGCAGGGTTGAGGGAGGAGCCAGGCCTCCTGAGCCGTCCAGCCCAGGCCAGCCTTGCTGTCCCAAGCGGACTTCGAGGAGGCCAAAGCCCTCTGTGCCTTACCCGCTCCAGGCGCTCCATGCTCTGCTGAACCTAGCCTGGCTCTGTTAGGGCAGCTGCAGTTGCTTATCGCCCCCTAGTGTCTGCTAGTGGTGCTAGCCCAGAGCAGGGATGTAGGTGCATGGAGGAATTGCCGTAGGTGCCTAGATGCCAACTCTTCCCACAGCCTCCACCACACCCAGCAAGGAAGCGAAGCACCGTCCGCCCCCTGCTGGCCCGTGGCTGCTGTGTGCACTCCCAGTGGTCTACAGGAGACCCGGCTGGGGAGGGGCGGGGCGTGCAGAGGAGGCGGGAGTCCTGCGGAGAGCAGGAGGAGGGAGCCATGAGGCTCAGAGGCCCTTTGGCGGGGGGGGGGGTTAATGATTCACCAGGGGCTGCTTTCACAATTGCCAAGGGTCAGCTCCCTGGGCACTGTGGGAAGGCCACTGTGGGAAGGCCCCCGGGCAGCCGGCGACATGATCTCCATCACCGAATGGCAGAGTGAGTGCAGGGGCCGGGTGCTGGAGGGAGCTGGCCCGGGCTGGGCGGGTGGAGGTGAACCCTAGCAGCCCGGCTCTCCTGCCGCACCTGTGGCTGGGGAGCCTGTGGCTGGGAGCTGCCCTGTCGGCTCCCGCCCGGCAGCAGGCCCATGGCGGGTGTGGCCGGCTCTCCCGCGGCACCTGCACCCCGACCCCTGCAGCCAGTGGCTAGGAGTTGCCGTGTTGGCTCTGCCGGCGGGGGTTGCTCGGGGCCCTGGCAGGTTCAGTGGCCGAGCTCACCCCTTCCCGTCCAGGGCCCCCACAAACCCCCGGGGTCTCCTGGGCCCCCTGCCTCTCACTCTAAACTTCCTTCCCTTCCCTGGGGGGGAGCGGGCAGGGAGAGGCCTGGCCCTGAGGGGACGATTCGTGCCGTTCTCTGAGTGCACTGCCCCTCTGTGCCAGGCAATGTGTCCCCTGCTCGAAACCCAGGGGGAGGGCATGGGAAGCTGCATGACAAAGAGCTCAGGCCCGATGTCAGGTGGGAGCGGTCCTGGGGACAGGGAGCAGGAGGGAGCTGGGGTGGTGGGGGAACTGGGATCGCTGCTGTGTTCAGAGCAGTCGGGGCGGGCGTCTCTAGAGAGACCGCCAGGAGGTGAGGAACCAGAGCCCTGCAGGTATCTGGAGGGGAAATGTTGTGGGATGAGGAGACAGCCCGTGCAAAGGCCCTGAGGCTCGCGAGCAGGCCGGTGTGGCTGACTGAGTAAAGGGGAGAGTGACAGGGGCACAGGCCAGCGAGGTCACCGAGGGGTCAGGACTGCTGGAGCAGGTTAGGCCATGGCGGGACTTCGGTTTTCTCCACCCAAGATGGGAAATTGCTGGAGGGTTTTGTGCAGGAAGTGCGTGATCTCTTTCTGTTTGTTTGAAAGACGGCTCCAGCAGCCAGGCTGTAGAGAGGTGAGGACAGTGGGGAGCCCAGGGAGGGGCGGAAGTGCTAGAAGAGACAAGAAGCCTCCAGCGCTGGCCTGGGTGGCGGGAAGGTTGAGCAGGGCGGGCGGAGCCTGCTCTCCTGTGATAAGCGGCCAAGGTGGACGCCAGGTAGGCAGGTGAGCACAGGTGAGCACAGGAGTCTGAAGTGCGGGACAGAGGCAGGGGGAGGGGGGGCCAAGCTGAGAGTCCTGCAGCTCCCCAGGGACCAGAGTGCCGACAGCGGGGGGCAGGGCTGGGCTTCTGCCCACCGCGTGCCCGGAGCACCTGCCACTGCCTGTGGTGGCAATTGAAACTGTCTCCACACGGCGGCGATGTCCCGGGAACAAAATCACCTCCTCTTCTGTCCCATCGAGCGCCACTGACCGCAGAGAGCTGAGGCCTCTGCCGGCTACCGCAGGTCACCGCGCCGCAGCCTGGAGCTGGGGCCGCGGAGAGAAGGGCGGGGCGCATGCTAGGTCGGGGAGCACGAGGAACATGGTCAAGGCGGGAGGACCGTTGTCCCTGGCCACAGGTGAGGAGCCATGTGCTCAGAGCACGGAGGGCAAGGCGGATCGTGTCTGGAGAAGAGCTTGGACCAGCAGGCCGAGGCCCTGTCACGCAGGGCCTGTCACCACGGGGGAGATGACATGGTTTTGGGGTTTCTTTTGTTTTTTTTTTTTTTTTAATTTATTTTAAATGCAAAATGACAGAGAAAGCTGGAGAGACAGAGAAAGGTCCTCCATCTCCTGGTTCACTCCCCGAATGGCTGCAACAGCCAGGACTGCGCCAGGCCAAAGCCAGGAGCCAGGTGCTTCTTCTGGGTCTGCCACGTGGGTGCAGGAGCCCAAGCACCTAGGCCATCTTCTACTGCTTTCCCAGGCCGCAGCAGAGAGCTGGATGGGAAGCAGAGCAATCAATGGCTTAACCGCTGCACCACAGTGCGGACCACAAGAGGGCGCTCATCCAGAGCAGAACATGAGTGTGCGTGGTGCCAAGATCCCTGAGCAGTGGGGAGGCCTCGGGGCGACTGAGTGAGGCAGGAGGTGGGGGCTGTTGCAGGGCACTGACAGTGGTCAGAGCGGAGCGTCTGGGGGAAGCTGCGGGCTGAGGGAAGGAGGCCCTGCAGAGCCCAGGATGCCTGCGAGGGCAGCGTGTGGACACGGCGGCAGCTGCGAACTTGGCTCAGAGAGAGGCCTGGGCTGCACAGAGCAGTGTCCACGTTGTCAGCGCACGCGGAGTCTTTACAGATGGGGGGTGCACTTGCAGATAGCACGGGAAGAGAAGTGGGCTCGAGCCAGGCCCTGATCCCGAGAGGAAGAGAGCAGCGGGAGCTGGCAGAGGAGAGGCAGAGGGCGGCTCCAGGAAACCCGTAGAGAGCTACATCAGCAGGCAGTGCTCACCGCCGGCGCACGCCGAGGGACGCCGGCCTGGCCCCTGGACTTGCTGATGGGGGGGCAGTAATGGCCAAAGCCAGAGAAATGTCTGCCCTGACCCAGGTCGGTTAAGGGCACTTTGGAGAGCAGGTTCAAATCCCGCTGCTGCCATCTGCTGGCTGTGCCCCCACCCCGGGGAATGACTCAGTCTTGGGGTGTTTGGGCTTTGTTTGTGAAATGGGGCTGAGGGTGGCACCACCTAGTGGGTGGGCACAGAAATGACGGGACAGTACGCTGGTTATACCATTGCCCCACTGCCGCTCCCTCCTCCCCTTCCTGAGCAGTTCACTCTGACAGCCATTAGGCAGACAGAAAGAGGGGGTTGTGCAGGGTCGGTGTCAGAGCCCCAGTGCGGGGAGAAGGGTGTTCACACTGGGGTGGCCTGGTGCCAGGGGCCATGGCCAGAGCAGGGAGAGGAGGGACTCCGGGGGCTGGGTAGGGGTGGGGAGTGGTGGAGGGGCCCTGCGGAGTCCGCCTGCACAGTGAAGATGGCTCGAGGGGAGGAGGACACGGCTCTGTCTCGTTGATGCTTCTGCCTGAGACGGGGGAACCGCCGAACACAGGATCACTGGCCGACTCTTCCAAAGTCGGCTGCATCTACTGATCCGCGCGCAGGAGCCTGGAGGAGGGACCGCAAGGGCCACGTGGGCCGATGAGCGGGGTTCTTTCGCCGGGAATGACGTCGCTGGGACAACGCGTGAACCCTGGCGGGGATGCGCCCGTGTTCATGTCCCCCTGTCGGCCATCCAGGAATAAAGCGCGCGGGGCGCTGAGCCACCAGGTGGCCGCTGCTCTCCGTGGCTCTGGAAGAACGTTCTTTGTACAGAACGTGCGCCTTCCCCGCACATTTGTGATTGCACGGGAGACCAAGTGAGGAGCGAGTGGTGGTCGGAGATTCCCGCCCCTCCACCTGCCCCAGGAGACGCTGCCTTCTGCAGCTGTGGCTGCTTTTGGAGCAGGAAAGCCGTGGAACGTGGCTTCCCTCCACGTGAGCTACACAGTGGGCGGTTGGAGCAGCTGCCCACGGGCGTCAGGCTGCAGGTGTGGACTCTGCTGGGCAGGGCAGGGGCTAAACAGGGCTGGAGCGCAGCGACCAGGGTGCTTGCCAGGGACCCCTAACCCTGGGCAGTCTCAGGTCTGGGGAGGCCCCTGTTTTCCACTGGGTGACCAGGTCTTCCCAAAGAGTTCCTGTGGCCCCAGGGGGCTGTGACACGGCCATCTCCAGCAGGGGGCGCTCCTCCCTGCATCTGACTCCGATCTGCTTGGTTGCTGTCGGGAGCAGCCTCTGGCTAAGAGGCAGAGGCGGAAGGAGGGCTGAGGCTGTGCATGAGAACCCGCTTCTGACCCTTCTTCCTCTAAGCTCTCGTGCCCCCCTCTTACCCACGGGAACCAGGGTCTGGCTGGAAAATCAAAGTTAAAATGTATTCAGTGAAACTGAGGATTTCAGCCCAGGAACAGCCGGTCAGCGGCCGGAGTCTGGTGACAGCTTTGATGCTTTCCAGGGGGGGTGGTCTGCAGGCGCGGAGTCGGGTTTCAACAAGACACACGTGTGCGTGGTTCATGCTCTCCCCGGACAGCGCAGAACACCTGGCAATGACGAAGCAGACCTGGGTGCCCTGTGCCCCCAGCCTCGGCCCCACACTGGGTGTCCTCTGTGTGCTGGAGAGGCAGCCACGGCTCCTCACTCACGCTCCCCGCCGCACCCCGAGGCTGAACACTCGCTCCTTCAAGTGCAGGTGCTGTTGTCTTGGTAGGGGCAGAGCTGGGTCAAAGGTTTCATTCCCACGGACCGAGGGGACCAAGGCTTCTGTGGCTCTGGTGGCCGGAAGTGCCAAGTGTGGCCGTCAGGAAGGCGCCCCCCCCCCAACACAGGAAACTCGGGTATTCAGCAGCCCTTGCCGAAGAGAGCAGGGCACATAAGGAGAAGAACTGCAGAAGCCTGCTTCCGACTGCCCCAGGAGAAGACAGCAAGTGGGGACGCGAGAGACCCGTGCTGCTCCTGCACAGGGAGCCCGAGGCTGGTCTCCAGGGTGACAGGTGGGCCAGGTGGCTACGCCCACAAAGCAAGTGAAACCCCACACGGTGCTCCTGTGGTACCTCCACTTGAAAACATCTCCTAAGAGAAGCCGAGGGGCTGGGTGTACCAGGCCTGGAAGAGTGACGGGTGTTTTCACCGTAAGTCTAAGCTGACGGCAGGTGCTTCATAGCATGCATAAAAACTAGAGCACCTTTTTCACTCTGTCACTCAGCGAGCACACATGGCTGTGTTCCTCCTCCACAGCACCTCAGCCTGCACAGAACGATCGTTACAATGCAAGCAGGTTCCGGGGCACTTGGGGAAGACAGCAGAAATGGAAGTCAAAGTGAGTTTGTTTTTGTGGAAAAGAGCCTTCATGACCCACATTTTCTGTGAACTTACTGAAGGCTCCTTGAATTTCTTTTTCTTTTCTTTTCTTTTCTTTTTTTTTTTTTTTTTTTTTTGACAGGCAGAGTTAGACAGTGAGAGAGAGAGAGACAGACAGACAGACAGAAAGGGCTTCCTTTTCCATTGGTTCACCCCCCCAAATTGCGCTGCGCCGATCTGAAGCCAGGAGCCAGGTGCTTCCTCCTGGTCTCCCATGCAGGTGCAGGGCCCAAGGACCTGGGCCATCCTCCACTGCACTCCCGGGCCACAGCAGAGAGCTGGACTGGAAGAGGAGCAACCGGGACAGAATCCGGCACCCCAACCAGGACTAGAACCAGGGTACTGGTGCCACAGGCAGAGGATTAGCCAAGTGAGCCGCGGCGCTGGCCGACCCCTTGAATTTCAACTTGGTGTCCCTGAGGACAGAAATCTGCAATAGGGGAAAGAACACAGCTTTCCAAAATGCCCCACTGCGGTCGTGTTCTGCCCAGCGGTGCTGGGCTCTGGAAGCCAGAAACAAGTCCAGGTGGGAAAGGGGTGGAGTCGGGTGGGAGTCCGTGGTGCTGCAGGTCAAGTCTGCTTGGGATACCGCATCCCACGCAGAAGTGCCCGGCTCTGAGTCCCGCCTCCTCTTCTGATCCAGCCTCCCAACCACACGCACCCTGGAAGGCAGCAGAGGACGGCTGCAGTCCTGGAGCCCCTGCCACCAACGTGGGAGACCCGGATGGAGCGCCTGGCTCAGCCTTGGCTGCTGTGGCCATTTGGGGAGTGAACCAGCTGATGGAAGATTCTCTCTCTCTCCATCTCTTACTTTGAAATAAATAAATGAACTTTTAAAATATCAATTAAAGTCACTAAATATTTTTAAAAGAAAGAAAGGAACAGGAGGACTCAGCCTTTGGGGAAATGGGTTCCCGTGGCCGGGTGAGAGTTGATAGAGGTGATTCTGCACCAGTCCTAAAAAAGCCAAGTGTCTTATGTATTGAACTAAATTGAGCGAGGTCCAGTCTGTAGTTTGAGTAATAAATCTCATCTCTAGGTATATAGTGTTTTTAATGTTTATTTATTTACTTGAGAGGCAGAGAGATCTTCCATCCGCTAGTTCACTCACCAAATGGCTGCAACGGCCGGAGCTGGGCCAATCTGAAGCTGGGAGCCAGGAGCTTCTTCCGGGTCTCCCGCGCAGGTGCAGGGGCCCAGGTGGGACTATGAGCGCCCTCCTGAGCGCTGGCTTCTGTTCTCTCACTCGTGTAGGAGGGCCAGGGACAGAGGCCGTTGTGGGGAGATGGGACACGGTGTGGCGAGATGTTCAGAAGGGCCACCCTCATGGGAAGTCCAGCAGGACAGTGGGCGGTGCTGAGGCTCATGGGGGCTGTGTTTGCAGTGGGCACTTCGGTCCACTGTGGGTGGGGCTGCAGCAGGTCTCAGCTGCACCAGGGCAGGAACAGAGGGAGCCAGGGATGCGATCCGGGCCCTGATCTGGGCGACGTAGCATCTGAAGACAAGAGGAAGCCAAGAGTGCCAAGTGAGGAGGTGGCAGCAGCTTCCTTGGGGGCTGGAGTGAGGCCAGCACGGTGCCTGGGTGCCTGGCCTTCCTTTCCTGCCCACCCCCCCACCCCTGGACAAGAAGGTGCTGTTCCCTAGAGGACGCCTGTCCTATGGTGACGGAGAAAGTCCAGGGTCCCAACCGGTCCCCGAAACGCACCCCCGCCCCCTTCCTTGCCCATTGCAGAGATCGGTGTGGGCATCAGTGGTTTCGGCATCTTCTTCATCCTCTTCGGCATCCTGCTGTACTTCGACTCCGTGCTCCTGGCCTTCGGAAATGTGAGTGCCCCCACCCCAGCCTCCCTGGGGGCTCTCCTGCCAGGAGGACCCACCCCCAGCTCATGCAGATCACGCCCAAGCCCTGGGGCAGGCGTGGAGAAGCCAGGAGAAGGAGGGCGGCTGGGGACAGACAGCAGGGCCTGCTGGGGAACATGGAGACCCAGGTTCTCTGGCATGGGGGCGAGGCCCTGGGGGCTCCAGGCTGAGCCGGACACTGTCCCAGTCCCGAAGCGTGTAGCGTGTGCATCCAAGGCAGGGGCCAATCACGCAAGCACGCTTAACACAAAGCACACCCAACTGGAAAGGGTCGAGAAGCTGTTTGGAAAGGAAACGGGTGTGAAGGTGGGCAAAGTGCCGGCAGGGGGTGAAGAGGAGGGTTGGGAAGGCCTGGCGTTAAGGCCATGGGCAGTGCTGCGGCTGCCCGTGTCCTCGGGCGGGGGTGGGGCTACCTCCCTGCTTAGGCCTCCGTCTTCCTCAGCTTTGCCAAGTGGACATCATCTCCCTCTCCACCCATCTTCCCCAGGAGCCGGGTTGGATGCCAGGGACAGTCAGAGTTCTCCGTGTCCATCCCCCTGCCTCTGGGCATCCCTGCATCTCACTAAGCGGCTCCAGGCTTCTGTCACAAGGCTGGCTCATCCCCGCTGATGTCACCCACCTAGAAGACGAGCCCGCGTGCCCTTGCCTGAGCCCCTCTCCCCTCCCCGCTCCCTCCCGCAGCTGCTGTTCCTGACCGGCCTCTCCTTCATCATTGGCCTGAGGAAGACGGCCGCCTTCTTCTTCCAGCGGCACAAGCTCAAAGGCAGCAGCTTCTTCCTGGGGGGTGTGGCCCTCGTGCTCCTGCGCTGGCCCCTCCTGGGCATGCTGCTGGAAACCTACGGCTTCGTCAGCCTCTTCAGGTGTGCAGAGCCCTCCCGCCCACCGCGGCCCCTGGGCGGCGCGTGCAGAGGTGGAGACTCCGCCCTGCGTGAGATGAGCACCCGGGAGTCCTGGGGCCAGGCAGGGACGGAGGCCAGTCCTGGGGCCAGGCAGGGACGGAGGCCAGCACTTTGGGAGGAAGCGGCCACAGCGGGCCGGAGCAAACACTGAGCACTTACCGCGTCCCAGCACTGTGCCGTCACCGGGGAGGAGACCCAGGGCCTGCCCTCACGTACCAGCGAGCCGGGCGGGGAGCTAACACTTGCCAGGCGGAGTCTCATTTTATCCCATAACCCACTTAACAGACAACGAAACCAGCCGTGCTCAGAGAGCTGTGCCCCCCACATACACACATGCATGCATGCACACATACACACACCCACATGCACACTCAAACATACACACCCACACATACACACCCACACATACACACACCCACATGCACACCTATCCACACATATACACACCCACACATACACACACCCACATGCACACTCAAACATACACACCCACACATACACACACCCACATGCACACATACACACACATATATACACACCCACATGCACACATACACACCCATACATACATACACATACATGCATGCATACACACGCATACACACACCCACATACATACACACACCCATACACACCCACACACACACATGCATACATATACCCACATACATACGCACATACCCACATACATATACACACCCACACATACCCACATATACACACACATACACACATACATACACCCACACCCGCATATACACACATACACACCCATACATACATGCATACACATACATATACACCCACCCATGCATACACACCCACATACACACACCCACATACACACATACACACATGCACATGCGTACACACACATACACACATACACATGCATACACACATATGCACACTCACACACACATACACACATGCATACACACACATACACACACCCACACATACCCACACACATACGCACATATACACACATAACACACACATACACATTCACACCCACATACACACATACACATGCATACACACACATACACATATGCACACTCACACACACATACACACCCACACACATACACACACCCACACATACCCACACACATATGCACATATACACACACATAACACACACATACACATTCACACCCACATACACACATGCATACACACATACATTCACACACACCCACACATACACACCCCCACACACATACACACATATACACATACACACACACCCACATACACATTCACACACACACACACACACACCCAGTGCCACCCGGGCCCTCACAATGACTTCCTGAGCAATCCCAACTTGACCCAGGTGTTGTGGGTCTTGGCCTGTGCTGGGTCAGCCTGGGCTTGGTAGCAGGCAGGGTGGGCGTTAGTGACGCTGTGTGGCCAGGGCCAGGGCAGAAGCAGCTCAGAAGGGAGGCCAGGGAGGTGTCCATGGGAGTGGGGGGAGCAGGGGCTGAGACAGGCCTTGCAGCGTGGGTGGGGCCTGGGGAACACGGGTGGGCACCGAGGAACAGAAGGGAAAAGACATCAGGCGGGCTCCGGATGCCGCAGGACCTGTGCAGGCACGGATCCAACCATCAGATATAGAACAAGCACCCGCCGCGCCAGTGCCAGGCTAGCCATGGGGATATGGCACCGCAGGAGGGGAGGGGCCTGAGAGCTTGCGTTTCAGGAAGGAAGACAGGAAGTGAATTCAGTCCACGGCTCCCAGAGTTCAGGGAGGGCTCAGGATTGGGGGGCAAGGGGGCTGCTGCAGATTCTGCATTTCAAACCTGACAAGGACACCGGGCTGCCGCATGGCAGGGGCGCAGCAATCAGAGCCATAGGGCACCTCAGGAATGCAGGGGCGCCTCAGGAAACCGGGGCCCAAGGAGAGGAAGGGCCCAGCCAGAAGTCAAACGTCCCCTGCCCACCCAGTGGGGGGTGGCAGGAGCGAGGGGAGGCCCTCCCCATGGCGGCCTTGGCACCTGCCTGCCCATGAAAAGACCACACACATGTCCCTGGCACCCCCAGGGGGTGTTTGAAGAGTGGGACTTCAAGGGGGTGGGTTCACGGGGAAACTGAGGCATGGGAAGCGTGAGCCCGGAAACCGGGAGCAGATGCCTCACACCGGACCCAGGGTGAAGAAGGCTTCAGGCCAGAAGAAGAGGAAGAAGGAGGAGGACCGGGGCTGACAAGGGAGCACCTGCTGAGCCTCGCTTTGCGAAAGCCCCTGCCCCCATGCACATCCTGTTACAGGTGGACACAGAGATGCCCGGGAGGGACGGGATTTGCCCAGGGTGGACAGCGCCAGCGAGGGGTGGGGCTGAGATTTGAACACAGGGAGCCTTCCTTCTTAAACTTGATCCGGCTGCTTCCTGGGTTACAGGGGTGCAGAGCACGGCCTGCCCTAGAGCCCAGGGCCAGCTGTTCTGGGAGGCACAGGCAGCCTGCCTACTGCCTCTCCCTGCCCTGACCCCAGGCCATCACTGATGCTGCCCTCCTCCCTTCTCCTAGGGGCTTTTTCCCTGTGGCCTTCGGCTTCCTGGGGAGCACCTTCAACATCCCCTTCCTGAGTGTGGTAAGTAGGTCTCACCTGCAGCTTAGCTGGGCTGTGGTGCCGAGGGCAGGAAGCGTACCTGGGCCCCATCTGCCCCCAGGGCTCCAGCCTTCAGCCCCTCTTCCCCTCCCTGCACCTTCTCCGTGGGACCAGAGTGCCTGGTGGGGTGGGTATGGCAGGTAGCCAGTACCAGCCTCTCATTACATCAAAGAAATTAGGGCCCCGAGACCCCAGCTGCCTGCTCAGGCAGGGTTCCTGAGCCCCTGAGAGCTGGCTAGACCTGGGTCCTGGGGTGGGAGGGGCGTGTCTCAGCCAGCAAGGACAGGAAAAGCAGGAGGCAGATCCTGGCCTCTCCTTGGAGCAGGTGAGGGCTGGGGTCTCCAGGCCCTGCTCCTCCAGAGCACCTGAAAGAACAGGAGGTCCGTTAGCCCAGGGGGGCCCAGGGATGGCCAGCATCTCGCCGCCCGCCAGCTGGGCCCATCCCCCACAGCCCCTATCCCCGTCTGCGCTTGGCGCCGTCCCCAGCTCTCAAGGGTGGCCCTGTAATAACCTGGAGATTGTGTCTGCTTTCTGCTCTTTGTCTGAGTAAATGCTTCTTGGCTCCCACAGCTGTTCCAGAGGCTTCAAGGCACCGGCTCAATGGTCTGAACCACGGAGATGAGCTCCTTGAACTTGGATCACTGGCTGGGGGAGCTGGGAGGGTTACAGGAGGCCACCCCCACCCCCCTGCCCAGCACTGACTCAGACTGCCCAAGTCCGGAAGGAAGGACGGGGCTGAGCACCAGTTCTCAAAGTCAGCTCGGGAGGCTGCAGGGACTCTGGGCACAGACATCTGGACCCAGGGACAGTCGCCTGGGGCGCACGTCACAGCCCCGCCCTGTGTTCGTGGGAGGAAACACGAAGATTAAATCTCCAAGCGGTGAGTGTGTCTGGGACTCGGAGTCAGCGTCTCCTGCTCACCCCCCCACACACCTGCTGTATGAGGGTCAGCCCTGCCCTCCTAGG
Organism: Oryctolagus cuniculus; assembly: GCF_964237555.1. Lineage (NCBI taxonomy): Eukaryota > Metazoa > Chordata > Mammalia > Lagomorpha > Leporidae > Oryctolagus > Oryctolagus cuniculus. Next base: position 19,676,438 of record NC_091444.1, on the reverse strand, counting down.
CTACAACCTCCACCCTGCTTAGTGCCCCTGCGGGCAGCGGTCGTTGCACAAGTGCTGGGCGTGTCCTGGCGGCACGTGCCTCTGCACCGGTACCTGCTTGTCCTGGACGACACACCCGGCACGCAGAGCCTCCCGAACCGGGCGGGGAACACAGCTCCTGCCTCCTGAGAGCTCCAATCCCAAAGAGGAAGCAGTCCTGTCCCGGGCCACAGGAACAGGCCCCTGGGGGGCTGAGGTCACGGCCAAGGAAGCCTGCCCCACCCTGCCGCAGGAGGAGGGGCACAGGTGGTGTGCCGTCACCCCGAAGCTGCTACTCCGTCCCCAGCACCTCCCCAGAGGTCCACTGCCTAGGGCCACCATTCGGTTCACATTCAAAGGCCCACGGCTTCCAGAACAGCCTTGGACTCCTGTATCCCATATCCCGGTGCCTGGAGTCGAGGGCCAGCGCTACCTCCAGTTCCAGCTTCCTCTAATGCGCACCTTGGAGGCAGCAGGTGACGGCTCCAGTGCTTGGACCCCAGACACCCACGTGAGAGACCTGGATGGGGTCCAGGCTCCTGGCGTCAGCCTGGTGCAGCCCCGGCTGTTGTGGGCATTTGGGGAATGAACCAGCCTATGAGCCATCTCTCTCTGTCTCTCTCTTTGTTTCTCTTTCAAATAAACAAAAACAGCAAATTTATTTAAAAAAAAAAAAAAAAAGAAGGAAGAAAAGGAAGCAGCCTGCTGAGCAAGTGCCCAGTAATCGAGGGCAGAAGAAGGCGTCGGACGCCGAGCCCTCGCCCTGCCCCACTGGTGCTGGGGCGCAGCCCGGGGCCCCCTAGTTGGGGCGGGGGCCGACCTGGCTCCTTCTCAGAGTCTGGAGCACGGGGAGCCCTGGGGTCAGCTGTGCCCGTGCCCTCTCCTCACGTTCCCTCCAGACTGAGTGGGTTTGTGGCACTTGTCAGAGAGGGAACCAGACGTGTCACCCTGACACCCTGCCCACGCTCCAACACGGCTCTCCTCTTTGTCTGGGGCGGAATGGGTCTCTGGCGAGTGGGTGAGGGTGAGCAGGTGGAGAGGTGGAGGAGGTCAGGAGGACCCCCGAGGAGAGGGCTGCCTGGGAAGGGGGGGCGGGGAGGCGGGGAGGGCGGGAGCGGGGAGGCGGCAGAGGTGGCGTGGAGCCTGGAGTCGTCAGCAGGCTTTATAAAGGGGGGCTGAGACCAGGGAGCCGGGAGAGCGAACCCAGGAACCCAGCTCTCCTCCTTCTGAGTGCTCACCCCCAGGGGGTCTCACACCCCAGACACCCTGCAGAGCCCCCACTGGGCCCGAAGGAGCCAAGGTAGGTGCACACGGCAGCCCCCACGTTCCAAGAGGAGCTGCCCTGGCCGGCGAGGCACTGGAGGGGGTGTGGGGAATTCGCTCCGAGACCAACGGGTGCATCCAGGCAGGCGGGGGGCTGAAGCCGCCGTCCTCCCCAGCGTGGGCTCTGGGATGCTGAGGTGACCACACCGCTGTGCACTCCATTTGGGAAGCACAAGAAAGCTCAAGGAGCAATGCTGTGGCGGGGATGGGAGGGGACTGGGACTTGGGCTCCCTGGGGCTCCTCTGAGCTGTTCCCCCACATGAAGGGTGGGTACCTACCTAAGGACTGGGGGTCCCCAGGGAGGAAGCCACCCCACTTCCCAAGCTCTGGATTCCTGTTGGACACTGAGCACCACAGTGTCTGGGGTGGGGGACGTGTGCACAGCAGGTGCAGTCAGGACTCGGGGCCCTAACAGGTCGAGCCCTTTCCCACACAATTCAGTTCTACCACAAAGGTCACGCTCCCCTGTGCACTGGCAGCGAATTGGGGGGAGGGAGAGGAGACAGAGGTGGGGGATCTATGTGTATGTGTGTGCGTGCATGTGCATGTATATGTGTGTGTGCGTGCTGGTGACAGGCAGAGTTCTTGCAGGGCGCACAGGCTCAGCGCCCCAGCGCCATCCCATGCAGCTGCCCCTGCTGGTATGCCTTCCATGGTAGCCTTTCTTCTGGCACCTGCCAGGAGCTGCCAGGACCCTCTAGGTCCGGTTCCCAGGATACCACGCCCCCAGGGGACCCACCTACATCCAGCGCATCATTTGCCGTGTCATTTTGAAGTGATCTGTTCATGAGTCAGTTTGCCACGCTAGACGTGAGGTCTCGGGAACGTGGCGGGCAGCAGCCCTGTGTCAGTCCACCTCTGCCCCCAGCACCGAGCGCAGCTTCACTGCTCCCAGCTCAGGGATCCATTTCCCAGCCCGCCTGGCCCCAGGCACCCACCTCGGCTCCCAACCCTGGGAATTTTTTTTAATTTATTTATTTGAAAGAGTTACAGAGAGAGGTAGAGACAGAGAGAGGGGTCTTCCATCCACTGATTCACTCCCCAGATGGCTGCAATGGCCGGAGCTGCGCCAATCTGAAGCCAGGAGCCAGGAGCTTCTTCCAGGTCTCCCATGTGGGTTCAGGGGCCCAAGGTCCTGGGCCATCTTCCACTGTTTTCCCAGGCCATAGCAGAGAGCTGGATCAGAAGAGGAGCAGCCAGGACTTGAACCAGCGCCCATATGGGATGCCGGCGCTGCGGGCCAGGGCGTTAACCCGCTGCGCCACAGCGCCAGCGCAGACCCTGGGTCATAAGGCAGGTGCAGTCGCTTCTGCAGAATTGAGTATGCAAGGGAAGTGTGCATCTGAGCCAAAGCGCTGATTCTACAGACGGACAGCGAGATGGGGGGGGGGGGGGGCAGGGGATGCTCCGGTCTCACAGCACAGAAGGCAGAGCTGGGGACAAAGTGCTCCTGGTCCCTTTGCAGGATTCGTACCCAATACACATGCCTGAGTCCCGCAGGGAGCCAGGGGACGGGCAAGCGCAGAGAGACCCAGGGGGCTGAGCAACCAGTGGGAGCTGATGGGCACATGATGCCCCCTCCCCACGCCCCGCCCACGGGGACCACCTTGGAGCTCTGCCTGTAGAGCCCCTGCCTCCCCGGCAGCTTCCATCACGGTTCCTGGACAATCTCCAGGTGCCTGGTGACTTCCTCCATGAGAACCAGGAGCCAGGAGCCAGAGGGCTGCATGACGGGCCAGAGGGAGCAGGGCGAGGGTCAGGGCACACGGCTCCCACCTCAGCAGCCAACGGGAGGAGGCCCCTTCAACCTGTGCCGCCTCGGAGCCCACCGACAGGGGCCTGGGGAGGCCACTGGCCCGGCCACACCCACTAAAAGTTTTCTCATCCCCGAATGCAGGCAGGAAGACAATTTAACGACAGCCTTGGAGGCTGCGCCGTGCTGGGAGAATGAGATGCTTGCCTCTCTTCCTTTTTTTCCTGAAAAAGAAAGCAAATTAAATTTATGTTACAGCAGGAGGGATCGGGGCACACATGGGGTCAGTGCGACCCGGACACACATGGGTCTGCACAGAGGGAGAGGTGCCTGCTCCTGGGCTCTGGGGGATGTTTGTGCCTCGCCCAGTGCCTGAGCTCCTAGACCTGCTCACCCCTCATCGCATCTCACACTCCTTCCTCCAGCAAGCCCGTGACTCAGAATCCTGGCCATTCTCCAACCAACTGGGTCTTTTCTTCCTTCCATCCTAAGCTTACTGGTCTCACCTCCTCCAGGAAGCCCTCCCTGATATCCTCACCTAGCATGAACCCGGCTCTGAATCACATTGTGTGAGTGGTCTTTAGCTCACCTCCCTGATACATTTTTTTCAGACACATCCCTTTGAGGGCTTTACCTCTGGCACTGGGCTCTGCCCCCAGCACCCAGCCCAGATACTGGGCCTGGCCTATGCCTCATTCCCTGTCTCTGTTTCAGCCTCAGGGCACCGCCAGGGCCTGCCTCACCTCACCAGAATGAACGCACTGGTTTCTTGGCAGCTGCTGCTGTTCCTCTGTGCCACCTCCTTCCAGGAGAGCTTGGGAGGGGCGGCCGTCGTGGAGTCGCCCGGACCCACAGGTGGGCTTCACTGGGGAGGATGGGCGGTTGCAACCCGCACCTCGCCGTAGTTGACACGGGGTGGGGGGGTGGTCTCCTGTGCATCTGATGGCAACCCAAGACTGGCGTGTCTGCCCCGCGCTGAGAGCCCCACCGAGCCCACAGGGCAGGGCTGGCACAGGACACCCGTCCTGACGCAGGTGCCTGTTAACCCTGGCGCCATCCTGCCTTTCTCCCGCTGCGTCCTCTGGGGAGGGAACCAGTGTGCAAGCTTCTTTTCATTAGAGACTTCGGAGTCTTTATGAGGAATTGGGAGAAAGAAAGCAAAACCCCAAAGCAAAGGACAAATCCCAATACCCGTCCACCTGAGGGGATCGAGGGACACTGCATGGATGAGCTGGGGACACTGAGGCCCAGAGGGGTCACGAGAGGCTGTCAGAGTCACTGGGTCAGCACCACAGAAGCCCAGCAGGTGCCAGAGCCCCGGCCCTGTTTCTGGGGAGCTCTGGCCACTGGACCGGTGCCACAGCCCGGTGGGAGCTGTGCTTTTGAGCACGTCTTGGTGTCAGCTCTCTGGGCAAATCAGAGCCCATGGCTGCGCCTCCCTGGCCCTCTCCCTCCCTGCCACACCGCCCACATCATGTCCACACCCCGACGAGCTCCCAGAGCACAGGGCATGGCTCCAGGTGTCCCTGGCCAAGAACGCTCCCTTCCTGAGGGAGGGGGGCTGCTCCGGAGAGAAGTCCCACTGCTGCGTGGACACGGAGCTGGCCCTAGGGGAGGCCACACACGGCAGCCGCAGGTGTCCTGCTGCTGGCTTAGGGGGTGTCACTGGGAAGCCCCCAGGCAAGGGGGCATCAGCGTGCTAGGCAGACGCTCACTCTGCACCGGGTACCCACTCCTCTGTTACAAAGAGTGCCAGTGTATTGAGGAGCCACGCTCCAAGCCACCCCAGCACACACCCACACACAGGGCTGGCTGCCCTATTTTACTGCCACAGAAAACAGGGACCTATTAAGCCTTGCATTTGAAGCGCTTCCAATTAGCCTCCTTAACCCTCAGTAGGAAGGGGAGAAAGAGCCCACCCAGACGGGGGAGGGAGCCAGTGACCAGACCTGGTGACTCTACCATCTTCACTGAGCCCTGATACAGCTTCTCAGGGAGCAGGGCTGGCACTTAGGAACAAGTCCTTTTTTGTTTGCTTCCTTGTTTAAAGATTGTTTTGTTTATTGGAAAGGCAGAGTTAGAGAGTGAGAAGGAGAGACAGAGAGAGATCTCCCATGCGCTGCTGGTTCACTCCCCAAATAGCTGCAACTGTCAGAGCTGGGCCAGGCTGAAGCCAGGAGCTCCATCCGGTCTCCCTCGTGGGTGCAGGGCCCTAAGCGCCTGGGCCATCTGCTGCTGCTTTCCCAGGTGCATTAGCAGGGAGCTGTTTCGAAAGTGCAGCAGCCCCAAAGGCAGAGGGTGGATTAAGGCGCTGCACCCCAGCACCAGGCTCCAGATCCACGTTCTTGATGTCTTTTACTACAGATTTCCCCTGCTTTTGTAGAACTTTCCATAAGCATTCATGGAGGCCCTGCTACGTGCATGGCACTGTCACGCACCCTGGAGACACAGAGACAGCCAACAGGGCACCGACGGCCGCAGGAGCCAGGCCGGGACCCCGCAGAGCTGCACAGCCGGTTGGGAAAGCAGCAGAGCTGAGCTCCCCCAAATACTTGGGATTTCCGGATTTCCAAACTGTACCTTGTTTGCTTCGTAAAAGGGTATAATTTAACCCAAAAATTACCGGAGGAAATTCTGGGTAAAATTCGGGCGCTTAGAGTCCTGACTGCCCCTCGGCCTCACCTACCTCTGCTTTCTGTCCTAGATCAGCGGCTGGGAGCCCCCGGCCTGCGGCGCGCGTTGGAGACGAAGCCCGCTCCGGCCCGGCTGACCCTTCGGGCAGCACCGCCGTGCCCGGACGCCGGGAGCCCGTGCGCCCCGCGCAGCCGCCTGGCCCCGGCCCCGCGGGACGCCGTGCTGGTGCAGCGCGAGAGGGATTCGTCCGCCTACAATTGGAACTCGTTCGGCCTGCGCTACGGCAAGCGGGGGGCAGCGCTGGGACGCGGCGGGGTCGGCGCGGGGCGCTGCTGAGGCTCGGGCTGGGCGTGCGGGGCGCGGCAGGCACTGCGCCCCGCGAGGCTGCGGGGCCTGCGGAGCGGGAGCTTCTGTCCCGAGGCAATAAAGGTGATGCAGCCGCGTGGCCGGCGTGGAATTGGAGGCCGACGGTGCCCGCGGCTGGCTCCCGAGCTGTCACGCAGGCAGCTCACTCCCAACCCGCGGCAGACACGCGGAATCCCTGCACGTCCGACTTCTTCAGCGAGGGGACGCCCTCGCTGGTCGGGCGTTTCCCACCGTGGCAATCGTCTGAAGACGCGTCCACACGCCTAGCCGGCGCTCCGCGGGTGCAGCCGGGGTGGGGCAGACCTGGACGGCTCTTCCCTGATTCCAGGAAGGTGCACAGCCACCAGTACAAGACTGCAGGACGCCGCCGTCCAAGCAGTCAGCCTCTGCGCGCGCGTAGGTGGGCACTCCCTGCCCCCTAGGGTCCCGCACGTAGGCCTCCTGCTGTCCCTTTTCTCCTATGACCCCGGGCAGCTAGGCGCGCCTCACCCCATCCTCACAGGTGCAACCCTGAAGTTCAGAGAAGTAACTCGCTCCAGGTGTGCCTGCGGCAGGTGCACGAGTGCCTCGCGGGGGCCCGTGGGCTGGGGGCTGACGCTGTGGTAGGAAGGCGGAGCGGCGGCCACCCCGAGGAGCCCAGCCCTCTGTGACAGCCTCAGGCACCCCGTCCTGCTCCGTGTTCCTGGGGCACTGTCACCAGCGCTCCACCCATTCCAGCAACTAGGACTGTGCAGGACCAGGCAGAGCTGCGTTGCTATGGCAGCGAGATGGGCTGCCATGGGAACGCGACGACCTGCCCCGCCCCCATCACTGCCCTTGAAGGGACGTGAGCTCCAGCCCTAGCATGTCCCAACGGCCTGAGGCTGTCGCTGTTGGAAGGAGCGTCTCTGCCTCTGTCCTTTTAAGTGACATCCTCCTAGCACCGGGAACAGTGGGTCCCTGAGTCCAGCTGCTAGGCAGCCTCATTTTTACAAAATTCCCAGTGTCCCCCTCTAGCCTCTCCTCGCAGCCGTGCTTGTGTCCAGGTGGGAGGGACGTGTGTGTGTGCTGCTGGGGTGGCAGTGAGAGTCTGCGTGCCTGTGCATGGGCACCGGTGGCCCTGTGTGTGGCGCAGTCCTCTCCAAGCACCTGCCAGCCCAGAGCCCTGGAGATCTCTCTGCTGGCCATGGCCATGCTTCTGCCAAGCCTCTGGGCATTGCGATCTGGGGAGAAGAGGGGGCAGGTCTCCATAGAACCCAGGGGTCTCCGTTTTCCTGTGGCCCCAGCCTGCCTGCGAGCCTGCTGTCTTGACGGGCCACCAACGGAGGCTTCGAGGGGCTAGAACGTGACTGAGACTCCCATCCCCCTCTCCAGATTTTCTGGGTCGGCTCAGAGAGCTGCCCCTCCCCCCACCCTGCAGCCCAAGGGCTCAGAGGCAGGGCTGCTGCCTGCGTCTCCCAAGAACCCCGCACAGTCCCCGTGTGCTAAGAAATCAAGGGGCCCAGCCTTCCTCGCTGGGGGAAGTAGGGGATCTCTGCCCAGGCCCCGCCCTTCGGGTAACTCCTCCAGCAGTGAGCCGCTCTCAGGCCCTCTGGGAAGGGGTACAGAGACAGCGGGGAGGGCTGAGAGGACACTCCTAGCACCTGACACCTCGCTGATACACTGAGTGCTGGAGCGTGCTGAGCACTGGGCCGCCTCGGGGCATCCTCACCAGAGTCTGGGGCGGGCAGTGGTATCCCATTATACAGACGAGGACACTGAGGCTCAGCATGGCTAAGTGGTGTGCCCAGGAGCACGCAGCTGGAGTTACAGAGCCGAGGGCCAGACCCCCATCGTCCTCACCCCCACCCCAGGGTCCTCCCCCACTGCATCCCCTCTCTGGCCTCCACTTTCAGGCACTGCTGGGTGGCAGACCCCACTCTTCTCCCGAATGCTTTGCCCTGGGAAGCCGGGCTCTGGCAGCCACTGCGCCTCTGTCCCCACCCCTACCCAGGCCTCTTCCCCTCCAGCCTGTGGGCCCTGCCTCCCCTCCCTGCCAGCAGCTTCCGGAGCCCCCGACTGGTTCACAGGAAGAAGGACCTCAGGCCCGGGGACAGCCAGCATGCCCTCCCCTGCCCCGTCCTATTTCCTCAGATGGCTGGGGGGTGGGGACCCAGGGGCAGGGCTTGCTTTGCCCGGGGGGGCGGGGGGGAGCCAGGACGCGATGCACAGATGCCTGGCCACCTCCCTCTTCACATCCGTCCCTTCACATCAGCTTCACACAATGTTCGAGAGCACCGCTCAGGACACCTTGCTGTCCACTCACTCCCTTGGGACACCTTGCTGTCCGCTCACTCCCTGAGCCCCTTTGAGACCTCAGTGGAACAAGGAAGGTAGAAACCCACGAGGACAAAGAGAAGGGAGGAGCAGACGAGACATGGCAGCAAGTGTCTGAAGGTGAAAGCAACTCGGAGGGCTTGGCAGAGCCGGGGGCCTCTGGCCTCCGCGGGGCTCCTGGGGGCACAGCTGAGCCCACCCAGGCCCACCTCTGGGTGCCGAGGGGCCTGGCGAGGATGAAGTCTGTGCTGAAGAGAGGGCCCTGGCAGAAAACCCCCTGCTTCCCGGGGCCCCTTCCCCAGCAGCATAGCCGGGCCGTCCTGCTGGCCGCCCCAGCCCCTGCACCATCCCAGGAGGAGGCCAGGGCTTCCTCTCTGCAGAGGTAGGCAGTGGGGGTGCCCCGGTCACGGTCACGGACAGCGAGCACAATGAGAATGCGGCTACAGAGGGCAGCTGTGTGGGCGAGGCCCCAGGCACACAGGGAGCCGGCAGGTCCAGTCGGGACCTTTGTACCCTGATACTGGGGACTCCCATCTGCAGTGGGCGGCCAGCCTGGAGCTCTGCCCTGCACCCTCCTGGGAGACTCAGAAGCGGCTCCTGGCTCCTGGCTTCAGCCTAGCTCAGCCCTGGTTGTTGCAGCCAGAGTGAACGAGCTGATGGAAGATTCTCTCTCTCTCTCTCTCTCTCTGCCTCTCCTCCTCTCTCTCCGTAACTCTGCCTTTCAAATAAATAAAAAAGAAAAAGTCCACAGAATTTAGCATCTTGGCCACGTGAGCAGCGTAAGATCGGCCGGGTTCTTGTGCTGCAGGCTTCCAGAATTTTCCATCTTAGAGATAACATTTAAAACTTAGTCTGTAATTACTACCCTGGGGGGAGGGTAAGAAAACAATTTGTGCCCATAAAAAACAGAGAGGCTGCAATAAGACAAGGAGTAAGAGAATTAGGAGTTCCAGAAGTAAAACACGTAAGAGCAGAAATAAAAGAGTTGGAACATACAGTTACAGAAATCTAGAAGGTAGGAGAAGAAATCAGGAGGAAAATACAAGAAACCTAGAAAAACAAGCAGAAGTGCCAGGCCTGCTACGAATGTGAGTTCCAAGTAGAGAGGAAGGAGGTAGGCCAAGGGTAGAAACGACCAAAGCACTGCTGCTAGTTGCTTTGTCAGAACAGAAGAGATGGAAAAAGAGCCAGGCTGGGGGCCAGCACTGTGGCCCAGCGGGTAGAGCCGCCTCCTGTGACGCCAACATCCCGTCTGTGTGCTGGTTCGAATCCCAGATGCTCTACTTCCGATCTTGCTCCCTGCTAGTGTGCCTGGGAAAGCAGTGGAAGATGCGCCCCTGCACCCATGTTGGGGAGACCTGGAAGAAGATCCTGGCTCCTGGCTTGGGCCTGGCCCAGCCCCAGTTACTGGGGCCTTTGGGGAGTGAACCAGTGGTTAGAAGATCTCTCTCCTTCTTGCTCTCTGTGTAACAGGCAGAGAGCGCCCCTCTGCTGGTTCACTCCCCAGCAGAAGCAAATGGGCAGGGACCCGAGTGCCTTAGCCACCCCCCTCTGCCTCCCGGGGTGCACATTTGCAGGGATCAGGAGTGGAGCTGGGCCTGAAACCCAGGTGCTCGGACCCAGGCAGCCTCGGAACAGCTAGGCCTGATGCTGGCAGCACACGGAGACGTTTGGGCTTGCCAGGACCGTGAATGCTTGCCTCCCCTATGTCTTTTCTCAAGCAGCTTGGCAGCACGGGCTCCGCCCAAACACCAGCGTCGTCTGAGACAGGAAGTTCCCAAGCCAGGGAGGGCGACAGCAAAGATGGCCCTGGTGATAGCAGCAAGCCCAGGAGAAAACCCCTGGGCGCCACCCCTGGAGCGAGGCCAGGGGCCAGCGGGCTTGGGGCATCCTGGCAGAATTCATGGGACCCTGGAAAAAGGAGGAATGGAGCGGGGGAGAGGGCAACGGTGAACTTAATAAAAAGCAACCAATTACACAAGACAGGAGGCGTGATCACCTACTGGGGACCAGTAACTGCGTCCTGGGAATGCGAACGTGGGGCTCCGATCGGGTCAAACCCCGGAGCGGTGGAGGGAGGAAATCCCGGTGCCCCATAAAAGGTGATCAATAAGAAGTGCATGCAGTGTAGAAGGGACGGCAGTGCACGCGTCAGCTCTAGGGCTGCACCAGCTCCCAGCGGTGCAGGAGCCACAGTGTGGAAAGCCAGGCCGAGCGGGGCAGAGCTGGAGGCCGAGGGGTGGGGGCGCCGGGACTGCAGACTGCTGGTTTTCGTTGTAATGTATGAGTTTTTAAAACCAGAGCATATTTTAACTTAATGTCATTTATTTCACATACACACAGCCCCCATCTGCTGGTTCATTCCCCCAAATACCGGCAAAGGCCCAGGGCAAAACCCAGGAGCTGGTAACCCAATCCAGGCCTCCCGTGTGGGTGGCAGGAACCCAGGGACCTGAGCCATCACCGCTGCCTCCCAGGGTCTGCGTTAGCAGGAAGCTGGAGTCGGGAGCCAGCGCTGGGACCTGAACTGAGGCACTCAGATGTGGGCATGAGGGTGCCAGCTGCAAGGCCGAACACACACCCTGCTTCAGCTCTTTCCAAGATAAACAGACATCCAGGCCACCTGAGGCACGGCCGCTCTTCTCAGGCCTTCAGCCTCCAGGCACTTGCAGGGTCCCTGCGTCAGCTGCGTCTCATCCCAGCAACAGCCCTTCAACCAGGCTCCACTGGCCCAGCACACCCCGCTCCTTCCCCACCCCCGCACCACCAATCCCTCCCTCCCCCCCTCCCCCCGGGCCCCGGCAGCCCCCTGCAGCCCTGTGACCCATGTGACCTGTCTGCTATTTCCAGGGTGGCCTCAGATCTCAGGACGGGGTCACCCCAACCCCATGGCCGAATTCCTGATCCCCCAAGGCCCCCGACCAAACAGCTGGGGATGCCGGGTTCACCCCTCCCCACCGCACCCCACCCCTTCCCCAGCACAGCTGAGTAACCCTGCCTGCCGCAGCTGCCCACACGCAGCCCTGCCTCTCAAGGCCTCGGCTGCTGGGCTCTGGTCCCCTCTAATTGAACAAATCTGCCCAGCAGCCAGCTGGGGCCCTCCAGGGTCAGGCAGCAGAGCACGCTGGGGGAGGGCAGGTGTGGGAGAAGCCCCGGCGTCTGATTTTTGCTTTTCACCCACAGAAGCCGATGGGCCCGAGGTGTTTAGTTCCAGAACAGTAAGCCTCAGTCCAGTGGCAGAGGCCCCGTGAGACATCCTGGGACAAACCCAGGCCCTGCTCGAAGCAGCACAGATTGAACTGGGTGACCTCCAGCCTTTCCCAGCTCCACCCAGGCCTTCCCCAACCACCCAGTCTCACAGGGACATTACCATGGAGGAGGGGAGGGGTAGCAGTCAGCCCTAGAGAGGCTCTCAGCCACACTTGAATACTGGGAGATCCCACTCTGCACGGCCAGGATCCCACTCTGCACAGCCAGGATTCCACCCTGCACAGCCAGGATCCCACCCTGCACGGCCAGGATTCCACCCTGCATGGCCAGGATTCCACCCTGCATGGCCAGGATTCCACCCTGCACAGCCAGGATCCCACCCTGCATGGCCAGGATCCCACCCTGAGCAGCCAGGATCCCACTCTGCACAGCCAGGATTCCACCCTGCACAGCCAGGATTCCACCCTGCACGGCCAGGATTCCACCCTGCACGGCCAGGATCCCACTCTGCACAGCCAGGATCCCACCCTGAGCAGCCAGGATCCCACCCTGAGCAGCCAGGATCCCACCCTGCACAGCCAGGATTCCACCCTGAGCAGCCAGGATCCCACCCTGCACAGCCAGGATTCCACCCTGCATGGCCAGGATCCCACTCTGCACAGCCAGGATCCCACTCTGCATGGCCAGGATTCCACCCTGCACAGCCAGGATCCCACTCTGCACAGCCAGGATCCCACTCTGCATGGCCAGGATTCCACCCTGCACAGCCAGGATCCCACCCTGCACGGCCAGAATTCCACCCTGCACGGCCAGGATCCCACTCTGCACAGCCAGGATCCCACCCTGCATGGCCAGGATCCCACCCTGCACAGCCAGGATCCCACCCTGAGCAGCCAGGATCCCACCCTGAGCAGCCAGGATCCCACCCTGCACAGCCAGGATCCCACTCTGCATGGCCAGGATTCCACCCTGCACAGCCAGGATTCCACCCTGCACAGCCAGGATCCCACTCTGCACAGCCAGGATTCCACTCTGCACAGCCAGGATCCCACTCTGCACAGCCAGGATCCCACCCTGACAGCTGCAGCAGCTAAGGAAAGGTGGGCGGGCCTGGCTCCCATTGGATTTATGCTTCCCCTGATGGTTCTCATGACCGGCTCTGCCCCACTGAGAAGGGCAGGGGCAATGCAACCTCCCTCCCCCATCCACTCGGCTTCCCTGACCTCAGGGTGAGGCATCCCGGGGGCCTCTGTGAGAACAACTGGACCCCTGGGCTGCGGGGCCTGCAAGATGCCCTGATAAGGGTCCGGCACACTCTCCTCTCCATCCCACGGCCCAGGGCTCCAGAAGGGCACCTTCCAAGGGCACGAGAGAAGCCGCGGGTCTGCCCCCACCCTGGATTACCCCCTGGCAGAGATGCAGGGGGACAGTCAGGCCCTGACAAAGCGTCAGCATCTGCAGAACCCTAGGACACCACGGAAGGCAGAGCTCTGGCCCAGCGGGGCCCCTCCCACCAGGGAAGCCCCTGACCGTTGAGCTCTGGCCACAGCGTGACTGTCCCCGGGTAGGGAGCTGACCACCTCCTGGGGCGTCTACGCTGGGGCTGGGTGGTATGGCCTGCTGGGTTCTTCCTTCCTTCCTTCCCCAGGATTGAAGGGGCTCTGCTTCCTGGGGAGGCTTCGCAGCACCCTGGGGCTTCTCTCTTCCAGCCCTGGAGGGGCTTGGCTGTGCTCGGCCCAGAGCTGGAGGGAGGATCCCTCGAGCCTGTGGCAGCCAGTCTGCACTCAGGTCCTCCTTTCCCTCTGCGATGGCTGGTGCTGTGCTGCAGAGGGACCACGAGAGACAGGCCCTGTGCTCTTCCAGCGGGTCCCCTTGCCTCTCCTGCCCCTGCAGCTCTCCACCACGCTGTAGCCTCCCCAGGAGTTAGCATATCCTGGGGTGGGGGGGGTGTTCACACTTGTCGCCCACGGCCTGGCAGGAGGCTGCGGATGGGTGTGAGGAGTGAGGGCAGCTTGGCTGGAGTGCTGGGTCCCCAGCAGCCTGGATACAGTGGCTGCTCAGACCTCTGGCCGGCCCTTGCCTTCAGAGAGTCCTGAATCCTGACCTGAAATACGCAGGAAGGCCCTCCTGCAGCACGCGGGGCTCTCCCTGCTCATCCTTCCTTCTGTACCCACAGGGATGGGCTCCAGGATCCCCTGCAGATACTGAAGTCCACGGGTGCTCTGGCCCCTTCTGCGAAGCAGCACAGTGTTTGCCTAAAACCTGCACGCACCCTCGCACGCTCTGCATCATCTCTGGGTTACTTAGGCTACTGAGTGCCATGTAACTGGTATTTAAAGAGTTGTTACACTGTATCGTTTAGGGAAGAGTCGCAAGAAGTCTACACATGTTCAGTAGTGGTGCTGTTTTTTTTTTTTCCCTGAATATTGAATTGACTGAATCCATGGATGCAGAATTCACAGCCAGCTGTACTAGGAGTGTGGCTTTAAAAGCTCCCCCACCCCAGAAAGCAGTCCAGCCACTGCCCCCACTCAGCACCCCTTTCTTCTGCATCCCATTGGTGTGACTCTTGTTCTGAGCCCCAGGCTGGCCCCACCTCCTCAGGTCCTCCTCTGTCTCCTCCCTACTCCTTGCCCCGCCCCCAGGGGGTGGGGAAAAGACAGTGGATGATCATTCACCCTACCTCGCCTCCACAGGTCAGCCTGTCTGCTGAGATTCAAGCCAGACAGACGGACCCCCCACCAGTGGGGGCCCTGGAGTGAGATTGGAGGCCCAGCACCCAAGACCTCTGTGGCTACACTGACCAGTAACACAGGGGAGATGCAAGTCCCGAACAGGCCAGTGCCATCTGCAAACAAGGACACCCCAGGTCTCAGTTTCCTCCTATGTTCCAGGGTTGCTGGCGCCTGGGCTCGCAGGCTGATGGTGACGTGGGGGAAGCACCCGCCTCCTTGCCCCTACTCCCTGCTGCCATTACTGGCCTGGCAGGTCCCACCCCCTCGTTTGTCAAAGACTCGCTCCTGGCTACACGCTTCCTCCTCCCCAAGCCCTCTGCCATTCTCTCGGATGACGTCACCAAGCAAGCAGAGGGTGACCCTGCCATGCCCTGGCCTCTCACCGCCTTGGGTGTCCCACTTCCTCACCCTCATCCCCTTCAGCCACCTGCTCCACCTCAGGCCAGCTCCCACCAGACCGGCTCTTCTCACGGCCCACAATCCTTTGCTCAGTTCACCCGGCCTGCCCTGTCTCGTCTTCTCTCCAGGACCCACTACAGGCACCGCCATCTAAGATCTGAGGTTTCCTTGTCTTTCATCTTGGTCATCCCAATGCCGTATGAAGCCAGCCATGCCCTTTCTCTGCATCCAGACCCCAGTGGTCCAGCACTATGGTGGGGGGGGGGGTTGGGGGGAGCGGTCAGTCAGCAGGGCTGATTGGCTTCCTATAACCCCTGCTCTCCAGCCATCAAACCTCTTCACTAACTACAGAAACTGTCTTTCCACTGTGTGTAATTATTCCCATGTCCATTGCGCCAGCAGAGGCCCTGGCTTCCTCCTCATCGGTTGCCAGAAGCTGCCACCAGGAAGTCCTCCAGCTTCTCGGGCTGACACTGGGGGCCTGCCCTCCTCTCTGCTGCCCCAGCAGACGGCTGCCCGGCCCCGGGCTTCTCTCACCTCTGCCCCTCCCCCCACCTCTCAAGAATCTTACTGTGTGGAGGAGCCCTGCCTGCCAACTGAGTGTTTCCAGGCCCTTAATACTTGCAACCCCTCCCATCCCGAGAAAGGGGTGGGGAGAGGAAAGCGGAGGAGGAAGGAGAAAGAAAGAAAAAAGGGAGACAAGGGGCTGGCGCTGTGGTGTAGCGGGTTAAGCCGCTGCCTGCAATGCTGGCATCCCATAAGGGAGCCAGTTCATGCACCAGCTGTTCTACTTTATCCAGCTCCCTCCTAATGCACTTGGGAAAGCAGTGGAGGATGGCCCAAGTGCTTGGGCCCCTGCATGCTCATGGGAGACTCAGAGGCTCCTGGAGTCAGCCTAGCCCAGCCCCAGCCATTGCAGCCATCAGGGGAGTGAACCAGCAGATAAAAGCCACCACCCACCCCACCACCATAACTCTGCCTTTCAAATAAATAAAATAAAAAATTTTAAGAAAGGAAGGGCATGGGGCCAGCACTGTGGCATAGCGGGTAAAGCCGCCGCCTGCAATGCCAGCATCCCATATGGACGCTGGTTCGAGTCCCTGCTGCCACACTTCCAATCCAGCTCTCTACTATGGCCTGGGAAAGCAGTGGAAGATGGCCCAAGTCCTTGGGCCCCTGCACCCGTGTGGGAGACCCAGAAGAAGCTTCTGGCTCCTGGCTTCAGATTGGTCCAGCTCTGGCTGTTGCAGCCAATTTGGGAGTGAACCAGCAGATGGAAGACCTCTCTCTCTCTGCCCCTCCTTTTCTCTGTGTGTAACTCTGACTTCAAATAAATAAATCATAAAAAAAAAAAAGAAAAGAAGGGCAGAAGGAAGGGGGGGGGGTGGAGAGACTCCTCTCTCAGTCCTCACTCACATTTCCAGCTCTCAATCTCCTTCCCTACGGCCCAACTTCTTCCAAAGAGCTGCCTTTGCTATTTGAGGGGTTGTCAAACCATTCATGGGAAAGGAATTAAAGATGGGTTCAAAGTTGGATGCAAAAGCAATTTGAAAGGCAGTTCGACTGTCCTGTCCTTCCTTGCTGTCTTTGTCTGCTTGGACCGCTGTGAAACCATGGATGGGAGCACCTGTCAGCCGCAGACCTGGAGGCGGGGCGGTGGGCTGAAGGTGCCCACTCAGGGGTGATTTCCTAGGGGAGACCTTCCTGGAGGTCACTGCCGGCACTAGCTATCATCACTGTGTATGTCAGCGTGTGATGGTAGCGGTCTATTTTCCTAGAATGTGGGTGCACAGGAGCAGAGGTGTATGCATTTTTGTCACCTTTGTAAGCCCAGCATCTGGCAAAGCACAAATGCTCAGTGAACGAGGATTTACAGAGCACCAAGGGTTGGCCGTGGTGATGCGCTGCGCTATGACTCCTGGGAGTGCTTGGGGTTGAGTTCCACCTCTGCTGCAGATCTGGCTTCCTGCTGATGCACCTGGGAGGCAGCAGGTGATGGCTCATGCTCTTCACGGCACGAAGGCAGCCCATCCCCGGCTGAGTCTGGGCTGAGTCTAGGCCTGCCCCATGGAGGAGGACGGCCCTGAAATCAGAGAGAAGCTGAATAAACCACACCCGTCCTGGCACTTAGGGGCCAGGTGTGTGGGCACCGCCTGACTGCTGGGCAAGCTACAGGGAAGGGGGAAGGACGCAGACTCGGCCCAAACGGAACCCGGGCCACGCAGAAGGGGGTGGAGGGGTGGGAAGGCGGCTGCGCCCCCTCCTCTGCAGGAGCCCCCCAGGGCGCAAGGGCCGCCCTCCCCCGGCCCCTGCTTCCCAGTCTGCGGGCTTGACCCGCGGGACCCCCACACCGCCAGGATGGTGGAGCGACGGCAATCTTCGGCAAGAAGCACCGGAGACAAGTGTCGGTGAACTCATCCTCTGTATTAACGACCATGCACACCTTTTAAAGGGCAGGCAGAAGGGGCGTAACTAATTCAGGGCAACACTAGTTCTATAGGAGAGAACCGACATGGGCACCTCTATGCTTCTCCAATCGGCTTGAGGGTCTCGTAGCTGGGATAGCTTTCCAGGTGGTCCTAATGGGCCCGGGCCGCACCCAGGAGCTGTTTACTTGATTGGCAATTACAGGACCCTACAGGGAGTGGGGGGAGTGCCTGGGGCTCCCACCGCCTGCCAGCCAGCAGTCAGGTTGTGGGGGCCCTCCCGGCAGGCATGGTGTGCCATGCCTCTCAGCCTCCTGCATGGGTAGGGCAGGCAGACTCCCCGCCAGGTACAGGATCCCCCACACACACCAAGGACCAAGCCAGGAAGCTTCCCTCATGTTCCAGATGGGAAGACCAGGTAAGAGGCGGGGGCAAAGCTGGGCTGAGGCTGACGAGGGAGCCCCAGGGCCATGGGGGCTGGGAGCTGGGAACCAAGTTCTCTGCCCAGCCCAGCCCAGGCCGATCCCTGAGCACGGTTTGCTCATCAGCCTCCACCCCCGCCGGGGGTCGCGGGGCCAGGCCAGGCGAGGAGCCACTGGCGTCACTGGGCACAGAGCCCTGCTCCACGTCCAGGAAGCCTGGTCCCCCCGGGTGGGATTTACGAGTGGCTGCCGCGCCTCTGGCCCCGTGCAATAAATCAGGACCCTGCGGGACGGTGAGCATGCCTCGTGCCGGTGTATAAAGGAAGAAGGACCAGGGAGCCCCAGGCTGCAGTGGAGCCAGCGTGAGCGAGCTCGGCCCCGGGAGCAGAATGCCTCGCTGGGGACTCCTGCTGGTACTCTGGGGCTCCTGCACCTTGGGTCTCCCCGCCGACACCAGCGCCTTCAGAAGGTAACTCGGGCAGGGAAGGGGCGGCAGGGACTTGGAGGCTCCCACCTTCCTGGCACCCGGTCAGCTATGTGGTGCCGATTCGTCCTCATGACCAGCTGGGCAAGGAGGTGTAGTCCTGTTCAGAGAGGGCAAGCAGCTTGCCCAGTGTCACACAGCTCGGCAGCCATGCCTTCTGGACCCTACCTGGGGCACGGGGGAGTGGGGCGGAGCTCAGAGATGATTGAGATGTGTTTCTGGCCCTCCCCCACCCCCGAGCTCACAGCCTGGTGTTAGGAAGGGCGTGAGGGATGGGTAGTGTAAACTCTGCCAGGGAAGCAGGCTAAATGCACACCTTGCAAAGGTGGCCCATCTGGTTCAAATTCTGCTCTACCTCTGGAACCCTGCACATGCTACTTAACCTC
Organism: Oryctolagus cuniculus; assembly: GCF_964237555.1. Lineage (NCBI taxonomy): Eukaryota > Metazoa > Chordata > Mammalia > Lagomorpha > Leporidae > Oryctolagus > Oryctolagus cuniculus. The sequence continues at coordinate 19,657,986 of NC_091444.1, read as the reverse complement.
GTCAAGTCTCCGTTTGCCATTTTTAAAATTTATATTTAGGGGCCAGCACTGTGGCATAGCAGGCGAAGCACCTTCCTGAGTTGCCAGCATCCCATATGGGCACCAGTTTGAGTCCCGGCTGCTCTACTTCTGATTCCAGCTCCCTGTTAATGGCCTGGGGAAGGCAGTGGAAGATGGCCCAAGTCCTTGGGCCCCTGCACCCATGTGGGAGACCTGAAGAAGCTCCTGGCTTCGGATCTGCCAGCTCTGGCTATTGTGGCCATTTGGGGAGTGAACCAGCAGATGGAAGACCCCCTCTCTGTCTCCTTCTCTCTTTCTGTAACTCTGCCTCTCAAGTAAATAAATAGATCTTTTTTAAAAAAAAATCTATTTTGAAAGGCAAGGTGATGGGAGGAGAGAGAGAAGAGAGAGATCTTTCATCCACTGGTTCACCCCTCAAATGCCCATGGAGTCAGGGCTGGGCCAGGCTGAAGCTAGAAACTCTATCCGGGACTCCCAGATGGGCAGCAGGAGCCCAAGGACTTGGGCCATCATCTGCTGCCTTCCAGGCCATTAGCATGGAGTTGGATCGAAAGCAGAGCAGCTGGGACTTGAACCTGCACTTCAATAGGGAACTTAGGCATCCCAAGGGCTGGCTTAACCCGCTGTGCCACAGTGCCTGCCTGCAGCTGGAGGAATTGTGCTGCCCGCCCTGTGCAGAGTGGAGAAGGCACTTGGGGAGGTCTGAATCGATGTGCTGCGTTCTCAAGGTGCTGTCGCTGCCATACACCCCAGGACTCACAGGGACTGCGCAGGGGGCAGCGGGCTTGGGCTGCAGAGTTGTGCTGGGGTAGACACCACCGTTAGACCCATTTTCATAGGGAAGCAAATGAGGGTCTTAAAAGGCCCAGAGAGGTTAGGCAGCTTGCTTAGAGTCACACAGGGGTTTCAAGCTCTGTGTGCTTCCCCACCATATGGCACTGCCTCCCTGGGCTGGTGGGGAACACCAGTGTGGACCGAGTCTTTGGGGGCAAGCTTCTAGGTCTCCCACATGGGTGCAGGAGCCCAAGGGCTTGGGCCATCTTCTACTACCTTCCTAGTCACACTAGCAGGGAGCTGGATTGGAAGTGGAGCAGCCGGGACTCGAATCGGCACCTGTACGGGATGCCAGCATCAAAGGGCGGTGCTTAACCTGCTGGGCCACAGTGCCGGCCCCAGCAAGGTTCCGGAGGCAGGGGTGTGTGCTGAACTTTGAAGAGTGAAGAACTGGGAGACAGAAGGGGTTTCCCGAAAGGGGAGTGGCAGCAAAGCCAAGGCGCTCAGCAGAGGATGTTTGGAGTGGAGTCAGAGCCTCTTCTGGGCTTAATAAAATCACCCACCCCATGGGATGAGTGAGGATCAAAGGAAACGCCACCTGTGAAGCCAGCTCGTGACCTGTACACCGTGAGAGGACAGTTCCAGCACAACCTCTGGGGATAGGCACGCAGGCGGCACTCACGTTCATGGGCCGGCGCGGCGGGGGCAGGAGACGTGAGTGCAGGGTGCACCCGCCAAAGGAGGAGGGACTCTGTGTATAGGAAAATCTACTGCCAGGTTAAGTGGGGATTCAGTCCTGGGACCTCCTGGCCAAGGCTGGAGATGGCTTCCTCCAGGCTTTGGCAAGCAGCCTCCACGTCCGCACCCCGGGGGATCCTCTGGGAAAGATAGCCAGCCACGTGCGTCAGCCCCCTGCTCCCCTGTTCCTGAGTCTCCTCCCGTAGAGCATGGGATAAGGACGCTAGTTTGCAGAGCTGCTGCTGTGTGGCTGGCCTGGGTGAGTGTGCACAGTTCTACATCCCTATCTGGCACCAGCTCACCATGCTCCAGACCCCTAAGTCTCTAACTGCCTCCCAAAGGGGATGGGGAGGTGTCTGGACAAGAAGCCCAGGGACAGAGACTTAGGCCCAAGACACATCTTCCCGAGGACAAGGTGCACGGGCACCCTGCCTGGCCTGATGCTGTGGGTCTGCTCCACTCCAGCCCGTCTGGGTGCCAGCTCCCAGGTGTCCTACCGACCCTGCAGAGTGCTTTGTGTATCTGCTGCCACCTAGAGGCCACACATGGCACTGCCTCCCTCCTTTCGGCTTGAGGGATGCTGGCCCCAGCGGGAATGGCGAGCTGTGGCTGCCTGTTTCCTTGTCTGTCTCCTGCCTGGTGGGCTTCCTTGAAGGCAGCAAGGATCTTTACCTATCTCCAGGACCCTGCATAATGCGGCTCAGAGCAGGTGTTCAATGCGTGATTATGGGATGAGTGAGCAAATAAATGGGCCATCACACAGATGGCCTCATCTAATCAAATTTAGACAACAGGGAGAGGTTAGCCAAGGATTATCTAGCACCAGGACCGGTGGCTCACAGAAGGCCCTAGGCTGGGACGTGACCCCATGGCGCCCAGGCTGAGGTCCGCGGTGGGCTGAGACTGCGGCAGTCCCGGGGGCCAGTACAGAGTTCTGTTTCTGCTTCCTCCTCCCTGGGCCAGGATCCTCCTCAAGAAAATGCCCTCAGTCCGGGACATCCTGCAGGAGCGAGGTGTGGACATGGCCAGGCTGGGTGCCGAGTGGAGCCGGTTCACCAAGAGGCTCTCCCTGGCCAATGGCACCACCCCTGTGGTCCTCACCAACTACCTGGACGTGAGTGCCTGTCCCGCCGGGTCCCACCCCTACCCCCAAGTCCCCTTCTCTCTTGGCCCCAAGGTTTCCTTTGCCAGCAAGGCCCACTCTTCCCAAGCTGCGTTTCACCGAGGAGCCGAGGAATTGGGTTCCACCGAAGCACCCCACGGAATTCCCATTTAACAGCTGGGGAGCCCGAGGCACAGAGGGCCAGGAGGCTTAGGCTAGCACCCAGCCCAGGCTCCAGCTGGGTGGCCCTGGTGGTGGGAGGACAGTAGGACCTCAGTGGGGCATCTGGGAGCCAGCCCACCCAGCACAGCCTGATGGCCCCTGCCCCAGTGGCCCGCTGAGGGTCCTGCAGCTCCCTGCTTCATTGCTGGTGTTTGCTTCGGCTCTCTCGTCTCCCTGACCCTCCTGCATCCTGGGATGCCACAGTCCCTGCAGGAGAGCAAATCCAGAGAGACTGTGCACACTCTCCAAGCTCACCACAAGAGCCACAGCAGAGCCAAGTAGCACCCTGAGACCCAAGGCCCCCAGCCGCCTCTCTCCACCCCTACAGACCCAGTACTACGGCGAGGTGGGCATCGGCACCCCACCCCAGACCTTCAAAGTCATCTTCGACACGGGTTCGGCCAACCTCTGGGTGCCCTCCACCAAGTGCAGCCCTCTCTACACTGCCTGCGGTGAGCCCCCCGCCTGGGGCGCCTCTCCCCGAGGGCCCTGCCCTGCCCTGCCCTGCCCTGCCCTGCCTGGGAAGTCCTGCTCCACACCCCCCTGCACCCCTCCTGCTGCCAACTGCACAGCTTCCTGTCTGCCTCTGTGCCCTCTGACCCTGAGAGGAGAGGGGAAGCTGCCCTCATTTTCCCGAGGTGGCCAACGAGGGGGAACAGCAGGCTCCGGAGTCCCCTGGCCGCTCAGAAGGCCGCCTCCCAGCCCCCTGATGGGGACAGGAGTGGATTCCCACGCCCAGCCCGGACACCCGGGCCCTGCCACCCCCAGCCTCAGTCAGCAGCCTCTGTCTGAGCCTGACCCTGGGCCTAGAATCTTCTGTGATGCAGGTGGAACAAGTACTTCCAACTGCTTGGGGACAAGAACTCTCAGAGGCACTGGCACAGAGAGGGGACAAGAAACGGTCCCTGAGGGAGGGAGCACCTTTCCAGGCCTCCACCCTCAGGGCCACCCCACCCCTGCGCCTCAGCACATCCGCCCTGCCCTGCGCACCCTGCCCGGGCCTCTCTCCCTGAACTCTTGTCACCCTATAGAGATCCACAACCTCTACGACTCGGCGGAATCCTCCAGCTACCTGGAGAACGGGACGGAATTCACCATCCACTACGGATCCGGGAAGGTCAAGGGCTTCCTAAGCCAGGACATAGTGACTGTAAGTGGGGCCGTCCTCCCCCCCACCCCACCCCCCGCCCCACAACATCTCAGCCTAGCTGGGAGCCTGGGATCTGAGGGGCACCCTCTGTGCAGCTCCAAGCTGGGGCTGCAAAGACGCAAAGCCGAGCTGCCCGCTGGGTGATGCACCAAGTGCTGGCCTTGTCCTGAGCCCCACGGCCCACCAGCCTACCTGAGGCTCTGCCTGGGCTCGGAGCCAGACACTAGATGGAAACCCCGGGCCAGACTCGGGGTCAGAGCTCGGGTGAGAGTCTGCGATTATTGGCAGGGCCTGGCTTTCTTTTCCATCTGACCTGTGTCTGACCCTTCCCCATTCTGGAGCCTGTCTGAGTTAGGGGAGGGGTATTCACGGGGCCTAGGAGGAAATCGGAGTGGGGCCTCACCCCTCCACTCGTCTGTGAGCAGGAAAAGGGGTGGGCGGGGCAGGCTTGGCGGCCCCCTGGGGCCCCGCGGGGAAGCTGGGCTGGAGCGGGAGCTCTGGGCCATCTGCTGGGCCTGCAGCACAGATGCATGCTGGGAGAGGGGCTATGCCTGCAGGACTAGTAAAGCTGTGTGTCCCAGGGGCAGTGGGCTCAGCCTCTGTGCTGCTTCCTCCTGCAGGTGGGCGGGATCACGGTGACGCAGACATTCGGCGAGGTCACGGAGCTGCCGCTGATACCCTTCATGCTGGCCAAGTTCGACGGCGTCCTGGGCATGGGCTTCCCTGCACAGGCCGTCGGCGGGGTCACCCCTGTCTTTGACCACATCCTCTCGCAGCGCGTGCTAAAGGAGGAAGTCTTCTCTGTCTACTACAGCAGGTGGGGCTTGGCACCGCAGGGACAAGGCAGGAGAGGTGGCGGGGCAGGAGGGAGCTTGCAGAAGAAGTGGGCGGGGGCGTGGAAGGAGAGTCTGGGCAGGATCTGAGTGCGCTGGGGGCGCTCGGTCAGTATCCACAGCTGTCCCAGCCAGCATGGAAGCTGAATTTAAGTTTATTAAAATGAGATTAAATGAAGCAGGCGGTTCCTTGGTTGCACCAGCCACATTCCAAGGGCTCAGCAGCCTTGGTGCACGGTGACTCCCATATGGCAAAGTGCAGGTACAGAGCCGCCCAGGAGGTTCCAACGGGCAGCACGGAGGAGAAGGCGGGAGGGGCTCGTGGGAAACTTGGCGTCGCTGTGACCCTCCCCAGGAGGGCCGTGCTCCCCACTCTTCATTCATTCATGCACACCTTCCTCGGTCCATTTGCTCCCTCGTTGTTTGAATAAATGGTCGGTGCCACGCAGCACGTTAGGCACCAGGGCACAGCAGAGAACACAAGGAGTAAAACCCAGTCCCTGCTGTCCTGCCTGCGCTCACTTGACACAGAGACAAGGAGTGTTGCAAGGTGATGCCTGCTACAGGTGGACCCGAGGCGAGCAAGCGTGGCTTCTCGGTTCTCGGCCGAGCTAGCTTCTCTGCAGCTCAGCCAGCCGTGGGAAGCAGCTGTCAGTCCTGGGCAGGGCTGTGAGCTGCTCCAAACTGCTGAGTGGCAGGCAAGAGGTCACAAGGAGGGGGCATGAGGCCAGGGGAGACGGAGGAGGACTCTCTGGTGAGGAGGCATTGAGAAAAGGCCAGTCAGTGGCTGGCAGGCAGTGGTGGTCTGGGAAGAGCTGGCAAGGAGGAAGTGGGGCCAAGGCCATATGGCCAGCAGCTAGGAGGGGACAGAGGGCGTGGGGAAGCGGAGGTCACAAATGTAGGCTGCCCTGGGAAATCCAACAGGGATGGGAATGCGGGGTGAGATCCAGACCCAGGGAGGGGAAGGAAGGGTGGGTGTTGGTAGCGAGCTGAGGCTGCCGGAGCAGCGCTCGTAGGTGGAGGAAGGAGCCAGTGGAGAGCGGGAGCCTGCAGATGTGGAAACAGAGGCGATAAGTGGGGCACAGGAGCCTGGGAGCGTGCAAGGGCCGAGGACCCAGCGAACAGGAAGAGGGCGGGCTTCGTGGAGGGAGGGTCTGCGCCTTCATTTCCCTCCGCGTGGGGAGGAGGGGACGTCCAGAGGGACCCTGCCTCGGTGGGAATTTGTGCAAACATGATTAATTCACACCTGCACAGCACACCATGTGCCCACCCACACACCCAGGCCCACCTATGCATGTGCCTCTGTTGTGAATTCTGCAAGATCACATTACACGCATTCATGCACGCTTGCAAGCTCTGGAAACCGGCCCTGAGGCAGCCCCTGAGCCATGGGAGACTTATGCAGGGTGGAGGAGGGGAGGGCAGGGGAAAGTGGCTTCCCACCGGGCACCAGGAACCCTGGAGCCAGTCCCCAGCTCGTCCACTCATGGCCTGGGTGACTTGAGGCCAAGCAACTTCACCTCTTGGTGACTCCGAGTGTAGAGAGGCTGCCAGCAGCAGGGCCGTGGGCTACCTGAAAGCATGGCTTCCTCTCTGCCGGCTCTTTCTTTGCAGAAAACCCACCACGTGGCCTTGACCCTCACGCCCGACCCAGACTCCCACACACCTCCCCCAAAGCCCCCCTCAGCAAGCCCGGGCTGCGCAGGATGCTGATCCCCACTGTCGGTCCCTCCCACCTGCCCCCCCCCCACCTGTCACCATGCAGCCTGCCCCGAGTCCTTCGCTGTGCACCTGCTCGACAGCAGCCCACACCCTGGGGGGGGGGGGGGAGGGCTTGTGTCTGGTTTGCATCTCCTCGCTGTCCCTGGGCCTGTCCCTTCCCTGGGGACGCCTTTGGGGCACAGCTGGACTGCCCTGGAAGATGTTCTGGCTGGGCTCTGGGAGGAGCAAGCCCGGCACAGAAGCGGAGCTCTCTGGACGGTTCCCGGCGACAGCCCGGAGGCACCCCCCCCCCCGCCCCGCACCCTGGCCCACTGCCCCCTTGTTGCTGACCGTCTCCAAGAGATTCTATCTTTCCTTTAGGAATTCCCACCTGCCGGGGGGAGAGATCGTGCTGGGAGGCAGCGACCCCCAGTATTACCAAGGCAACTTCCACTACGTGAGCATCAGCAAGGCTGGCTCCTGGCAGATCACCATGAAGGGGTCAGGATTCTCAGCCCTCCCCACGCCCCCAAAATGCAGCTGCCACTGGGGGCGGGGCGGGCTTATCAGGCTGCCCTCTCTGCCTGCTCCCTCCAGGGTGGGGAAGGCCACATGCCACTTGCTGTGCACGGAGGGAGGGGGCAGCATGTCCCTTCCCCCTCCCCATGGCATCATGGGACCACCAGCATGCCTTCCATCACCCATCCCCACTTGGGAAATCTCTGCACCCTGGAGGCGCCCGTCAGCCCCTGGGTGCCCCGCTGACTGCCCCGCCTCCCCAGCGTGTCTGTAGGGTCAGCCACCTTGCTGTGTGAGGAGGGCTGCATGGCGGTGGTAGACACTGGGGCATCCTACATCTCGGGGCCCACCAGCTCCCTCAGGCTGCTCACGGAGGCCCTGGGAGCCAAGGAGCAGAGCTCGGATGAAGTAAGAAGCAGGGGAGGGGGGCTGCCATGGGGAGGGTAGGCCCCCAAACCATGCCGGGTGCAACACTGGATCCCAAAAGAGGCCATTTCAGGCCTCCTCCTCCATGGGTGAGAGGAAGTGCCCTGTTCTCAGAAAGACCCTTTGTCCCCTCCAGTATGTGGTGAACTGCAACCAGGTGCCCACACTCCCCGACGTCTCCTTCCACCTGGGAGGCAGAGCCTACACACTCACGAGCAGGGACTACGTCCTCCAGGTGCGCGCAGGTGGGGAGGGTGGGCGGGGCCGAGACCAAGGCACGGGGTCTCCAATTTCTAGGACCCAGGCAACCACCCGCACCTGCTCCATCAGAACCTCCACGAGGGGCGGCCCCAGGGGGGTTCCAACCTGCAGCCATGTTTGCAAACCACGGTGCTGGTGCACCTACACGCTCAGCGTCTTCTCAGGGTTAATGGGCCGAGAGACTCTAAGTGACTTGTCCGGGGTCAGAAGTCAAGGCAGAGTTGAAGCCCTTGGAGGCAGCCCGCGGCCTGATGCATCCTTTGCCTCTTTGTCTGCTTACCCCCCCCCCGTGGGGGGTGCAAAGGGCCCAGCTGTGATGGGGGTCCAGTGGGGGTGGGGAGAAGAACTAGCAGATGGGGCTGAGAAGTTGCTCAAGGTGGTTGCTGGGGCCAGCCAGGTGATGGGGGGATGCGCCTGCTTCCTGCCAGGACCCCTACAGTAATGATGACCTGTGCACCCTGGCCCTGCATGGCCTGGACATCCCCCCGCCCACGGGGCCCGTGTGGGTGCTGGGCGCCAGCTTCATCCGCAAGTTCTACACCGAGTTTGATCGGCACAACAATCGCATTGGCTTCGCCTTGGCCCGCTGAGGCCAGCGCTGGAGCAGTCTGAGAGCCCTCCTCTGCCTGGACCTGTGCCTGTGGGGGGACATCAGGCATGGAGCTCCTGCTGGACGCCTGCCCTGCCCCCTGCGCCAGCCCTTCCCTGCTTGGAGGACAAAGAATAAAGACTTCATGTTCACAACCCATTGCACCTGAGTTCACCAGGGCTTGGAACAGAGGGAGGGGCCGCTGTGTGGTCCTGTGCGGGCAGGAATGTGGCACAGACTGACGAACCACACAGTCCTGTGCGCAGGTCCTTACCTGCAGGGACGATGCCATCGCCTGTTGTCAGCAGGGCTCGGCTGGCGTTGGTTATACAACTTCGGATGAGAAGATGCAGACTGCCAGCCCAGGCCCCCCAGGGACCCCCCGGGGACCAACGCCAGTGCCGTGGCATCGGTTGTGTGTTGAGCCTGCCAGCCCTACCTTTGCACCCCCACAACTCCCATCAGCCCCACTTCTCATCCTGGTCCTGCCCCCACGAATGGTCCCAGGCGACGCCCCCGCCCTACATGTGGGGAACCCAGAGAATTGGAAGGCATTTGCCCAGGGTTGCACAGTGAGGAGTCAGGTAAGGCAGGGTGCTGAATGGTAGTGAACAATCAAGGCAGGAACCTGGCCCGCCTCGGTTCCTGGGAGCTCCCCGCTGGCCACATGCCACTGGTCCTGAAGCCGGGACAGAGCTCCACATACCCTGGTAGGGGCCCCATGCATAGCACATGGACATGGGAAACCACTCCCCCCAGGCTGGAGTCCCCCCCCCCCACACCTTATCCCTTGGCTGTCTATAGCCTGGGGCCAGAGAAGTTGTCTCTTCTCCATGGCTGCTCTACCCATTTTCTCTTTTTAATATCTTTCCTTATTTTTATTTAAGGCAAATAGTCACAAACAGATCTTCCAATGGTCAGTTTATTCCCCCCAAGTGCCCACTACAGTTAGGGCTGGACCTTGCTGAAGCCAGGAGCTGGGAGCCCAGTTGGGGTCTTTCACAGGGATGGCAGGGACTTAAGTACCTGACCCATCACCTGCTGCCTCCTAGGATACACTAGCAGGAAACGGGAACTGGGAACACTGGGCAAAAACCTAGACACTCTGGTGGAGGAAGCAGGCATCCCAGGTGGCATCCTAGCCGCTGGGCCAAACCCTTGCCCCTAGCATTGTGTTCCGCCAGGCCAAACCACCTGTAGAACTGCAGCTGCCGGGGTGCGGTGGAACCCCCAGACTGCTCTAGGGCAGTATTCTATTTTTAAGATTGATTTATTTATTTGGAAAGTAGAATTACAGAGAGAGGAAGTGACAGAGATGTTCTATCCACTAGTGCACTCCCCAAATAGCCACAACAGCAGGAGCTGGGCCAGGCTGGAGGCAGGAGCCTTGGAACTCCATCTGGGTCTCCCACATGGGCGCAGGGGCCCCAAGTTCTTGGGCCGTCTTCCGCTGCTGTCCCAGGCTCATTAGCAGGGAGTTTGATCCGAAGTGGAGCAGCGGGGACTCGAGGTGGTGCCCATTTGGGACCCGGCGTCGCAGGCGGCTGTTTAACCTGTGCGCCACGAGGCCAGCAGCCAGCGTGCGTCAGCAGGAGCCGTCCCTGCAGTGTCGCTGTGCAGAGCCAAGGGCACAGATCTGGGAACCTGGGCTGCCATAGGTGGTCCACATTCCCCCAGCCTGGAGCCCTTACTTCCTCATTGCAAAAGGAGGAGTTGGAGGCAGTGTCCTTTCCCCAGGGAGCTCCGACTGTCCTCTCCTACACTGCCCACCCAGTGCGGCAGCTCCCGGGGCTATACTTAAACTCATCACAGTTCAATAAGACGCCACCCTGCCAGCGACCACTGCTTGGACAGCACAGGCATTCGCATCATCACAGAAGCTGGGCCAGGTAGAGCTGGGTTCTGGACAGGTTGAGAGGTGGGGGGAGGGTACAGGGTAGAATGGGAACGAGTGAGGGGGAACCAGCCACCGAGGCCTCGGTATGGCAAAGAGGGCTGGCGGCCGGCAGAGTCCTTGACTTCCCCTCCCCAGGGCCAGCGAGGGCCGGCCCACCTCCAACGCCTGGTGCCAACAGAGCACCTGCTTGCTACCCTCCAGTTAGGGTTTAGCGATTCTTCAGCGACCAAAGCTCAGCCTTGCTCAAGGCCCTGGCACGCTCGGAGGCCTGCTGGCCAACAGTGCACTCTGCTGGACCGGCACACGCACCCAATGCCATGACCCGGGGCCCCTCTCCATGGAAGAAGCACGCGCGTGCGTGCGTGCGTGCGCGCGCGCGCGTGTGTGTGTGTGTGTGTGTGGAGGGGGTGGGGCCGCCTGGGGACCCCCTGCTGGGAACAGCCTTTGCGATGACCACTCCGGTAGCGCCAGCCCTCCGAGGTCCAGGGCCAGGGAGCACCGAGCAGGCACCCAGAAGGGCGCGCCCCGGCACATGTCTTGGGAACAGCCGGCCTCCATGCTCCAGGACCAGGTTGGGGGCGCAGGCAGAGCTTGCAGTGGGGGGAGCGCGCCCCCGGCCGCCTGGGCGGGCCCTGAGGGGGCGGGGCCTCCTCGGGCTCCGCCCCTCACGTCACGGCCTCCGTGGGGCGCCGCCCGCCCCGCGCTCCAGGTAGCGGCGGCCGCGGCTGCCCGCGGGGGCCGGCGGCGCTCCCCGGCGGGGCGGGCGGGGGGCGTTCCCGAGGCCGGCGCCCGTGATGTCACGGTCGCGGCGGGCCGCGGCGTCCCCGGGCCGGCGGTCGGAGCGGGCGGCGGGCGCCTGAGTCATGGACTTCCCCTGGCCCCTCCTCTCCCGCCGCCCCTCCCTCTCCGGGCCCCCCCGCCGGGGCTAGGGCGGGCGCGGCGCTCGGGCCCAGGGGGTGGGGCTGCCGGGCATGGCTGCGCCCCCGTCGGCTCCTCTGCCGTGCTCGCCTTTTTACCTGCGGGGGCAGGCGCCGGGCCCGCGCTGCCCATGGGGCATGGAGGAGAAGGCGGCGGCCGGCGCGGGCTGCGCGGAGCCGCCGGGCCCCCAGAGGGCCGCCGCCGTCCCGTGCTTCGGCATCTGCGTGGACCAGGACGACATCCTGCCCGGCGCCCTGCGCCTCATCCAGGAGCTGCGGCCGCACTGGGAGCCCGAGCAAGTTCGGACCAAGGTAGCCGAGCGGGTCGGAACCGGGCCCGAGCCCGGGCCCTGCGGGGCCGCCTGTGCGTGCATCCTTCCGGGTGCGGGTCCCAGGGGTACGCGGCGGCGGCGCAGGGGAGGTGGGGAGGCGGGTGTGTGCGTGTTGGTGCCTGTATTTGCAAAGCTGGGCTCACACCCCTCGCGTCCCGCACACCCAACCCCGGCTCCCGCGCGCAGGGCCACCTGCCCGCTGTCAGCACGCGGCGCGCCCGCTCCACGCCCTGTCGCCGCGGGCTGGTGCCCCTCGCTGCCCAACCCACTCTGAAACGCGAGCAGGCAGGAACTTTTAAAGAACCACCCCCCCACCGCGCGCCGCCGCCGCCCCAGACACACAGGCAGGCACGCATCGCTGGGAGGGGGAGTGAAGATGTGGGGAGGGGGGGGTCCCAGGCCTCTCCACAGGGCGCCTTCCCCATCCCCAGCTGGGCACCCGTTCTCCAAGATCCCACTGAGGAGCCCGGGGCTGGCGCCCAGCTGATCTGCCTTCTCTAAAGAGAAGAAAGAGCGACACCTGCCCACCCACCCCTGCCCTGTGCTGGCTGCCTGAGGAAGTGGCTGAGTGGGGGCTTGCAGCTTGGGCTGGCGTAGGAGGGGCTCCAAGCCTTGCCTGGTGGGAAGGCAAAGTTCTGGGGAGGTCCTGGACCCCTCCTGGGGAGTAAAGGCCCTGTGTGGGTGAGACTCACTGGCCTGAGTCATAGCAGGTGCCAGCCCCTCCCTTCACTAGGCCTCAGTTTGCTGCCACCCCCCCCTCGCCCCCAGGTTCCATTCAGCTGCGCTCCAAGGCCTCCTAAAGCAGGTGGCTCCTTCCTCCTTATCACTCTGGCTGGAGGAGCCAGTGCCCCCAGCCCAGAGGTCTTCTGGTGTGGAGCTGGGCGGTCCCGGGGACCTCCGACCCCTGGAGTCCTGGGATACGGGCACCTCAGTGGCCCCCCTCGGGCCTCCACCGCGGGACGGGGCGAGAGACGCAGCAGAGAGCGGCGTGCCTGGGTGGCAGTGGGAAGCGCTGGTCAGGAGGTGCTGTTCTGAACAACTCCTCGCCCTCCTCTGCCACGCTGTGGTCCACAGCAGTTTATTCTCAGGGCCAGGATGGAGGAAAAGGAGGGGGAGAGGGCCCCTGTGCACTGCCCCTCTTCCCAGGTAGATTCCTCCCGTGCCAGGTCCCGTGCAGACCCGGGGCAGCCAGTGCGCCTGCATCGAGCCCAGTGCTGAGTTTTCCAGGGCAGAGGGACTGGGGGCTCTGTGTGGCGCTCCTCCTCCTAGCGAGCCCCTCCTGCTGGAGCTGGGGAGCCCCACCCATCCACGCACTGCCCCCTACCCCCACCCCAGCGCTTCACCGATGGCATCACCAACAAGCTGGTGGCCTGCTACGTGGAGGAGGATATGCGGGACTGCGTGCTGGTCCGGGTGTACGGGGAGCGCACGGAGCTGCTGGTGGACCGGGAGAATGAGGTCCGGAACTTCCAGCTGCTGCGAGCACACGGCTGCGCCCCCAAGCTCTACTGCACCTTCCAGAACGGGCTGTGCTACGAGTACATGCAAGGCGTGGCGCTGGGGCCCGAGCACATCCGGGAGCCCCGGCTCTTCAGGTGAGGAACGGTGCCGGGGTCCGCTTTCCCGGCTGTAGCGAGTGGCCCTTGGAGCAGCTTCGTGGCGAGATCGGCGGGGTGCAGGGGAAGTGTGTGTGTGTTGATGGACTTTGCAGGGAGAGACGGTAACTTTCTGTCGCTCTTCAGCAGCGTCCCCTGGGAGGAGAGGGAGCATGTTGGTGAATGTGGGGCTGCCTCCTGGCCCTAGGTAGGCCTCAAACCTCTGCCCACCCCAGGTCTGGCCTGGAAACATCTCAGAGCCTGGGAGGTGTAATCCGAGCCAAGTCCCCGGGGAACCCAGGGTTTCCTGTCTCTCCTCACCTCCTGCCAAGAGCTCAGGTGTGCAGGGAAAATGGGCCCCATTCGGGCTGAGTGTGGTTTTACCAGCCCGGGGAGATGTGGGCCCTCCCGCTGGTCTTTACTGCTCCTGGCCTCCCTGACAAGGTGGGAAGCCGGGCTTGGGGAGTGGCCCTGGCCTCCTCACAGAGGAGTGATGCCTGGACACGCAGGGCCCAGCCACTGGACTTCACCTTCAAGCCCTGTGGACGCCACCGTGTGCTTGGCGTGGGCCAGGGCAGGCAAGCCAGGCAGTGGCCTCCCCCTCCCCGACAGGGCTGACCCACATGGAGGGCAATCTGACTGGCAGGCCCGGTCTAAATCCTGCACTGCGGCCAGCCGCTGGGGTCTGTGTGGGATCCCTGGATTCTGCCCTGTGCAGTCTGAGGGGGAGAAGTGAAGCCCACCTGGGGTGGATCAGGAAGCTCCTTTGCCCGCTCACCTGCCACCCAGCTAATTCTAAGTTGGTGCACCTGGCCCTCCAGGACTTACAAGGAGGGAGTCTTGGAGGCCCCGCGTCCCCGTGCTGCCGAGCGCGGCCTCAGGTACTGGCTTTGAGGAGAGTGTTACAGCTGGGGGCGGGGAGGCTGCAGTGAGAAGCAGATACACCTGTGCGAGGGTCCACTCCGGCTGGGGGTAGGGAGGCTGCAGATACACCTGTGCGAGGTGAGCAGCTCCAGATGTGCCAGGTCTGGGGTGTGAGGTCAGGGACCCCTTCCTGGCTTCTCCCAGCTCCCTGTCTTGTGCAAATAAGCTTAAACCTTGGCAGGTCCTACCACTCCCAGCCTCCCTCCCCTCTGAATCCCTTGTTGTCACTCATCCTCCTGTGGAAACAATTACCATTGTCAGGAAGATTGACGATGGATTTGGGTTTGATAAGAACAACTTGGCATTTGGGAGAGAGCCAGAAATTGGGCGAGGTATAGGAGGCAGGCCCTTCCCCGATGGGCTGGATCCGGATCCCTGAGGGCAGGTGACAGCCTCAGGGAGCCCCCCACATTCCCCCAACCCACCCGCCAGCTTCAGCCTGCTGTCTTCGCAGCATAAAACTGCTGAGTGTTGAGGTTACTTTCATTGCTATTCCAGACAACAGTCCTATTGATATTCAAGGAAACGCTCTGTTCATGCTCTGGTCGGATCTTCCTTTGGGAAGGAAAGGGAGGGCCTGGGTCTCCAGGTCTGATTCTCTGCCTTGCCCAAACCCTGGCCGGCTCCTTCCTGCCTCCAGGCTGCAGCCCCTGAGAGTGTGGCTCCCCCTCTCCCCTCCACCCTTTAGGAGGTGGGAGCCTTAGTGCAGCTTCCAAAGGAGCCCAAGACTGCCCGGAGGTCCCTGTGGGGGCCTGGCCTGCCCCTCCCCAGTGGCTGGGTAAGGGGATGAGGGGCTGCCTGGAACTGCCCCGGGAACAGATTTCCACCAGCCAGTGTCTTTGTTGTCTCTCCTGGTGGTGATGATGGGAGCAACAGGCAGAGGCAGCCAGGAAGCCTGAATGTTGGAGGCCTGGCAGACAGCGGGGGTGGGGCTGCACAGGGCTGGGGTCCTTATCAAGGTCCTCCCCCTCTGACCGGTCAGTCCTCTGTCCACCCCCGCCCTCTCCCAGCAACCTTCCCGGCCGCCCACTCCTCCTCTCCCGGGACCTTGGATAAGGTCCACTGGAGAACTTGAAAATAGAACGCTGGCTTGTTTTGCGTCCTTGGCACCCAGCCGCCAGCATCAACTCCCTGTGGCTGAGGAAGGGGCTGCCCCCGGCCAGCCTGTTTTCCCTCCCCACCTTGGCCAGGCTGATAAGAGGCGGTGTGTGTCTTCCCTGCCTGCCATCCCCACCCCCTATCCCTCCATGCAAAGTGGCCTGTGCTCACTCCCCTCCGAGGATGGGGCAGAGTCCAGGGGGCAGGGAGGGCACCACCCCCGTTCCCGGGTGCCCCCTGTGCCATCGACCTGTGGCCCACTGCCTGCAGCTCTGCGCTGCTCCCTGAAGCGGGCCCAGCTCTGGGACTGGAGGGCAGCTGGAGGCCCAAGGTCTTGTTTCACTTGCATGCCTTCTGCAGAGCCCTGCCACTGTGCAGCCACGACCACGCTTGGTCCTCTGGCGGGGGCCCCTCTCTGGCCAGGAGGGGAGGGCCTGCCGGCCGGCACTGATACACTCCACTCCTGTTCTCTGCCCTAGGTTAATCGCCTTAGAAATGGCCAAGATTCACACGATCCACACCAACGGCAGCCTGCCCAAGCCTACCCTCTGGCACAAGATGCACAATTATTTCACACTTGTGAGGAACGAGATCAACCCCAGGTACAGAGGTCTGGGAGGGTCCCAGGCTGCCACCATGCGGTCCCACCCCTGCCCATTCTCTGCAGCCCTCCCATCCCGGAAGCGGTGGGCACAGGTCCAGGCGGGGGCTGGGCAGTTCTCCCCCACCCCGCCCCTTCAGTCCCTCTCCCAGAACCGCTGGCCCCCAGCCGAGCTGGGCCAGTGACCGAGCCCTGGGAACGTAGACCTTGCGCTGTTTCTCTTGAGTCTGACTGTGGCGGGGACTTCTGCCTAATGCTAAGGCTCCGAGAGGGAGCTTAGCCCGCGTCACGGGGCCGGGCACGGCTCCTGTTTCTCAGGCCAGTGCTCAGTGATCTCGCACCTCTTGAACAGAGAAGGGCCGGGACCCCTGGGAGTGGGGTGGGACTGAGGGCAGTCAGGGGAGCGCTCGCTCTCTCCAGCCGGCAAGCCCTGGGGACGGCAAGGTTCCTGCTCCCTGCCTGGACCGCCTCCCCCATCTTCCTGTGCCTCTGGAACTTGTCCTCCAACCCGGCTCAAAGCTACAGCTTGCTTTCCTTCATGGCCCTTTCCGGGGGAGCGGGCACCCCCATCCCAACACAGCCTTACCCCACAGGAGACGGGTTCCCTGAGCTTTTCCGTGAATCCCTGGCCAGCCTGCAGAGGCCTGACTCCTCCTGAGTGCTAAGGAAAGGGCAGATGGAGGCATGCGGGAGGGCTGGTGTTGTCCTGTAAGAGACGGTAGCAAGGCTCTGACCTCTGCACCCCACGGGCGTTGAACGCTCCCTTCAAAAGCACATGTAAACAAGTGTAATTGGCATGATGTATATATATATATATATATATATATATATATATATATATGGGGACAGTGTGATGTTTCAGTACATGCATGCAACGTGGGATCATCAGACCAGGGAGATGGCGAGCCCCTCGCTTGAAACGCTGGTCATTGCTTCAGCTTGGAACCCTTCCGAATCCTCTCTGCTAAGCTGCTTTGATGAACTCTGGGTAATTTGAGCACCAGCTTTGTTGTAAATGTTCACGGGGTAGCGTGCAGAAGAGGCCTGGGGAGCGGTCTCTCCCTGCGGCCCCCTCGCACGCATGTGTGACTTTAACCCCTCCTGCTTCACATTTGCCAAGCACTGCTTTGGGACTGTTTGTGCAGATGGCCCATGCCTGCCCCCTTTGTGACCATGCTCAGACTCTCCGTGTCACCTGGTATCTCTGGGACAAGGGGTGAATCCTCCCTTAGGGCTTGCATGGCACAGGGGAAGCAGGACCTCATTGCAGTCCCAGGCAGGGGATGGACCTGCCAAGGTCACGGTCAGGGGCACCTCGAGCCTAGAGTCCTGGCCTCCTGGTGCTCAGGCAGGATCCCGGCAATGGTGCTGCCGCCGCCAGCCCTTGGGGAGGGGGCCCTGGGGAAGAGCGGCCCAGCTCCCTTTGCTCTTGCCACACCTTTGACCTTGGGAAAGTCGAGATTTGGTTGTTCTTTGAGCAGGACAGCGAGGAGCAGTCGCTCAGGCTGGGCAGGAGAAAGCCGCAGAGCTGCAGCCGTGGCCTCGTGACCCTGACTTAGTCCCTGCTGTCGCAGACAGGGATTGTCGGGGATTTAAAGCAATTCCCAAAAAAAGAAAGCGAACTTGACGTTGGCCCTTCCTTCAAGAAGCATAGGTGCCACCTGGGTCACCAGGACATGTCCGTGCATGGCCGGGAAAGGAGGCAGGGTGTGTGCTGGGTGCTGTGCACGGTGAGATGGGAAAGTGCTCCTGGCCAGGGCCTGCTGTGGGCGGGTGCTCAGGGGGCCTGGGAGGGAGCTGTGGGTGAGTGGGAGCTCCATCGTGAGGGGCCTTCGCTGCCAGGCCAAGGAGCCGAGACTGAACGGAGTGGGGGTGGGAGAGGCTCGAAGATGCTTGAGCCGGGGCCTGGTTTAGGGAGAAGCCGCTCTCGCGGTCGGGGACGGTTTTGGCTGGGCAATCAGCAGCAGCAGGTGGAGCTGAGGTGGGCAGACCAGCTGTTGTCATAATTGGGCCAGATGACCTAGGACTAGGGTTCCCAAACTGAGCCTGAGATTCCCCTGGGGCACCTGCAGATGCCCAGGCCAGCCCTGGAGACTGATGGGTGGGGATTTGAGTTTTGATGGGCTCCCCAGGGAACTGAGGGGTGGAGCGATGTGTTGGGGACCTGTGGAAATAGATTCGGCAGCCTTGATGTTGGGCTGGCCGTGCAGGTGCCCAGGGTGGCTGGGAGGGCTGGTGTGTGACTGGGCGGGTGGGAGGGCGGAGGCGCTGGGCCAGGAAGCTGGGACATTTAGTGTCTCGCAGGGAGAAGGGCATTTTGCCCTGCCCAGACCCTGACCTCTGTCCCTTCACCAGGAGGACCCCCGAGGCTGCCCTGGGGAGGCCGAGGCCATGGCCCCTTGCCACCTCCTGCTGTCTGTGGGATGCAGCTGTGGCCCCGGGCTGGCTATGTTTTAAGTGCCCTGAGACGGAAGGCCTGGATCATCTCACAGTGACCATCTCCGTGGCCTTGGGGTGGGCAGCGCAGGGTCAGACAGAGGTCAGGGCTGAGCAGCGCAGGCGTCTGGGGTGTCAAGGCTGTGGTTTCTGGCCAGGCCTGGGCAAACCAGAGGAAGCCTCCCAATTCTTATCTCTCGGTATTTCAGGCCAAGAGGGAAGAGATGGTGAAAGAAAGGTAGCTTCCTGGGGAGTCAAGGCTGGGAGAGGTGACGGGTGGCCCTCTGGGTGCAGATAAACTCCCAGAGGGGAGGGAGGGCGTGGCCTGGACGCAGGGAGGAGGAGCCTCAGGGGGCCCAGGGCCCAGGAGCCTCAGGGGGCCCAGGAGCCTCAAGGAGACTTGGTGCTGTGTTGGGTTCTTGGAAAGGCCCAGGATTCCGCTGTTCAGGTGGCAGGGAGGGAGCCCCTCCCCTCCCCTCCCCTCCCCTCCCCTCCCCTCCGTTTCCCTATCTGGGACCAGGTGACCTAAGACCCCATGAACTAGGGCCTACTCTAAGCCCCAGGAGCCTGCCCACTCTGCCCTGTCCAGAGGGGGCTGTGGGGATGCCCTGGTGGCTGAACTCTACCCGAAGGCCGTCATGTGGGCAGGTGGAGAGGGCGGCCTCCCACTGGCCATCCTGTGTGTGCTCCCCTGTCCTGGACAAGCCACACAAACAGGAGACGCGCGAGTAGGGCACCAGCCCCGCCCCTCTCCCGCCGCTGCTTCTGGGCCTATGAGGGTCCTGCGCGCTGTTTGGCTTTCTCGGTGTACACAGCGGTGTGCATCCTCAGGCCAAAGTGCAGGGCCCACAAGCACAACATGCCCTCGTCGGCGTCCACGTGCCTCTGATGACCTTGGATGGCCCAGCCACTCATTAGTCATGGGTTGAACAGAAGCGGCTGCTGTGTGCGTGGGGTGGGGTGTGGGCAGGAGGAGAGGGGGCCTCCGTGCCCCTTCGTCTCTGCCGTCAGTTTGCCCACGCACAGTCTGGCCGGGACCCGGGGCAGTGACTAGGGAGCAGCAGAGCACCTGCTGGTGGCCCGGAAGTCCTCTGTGTCCGTGTGGGCCCAGGTGGTCCATGTGTGGGGTGAGAGGTCTTGTTCCCCTCCATGGGACAAGCTCACCCTGGAGAGTGACCCCTTCCCCAGGCCTGCTGGCCGCATCTCCCTGCTGCTCCTGTCAGCCTTTTTCTCTCTCGGGGTGGAGTCATTCGGTCTGGACGCTCGTTCTCCCCTCCACTGCCCTTTCCTTACCTTCTCGTCCCTTCTACAGGGTGACAGGGATGTCATTTGGACAACAGCCTTGCCTTTTAAAACAGAAAGTTGTATTGGGATAGAGAAAGAGCTCCTGTCCTCTGGTTCACTTCCCAGAGGTCCACGGGGGCCAAAGCCAGGGGCCAGGAACTTAACCCAACTACTTGAGCCACCACCTGCTGCTTCCCAGGGCGTGTGTTGCAGAAAGATGGAATCAGTAGTAGAAGTAGGACTTGAACCTGGGCACTTCGGTATGGGAGGCAGGCGTCCCAGGCAGCATCTTTACCTGGAGGCTGAACACCTGCCCCTGGATGGTGACTTTCAGGCTCGGCCAGCTGCCTTCATGGCCGGGTTTTAATCCGCTTCTTGGCACAACTGCAGGAGTCAGGACAGGAAGCCGTAGTGCCACTTGAGAGAGTCCGATAGGTTGGCCACCTGCCCGAGGTCCCCCCGCGGTGATGGGCTGTAGCGGTCGTGCACCTGCCAGTCCGTCGCCAGCCCTCCCCACACTGGCCGCCTTCTTGCCGCTGCCTAGCCTCTCTGCAGGTGTCCCTAAGGTGGAGGTGCTGGAGTGGGAGCTGGCCTGGCTGAAGGAGCACCTGTCCCAGCTGGACTCCCCGGTGGTGTTTTGTCACAACGACCTGCTCTGCAAGAACATCATCTATGACAGCGCCAAAGGTACGGCTCCTCCAGCCCTGCCCGGGGGCGGCGGGCTGCAGGGGCCCCTCCGCAGGCTGGCGCTTGGACAGCAGAGGGAGACCTGGGTGTAGGCCGTAAGTTAATGTGTGGGAGAGAGAAAACAAGAAATCCCCACTTAGGAAAATCTATCCAAGAAAGAACCCCAAATCCTGGTTTGTGGAGGTCCAGGTTAGGCACCCACGCCATTCCTTGGGGCGAGTGCGTGGGCTGCCCGGAGCTGCTGCTCTTGGTGACAGCGTCGCCCCCGAGGGGCACGGCTGAGCTGTAGGATCCACAGGACACCAGCTCTGGGGCCTTCTTTGGATACCGGACTCCAAGGATATTCAAGTTCCTTGCATAAAATGGCAAAGTCTCTGCATTAACCCATGCACAGCTCCCATGCACAGTCTTTCTCAAAGTTATTTGAGAAAGATTTTTTTTTTTTAAATCTGCTGGTTCACTCCCCAAATGCCAGCAACAGCTGGGACCGGGCCAGGCTGAAGCCAGGTGCCATCAGGTCAGTCTGGGTCTCCCTTGTGGGTGGCAGGGACCCAAGTACTTGAGCCGTCACCTGCTGCCTCAGAGTGAGTACAGGAAGCTGGAATCAGGCATGGAGGCAGGACTCAAAGCCAGGCACTCCAGGATGGGACGTGGGTGTCCCAAGCAGCTTTTTTCCCAAAGATACCTTTTATTTAATGAGTACAGATTTCCTAAGTACCACTTTAGGAATAGAGTGATTCTTCCCCCCATACCTACCTTCCCACCCCTTCTCCTCCCTCTCCCATTCCCAGTCCCATTATCCATTTAGATTCATTTTCTTTTATTTAAATATTTATTTATCTGAAAGAGTTACACAGAGAAGGAGAAGCAAAAAGAGGGCTTTTCCATGAGCTGGTTCACTCCCCAGTTGGCCGCAACGGCCAGAGCTGCACCCATCTGAAGCCAGGAGCTTCCTCCTGGTCTCCCACGCAGGTGCAGGAGCCCAAGCACTTGGGCCATCTCTGCTTTCCCAGGCCATAGCAGAGAGCTGGATCAGAAGTGAGGTAGCGGGACTCGAACCAGCACTCATATGGGATGCTAGCACTCAGGCGGCGGCCTTACCTGCTACCCCACGGCACCGGCCCCAAGATTCATTTTCAATTAACTTTATACACAGAAGACCAACTCTGTACTGAGTAGAGTTCAGCAATTTGTGCACGCGCGCGCACACACACACACACACACACTAGTTTTACAGTTAACTCTCATAGTACAACTCATGGAGGACAGAGCTCTTGCGTGGGGACTTAGTGCAGTGACTCCTGTTGTTAATTCAACAATTAACACTCATGAAGTCAGTGACCACCCAAGGCTCTTGACATGAGCTGCCGAGGCTGTAGAAGCCTTTTGAGTCCACAAACTGTCAGTATTTAGACAAGGCCATAAGCAAAGTGGAAGTTCTCTCCTCCCTTCTGGCCACTTCTTTCCACTGGGGTCTCGCCCACCGAGGTCCTTCCTGCAGGACCAAGCAGTGTCTTAACCACTGTGTCAAGGGCCGGTCCCCTCCGTTTACTTAGATCGTGTCTAGAGACTGCGGTGTGGAGAGCCGGCACGGTGTTCCGTGTCTGCGCATGCTCACACAGATGCAGTGTGACTCCAGGGCTGTGGGACCCTTGAATGCACAAGGCCGCCTGTCCTGAGCTTTGGTTCTCGTCCATGGCCATGCTGAGGACAGGTGTCTCCGGGGTTGGGATGTGGTCTGGCTGTGAGAGAGGGGTGGCGGGTGCTGGGGAAAAGACAGATGGACAGAGAGAAGGGAGTGGCTTAGAAGGAGTGGGTGGAGCAACCAAGGGTGTGTTTCAGAGGTGCTGGGACCAACCCCGTTGCCTGTCTTGTACCTCTCAGGTCACGTCCGGTTCATCGACTACGAGTATGCCGGCTACAACTACCAAGCCTTTGACATTGGCAACCATTTCAATGAGTTTGCAGGTGAGAAGGTGCTACTGTTGCACCTGTGTCCAAGGCACGCCTCTAAGGAGGAGGGGCTGGGTCTCGGGGGAGGACCAGGGTGGAGGCTACGACCCACAGACGCAGAGCTGACCTCTGTGAGCCCCACTGGGGGCCTGACACAAGAAAAGCACACCATCTATAGGATGCCCGAGGGTACTCAGCTCGGCATGTACTTTTAAAAAAAAAAAAAAAAAGAATTTATTTGAAAGAGTTAGACACAGCTACCATCCCCTGGTTCACTCTCCAAATGGCCACAACGGCCTGGGACGGGGCCGAGCTGGGAGCCAGGAACTCCGTCCGGAGTCTCCCAAGTGGGTGCAGGGGCCTAAGCACCTGGGCCATCCTCGCTGCTTTCCCAGGTGCATTAGCAGGGAGCTGGATCCGAAGCAGAGCAGCCAGAGCTGAAACCATGTGGGATGCTAGTGGTGTTGTGGGTAGTGGTCTGAACCCCTGTGCCACGGTGCTGGCCCCCCAGCTTATAAATGTAAAAAGACCCTTTCTCCGGACAGACGCTGCCTGTGCCAGCAAGGCCAGCGTGGCACAGGATGACCGCCTTGGCAAGCTCCTTATCCATGAGGGCCCTGCCTGCAGCTAGGACGTGGGTCAGGCTCCAAGCAGCCACTTGCATGGAGGCCTGAGGACAGCCCCGAGGCAGTCGTTCAGCGTGTGCTGTGCACCTTCGCTCCCACGTCCCAGTCCTAGCTGTGTGAGCCCTGGGCAGGCTGCCTCGCTCTGCGCCTCTAAAATGCACATGGTAGCGGTAGCTACTCGGGAGCACAGACACGAGGCAGACACGCAGGGGCGGCACACTGAGCGCTGGTCCTGGTAGGCAGGGGTGCTTTCCTGCAGTGCCTGAGGAGCGGGAACCGAGGGGGCTGGCACAGGCAGGTGAGCCCTGGGGGCGGGCCTGGTCTGCACCAGTGAACCATGGGGAAGCATTGGCAGGGTTCTCTGGCCTGCCCGCCTGCTCAGGACGAGCTGGAACCAGGTAATAGGCCAGGGATGGGGTCGCTGGACATGGGCTGGGGCTGTCCCCAAGCTGGTGAGGCGGGATGCCCAGCCCCCGTGGCTTAGGGCAGGTGAGGCATGCCCAGGCCAGCCACAGCCGCTCCTGAGCCTAATCCGGGCCAACCGTGTCCCTTCTGGAACCGCAGGTGAGCGAGTCCATGCAGCTCTGATGGTGTCCTTGGGGATGGCTCCCCTCGGGGGCAGCTGCCAGCTGCGCTGGGAAACCCGAGGCATGATGGGGCCCAGGCCAGGGTGCTCACCCCCAGGTCCACTGGCCTTTCCCAAAAGGGCTAATTCCCAGGCATTTTAAGTCCTTGCCTGCTGTACTGGGCAAAGTACAGCTGGAAGCCCGCCAGGGGGCAGCCCACGTCCGACTCCCAGGTGGAGAGCAGAGGTGGGAGGGAGGGCAGATTTAGGAGCTGGAGGGGTAGAGCAGAGAAGGGCGGTGCGCACTGGCAGGAGACAACTCCAGCCAAGTGGCCGTGTGACCCTGGGCTAATCCTTCGCTCTTGGCCTTAGTTTCTCCATCTACAAGGGGGAAAGAAGAGGGAGGAAGCGGGCTCGGGGACGGTGGCCCAGTCCTGGGCCTGACGGTTTTGTTTTTAAGGTTTATTTGATTCTATTTGAAAGGCAGAGTTGGGGGAGAGAGAGGTGTTCCATCCACTGGTTCATTCCCCTAAATGGTTTCAACGGCCAAGGCTGAGCCAGGCAGGAGCCAGGGGCTTCATCCGGGTCTCCTACACGGGTGCAGGGGCCCAAGCACTTGGGCCATCCTCTGCTGCTTTCCCAGGCGCACCAGCAGGGAGCTGGGTCTGAAGTGGAGCAGCTGGGACTTGAACCAGTGCCCATGTGGGGATGCCAGAGCTGCAGAGAGCAGCCTCGCCTGCTGCACCACAGCACTGCTGGGGCCCCACCCCCACCCCCACCCCCACCCCCACCCCAAGTAACCGTCTTTCAGCAGCAGCTCTGTGGCCAGGGCGCGGTGGGCGGGCAGGGCTCAGCTGAGTGCCCACGGGGCCAATCGGGATCACCAGGCGGCTTGGCCGGGGACAGTGTTGTCTGGGCAGTGTTGTTAAGCTGGGTCCTAGAAGCAGACAGGGTGAGGGTGTGCGGGGGCGCTGTCCGTGGGGTGCCTGATGCACTCAGGTCAGTGCCCTGCCTTCCTCAGCCCCCCAGCAGCTGTGCCCCCCACCCCAGCTGAGTACACGCCCAGGGCACCCTCCTGGTTGCAGCCACATGGGTGGAAGGCGATGGGTAGGCGTTTCACAGGGTGAAGGGAGACCCCAAGGGTGGGGGGCCTGTGTCCCTGCAACACTCCGCCCTGCTCCCCGGCAGGTGTGAACGAGGTGGATTACTGCCGGTACCCGGCCCGCGAGACCCAGCTGCAGTGGCTGCACTACTACCTGCAGGCGCAGAAGGACTCGGCCGTGACCCCCAGGGAGGTGGAGCGGCTCTATGTGCAAGTCAACAAGTTTGCCCTGGTGAGGGGAGGGGGAGGTGGCAGGGGGAGGGGCTTGGGGGGTGAAGAGCCGGCCTCCCGTGTGTGTCCCTCCCACCCCAATGCCTGGTCCTTGCTCCCGCCCTGGGAGAGAGATATTCTCTCTTCTAGAAAAATTCAAGGGTACTTCAAAATGTTCATGGAAAAGAAAATTAAAAGATGAGTTTCATGCAAACATTTTTGAAATCCTGCATGTAAAATCCATGCATGCAAAATCTGTCTTAGGAAAAAACATTTTTAAAAAATTACATTTATTTGAAAGGCAGAGAAAGAGGTCAAGCTTCCATTCGCTGGTTCACTCCCCAAATGTCCACAACAGCCAGGACCAGGTCAGGTCAAAGCCAGGAGCCCAGAGCCCAGCCGGGTCTCTCCCGTGGGTGTCGGGGACCCCAGCACTTGCGGCATCTCCTGCTGCCTTAAGGGGTGCACGCTGGCGGGAAGCTGGAGTGCAGTGGGGTGCCTGACGCGGCATTTGCGGTGTCCCGAGCGGGGTCTCAACCACAGTGCCAAGTGCCTGCCCCCTTACATGTACATTTCAAACTTTTCTTGCACTAAACTTCCTAATGCCACTTTCCTGTAAACTTTAAAAAAAAAAAGTATTTATTTGAAAGTCAGAGTTACACAGAGAAGGAGAGTCAGAGAGAGAGAGAGAGAGAGGTCTTCCACCTGCTGGTTCACTCCTCAGTTGGCTGCAGCAGCCGGAGCTGAGCCCATCCAAAGCCAGAAGCCTCTTCGGGTCTCCCACGTGGGTGCATGACTCAAGTGGGCCATCTTCCACTGCTTTCCCAGGCCATAGCAGAGAGCTGGATTGGAAGTAGGGCAGCCGGGACTCGAACTGGTGCGCATATGGGATGCCGGCACTGCAGGTCACTTTACCCACTACACCACAGCACCGGCCCCTCCTATAAACTCCTTTAAGGACCCTTGCATGGATGCCAGCTCCTGTTGTGGCAATCCCCTCATCTAGATAAGTTCTTCCCACTGTCTGACCTAAGCCATTCCTACTGCAGTTAAGTTCATCTTTTCCCCCATGGCCTTTGGAGGAGCAGCAGTTCCCCTCTCCTCTGCAGAGGGGCTCTCTCCCTGCCCTCTCCTCGCCCCTGCGCTGTCAGCTCTTGGTTCTGAGTTACAGCTCCTCCACGGATGGTGCTGCAGGCCAGGTCCCGCTGGCGTGCGTGTGGGGCATCGCTAGCCAGCGTAATGTCAGCCACACGGCCGCCCCAGGGCAAGCATGGTGGGGTGGGAGACCCCCACCTGGGCACCACTGCTGTGTGCCCCTGAACACATCAACTATAGGGGCAGCGCAACTTGATTCTCGGTTAACGCCCACACTCGGGGCTCCCTGTGCTCAGATCTACAGTCAATTTCCACCCCAGCTGGTGTTCATAAGAGAGGAGGGGTGGGAGAAGCCAGCAAGGGCTCCTTCAGGAGTCCCAGGTCCCCAGTGCCCACTGGGGCCCAGGGCACCGCGGCCCCCCACTCTGCTGTCCCCCTGGCAGCTCGTCTCCCGGCTGCTGGGCCTGCGCTCTGGCTCGGCGATTCACCTCTGCCTTGAGTTCTCCTTGGCTGGGAGGTGGCCAGGGCTGTGCAGGCTGGGGGCACCACCCTGCTGCCCACGCCGTGGAGGGGCGAGCGCTGGGACCGGGGCTGACCCAGTCCTGCTTGCCTCTCCCTAGTAAGACAGCGCAGGCCCCAAGAGCTGCCCGGTGCATCGGCCTCGGTGCCTACATCCCTGCAGCTCTGTAGGGTGCACAGCAGTCAGGATGCTGCCAGCCGACCCGCTCTGGTCTCTCTGCAGGCATCTCACTTCTTCTGGGCTCTCTGGGCCCTCATCCAGAACCAGTACTCCACCATCGACTTCGACTTCCTCAGGTGGGTGCAGGGCCCAGCCGGCAGGGAGGGTGGGGGCAAGGAAGAGCTTGAGGCCAAGGCCAGCCAAACAGAAGGCGCAGGGCCCATCCCTTGCCCACAGGGCAGAAGTGCTGCCCCTGGGAGATCCCAGCTCCCCACCCTGTGGCCGTGCTCTGGTCCCCAGCACGTGGCAGTGGGTGGAAGTGTTGGCTTTCGTCCATGGCTTAAGAGCGCATTCCCCGACAGAGAGAGCAGGGCCCACTTCCTGCGGTGCCTCGCTCTGCTTAGCGCCTGCTCTGCTGCCCATCCTGGCAGTCAGACCCAACCCCTGCTCCCGTGGCTCCTGGGGACCCGCCGGGAACACACGCAGACTGTACTTGGCTTGGAGCTCAGGGTCGGGCATCCGTCCTTCCTCCCTCCTGGTGCGGTCCCCATCACCCTCCTGCTCCCTGCACCTGAAAGGGACGGTGACAACCCTTCCAGGCACGCGCGCCTGGCAGGTGGCTAACAGCAGGCCGAGAGCAGCAAGCACAGGCCAGGACGTGGGCTTTCGGAGTCCCGTGTGCTGCCGATGGACTGCTCAAGGGTGCAGCCCCCGGATGACTTCAAAAGCTCACGAGGAAAAAAAGCAGTTTAGTTTGATGCAAATGTTTTGTAATTGTGCATTTTTTTCCCATCATAGGCATTTTCCATGGCCTTCTAGAATAGAAGCCCCTCATATGCGTGGCTCAGTCCTTTGTAGCAATATAAACGCCTCATTTCCCCACGAACTTTCACTTTCCTATCGAGGTACCCGGGTATGGTGGTTCCTCAAAGACCTAAAACTTGAATTTCTGAATGGCCCAGGGGTCCTGCAGCTGGGGGTCCCTCCAGCAGGCTGAAGGCAGGGTCTTGGAACAGCGGACCCCCAAGTTCGTAGGCAGAACCCAGGTGAATGAATGAACCATGTGGTACCTACAGGTGATCGAATACCATTTAGCTTTAACAGGGAAGCTAGTCCTGTCCCCTGAGGACATTTTGGCAGAGAGGGTTTGATTGCACTAACACAGAGGTAACCCCAGGAGTCAAAGTCATAGACACCCAGTAGAACAGGGTGGGGGTGGGGGGTGGGCGGGGGCTGTGGCTGAATGAGTGTAGGGTTTCAGTTTCACAAAGTGGAAAAGTTCCGGGGCTTCATTGCACAACACCAGGAATACGCTAGGGAGAGGACTGTTCCAGTCTAAGAAAAAGCTCCAGCTGAGAACTTCTAAACAGGACAGCCTGATACAGCCCGAGAGCCAGCCAAGAGCCGTGGCCGTCCCTGCAGGGCCCTGCCGGCTCCCCTGCCGTGCCCAGCTCTGCCCTCCTCTCCTGCAGGTACGCAGTGATCCGATTCAACCAGTACTTCAAGGTGAAGCCTCAAGTCTCGGCCTTGGAGATGCCAAAGTGACCAGCCTCGCCCGTCTGCCTGGCCAGCTTTGCTCCCCGGGCCCCACCCCTGGACAAGGTGGGAGAGGGGACGGGGTGGGGGGGTCTGGGGAGAAGGCTCTGTCCCTGCCGCCAGCCCCCAGTGGCTGCTACTGAAGACCTCATTCTCCTGTTGGGAGGGGCGGACAGGACCCAGCCCCCCCTCACCAGGCACAGGAGGAAGTGCCTGCAGCCAGCCGGGGCCAGACCGACCCAGCACCCCGGGGAAGCACACCCGTCCGTCCCAGCCCTCTCTGGAACCTGGGCTGCCTTAGACGCATCTGCCCCTGCCTGGCCTGGGGCCAGGGCGCCTTACTACCTCCAGTGCCCCAGCCTCCAGCCTGTCTCCCCTTGCATGGCCCACACCAGCATCAGCCAGCTCTGTCCGATGGGGGCGGGGGCCAGAACCGGGCAGCCCCCTTCTCTGAGGCCCTCAGCTCCAGTCCACCCCCTCCCCACACCCCAGCCCAAGGAACCATGCCCCTCCCCCCGCAGGTCCCTGCTGGGGGCAGGGAGGGTGTGGTGACCAGTGCCCACGCCAGCTGCCTCCTGCCCGAGGACCTGTCGTCCTCCCCTGGGGGCAGGCTCTGATGGTGCCCCACGGCCCCTGGCGCTCACCAGCCTCCACCTCCAGTCCTCACAGCTCCTGGGGTGCCCTCCGGGCTGTGGCCTATAAAGTGATTCATTTGTAAATTATGGTGGTTTCTGCATTAAAATGCTCATTTCTGGACTGACTGTCCATGTGGCAGAGGCAAGGGTTTGACTTGGGGGGTGTGGTGGGAGGGGGGGGGAGGGGAGTGGAGGGGTGGGACAGGGTAAGGCCCATACCGTGCCCAGCCCCCTCCTGTCTCTGCTGCACCCCCTCCCCCTGAGCTGCCCAGGTCTCCTCCCCACACTGCACCTGGCATGGCTGTTTCCCAACTGCTGTGCCTCTGACCTTGCTGCACCCCCACAGAGCTGCTCAGAGAGGAGCCCGGCTCCCTTTGGCAAACCATGGTGAGGAGCCCGGAAGCCCCTGACCGCAGTGCGCAGCCTTCCTAGCCCCTAGGGTGGGGACGGGGGCTGCTCTGATGGCAGGCTGCAGGGCCCTCTGGAGCCCCGCGGTCACTTTCTCAGAAGGCCAGAAAGCATGACCCTCCCCAGAGCGTGCCCAGTGGACTCTGGCTGTTTGGTTTTGGCCTGTGTTAAGCGCCAGGGTGTCATGGCAACCACGGGAGCCGGCACCAGCAGCTGGGGCCTCCAAGGTCACGGTGATCCAGTGTAGCCTGCCCCTCTGGAAGGGAGGGAGAGATGTGCACAGGGCAGAGGGTAGGCAGGTGGCCCCGAGGGGCTGTCTGTGGGGTCAGGTGGCCGTGGACCTGCCCACCCTGGCTGGGGCCTGAATGGAGCCACCTCTGGAGCCCAGGACGGGAGGAGCAGCTGTGAAGTCAGCTTCCTTTCCAGCCTCCTGGGGCTTGGCATTGTCACAGCCTTGGAGGCCAGTGTCGCAGTGGTGAGCAGAGTGCGCCGGACAGGGCCTTCAGGCCCCCTGCAGTCCTCAGGGGAGGGGCCAGGCACGCAGCCCCAGAGTCCCCCTCCCTCCCTCCCGCCACCACTCCCATACTCCAGCCTCAGCACCAGGCCTGGAGTCCCAGTGCCATCACAGGCCCTTGCTGGCCCCTCTGCAGGAGCTCTGGCCACAGGACCCTGGCCCAAGATATGACCCTCGGCCTCTGTGGAGCAGCACTGCGGAGGCAGACAGCAGGCTCCCGCCTAGCCTTCCCGTTAAGAGCTGGGACATTCTGTCTCTGTCTGGCCTCCCCTGGGCCGGGAGGGGTGGAGCCAGGGTGTCAGCAACAGGAAGGCGTTTGGAGAGCTGAAATGAGCGATTCCTGGGGGTGACCACCAGGGGGCAGGCGTGGCCAACCAGGCTCCAGTGCTGTTTCCAGCCGCAGGGGGAGGGTAGGAGACAGGAGGACCAAGGCTCTGTGCCTGGGCTGGGAGTACCCCCGCCCCCGTTTCCCCAGGTCAAAGAGTAGGGCTCCGACTCCTGGGGAGTCTTGACTCACGTGGCAGCCCCCTCCATGGTGAGTGTGGCTCCTACGGACGGCTGTGGGGTTTGTCCCCTCTGTCCTCTCTGGGCGACTGTCCCTCTAAGTATGGAAACTCATTCTCCAAAGAGTACCCAGGAGCCCCTTATGTACGAGTGGGGGGGTGTCTAGGAGCCCTGCTCTGGGATGGGGCCCACAGCTTTCATTATTCTCAGAGAGGATGGGAGCCAGGGTTAGGGTCAGTGAGGCCCAGAGGAGAGGCCTGACCCTCATGCTCCACCCCACTTCTAACTACCGCCTGCGGGCTCCATGCGGCCACCCTGCACCCCAGTCAAGGGCCAGGGTCCGAAACGGTCATCTTTATTCTGCCATCAGAAAACAGAAGTCTCCGTGCTGGTTAAGTTACTCATCTTATTAACAAAATAAAGCACTATCTATGTTTACAGTCATAGAAAAGAAACAGCCTGGATGGCAGCGGGGGCGGGGCAGGCACAGACTCCACCCCTTCCCCCTCCCCAAGCTGGGGCTGTCCACATCTTTGGAGTTAGGTGCCAGTGGGTTTTGATTCAGATCAGGGAGGGGTAGCAGGAGCCCAGGGTGAGAGAGGACGAAGCCCACCCTTCTGAGAATGGGGACCCCCACTCCGTGCCCACAAGGGGGCAGTGGAGACCAGCTGCCCTGCAGCCCCTGGCCACGGCCTCTGGGGGGCACCAGGAATCCTCTCAGCCCCGCTCCTGGGACTCAGGTTGGGACCAGGGGCTGGGCCACCGTCCCTGCTGTGCAGAGCTAAAAATGGTTCCATGGGAACTGGCCGGCAGAGCCAGGGAGGGAATGTCAGGGAGGCTGAGGGGCAGGGGTCCCCCAGGGACAGAGCGACAAGGACACACACAGGAACACG
Source organism: Oryctolagus cuniculus (assembly GCF_964237555.1). NCBI lineage: Eukaryota > Metazoa > Chordata > Mammalia > Lagomorpha > Leporidae > Oryctolagus > Oryctolagus cuniculus. The sequence goes on along the minus strand of NC_091444.1, from coordinate 19,627,159 downwards.
GGACCTGAGACACAGAGACCGACAAGGAGGTAGCCGTTTGGGACAAAGAGGAGCACGGAGCCAGGCAGCTGCGAGAGTCCCCTGGGAACCCCGCGGCCGCTCCACTGTGGACACTCAATAAATACCTTGCGCAATGAAGGGACCGATGTGCACACACAGGGACAGCCAGGGGCAGGGCGGGGTCAGGCGGTGGAGGAGCCAGTGTTGGGCCAGCCAGGACAGGAGTGGAAGCAAAGCAGTGACCTCGGGGGGCTGGGGGTGTAGCTACCACACCCCCAGGTAGGCAGAGCCGCAGGAGACGAAATCATCCAGTGCCCGCTGGCCAGGGGCTCAGCCCACTCGGCCCATCTGCACCTGGCAGGCCCCGCCCACCCAGGCCAGAGGTGTGGTGGGGGAAGGGTCTCCCTCACGAATTTATCTACAAACGCACAGCTCCGCCCGTGCCCCAGGCACATCCAAGGCCAAGTACCAACTCAGTCCGGGTCGGCCGGCTGTGCCAGGGGGCGGGGTCAGTCCGTGAGCACCACCAGCTCCGAGTCACTCTTGTCGCCCTCGGAGTCGTCGTCCTCGCTGTACCTGCACACCTCGCCGTCGGCCGCTGAGTGCCGCTCGTCCGCCGCCTCGCCCTCCTCCCGGAGGCTGCAGGTGTTCACGATGACTGGCATGTTGGGGTCCAGGCTCGGGGGCACGTAGTGCTCCACCAGCGACTGTGCCAGGGGCATCCCCGCCGCCCGGGGGTACAGGACGTCCGAGGAGCTCAGCTGCACCTGGCCGGCCTGCGGACTGAGGGGCGGGGAAGAGGCGTGGTCACAGCACACAGCCCCGCCCCTCAGGGGCGGGCCCTCCTACCGACCCCACCCCCCTCCTGACTCCAGGACTCACACACCCAGTGTCCTGCTCTGCTTCCCGATGGCCAGATTCAGCTACGGCCCCGAAGACAGCTCTGCACACCCAGGCCCAGGGGTGCATGCAACAGAGAGTATTCTCGGAGGACTGCACATGAATCTGATTTTTAGAAAGTGTATATTTTAAATGCCCTGGAGACCTCTGTTTAAAGGAAGCCACTGGGGTGCGTGCTGTGGTCCTGCTAGGAATCCTGCATGATGAGTAGCCTGGTCCTTAGTCCCCCTGCAGGTGGGATCTACAGGCCCGTGCCCCGGCTCACGCACCCTCGGCCACCATCGCCCCCGGAGTCGCACACGCACACGGCACTCCCGAGGCACGCACGCACGCGGGGCGGGGCCTGCTCACGGGATCACGTAGCTCTGGCGGGCGTCCTGGCGCCGGGTCCGCATCAGGGCCTTGTACTCGCCCACGCGCAGCCGCTTGCCCTCCACGATGCACGTGCGCTTGGGCCGCGGCTTGTACTTGTAGTCGGGGTACTTCTCCAGGTGCTGCCGGCTCAGCCGCGCCTGTTCCTCGTAGTAGGGCTGCTTCTCCTGGTTGCTCATGGACTTCCAGCGGGAGCCTGGCCCAGCCGCGGAGACAGGCAGGCAGGCAGGCGGTCAGGGCTGGGCACTGAGGCCCCCTGCCAGCCCCCTGCAGGCCCCAAGGACAGCCTGGGCCCCGGGAGGGGTCCACAAGGTACTACTGGGGCGTGGCCCCGCGTGTGTGGGTCTGAGGGCCGGGCGGACCAATGAAGGCAGCTTAGGGCTCGGCAGCTGCCCACATCCCAAACCACCCAGCGGCTTCCCAGAGGCCTCTGGGCTGCCTCATTTGCATTAACAAAATAGCAGCCACCCCAGGCCCCCAGCAACCCAGTCGGGGTCCCCGCCCAGAACACCTGCTGTCTCAGTGGACGCTGGAGGAGCCCAGTCTTGAAACAACTGCCCTGGTCTATGTCTGTCCCGTCTCCCTCCCTCCGAGGTCTCCAGGCTGGGATTTAGAAACCTCTCCACCGAGGGCCCAGGAATACCAGCTTCCCCTGTCCCCTGCCAGGGCCAGCTCTGAGGGTGCGGGTAGGCGCGATGGTTAGGGAGAGACCAGGGCCACGCACATCCTCTCTTTGAGTTCTCAAGAACAGATGCTCTGCAGTGCTGCAAGACCCCAGAACCCAGCTGCCCCCACATCCCCGACTCCTGCATCCCCATCACACCCCCCTGGGGACCCCCGTGGCATGGAGGAGCCTCAGGCAAGCCCCAAGCAGAGCCGGCCGGCCCCCGCAGCAGGGCCCTGCCGGCTCTCACCGAGGATCTTGCTGATGCTGGAGTTGTGCATGTCCGGAAAAGCTTGCAGGATCTTCCTGCGCTCGTCCTTGGCCCACACCATGAAGGCGTTCATGGGCCTCTTGATGTGGCTGCTGTTCCGGGACTCCGGGAAGGGGCGGGAGCCTGGGAACAGAGATCGAGGGGTGGGGCTGAGTCCTCCAGCAGAGGTGCGCCCTGCTTGACCACTAGGAGGCGCTGAGGAGGCTCCCATAGCCGCCAGCCCCGGACGAGGGTGTGCAGGAAACCAGAGGCAAATTATCAACACAGACCCTGGAGAGACCCTGGGCCCCTCGGAGGGGAGGGGGAGGCCCGGCCGCCTCAGAGGAGCAAGTGAGGCCCACGGGCCAGTGCAGGCAGAGTGCGGGGGACACGCGGGAGCCCTCACCATCCACGTCGCAGCTCAGCATGGCTTCCTCCAGGGGGTGCACACAGCTCTCCTCCAGCCGCTCCTTGGCTGGGGACGAGTCCAGGTTGATGAGGTCCTGGAGTCGACAGGGGCAAAGAATACAGCGGCCCCTCGGCGCCACCCTGGCCCTCTCCCCAAAGTCCACGTCGTCCACCCCTGGCCACACCCACTCCTGCCCAAGGGGACGGGGGAGCACAGCCCCGTACCTTACGGAAGGGGGCGCTGGGGGCACTTTCCAAGGCCCCGCCGTGGCTGTGCAGCAGCTGCCGGGCGTCTTGGATGGCTTTGGTGACCGCATCCCCCTCACCGAGGAAGCCTGGGGGGGGGGGGGGTCAGGGTGCTGAGGGGGCGCTCAGGTTGAGCCCACACTCGCCTCCCCTCGCCACGCCTCTAGTCAGCATCTCTGGGAGATGTAGCACTGTGCCTGCGGGGTGGCGCGCACACACCTGTGGGCTAGAAACCGTTTGCGACCCCTGGCCCTGTGCCACCAGCAGCCTGCATCCCTGCCGCTGACGCCGGCACAGTCCAGCCCCTTGTTCTATTAACCTGGACGCCAGAGCCGGGAAGGAGGGCACCAAGGAGTGTTCCCGGGCCCTGGAAGGAGGTGGGTGGAAAAAGGGTGTTGGTAGAAGCTTACCGAGAGGCAGGCTCGGGGGGCTGGCCTGCAGGTCGCGGGTGGGGGCCCCGTGGCTGGGCGGGCGGGGGCCACAGCTGCTCATCTTTAGGCTGGGGGAGCTGGAGGCGCTGGACAGCTCGGGGGCCTTGGGCTTGGCTGTGAGGTTCAGGGGCTGGGAGGGCTCCTGAGGTTAGGAGATGGGAGAGGAGGGGACAGCCAGGTGAGACAGGCACACCCAGACCAGACGAGCAGCCACGAGAGGTACAGACAGAGCAGGCTTGCCAGCCGGCAGTACCTGCAGGGGGAGGTGGGCGGCCACAGCCCCGGGCCTCTTCACTGCAGGGGCGGGTGGGCTGTGCAGCAGCTGCAGCGGGTACTCCACTGTGGAGAAAAGCCCCGGATGAGCACACCACAGCGGAGGCCGCTGGACAGGGCCCTGGCCCTGGAGGCGGGCAGAGGCTCGGTCGGAGCCGCCCAGCCTGCCACTGCCCCTGCCTTTTCCACCCCAAATCCTGGCTGCACCTGCTTCCCCACGCTCCTGCCCTTCCTGGCCCACTCTGAACTGCCGAGGATTTGTTAGGCCTACTGTGTGCGTGGCATCTCCTGCACGTACTCACGGTGTGTGGCAGAGATGAGGCTGTCGCTGTTGAATCATCTCGTGGTGCAGGTAAGGAAACTAAGACCTCAGACGGCAACGGGCTGCCCAAGGAGCCAGTAAACAACAGCAACGGGATTTGAACCCGGGTCCTCCAGACTCCACAGCCCATCCTTCCTCTCTGCCTAGCCCACCTCACCCTCCACCAGCCCAGTGTCCAGGAGTTGACAGTTCAGGTGGTGAGATAAGCCTGGGGACACACCAGCACCTGCATGGCAGGTGGCCCCGAGGGCGGTATGCCTGGGGACTTTGCTCAGCTAGGGTGCCTGGGGCAGGCTTCCCGGAGGAGGGGGCCTGCAGGCTAGGTGGCTTCAGAGAGGTGGAGAGGAGGGAGCATGATGAGCGAGAGAGTGGGAGGCGGGGCCAAGACGGGCAAGGTCAGCTCCAAGGCTTGTGAGCCACGGAGGGCGGGACTCAGAGCAGCTGGGGGGCAGCCTGCAGCCCCGCCGCCAACAAGCTTACCTCCCGGCACCTGTTCCAGAAGGCACTCTGTGGCCCTCCCCAGCCAGGGCGAGGCCCCATCCTCCACCTCCCTCCAGGCCCCAGGCGCCACCACTGCCCCCCCCCCCCCATCTACCTGGTAAACCTCCTTCCTCACGGCTGCCTGCCGGGGCCTGCTCTCACAGGGCAAACACAGTTTTGCTTCCCACAGACTTGGGGGCCCTGCTCCAGAGGAGCAGCCCCTCCCGTCTCACCCACACCTGATTTCAGGGACCCTGAGATAGGACTCGCTCAGACTTGGGGAGGGAGGGAGCGTAGGTGTCCGGCACAGCCAACAGGGTGCCTGCAGCCCGTACCCGAGCGCCCAGGTTTGGGACCTGGCTCTGATCCTGACCAGCTTCCTGCTAATGCACACCCTGGGAGGTGCAGGTGATGGCTCAAGCGCTTGGGCCCCGGGGAGACCCGGACTGGGTCTGGGCTCCTGCCTTCAGCCTGGCCCGGCCCCAGCTGTTGTGGGCATCTGGAGAGTAAACTGACAGATCAAACCTCTCTCTTTCCCTTTGCTTTTCGAATGAATAGAAATTTTCTAAAAAGACTCTGGGCCTCACTGTCCACTCTGCCTGTCAAAAAAAAAAAAAAAAAAAAAAGACTCTGGGGGCTGATGGGAAGGAAGGGATGCATTTTACATGTGAGAGCAAGAACGGGGGGTGGGGCAGAGCTGCACTCTGAATGTCTGAATGTTACCACCCCGCGAATCCCTGGAGTACAGGCTATACTGCCCAAGGTCATGTGACAGGAGGTGGCCAGGTCACGGGAACTTGTCTCTCATGAAGGGACCAGCACCCTTATGAGGGGCCTGAGAGGGGGCCTGTGCCGTGGCGTGGCGTGGCAGGTGAAGCTGCCGCCTGCAGTGCTAGCATCCCATGCGGGCACCGGTTTGAGTCCCAGCTGCTCCATTTCTGATCCAGCTCACTGTTATGGCCTGGGAAAGCAGAAGATGGTTCAAGTCCTTGGGCCCCTGCACCTACGTGGGAGACCTGGAGGAAGCTCCTGGCTCCAGATCAGCATAGCCCCAGCCATTGCAGCCATCAGGGAAGTGAACCAGCAGATAGAAGACCTCTCTCCCTCTCTCTGCGTCTCTGTAACTCTGCCTTTCAAATAAAGAAGTAAGAGGTGCCTGGGGGAGCCTGTGCACCCTCCCACCAAGGTGCAGGCCTGCACCTGACACCCTTGTGGAATGGGGAGGGGGGGCTCGTGCTCCCGGGGCCATGGTGGCGGCTTCTCTGCCTCTCCCAGTCAGTAACCCTACAGCCCTCTCCGTCCTCACCGCCCTGATCAGGGGTCATCCGCGCCACTGGGATCGTCTCAGCCACCCCTGGCGGTCCTGCCTGCAGCCTGTCCGCCCTCCTCTCCCTACCACCCCAGCACACCCACTCCCCAAAAGTCCAGGCGCACCCTGCATCCCACAAGCACATCCCAGACCCGGCCACGGCCACACTGCCCGCACCTCCCTGCCTGGCCTCAGTCCCACCTTCTCCCTGACCAGTCCACCCAGTGCTGTACACACGCCACCTCCAGAAGCCTTCCCAGACTCCCTGGTGACGGCTATATTTTCCCCTCCCCAGACTACCTCCTTGGGTTCAAAGTTCATACCGTACCCCCCACGCCCCCCCCCCACCTGCTGTGTCTGACACGAGGTCAGTTTGTCTGAATTTCAATGACGGGTTCGGGCAGGGACAATGTGGTTGGGGAATGGCAGCGCTGGCACTGGGGAGATGTGTGACCCTCGGTTCACGTTCCAGCAGGGTACCTGTACCCTGGGGAGATGAGGCCAGGACTCTAGACTGTCCCCTTACACCTGGGAGGCCTCCGTGGTGGTGAGTGACGTTCAGAGAGAAGGGATATGGACCCCAGCAAGGCCCAGGAAGGCCACTCGGCCAGTTAATGGGCATGAACGGTTCCAGGCTCCCTCCCCGGCCTCAGTGGCTGAGCCTCCACCCCACACTCACCTGGTTTGCAAGGGATGGGCTGGATGGGCAGGGCTAGCTGGGAGTCGGGGGCGACAGGCAGAGGCTGGTGGCTCGGCGGGAAGGCTGGGATCATGACGTAAGGCATGTTGACCTGCTAGAGACGCGGCCTGGGTGAGTCCCTGCAGCCCGAGGAGCCGCCCAGCTGAGCCCACGCCACCCCCGCTGTGTACCTGCCCTCGAGTCTTAGCTGGGGAGGGTGACGTTCTGGAACCCTCCATTAATAGGGAACCAGGGGTGGGGGTGAGGGCTCAAGCAGAAGTTGAGGGCCCCCTCCTCAGGCCCGAGCAGGTCTGCCCTGGGCAGCCTGCACCCGCGCCCACGCCGGCGGCGCTCCCCGGGTGCCCGCTCGTCACCTGGATCTGCTGCTGCAGGAGGTTGATCTTGTGCTGCTGCTGGATCAGCTGCTGCTGCTGCTTGGCGATCTGGAAGACGGCGGCACGTGGGCCAGGGGGCCAGGGGGCGCGGACCACCGCCCCAGCCTGCCCCTGCCTGCCCCTGCCTGCCAGCCCGAGGCCGGCCCTGCAGGAGGAGCCGGGAGAGGAAGGGGCTCTCCCGCTTTGGGGCACCCACCCCCTTGAGAGCCAGGCAGGAAACCGTGCACGGCTCCTCCCACGCTGCAGCTCCAGGCCAGGGGAGGTGGGAGGCCCGCCGGCCGGCCCTGGAGCCCCTCCCCGGGCCGAGGGAAGCCGCGGGGGCCCACCTGCTCCTGCTGCTGCCGGGCCAGCTCCATCTGCTGCTGCTGCTTCTCGAACAGCATGGCAGCCATGTTCTTCTGCTCCGAGTGCGCGGTCAGCAGCTGGTCCCGCAAGGTGGACAGCTGGTGGATCATGACCAGGAGCTGCAGCTCCTTCTCCGCCAGGCTCTCCTGGGTCCCTGCTCCACAGCGAAAGGGCCCCCAGGGACATTTTAGGCTGTCCACGCACCTGTCCACGCAACATTCACTGAGCAACTGCTCTGTCCCAGACACCTGTTAGGGGCTCAGCCACAGAGATGGAGACCTGTGATTCGTTTCCTAGAGGGGCTCATCTAGGAGCTGGGACGACGAGCTGGCCTGCAAGGCCCCCACCATCCCACCGATCCCAGGCCCTGGAGCTGCCGGTGTGGGCATCTCTGCCCCACCTCCTTGAGTGCCCAGTGCCACGGGGTCAGGGTGGACACCCGTCCCATAGAAGGGCCAGCAGGACACACTCAGGCTTTGCAGATGGGTCTGGGTCACAGAGAGATCTTCCACCTGCTGGTTCACTCGCCAAATGACTGCAACAGCCAGGACTGGGCCAGGCAGAAGCCAGGAGCCAGGAGCTCCACCTGGGTCTCCCTTAAGAGGGACCAGGGCCCAAGGATTTGGGCCATCTTCCACTGCTTTCCCAGGCCCATTGACAGGGAGCTGGATCGGAAGTGGAGCAGCCATGGCTCGAACTGGCACTCACAGAGGATGCTGGTATCATAAGCAGCAGCTTCATTAGCTACACCATGGCGCCAGCCCCAACTGGGGCAAAAATCCCTGCCTACAGGCGGCCCTCCACAAGGTCAGGGTAATAGAAAAGCTATGTGCAGATTTCAAAACATAAATGTGTCTCTTTAACTCCATTTTCCACACGCTTCTACAGCAGCCTCATGACCATGGCACAGGGCTAGCAGGAGGATCAACGGCGCTGATGGACAGAAGGCCTGGTCCCCAACCAGTGCACAACGGGCTGCGTCCCCACCCTGCAGCACAGCGTCTGTCCGATACCACAGTGTGTTCCCGGGCCCAGGCCCCCATCCCGCGGGGTTCTTGCTGAGAAGGTGGGGCCCAGGCATCGGCCTCGCGGTAAAGCCCCTCCGTGGGTCACTCTGAGGAATCCCGGCTGTAACCCTTTAATATAACTGTGCCAGGGCCGGTGCTACGGCATAGAGGGTAAAGCCACCACCTGCGGTGCCGGCATCCCATGTGGACGCTGGTTCGAGACCCGGCTGCTCCTCTTCCGATCCAGCTCTCTACTATGGCCTGGGAAAGCAGTAGAAGATGGCCCAAGTCCTTGGGCCTCTGCACCCACGTGGGAGACCCGGAGGAAGCTCCTGGCTCTGGATTGGCGCAGCTCCAGCCGTTACAGCCATTTGGGGAGTGAACCAGAGGATGGAAGACTTCTCTCTCTCTGCCTCTGCCTCTCTGTAACTCTGCCTCGGTCACTCCGTGGGGGCCTGGTGGCCTAGAACTCCTTATGGGCGGTGAGAGGAAACTTGTCACCCCTAGGAAGGGGCAGTGATGAGCCCGAAGCCACAGGGTCCCCGGGAAGTAAGAGGCCAGTGGCCCACATAGTGACGAGGGCCATGCAGGGGCGGGCATGAGGCACCAGGACGTTCCGGACCGGGTGTGTACGGCCAGGCTCGGCCGGGAACGGCGCTCGGGCATCTCCCACCGCCCCGCCCCGCTCTCACCTTTGACATCTTTGGCTTCCACAGAGCTCCTTCCTAGAAACCTCTCCCTCCAGTCACTGGACAGCAGCTTCTCGATGGCCGGCACCACTGCAAGACAGTGAGGGTGTGAGGAGTGGGCTGGGTCACACACGGGCCACCCCTCCCTGGGCCCGGCCCCGCCCACCCTGGCCGAAGCCTGCACGCCCTGGCCCCGCCCCTCCCTGGGCCCGGGCCAGCCCCCCCAGCCCCCCCTCCCTGGGCCGGCCCCTCACCTTCCTTCAGGTTCTGGCTGAAGTCCAGCTTCTGGCTTCCAGTTGCAGCCTCCAAGGCTGCAGGTCTCTTGGGATCTGGGGACCCATCACTCCGTGGAGAGCCACAGTCCTACAAGCCAGAGTGAGGGGCGCTGTGCAGGGGGGCAGGCCGCAAGAGGGCCAGGCACCCCAGAGGCTCACCTGGGGGGCCCTGGACTCCACTGGGGCCCCGCTGCTCGCAGGGCCCTCCTGATACAGACCTGGCTCTGAGCAGGCTCAGTGACTCCCCCCAGGCCGCTGCACCTCTCTGAACCTGACTTCCTCAGTGCCTCCACTGGCACAGGACCGGGACCCTGCGGGAGCGAACGCACGGGGTGTGGTTTGCTCCTCACAGGCGGGGCCTCCTTGTACACCTGCTACTCCAGCCGCTGCCTCCCACAGGGCCCCCCCTTCTCCTCGCTATTCTAAGCCCCCCATCTTTAAGGTGCAGCTTGAGGCTCTCCTCCTCCGGGAAGCCTTCCAGGTCACCATATACACTCTTCTAGGCCAGATTCCTCCTATGAGCCCCAGACCCTCATTTTCACTGGCTTGGCTTTGATTACCCGTTCCCTTTCTCCACCTCCTGCCTGGAATCGCAGAATTCCCAAGAGCTGCAAGGATCCGTGTCAATGATGTAATTCAATTCCCCTCACTATAAGGGTGAGGAACCCAAGGTTCTTTCACAGCGAATGAATTTAGCTGATTCTTCTCAAATCTAAGGCTGAACTCTGAGCACGTGTACCCCATCCCCCATCAAGGACTGGGACACCGGGGGAGCAGGCACTAGCAGGCAGGGGGTGGGGCAGGAGTGAGTCTCCTGGCAGGTGACCTGGCTTCCAGCCCCGGCCTGGACTCAGCAGGCCTGCCCTCGGCCCCTAGAAGTCCCTGCCACCTGAACCTGCACCTGCTCCCAGCTAGGGGAGCAGAGGCCCAGGATGGCGCGTGGGGCGAGGCCAGAGGCAGGGCCGGGTACCTGCGCTGGAGGCTGGGGCTCAGCACCCTCCTGCGGCTGGGGCGCGCGGGCTGGGTCTGCAGACTGGGGCTCCTCCTCGGTGGCTGCGCCCAGGGGGACCTCATGACCAGGCTCCTTCCTCTCCTCTGACTTGATGGTGCAGTTCACCATGGTGCCGCCGCCATCTGGGGCCAGCTGGGCAGAGTCGGGGCTCCTCATGGACATCCTGGGGGGATGGACAGAGTGAGTGAGACCTGCAGCCAGCCACAGATGCTTTTGGAGGGGTGGGGGCAGAGGCAGGAGTGTCCCCTCTGCCACACCAGCGCCTCCTGGCGCCCCCTAAGCAGGCTTGGACACACAGAACACAGCCTGCCTCAGGAGGCTACAGAAAAACCAGCAAAGGCCCATCTCTCCCTCAGGCTGTGCTGCCAATTAAATAGAGGGGTCCCTGCCTGTGGCAAAGTGGGGGTACCGGCTGCAAGGTGCACTCAGGAGCCCAGGGATTGCTCTGTTTGTCAAACTTGCTCTCGTCTGTTTATTTGAAATGCAGAGAGACAGAGATCTTCCACCTGCTGGTTCACTCCCCAAATGCCAACACCTAGAACTGGGACAGGCTACAGCCAGGAGCTCCATCCAGGTCTCCCACGTGGCTGGCAGGGACCCAAGTCCTCGAGCCATCACTGCAGCCTCCCAGAAAGCTGGAGTCAGGGGCAGAGCCTGGACTTGAACCCAGGCCCTCCCGTATGGGACATGGGCGTTTCAAGTGATGCCTTAACCACTCACTGCACCATACGCCACCCCTGAGGTCGGTGTTGTGTGCAAACACACAGTTACCAAAATTTAAGAAGCCAAAAGCTAGCGAACTAGAAATCGGGACTGTTGTGGCAAAAACCGGCGGTAATTGAGGCCAATGCTGTGGCATAGTGGGTTAAGCCACTATCTACAGTGCTGGCATCCCCTATGGGTGCTGGTTCGAATCCCAGCTGCTCTGCTTCTGATCCAGCTCCCTGCTAATGCACCTGGAAAAAGCAGTGGAAAATGGCCTAAATCCTTGGGCCCTTGCACCCACATGGGAGACCCAGAAGAAGTTCCAGTCTCTTGGTTTCTGCTTGGCCCAGCCCTGGCTGTTGCAGCCATTTGGGGGATGAACCAACAGATGAAAGACTTCTATCTCCCCCCTAACTCTTTCAAATACATAAATAAATAAATAAATCTTAAAAAAAAAAAAAAAAACCTCACTATAATTGAGTAGCAGGTGCAGGCCAGTTTGCCTTAGCTCCTACCACTCCCTACTAACCCCCAAAAGAAAGCCAAGTACCAACTACCCTTTATGAGACATTGATGCTTTTTTTTTTCCTTATAGTAAAGATAAGACAAAAGTAAAATGTTGCCTACATATTTCTACCAAAAGTAGGGGAATAACAGGCTAGGAGATGAACAGTTCAACAAAACCGTTTCTGACGCCTTGTTCTGTCTGGCCCCCGTGGCCACTTGAATTTGCAAGCCCTGCTTTAAGCACCAGCATTCCTGCAGCTGCTCCCAAGACTGGACGTGCTGCACCCACCCCTGGCTGGGTGATGAGACAGTGAGCAGCCACAGCATCTCAGGGAGCGGCTTCCATCCAGGGCCACACCAGGCTTGGGGCCGGAGAAGTAGACGCCTACCCTCCCTCACAGAACACACGGCAGGTGCGACCATGCGTTCGTTCTGCCTTGGGTGCTGGGTCAACCAGGTGACCTCAGGCAAAGGCTGCTTAGCACCCCCACACCATGGCATCCTCATTTGTAAAGGGAGCACCAGAGTTCCAACCTCACAGTGGGCGTGAGGACTGTGAGTGCAAAGTTCAAGGCACTGGAAGCATTTGTCAACTCACTGCCAGCTGCGCTCCTGGGCAGTTGTCCCTGGTACCCATGGGAGGCTGGCTCCAAGACTCCCCAGGGTGCCAAAATTGAGTGCTCAAGTCTCCTGTGTGACCTGCACAGCTTCCCTCTAGGCTAGACCACTAGTAACACCTTGTACAATGTAAGTGCTTTGTACAGAGTTGTTACACAGTCACAATCTCTGATGGGCCGGGGATCCAGGTAGAGCTGCATTGTGCAGTAAGAGCCTCCAACACTCGGTTACATAGTTGCAGTGTGCCCCTCAGTGTTGACATGTTGGAAATCTAATCTGGAACACTGGGCTCTTGCTTAGTGGAGGGGAAGGGGAGAGATGGAGAGAAGGGGAAGGGAGTGGGGAGGGAGTGGAGGGAGAGAGAAAAACAGCTCAGCAGGGCCCCGCCCCTATGCACAGGCCACTGCCCTGTATCTCAGGACAGCAGGTTGTCCCAACTGGGTTCTTGCTCCCTAGTCCTTCCACCTTCTGCCATGGGATGAGGTGGCTTCTAAGACCCGATGCCTTCCCAGGCTCCAGGGTGATGAGAAATAAATCTCTGTTCTTTTCACCACTCAGCGGAGGCAGACAAGGAGACAGGAAGGCTAGACAAGAGTGGGATGGGAGGAACAGGTGCTGCGGCCCATGGCACAGGAGGGTGGCACAGCAGATGGCCATAGCTCACCAGAACCAGCTGCACGGCGTGAAACTTGAAAAAATGACGTTGCAGGAAATCGGCTCCCCACGTACACGGACTGGACTATCACAGCCTCTCCCCGGGTACCCCACAAAAACGCGCAGTTAACATTGGAAAGCGGCCTAGGCTGGGCAGAAGCACAAGGCGGGGCGAGCGGGCGGCAATTACACGTTGAGGGGAGGCTCACGGTAGAAATCAGAGGGAGTGAAAGGTCCCGTGTCAGACCGCAGGCACGGCGGGACGAGGGCGGCACCCTTCGCGCAGGGCACACATTCCAGGACCCCAGACGCACCTGACACCACACACTGCGTAAACCCTGCTTTTCCCACACCTTCACCCACAGGCTGCCCGCCTTTCCCACGCCACCCCAGCACTTGACACGCGTGGCGCCTGCAACTGTGGCAGTTTGAGATGTGACAGCCAACCTAGCGTGGGTTTCTTTTTCCTTTTTTGCCACACTACGGACAATTCATTCTTTCTGTAGCTCTTAGGCAACTTCAACCTACAGGCGTTTTTTTCCTTATGAGATCAAGGACTTCTACCTGTGGCTGACAGGCGGGGCTTCAGTTTCTCCCAGCATGCCCCATGCCAGCACCACGGCTGCAGAGCTCCGAGCCCTTATCAAGTAAAAGGGCTGCTGTGCCACCAGCACTGTGGCATCGGACAGCAGAACTGGAAACCAACGCGGCTACTACAGGACTTAGGATGGCAGGGGTGGATGCTCCAGGCCCAGGCGGGACGTACGCCAGACAGTGCGGGATTTCATCACTACCCAGAACGGTGCGAAATTTAAAACTAACTTAGGAGTTATTTCTGGAATTTTCCATTTAACATGTTTGTTCCGAGCCACCCACAGGGAACTAAATCTCAGACAAGGGTGGGACCAGGGTGACGCTGTCCCCTGTATTCCATGAACCCTGTGAACAGCAAAATCTGCAGGTGCCCAAGTTCTCTTTATAAAACACATGGTATTTCCATGTGACCCACACACACCCTCCTGTGTAGCTGACACTTTTTTTTTTTTGACAGGCAGAGTGGACAGTGAGAGAGACAGAGAGAACGGTCTTCCTTTTTGCTGTTGGTTTACCCTCCAATGGCCGCCGCGGCCGGCGCATTGCGCTGATCCGAAGCCAGGAGCCAGGTGCTTCTCCTGGTCTTCCATGGGGTGCAGGGCCCAAGCACTTGGGCCATCCTCCACTGCACTCCTGGGTCATAGCAGAGAGCTGGCCTGGAAGAGGGGCAACCGAGACAGAATCCGGTGCCCTGACCAGGACTAGAACCTGGTGTGCCGGCGCCACAAGGCAGAGGATTAGCCTATTGAGCCACAGCGCCAGCCCGACACCTTATCTTTTAAAAATGCATTTGAAAAATGGGGTGTGGCGGGGAGAGGGGGATCTTCCACCTGCTGGTTCACTCCCCAAATACCTGCAACAGCCAGGGCTGGGCCAGGCTGAAGCCAAGAGCCCTGAACTCAACCCAGGTCTCTCACATGGTCACAAGACCCTGTGGACTTGAGCCAGCACCTGCTGCCTCCCAGGTGCAGTGGGAGGGAGCTGGATTGCAAGTGGAACAGCCAGGACTTGAACCAGGACCCTAACATGAGATGCAGCACACCAAGCAGCAGGGTAACAAGCTGCGCCCCTCTCTCTAGGTCATTTCTAATACCCAGTGTAATGGAAATACTACGTAAACAGTTATGCTTCACGGTTTAGGGTAGAATGGCAATCTGTACCCGCTGGGTACAGATGTGATTTTTTCTTAAACGTCTTCTGAGGCCGGCTGTCTCAGCCGGCATGGGACACACAGGTTTGCTCCACGTTGGCTCTGCAGAGGCGGCTGGACAGACCACATCAAGTGAGGGAGGGCGCACACGCTGGCATTCGGGCTGGAGTAACTCAGAGAGCGGTACAGCCGAGTGAGATAGCCATGGCCCCTTCACCGGAACCCACCCTGCAGATCGGGCTAGGCAGTGCTGCCCACCCACTCTCAACGCAGGACCCAGGATGGACCATGGCAGGGTGAGGGCCAAGGGCACTCCCTGACCCTAAGAATGCTGGCCTCATCCCACTTAGATGAAAAGAGAAATCAGCTCACCACCCTGGGGCCCCCTCCCACCAGACAGGGGGCCATGAGGGTATCCTGGAGTGCCTCCAGGAGGCGGCACAGCTCATCCGGGCTTGGGAGGGGCAGGAGCCAGGCCCCGGGCCCGGGGGCAAGGAGTGGGGGTGGGGGAGGCAGGGAGGGGGTATTATCCTGAAGCTGAGGGCAGCAATTACATAACAAACAAACCCTGGGCTCAAGCTGTGAATTAATCAAACCGCTGAAAATAAAACCTTCCTCTCAGGAACTTCAGACAAAAGAAATGAAAACAACCAGGCTGGCTGGAAAATAAAAGGCAGCAGCACTGACCGGGGACAAAGGAAGCCGGACAATAGGGTGCTGGACAAAAGCAATAAAGCCAAAGGAAGTGTGACAGGCACACAATGCGGGCCTGTGGGCTTCTGATCCCCGGCTGGCCTGAGCCAGCGCGTCCCACACCCTCCCGGCCGCGCCTCCTCGCTCCCCACTTGGGTCCTGAGCCATCTCTCCTTCACTCAGCCCCGGCTCCACGGCCCCCTGGCTCCTACCTCAAAGTCTTTCTTCCTACCCAGAGACCACCCCGCCCTGCAGTGGACCCGGTGGGCACCCACCCACCCCCAGGCAGGGCTCCAGGACGGGGCTGCCACTGGGGGGGGGGGGGGAGCGCTGCCCAGGTCTTAGACCCTCTCCTTCCTCACGTGACTCCCCACTAGCCTGGGGTGGGCTGGGTTCTGGCAGGACATCGCTAGGACCCACCACACCTGCTCCTTTCCCGCTCTCCGACACAGCTGCAGGGACACATGGGCTCCCTGGTTTCCGATGCACAGGGCTGAGCTCCAGCGGCCTTCCCTGCCCACCCCGCACCACAGGCCGTCCGGCGGGGGCTGTGGGAGCTGCGGGGAGACTGCCTGCCTCCAGCTCACAAAGGAGCCAGCTGCCTGTGACCAGCCACGCGGGCCTGGAGGTGGCAGCGTGTTCCCGGGACTTGGTGCCCACCAGATAACCCTGCAGCCCAATCGGGGGCTATCATTGGCACAGGTGTCCGACTCTGCCGCTGGGCGCCGGTCCCATGTGGGGGGGGGGGGTGACAGCTCGGCCTGTGGGCCCCCTGTGGAGCATCCCCTGGAGCCTGGGCACTTCTGTTGCCACACTCCTGACCCCGCCAAGGATAGCCCTGCTTGAGAAGAACAGCCCCTTCCCAGCCCTGCTCGGCTGGTAGGGCAGCCCCTCCAGGGAGTCAGCAGGGACCAGCTCTGGAACCCAGGCCCCCACCCCCGCCCCAGCAAGCAGTGGGAAGGTTGACAAAGTCACAGGCTCTGAGGTCCAACAACCTGCCCTGGGGCGGGCTACTCCACTTCGGACCCAGCCTCCTGCTCGTGGGCACCCTGGAAGGCAGCAGAGGATGGCTCAAGTACTCGGGCCCCTGACACCCACGAGGGAGATGTGGTTGTAGTTCCTGGCTATTGCAGGGATTTGGAAAGTGAACCGGCAGATGGAATCCTCCCTCCACTCTCACTCTTGCCTTTCAAATAAATCTTTTAAAAATAAATTCCTGCCCTACCACCTCCGGACTCCTGGGGACCCAGGCAAGTTCTGAGCCTCTCTCCTCACCCATACAGTGGCCACAATAACCCATCTCACAGGTTTCCATAGAGATTAATCAACACAGGGGGAGTATCCACGAAGTTATACAGGGACCACGTGCTCTGGGGTCAGACACACCTGGGTACATTCCAATCCCAGCTCTGACTGCTGATTGCTGTGCAATCCGGGACAAGGAGCAGGACTTCCCTGAGCCGTTCTCCTCATAGTAAAACGAGACCAGGAAAACCAACTGTGAAGAAGTGCACGTCTGTCAGGCCCTGTGAGGTGTGCCTGCTTCCCAGGTTCACGGCACCCTGAACTTGGCCTTTAAGCGCTGTGTCACAGCTGGTAATGACACCCCCACATGCTGGGTGTCTTTCTGACTCACCAGGGACCCTGGGAACCCAGGCCAGCCCGCCCAGAGCACCCCAGCGCCTGGAGCATGTTAGCTGCTCCATAAACATTTGTACAAGGATAGCAGAGAATCAGCAGGCCTGGGGGCCTGGCAGGTGACAGCAGCACTATCAGCCCTGGCCCGAGGCCGCTCTGGGAGTTCATTTCCCACGCCCCCACCTGCCACACCTAAAGTGACCTAAATCTGCCCCAGCAGCCGGGCGGTCCAGCTCCTTTTGTTCTGTGCCTTGGCTCAGGGAAGAAATAGCTTCCGCACATTTTGGACGCAGACGCCTGTTGGGGCCCCCACTTGGGGTCCCTGACTTCCGAGACCAAAAGCTCCTCCTCCGATGCCTTCATTCCTCCCTCATGGGCCTTATCAGCCAGGAGTCAGGGGTCAGGAACCACAGCCTCCCCTGCCCACCTGGGTCACACTGCCCCCTGCCAGCCTCCCAGGGACAAGCGCTCCCTGCTCATGGCCAACCTTACCCATATTTTACAAATGGAGAAACTGTGTTCCAGAGATGCTGAGCCCACAGGGCCTGCTGGGGAAGACTGCCCACTCAGAGGTGCCTTCAACAGCTGGGGGGCTGAGCAGCACCCAGGAGCTGCCCCCCCCCCCTTCCTCCCTGGGCCTTGTCTCACTCCAGTGTCCTTAAGTTAAGGACAGGGCTCGGGTTGTGGTCACCCTCGGTGCGCTGAGCCTTGAGTCTGAGTTGGTGCCTGCCAGGCCCTGGAGCCCCTCAATCCTGTGTCTGGGACAAGGCGTGGAGAGGCACCTGCCGCCCAGGTGGGCCAGAGGCTCAGAGCACTGCTCTATGCCACAAAGCCAAGTGCAGGTGCACCCCCTGCCTCTGCTCCCCACCTGCAGCGAACCCCTCGGACCCCTAGCTGCCCAGGGGCGGGCACCCATGGAGCCCCCCTCCACCCTTCGATCAGCCACTTCCTGGACACTGCTGGAGGGGAATCCCAGGAGCTTTCACTCTCAGTCCACCCTCCCTCAGTCCCTCCCACAGTCCCCTCCTCCCCCAAACAAGATGCAGATAGAGAGATAAATTCAGTCACCATAGCACGATGGGGTACAGGAAGGCAGCCGGAACAGATGGGCAGACCCTCAGGGAGGGCGGCCGGGCACACATGGAGCCCCTCCTACTGCCACCGCCCTCTCCAAGCCTGCCCCGCGTGGGTGGTGCCAGGGGGCATGGCCAGGAATGAGACCCATGCAGGGCTGGGCCAGGGCCTGAGTCTCAGGGGAATGTCACTTCCTTGCAAAGCCCCAGGGAGCTGAGAGCCCCAGGCTACCCTTAACAATGGCCCAAGGCGTGGGTGCCCAGAACGGTGCCCCGGTGCCACATCCTGCCATTCTTCTCACAAGCCGCACCCTGCCACCCTTCCTGGCTACGCCCGATCCTATCTCTAATGTTTACTCAGAGCTGGGAGCTGGGCTGGCTGCAGGCTCCAGACAGAGCTTCCCTGGAGTCCCCCGCACCCTCTCCAGCCTCTGGGGGCCCTGCCGGATCAGAACCAGGGCATGATCGGATCTGGTCCAGCCCAGCTGGAGGAGGGGGCGACGCCAACCCTCCCACTCCCTGGGCTGCTGGCAGATGGGCCAAGATGGCATTCACCTGGCAGAGCAGCCGACAGCAGCCAGGCCGAGGCTCAGCGACCCCCGAGCTCCAGCCACCTCTGCATTAGTACCTGGGAGCCCCCAGCCTGCGGGCAGGAAGGAAGGAGGGGCCTGGAGGCTCAGCAGCTGGTGCTGCAGCCCCTCCCACCCAGCCCTCAGCCTCAGTAGCGCCTGCTTCTCCAACCCAGGGCAGAGTCCACAAAGAGACAAGAAGGACACCTCGAAGGGGCACTGGGCCACCGGCGTGACAGGCACTTCAGAAGGTCCCCAAGGCCCAGGTAACACCGAGATGTGGCCAAGCCTCTCCAGGAGCCCCCCTCCTGCTTCAGGGCCCCTCTCCAGGCACCCCTGTACCCCCATGGTACAAGGACGCAGGTGCAGGTTCCTCCTGGTCTCCCAGGGGCCAGGTCCAGACCTGGGTCCCGGAAAGGGGTGCACGCTTGGCCTCCTGCAGGGGCAGTGTCCAGCCCGTGGCAGCAATGTGGCTTCGTCAAGTGCCCGGCCAGAGACAGCCTTGAACAGAGAGGAAGGAGCAGCAGGAGACAAGCAAACAAGTTCAAGTTCCTGCACCTCCCAAGCAAAGCCCAAGGCTCAGGGCCGGCACCCCAGCCCGGGGCCAGCGGGGCGGGTCTGAGCCCACCAGCCAGGGCCAGCGGGGTGGGTCTGAGCCCCCCAGCCAGGGCCAGCGGGGCGGGTCTGAGCCCCCCAGCCAGGGCCAGCGGGGCGGGTCTGAGCCCCCCAGCCAGGGCCAGCGGGGCGGGTCTGAGCCCAGGCCCGGAGGATGCCCAAGCCCACATCTTGTCCCCTGCGGGCTGCTGCCCTCACCACTCCCAACATTCCAGTTGTTTTTGACTTGGGTCTGTGGCCAAGGAAAAATCAGTCCAAGAAACCAAAGCACATGGAGGAAAGACCCCATCTCTCCAAACCTTGGGCCTCAACACCTGCTGCATGATGGGGAGGTAGCGGAAGCAGAGTCGGGGACAGGCATGGAGGGAGGGCCCGGCTCCGCTCCCTGCTGGGACGCTGTGAAACACAGACTGGCCTCCACTAGTCCTCCCCTCCTCTATGCCAATCAGCTGACCTGCGCTGGCAGGAAGGCCACCCCTCACCCCCGCCGCCACCGCCTCCTGCCCCCCCCCCGGGAAGGCAGAGGGACAGAAGGCTGAGCTGATCACCAATGGACACCGACCCAGGGGGTCATTGCAAGAGCCTGTGGGTGACCGCGTGGAGGCTGGAAGGGCAGCCTGCCCTGCAGAGCACCTCGAGGCCCTGAGCCCCTTCCCCCACGCCTTGCTCTGTGCAGCAGCACTGTGAGGAGCACTTCCTGAATTCTGTGAGCAGGTGTCCACCTCGCCCCAATACACCTGCGTCCCGTATCACAGTGCCTCCCCCGCCTCGCCCCAATACACCTGCGTCCCGTATCACAGTGCCTCCCCCGCCTCGCCCCAATACACCTGCGTCCCGTATCACAGTGCCTGGTTCCAGCACCGTATCTGGCTCCCGCTTCCTTCTCATCGACGCACACCTTGGGAGACAGCTGTGTTGCCAAGAGGCTGCGTCCCTACCACCCTCGTGGAGACCTGGGGTGGCTTCCCGGCTCCCAGTCCTGGCCACTGCAGGATTTGGGGAGTGACCCAGAGGATGGGAGCTCTGTCTCTCTGCCTCTCAAGTAATCAAAAAAAATTTTTTTAATTAGGCCTGAGAAGGGGGTCAGGAAGCACAGGTAAACCCACCTGGGGCTTGCGAATGGCATCTGCAGTGGAGGGAGGAGGGTGCTGAGCCCTCGCCCTGCGGGAGCTGATGTCAAAACCACACTGGAGGAACTGCAGGCTCCCCGGCACACAACGGTCAGAAGCGAGTTGTCAGAGAGGAAAGACCAATATTTCCATTCCTCTAGCCTCAGCCCTCCCAGGCCCAGGGTACCACCAGTCTGGTCCCCGGCGCCCTCGTGTCCCAGGCCCTTCTGGAGGTGAGGGGTGAGACTTCACTGTCACCCGGACCTGCACTGGACGCCTGGCTCGACCACGGACTCCAAGCCAAGCCCTGTGCCCTTGGGGAGGCTCGGTTCCCCCAGCTCTAAAGTTTGACCATAACACCTGCAGCCTGAGAAGACTGGACTCAACGGTGGAAGCAGCAAACTATGACGTCAGTCCCTGCCACCACCGCCCCTCCCCCACGGTCAGACAAGCAGAAGCCCCACACCTGAAGGAGAGTCAGGCGTGCCAGCCCCTCCACCTTCCCCACGAAGCTTCCCCACGAAGCCCTCTGAGGCCGATGGCTGCCCGATGTTCTCTTGTTGTCTCCTTACACCCTGGACTCTCCTCAGGCTCCAGGCGGTGTGGACAGGATAAAGGGGTACAGATGCGTCCAGGAAAACCGACCCAGCATCACTGCTTATGTGGCCGAGACACACAAGCTGCAGGCTGCATGAGCCCCCTGCAGTCGGCTAGACCAGAGGTGTGGCCGCAGGCGGGGAGAAGGATGAGCAGCCAAAGCCCTCTGGGCCGAATAGAAACCAGCTCTGGGGGCCGGTGCAGTGGCATAGCGGTTAAGCCACCGCCTGCAGTGCTGGCATCCCACAGGGGTGCCGGTTTGAGTCCCGATCCAGCTCTCTGCTGTGGCTCAGGAAAGCAGTGGAAGATGGCCCAAGTGCCTGGGCCCTTGCACCCACGTGGGAGACCCGGATGAAGTGCCTGGCTTCAGATCAGCCCAGCTGCGGCCATTTCGGCCATCTGGGGAGTGAACCAGGGGATGGAAGACGTTTCTCTCTCTGCCTCTGCCTTTCTGTAACTCTGCCTCTCAAATAAATAATCTTAGGGGAGAAAAAAAAGGCAAGCAAACCAGCTCTGTGCCAGGCTTCCCTCCCCCATGCTGGGGGAGGCTGGACAGCAGCGGCTTCCGCGTGGTGCCCCGTCTCAGCCACATGGACTGCGCCATCGGGGTACAAGGTGAGACGCAGGCTTGGAGACCCGAGTTGGTTCCCTGTGACCAGCCGACACCCTCAGCTCTCTAAGCTCACTCCCTCCTTCCTCTACCAAGGGACCACAGACGGCCCTGGGCGTGGCTTTGACAGCCAGACAACGCTGGCGGAGCCCAGGGCCTGGCACACGGCCCTGCCGGGTGACTGACAGCTTCATCACAGCTCCTAGATGGGGGGGGGGGGGGGGGGGGGTCGCCCACTCCAAGCGGCACAAGCGAGGCGCGACTTCTTTACACCTCCGACCTTCCATCGGCAACGGGCGCCTGGGGATTGCTCAGCACAGAATCTGACACTCGCACGGCCACAGCGGCCAAGGCCCGCGTGCTGGACTCGGACGCATGCACAGCCACGGCGTGCTGGACCCAGACACACTGGCCTCCCTGTGGTTCTGGGTGGGACGTTAGCCCAAGCACCACTGCTGCCCACCCCCAGAACTGCGTTGGTGGCCCTGGCTCATGTGGTTCCTCCCCCCACCCGGTGGCAGCTCCTCTCCTGTTATCTACCCCGGCCTGGCACGAAGCAGAATCCGTCCCCTCTTGCTGGCTCAGGGCCCCTTTATTGACGAGCGGCTTCGGCTCCATTTCCAAAGGGCAGGGAAGTGGGGAGAGAACAGGATCACAGGGCACCTCTGGCTTCATCGCAGAGGCTCACGGAGCAGCCGGCCTGGGTCCCCATGTCCTAGCTCCAGCACCCTTCGGAAACCAAGGCAGGACCCCCTCAACCAAGACTTGGCAATGGGGTGGGATGAGGTCTGATCCTAGGAGGGATCTCGGCTCCGGGAACCCACAATGCCAACGGCAATGAAAAGGTGGCAATCAAATTCTTAGCAAGCAAGCGCCACCCACCCAGATGGCAGCGCCGCACCATCATGGCACACCTACCGTGGGCCACGCCTATGGCGGCACTTCGTTTCACCTCCGCAATCACCAGCTGAGATAGGTGGCATCAGTATCCCCACTTTACAGAGAAAGCAAGTCACTGAGGCGATCTGAGCCAGGCGACCTAGCACAGAACCCAACTCCCACCCAGACCACAGCCAAGGACGACACAGCACACCGGGTGCCACCCACAGGGCTCCTGACTGTCTGACTCTGCCATCATTAGGCCTGGGAAACACTACTACCTGGGGACTGAAGGCAGCTGGGCCACTGTCCCCGGTCATGGCCAGGGGGCGGTGACCAAGAAACGGAACCCAGGGACAGGCTGCAAGTCCCTTCTTTTAAGTGCTGGCTTATACCAGTCTCTCTGCTGAATCGCTGGCCTCCCACACACCCTTCACCTCTGCCTGGCCAGTGTGGCTCTCACCACGAGGGTCAGGGGTCCTGGTTCATTTGATGTGAGAGAAGTCAAAGTCAAGTTGAGGGAGAGCAAATCTCTGTAGCTCCACAGGCCACACACAGGCTTCCCTCGCTTCTGCCAGTCGGCGCAAGTGCAGCCCCAGAGTTCAATGTGGGGGGCCTGGGGAGGCTCAGCGCCAGCGTCCCACCCACAGAACAAGAGGCCGCACTCCAGAGGGTGCAGGCCACCCGGGCCCCGACCTGCCTCATGCGTCCCGTCTTTGTTTCCTGCCGGTCCTCCAGGCCACCTGTCCCCAAACTCTGAACAGCAAGGTGCAGAGCTGTGCACTTGCAACACGCGTGCCCGATGCCCGGCTGAGGCCTTATTTGTTCATCAATTCCTTTCTGAACATAAAAGCAACGTGTGCTCACTGTAGACAATTTGCAAAACTTAAAATGCGTACAAAGAAATAAAAAAGGCCTCCATTTCCCAGCAGGCTGGGGGAGGCCACTGATAACAATTCGGCAAATTCCCATCAGCCCTCTTTGGAGCACTTTCCTACTCCATCGCTGGGCAGAGAAAGACAAAGAAGAAAGAGAATGGGCGTTCAGCGGAGCAGCCGAGATGCCAGCTAAGACGCCGGTGTCCCCATCAGGGTCCCAGCTCCGGCTCCCGACTCCAGCTTCCTGCCGATGTACACCGCACCCCCCAACGGCCCAGGCAGGTGGATCCCTACAACCTGACATGGGAAACCAGGGTTGTGTGCCAGCTCCTGGCTCAGTCCTGGCCATTGCCAGCATTTGGGGAATAAACCAGCAAACAGAAGCTTTTTTTCTCTCTGCCTCTCAAATTTTAAAAAATACACTAAAGGGAGAGGAAGGGAGGAGAAAGAGGAAAGGAAATATCGCAGAGACGTCCCTGCTCGTGGGGCTGTAAGATGGTGCAGCCGCCATGGACAAGTTACCCGGCTCCTTGAAAACTTAAAGCTAGACTCAACCTAGGACCTGGCACCCCCACTTCTGCGTGTGAACTCAGATGGAAGGTAGGGTCTGGAGTTGTTCTTTGTCCACTCATGCTCACGGCAACAGAGAGGGAAAGTCAGGTGTCTTCTAGATGAGCAGATCAACAGAACACGTCTATAAACGCCCACAGCAGAGAAGATCAGCCTACGAGGGACACACCTGCCACCTGCTCCGACGCAGACGAACCCTGGTGACACTACCCGGCGCCACCTCGGCGAGGTCCTTAAACCAGCGACAGGCACAGAAAGAGAAAGTGGGAGAGTCAGTGGGGGCTGGGCGGAGGCGACCAGGAGCGGCGAGCGCAGAGCTGCAGCGTGGCCGCTGATGCTTCCGTGGGCAGGTGGGGTGACGGCTACACTACACAGTGGCCGCGCTTCACACCCGGAGCCACATGCCAGGAAATGGTTAACATGACACGTTTTATGTTGTGTATGTTAACACGGTATTTGTCATGATGGACAGCAGGAAACTGCTAATAATCCACAGGTTCACAGCACCTGTAATCTGCCAACAAGGAGACCTTAACACGGGGTGAGCATGGGGGGCGGGACAGCAGGGCAGCCCCGGGGGACTGGTGCTCCTGCTCACAGGGCCGTAATTAACCTCACTAATTGAAGTGTCTAGAAAGGGCCAGTGGTGCCGACCTGCCCACCCCCACTGCCTCCCTCAGCCAAAGGCACCCCAGACACAAGGCGGCTTTGGGGGACCTCAGCCGGGAGCTCGAGGGGCCTGGGGGGCCGGAAGCCAGAGAAAGAGGTCTTACTCCTCCCTTAAACATCAGTGCCGAGGCCATGGTAGTGCAATGGGCTGCGATGCTGGCATTAGAGCCCTGGTTGGAATCCCAGCTGCTGTGCCTCCGATCAACTCCCCGGTAACGCGCCTGGGAAAGCAGCCGGTGGTAGCGTCAGAGCTTGGGCCCCTGCTGCCCACGTGGGATGGAGTTCCTGTTCTGACCCAGCCCAGCCCTGACTGTTCGCTGGCATTTGGGGAGTGAACCAGCAGATGGAAACTGTCGCTCTGCCTTTCAAATAAAGAAGTCTTTTAAAAAAAAAAAGTCCCTCGCCGGCACCGCGGCTCAGTAGACTAATCTTCCACTTTGTGGCGCCGGCACACCGGGTTCTAGTCCCGGTCGGGGCGCCGGATTCTGTCCCGGTTGCCCCTCTTCCAGGCCAGCTCTCTGCTGTGGCCCGGGAGTGCAGTGGAGGATGGCCCAAGTGCTTGGGCCCTGCACCCCATGGGAGACCAGGAGAAGCACCTGGCTCCTGGCTTTGGATAGGCGCGGTGCGCTAGCCGCAGCGCACCAGCTGTGGCGGCCATTGGAGGGTGAACCAACGGCAAAGGAAGACCTTTCTCTCTGTCTCTCTCTCTCACTGTCCACTCTGCCTGTCAAAAAAAAAAAAAAAAAAAAAAAAAAGTCCCTCACTTCCCCACAGTCTTCTCTGATGGCCTTCAGCGTCTGGCCACCTGGTTCCCAGAACTGCTCTGGCCTTGCCTGGCCACAGGAGCAGGGTCCAGCTGAAATCCATGCTACCAGAGGGAGTGTGGCACAGGGCCCCTGCTGGGGGCAGGGCAGCAGAAAAGGATCCCTTAGGGTCCCAGACCTGGCTCCTGTGATTCCCTGAGACACCCAGATCCCTCTAAACGCATGGCAGGCCCACCCCAAGTCCCACTGGCCGTCAGGTGCACCTGCCGCTGCTGTTTGATTTTCCACTCGGTGTACTGTGGCTCCCTCTCACCCAGGGCACATCCGGGTTTCACAGAGGCTGCCACCACCCACCCCGAGTGTGCCTTGGTGTCCCTAAGAGGGGGAGAGAGGCAAGGCCCCGCCCCAGCCCTCCCTCAGCCTCCACAGGGCCAGCTCTCTGGCTGCCTGCTTCCCCTCCCCCATAGCCTGCAGACCTGACCCAGGGGAAGGGGGTTAGCCAAGGGGTCACCAAGGGCCCAGCTCCAACCAGCTCTGCAGTTGGAAGAATTTAACCCCTTCCCTCCCGGCTCATGACTGAGCCCCCGTGAGGAGGGGGAAACCACAGCAGGAGGGTCACCAGCAGATGATGGTTCAAGTCCCTGGGTCCCTGCCACCTCCAGAGGCGGCTCAGATTCAACTGGGGGCTCCTGGCTTCGGCCTGGCCCAGCCCTGGCTGCTGGGGGCATCAGGGTGAAAAGACTTCTGTGTCTGGCTTTCAAAGAAAATTAAAAAATAAAAGCAGAGCCCACCAGGCGGCCACCAGGTGTCGGCACCGTGACGTCCTTCGACGCCACAGCATCCACACATTCGATGGTTTACGATGCTGCACCCGGGAAGGAGACCCCCAGGCCTCGCGCTCGCTGCTGGGCCTGGGACAAACCACCCAACCCTGCCGGCCCCGGTTTTCCACAGTCGCTTTCTCCTCCCGGAGAGGAACTGGGAGCCCTGGCGAGGATGCCCAGGCCCTTGACACTGCTAAGGCCATGCTGTCCAGCTATGGGGGCTCCTCACGAAAGACCAGGACGGCACCACCATTTATCCAGGACCCCAACAAGCTAAGTGCAAGACCCAGCTCGCAGTGAGGACGCTAAAGCAAGCAGGTGCAGGTGGAATGCAGCTGGAAGTCGACTGTCTCCAAGTCCAAAAGCAGCGCACAGGGGCTAAGACTGCTCTTGGACCAGCCCCTTCCTTCATACCTGGGTTCCAGGCCCCACCCCCACGTCCGATTCCACCTTCCTGCTAATGTGGTCCCTGGGAGGCAGCTTGGAGCCCTGCCACACACATGAAAAGACATGGATGGAGCTCCTGGCTTTGGCCTGGCCCCGCACAGGGTGTCTTGGGTGCCTGCGGAGTGAACCAGCGGATGGAAGATTGCTCTCCTGTCTCTCAAATAAAATGACCAGGAGCTGGCGCTGTGGCGTAGCAAGTAAAGCCGCTGCCTGCAGTGCCGGCATCCCATATGGGTGCCAGTTCAAGTCCTGGCTACTCCACTTTCAAGCTAGCTCTCTGCTATGGCCTGGGAAAGCAGAAGAAGATGGCCCAAGTGCTTGGGCCCCTGCATCTGTGTGGGAGACCCAGCAGTTCTCTTCCCCTCTCTCCCTCACCCCCTCTCCTCTCTCTCTCTCCTCTCTCCCACCCTCTCCTTCTCTCTCTCCCACCCTCTCCTCTCTTTCTCTCCTCTCTCTCTCCCACCCTCTCCTCTTTCTCTCCTCTCTCTCTCCCACCCTCTCCTTTCTCTCCTCTCTCTCTCCTTTTCTCTCTCTCTGCCTACATCTCTGAAACTCTGCCTTTCAAATTAAAAAAATCTTAAAAAAATAAAATGAACATAAAACCACAGCACAGGGATCTTTGAGAAGACATTACTTCCCATGGGCACACCAAACCCCAAGGGACTCCCTCTGGTGAGCCTGGGGGCTGGGTACCCAGGGGACAGCCCACGGTCCAGGCCTGGCACAGGCACCAGCCCGTCACCGTGGCTGGAGGGGGAGGCAGCCTCCGCTTCCTGCCAGGTCCCTGCGGACAGGGTCCCGGGCACTGAAGTCCGAAGGCCAGAGCTGTTTTCTGTGGTGGTGATTAGAACTCGGTGGTGGCCGCGTTGGGGAATGCAGTGGCTTCATGCCCCAAACCATCCCAACTTGAAGTGGATTCCGCCAGTGTAATAAAAATCAAACCCACTGGGCACAGAAGCGTCCTCCCTGGGCCAGTTTAGCTAGGGTGGACAGGAGTAGAGTACACGCATCACTCAGGTCACTCCTGCCACCAGCACACGGCAAAGTTTCTTCCCTTTACCGGGCTGCTCCCCGGGACCAGCACGACAGGGCCCACGGCCCGGCCCAGCTGCATGCTCCTCGGACACCTGGGACAGCAGCTCCCACCCTGGAGTGGGTTCAGCAACAGAATAACCCCCGGGGAAGGCCCCATGTGCCAGCCAGCAGCCCAGCTTCTTCTCAACATACAGGCGTTGTGCTCAGCTGAAGCTGCCGGCTGAGAAAGCCACAGCCCAGGGACTAAGTCACGGGCCAGGGCCAGGGCCAGGGCAGGCATCAGGCCGGTTGCCTGTGGCAACAGAGCTGTGGGAGACTGAGGGAGGTGCCCCAGGCACCACACCCTGGAGAGGGGCTCTCCTCCTGTTTGTGGTCCTAGAGGCCACACTCACGACCCCTGGGAGGGACCCTCACATCCAAGTGGGCCCCAGGAGAGCCCTACCATCCCCACCCCAGGACAAGCCTCAGCCACCCCCACAGTGACCCCGACAGCAAGAGCTCACGGGGCCTTGCGGTCTCCAGGCCCTGGAGCAAGCGCTGTAAACACATCAAGCTCTCCACGGAGCCATCTCAGCCAGCGGAGGCAGCCATCTCCCACCGTGGAGTGAGAGAATCGGGCTTCTAGGTGCAGTGGGTTAAGCCACACCCTGCTG
This sequence comes from Oryctolagus cuniculus, assembly GCF_964237555.1. Classification (NCBI taxonomy): domain Eukaryota; kingdom Metazoa; phylum Chordata; class Mammalia; order Lagomorpha; family Leporidae; genus Oryctolagus; species Oryctolagus cuniculus. The sequence goes on along the minus strand of NC_091444.1, from coordinate 19,599,251 downwards.
GGGCGCCAGTTCAAGTCCCGGCTGCTCCACTTCCTACCCGGCTGCCTGCTAATGTGCCGGAAAGGCAGCAGCAGGTGGCCCAAGTACCTGGGCCCCTGCACCCACGCAGGAGACCCTGATGGAGACCCCGGCTCCTGGCTTCAGCCTGGCCCAGGCCTGGGTGTGGCAGTCATCTAGGGAGTGAACCAATGGACAGAAGCTTTCTCTCTCCCTGTCACTCTGCCTTTCAAATAAAACTTTAAAAAGAAGAAAGTTCTAGGACTTGCTAGAAATCACAAGCTCAGAAGCAGAGTCAGGACTGAGAGCCCTGGTCTGACTGAGCCTCCCCCCAACGGCTCCTGCGATGGGGAGGGGGCTTTGTCCCCCACATGCAGCTCAGCACCCCTCCCTAGAAGCCAGGCTCTTCATCTGTTCAAATATACACCAAGCGAGGCCGGCGCTGTGGTGTAGCAGGTAAAACTGCTGCCTGCAGTGCTGGCATCCTATATGGGCGCCAGTTCGAGTCTTGGGTGCTCCACTCCTGATCCAGCTCTCTGCCGTGGCCTGGGAACACAGTTGAAGATGGCCCACATCCTTGGGCCCCTCTACCCATGTGGGAGACCCGGAAGACGCTCCTGGCTCCTGGCTTCGGGTTGGCACAGCTCTGGCCGTTGCAGCCATTTGGGGAGTGAACCAGTGGATGGAAGACCTCTCTCTCTCTGCCTCTCTTTTTCTCTGTGTGTAACTCTCTCTGCCTTTCAAATAATCTTAAAAACCACCAGGGCCTTCCATCCTGAGCAACGAGAGAGGTCAGTCCCCCGCCCCCTCAGGCCCCACACACACCAGGCTCCCCTGGGCCCCACGCAGTGCCAGAGCTACAGGCAGCAAGTCCCCGGGGCTGCCAGCCCCGGCCCCACATGCAGAAGAGCCCACTGCACCGGCAGGGCGAGTGGTCTCGGGTGGTTCGGCAGGATCTGAAGGCAGCAAATGTGTCTTTGAATGGAAAGCAGCAGGAAGAGTTCTGCTGGCATTTCCCACGGGACAATGAGCCGCACGCTCCGGCCTGCATGAATGAGCCACCCATTCTGAAAAGATCCCAGAAACAGCCTTGGCTCCCCATTGTGAAGGGAGTTCCAGCTCCCGCGGCGAGGGTGGGCCCCGTCCCAGCAGGGCTCCTCGGCCGGGCCCACGGGGTCCCAGGAGCCCCCGCTTAGCAGGACACAGGGGATGAGAAGTCCTGCCTCGGCGCTCACCCGCTCGTCAACTCCTGGCAGAGCCTTAAGCCGGCCGGTGAAATGGCCGTCCACCCAGAGACTCAGGGACCGGGGCTAGCTGCAGGGGCAGGTGCAGGATGAGAGACAAGACCAAGGCTCTCTGCCCAGCTCTGTGCCAGGGCTCCCCAGAGCCCCCTGCCCTGTGGCACCAGGGCCTTGGGGAGTGTGGCTCCTAGCACATGAGTCGGAAGCCACTTCCAGTGAAAGACAGACAGCCGGGAGGAGGACGAAGGGAACTTACGCGAGCAGCTGATGGAAGTGGGGCATTCGCCTCCAGGAGCAGGGACCAGCACTGAGCGCCGGGAAGCACGGCGGCCAGCCTGGGGGAGGGGGCGCAGGCCCTGCCCTCTCCATTCTCTTCCGGGACCCCCACACGACAACCTGCACACACACACACAGCCCAGGCGTGCGCAGAGATCTATCTGCAGCCCCGATCTCGCAGCCACCCAGCGAAATTCCACCAGCTCAGCACTTCCGCAGGCAGGGGGCCGTGCCACTGGTGCGCCATTCTTTCCACAGGGGCGGCCGTCGGGCCCGCGCCCCCTTTTCCGGCTGCTCCCCTTCACCTCCAAGGGGTCTTCCCCAGCCCTGCTGTCTCCAGAAACCCTGTTCTGTTCTGAGAGTCCCCGCCCTGACCCCACTGCATGGACAGGAACCTGGAGCTCAAGCCCACGCACCCTGTTTCCAGGGCCACGTGGCTACCACGGGAACGCGGTGCCATCCAGAGGGCCCTCACCACACAGGGCTGGCACAGGCTGCCCCCAGCACAGGTCCATCGTAGACCACGGATCTGTCCCCCGGCCCTGTCCAACCGCCCGCCGGGTCCCCCAGGCGCCTGCCTCCGATGCTGCAGAACAGAATATGTTTGGCTGGGGACCCGGATGTATCAAATTGCTAATAACACGGCCTCCATCTGAAAAACAAAATCACAGTCGGCCCCACTCCTCCTTTCTGCTCCTCTCACCCTCAGCACCATTTCCTGCAAGGCCTCCTTGGGCCACCATCACCGAGAAGGAAACGGCTGCCTCACCCTCAGGGCCCCTGGAGGCTCGCTCTCCCTGACCTGGGCACAAAAGCTGGCCCCCAAGGAGAGTGAGGGGTGCGCCTTTGTGGCCAACACTCCTGCCTCTAACCGTGCTTCGTCCGCAATTTGCCGGGCACAGGTGCACCTGTGCGTGGAAGCGCCCTGATCACTAACACAGGTGAAGAGGGGGGCCGTGCATTCCTGCGCACAAGTGGTGGCACCTGCGGCTGGTCCAGCCCCCTGTGCTGACCCCAGCAGCCACAACTCCAAGCTGGCTCAGCACCCACGCCCCACAGCAGAGGCCAGGCAGGGAAATGGGACCGGAATGAGAAGACAGACAAGAGCCAAAGCTTGAAGCAGTCGTATTTAGAAAGAATAAAAAAGGCAGATACAGAAGCGCACATTTGGCCTCAGGCTTAAGACAACTGTGTCCCCCACCACAGTGCCTGGGTTCAACTCCCGACTCTGACTCCAGCTTCCTGCCAATGCAAATCCTGGTAGGCAGCGCTGGTGGCTCGGGTAATTGGGTTCCTCCCACCCACAGGGGAGACCTGGATTTCATTCCGGGCTCCTGGCTCTGGCCTGGCCCAGGAGTGGGCGTTTGGGAAGTGAACCAGCTAATACGAGCTCTCTTTTTTTCTGCCTCTCAAATAACACCACCACAACCAGTAACAATAAAAGGCAAATCTCACTGTGCCTGGGGACAGGCTATAAAACCGTGTTTGGTGTATTGGTTCTATGTAAATTGCATGTAAACATGGACAAGGGCTCTGGAAAAAAAAACTCCAACCCACTGCTGCGCGCTCTCTGGCAGTCTCCAGGGCGACCCAGGCCACATCCGAGCACCTGGCTGGGTGCACCCGCCCTACCTCTCAGCATCTCCCTTTACACCAGCTGCTCCCCTGGGCCTCAGCTCACCTGGCAGCCGCCTGAGACATGTGGCTGTCCAAGAGGAAGAGGAAATGGGTGACGTCCACACCGGGCACAGCCAAGGTGGCAGGTGAGGAGGTGAGGGGGAGAATGGCGGCCTCTGTCCCCGCGAACATCCTTCCAGCTCCGGCCTTGCGATGGGCTCCCTGCCACAGCCAGGAGGCCCAGCGGGCTCCCCACAATCCCTGGCACTAGAAGCCAGGGCAGCAGGCCAGATCCGAGAGTGGGCCATCGCTCGTCCTCCGCGCGGCCCGCTGAGACTCCTGGAAGCCCCACCACCTACAGGAGCCTCAACACGCTCATCTGCAAAATGGAGGCATGAGATGCTCTCTGCCCTGCCACCCGACTCTACATCTGGATTCTGCAGTTGCAGCAAAACTGGCAGGGGGCTGCCAGCGCCCTCCCCAGGCACACGGGCAGCATCCTCGCTTTATCTCAGGGGGGCTCAAACGGGTCCCTGCCAAGTCGCACATGGGAATGAGGTCCCGAGAGGCTGGTCCAGGGACCTGAGGGCACCCAGGGTCAGACCAAGGCTCCCCGGGGATCCATTAGGTCAGGGGGCCTCCTGTAGCCTTTGCCCTAACAGGAAAAGCAGCACAGGAGGCGGCCCACTAGAACCTGGAGCCTCCTCCACTTCCATGCAACGGGCCAGCACCCAGCCCCTGTCTCAGGCCAGGGGTCCTGGCCTCCTGAGCCAGGAGTCGGGCAGCCAGGCCCACCTCCTCCATGCAAATCGTGGCAGCAAGGACAGACGAGAGCCCCCAGCCCAGGTAGACTTACGACTCAGCGACACCACGTGGAACAACCCCAACAGCCCCAGCCGGCTGCACCTGCCCGCCTCGCCATCACCCTCACAGGGGCCGGCCACAGGGCAGACCATCTGGGAGCGAGCCAGCAGATGGAAGACCTCTGTCTTCCTCTCTAACTCTGTCTTTCAGACACCGAGAGACCAAAGCTGCCCCTGAAACTCCTGGGCGTGGCAGCAGGCCCAGGCCACCCCACCAGTCACCCTCAAGGGGCCGCACCGCAGGCACCACCTGCGTCATCACACTGAGCTCTGGCTCCTGCGGCAGCCCTGCCCGCACTCTGGGCCAGCAAACTCCTACACCTCACTCAAAACCCACTTCAAATGCTACCCCTCCTCTATAAACCCTTCCTGGACCGTCTTAGGAGGACAACGCAGAGAACCTGGGCGGCTCTGGTGGCAGGTGCTTCCCTGGACTGCCGCTTGCCTCCCCACCTACCTCCCTGGCCGTGGACGGCTTGGAGCCCCTGCCACTCTCCAAGGAACAGGGACAGCAGTGGGCACCTCCCAGGAGCCCTCCCTCTCCGCCACGCACCGTTTTGTGTTAAACCACGACATTAGCCCGAGTTATCACCCAGAACCCAGAGGAGGAGACAGAGAGGTTGGGTTACTTGCCCAGGGCTCCAGAAGCTGCCCATCTGTGCACTACCAGATGGTTCTTCGGCGCTTCCCAGTCCCTGGGGCAGTGCACGGCACACAGTAGGTGCTCATGGCACATAGTAGGTGCTCGGTGAAGGCCTGGCTTGAGTAGGGCGGGAGGGAGAAGGGGGCTCTGCCCTCCAGGCCCACATCCCTCCAGCCCGCTGCCTGCCCCACCGGCCGACTCCCGACGCTCAGTCCTTTCTGTCCCAAAGCTGCAGGCGCTTCTCCCCCCTCCCATCAGTTTCTGGCTTCAGTGCCCCAGCATGGGTGGCTGACCTGTCTTTCCAGCAGGGAAACTGAGTCCCACACAGCCCACAGGGCCAGCAGCTCCGTTCAGAAGCCAGGGCACCTGACCCTACAGGGTCCACTCTAACCCGGTCTCAAGAAAGAAAAACAAACTGCCAAGGCAGGACCCCCGGCTGACCCAGTCGCTAGCCCGAGAGGGGCAAGGACAGGGGGCCGCCTCCCCGGCCCAGGGAGGGGGAGACAAGAGGCCCTTTGTATCCGCAGAGCTCCTGACACACCTGTTCCCCCGCCTGCCCACGGCCTCCCTCCCGGGCCTGTGTGCGGCCTTGTTTATCCCGCAGCCCTGGCAGCCAGGCCCGGCTCGCACCCAGCGTGGGGCTCCCGCAGCCCCTGCCAGCACCTGCCCGATCCCGGCAGCCCCGCAGGCTGCAGGCCAAGCACAATCCACCCGCTGTTGACACAGTTGTCGGTCCTGGGGGCGGGGGGCTGGCGCGGAGGAGAGGAGAGAAGCTGCAAAGGCATCCCCCCCACCCGGCTCATTCGCAGTTGGCCCGGGCCAGCCGGCACCCCCGCAGCTGCCGGAGAGGCTTGGGGTGCCAAGCCCGGACGGCCCGGGCCACCAGTGCCGCTGTAACTTGCACCTGATGCCCCGGGCCCGGCAGCCCACGCCACGGTGCACGCTCCGCACACACTGCGAAAAGCCGCGTGCCGGGAGCCCCAGCTACCTTGTCTTCAAAAGCCCACCACTCACCCTTCCTCAGGACCCCTGGGGAGGGGGTGACCACCCAATGCACCCCAGGAGACCTGGCTGGGACCTCGGGAAGCTGTGGGAGCTGGGGGGCTGCCCGTACCACTTTCTCTTCCTGAGCGAGCTCCTCACTCTCAAGTCACAGCGGCTCCTCTTACAGGCAGCCTTCCCTGACTGCCCAAGCCTGGCTCAGGAGTCCGTCCTGGATGCTGCCCCAAGCACCGGCTCTGGGCCTCCCGACTGTCACTCGGGGTCACTGCCAATTGCTTACTCCTCTTTGTCTTCCTCAGAGCTGCACAAACCTGCTCTGGTTGCATGGCTTCGGAGCCCAGCAGCCTACGTAGCTGCAGAGCGGAGATGGACGGAGCAGGCCCTCGAGGCTCTAACAAGCCAATCGGCCTCCCCCCTACCCCCACCCCACGTTCCCATCTTTAAACCACGCCCTGGACTAACCAGGCTCGTGGCAGTAAAGGACTAATGTGCGCCTGGGCCACCTGTTAATTTGCCGCGTGCCTAACTGATTTCAACCTGACCAGGCAGTTACCTCCTGGGCAACAAAGAGTAAGGACCCCGGAAGGACAAGGGGGTGCGAGTGGTGGGGGACAAGGGCCGGGCACAGAGGAGACCTGGTGTAAAAGGGCCTGAGGCAGGGCTGGGGCTGTTCAGGAGAGGGAGGACTTGCTCACCTCCCTCTGCCCCAGGTGGGAGCTCCCAAACCTCGCCCACCAGGACTCAGGATGCAGGACACCTGTGGCCAGTCAGCCAACGTGCACTCAGCTGCTCCAAAAACCTCATCTTTACCAATTGCCCAGAGCACCCACAGGCCCTCACCCCTTCTCCTGGTTCCCCAAGCTCCATCCGTGCCCAGAAGAGGGACTCACCAACAGCCAAGATCACCCCAAGTGAGGGGTGCCGTCTAGGGCCAGGCAAACCTGGTAGAAGAGAGGGAGAGTTACGCTGTGAAAGCCAGCAGGGCCATCGTGTACAGTTGCACGGACCATATGCACCATTCACCTGGACTTGTCCACTCAGTACAATTCTCTGAGGACAACAGTCAAGTTCCCTCAGCTCCAGAGAGAAGGCCACCTGCCCACCTGACCCCTCCAGGCAGCTCTCCAACCCTGTGTCCTGTGCTGGCGCTTCGGCTGGGGTCCCTGGTCATGGAAGGCGTGCCCTTCCCCCTCCCAGCCCCAGCCAGGGGACCCCATGGATCCCACCACGGGCTCTGTGCCCACTCCTCCTCCAGTCCTCACTCCTGGCTGCGGGGTGGCTGTGCTTCCCACGACCAGATCAACGTGCAGACTGAATTTACCGGGAGTCAAGGGCAGGCAGGAGGGTGATCACCAGCACCCCGTGCCCCACCCAGGTAGCCTGGAACTGAAACTCCAGTCTGTTTGGGGCACCGGAAGCAGGGGGGGCTGGGCGAGGGTGGGGGGGAGAATGCGCACAGTCGGGCGCACGCAGGGCCTCTGCCCCCAGCTCCTGGCTTCCCGGCTGTGGTCTGAGGTCCTCCAGGTCTCCCCCAAGTTCTCAGAGGCCCCACCTGCTTCCCCAGCACCGAGGGGGCTGTCCAGGGCCACAGCTGCCAGCGGGCACTGGCTGGCACACCCGGACTCCGCCGGCCTCAGCAGTGGCAGCTCTGGGTTCCTGCCCCAGACCCCTACCTCTGCCTCAGGGCTGCAGCCCCTCCCATTCACCTTTTGTTCTCCCTCCTTCCCACCGTCTGCACCCTGCAGAGGAGCAGCCCTGGCCCCAGAGCCCCCAGGGAGGTTGGGGCACTCCAGGCTCCTGCAACAGGGCTGGGGCAGGAGGGTGTACTCCGCCGCTCACCCCTCTCAGCCTGCGCTGGGCCCTGCCCAGGGCCTCCTGGGAAGCCAAGCAAGGGTTAAGCCCCCCTCGTCTAGCCCAGCCCAAGGGGGATTCCTTCCCACTAGGTATCGGGAGCCCAAGGACTCAGGTGGGCTCCCAATTGTCCCCAGGGAAGGGACCGGCCCTTGCTCCTGCAGCACAGGACAAGCCCCACTCCCTGGTCTTCCGTGGAAAAAAACCCTGGCCTCTCCTCTTTCACAGGCTGGTCAGTCACTGCGTGCAGAGGTAACACCCGCGGCCCTCTGACTTCAAGAAATAGGAATATCAATAGGAGCCCCCAGGTTACCAAAACAAAAACAAAAACAAACAAACAAAAAAACGCAGCCAGGGGAAGAGGCTGGCCTCGGTGGGACGGCGGCCGCAGGGGCTGCTCTGGCTGCTGGGCCCCAGGCCCCGGCCCGCCCCGCCTCCCTGGCTGCTCCTCCACAGGGCCAGCCCCGGCCCATGGCACCCCCTCTGCCCCAGCGCAGTGCAGCGCAGCCCGGGGCCCCTCCGTGGGGGATGGGAGGGGCCGGAGCAAGGCCCTCTGGGAGCGGCTCTCACCCCGTCCAGTTCTCCGGGCTGCACATTCCATCCCCGCAGAGGGAAGGGAGGAGGGCGGGGGAGGGGAGGCGAGGGGGAGGGGTGGGGAGGGCAGTCCAGCCGCCTCCGGGGCGGATCCCCCGGGGAGCTGCAGGCCTGGGAGGGCTTCCAGAGCCAAAGAGCCGCAGTGCCCCTGCCCGGGCGCCGGCCCCTTCCCCTTACTCTTTGCGAGCCAAGATGCTGAAACCCTACGCTGGCCTGGCCGTGTCCCCAGAAGCCACAGCGGAACAATGTAGGGGTGACACCAACACCCCTCCCCAACCCCGCGGGGAGCTTGTGCCAAGGCCATTTAAATGCTAAGACCACTGCTGGAGGAGGGCTGGGTGGGAGTGCAGCCGGGTGCGGGTGCTGTTCCTACCCGGGGCACAGAAAATTCCAGATCTGACCACTGCCCGGCGCCCAGAGGGCTATTTAGGGAAAAGGTGGCAGCTGCAGGTCTGTCCCCACTTCCTCCATCCTTACTCTCCACCAGGCCCCCTCCCCCACCACTAGAACCCCCACCATTTGGGCAGCCAGGAGCTCATGCAGCTCCCCTGAGGTGCCAGGCCACACACAGCACGGCCCCTGGCCCCCGGCCCGCCTCGGCCTCTGGTCCACCCACAAAGACCCTGAGAGGAGGCAGGGGACACCCCAGCCTTTCCCCCTCCGCCCGACCTCTGGCAGGAGGGTCTGCCCCGTCTCGGTGACGTCTGCCCCGTCTCGGTGACCATCCACAGCCTCTGCTCTCCCCAGCAGCGAGGGGGCGGTGCTGGGGCCTGGGGGCCTCGCCAGAGAGGCGGGCCCTGGGACAGGATAGCCAAGCAGCAGCCTGGAGCTGCAGGTGGTGGCTGGGGGGCGGGGTGGGGGTCTGCCCCGTGGCCCACGCAGGACGGGGACAGAGCCTTGCCGTGGCAGGGCCCAGAGCCGGGTGCACTCACCTGTCTCCTTGGGCCGGTGGCACAGAACAGACCCTCAGGAGGGCACGCCACATCCCAGGTGCTCAGAGCATTTGCATTTGAAAAGAAACACAGCCACCCCCTGAGGAAAGAAGCGGGCAGAGGCGGCGGTGGCCTGCTGAGCTGGCCTTAGCGACTCTCACGGTCTTCCAAAATAAGGAGGGTCCCCCCCAGGCAAAGCCCACCACCCAGGGCCGGCCTTCCAGGGGCAGGGGCGGGGGCGGGGGCAGCCATCCTCCAGGGGCTGGGCTCCCCTTCTGGTGGCAGGCATGGTGACGGCCTCCCGGGCTCACACATCCGGGTTCCAGGAAGGGACGAGCCAAGGGTGAGGACGCAGCGAGTTCAGGCAGGAGAGAGCGAGCCCTCTTAAGCAAACACTGCGCGCAAAAATAACTCCCATTCAGAGCTCGGCGCGCTGTGGGCCTGACCGGCCTCTTTTCACACGCACAGCACAGCTCAGCTTCGCCCCAAGGCGGCTGGGGCGGGGGCGCGCCAGGACGGCTGCCTTGGAGTCCTACTTCTTCCGGTGCCCTGTCAGCTTCCTGGACACGGGCACAGGGAGCTGCCCTGGAAGAGCCAGCCTTTGCACACTCGCGTGTGGGCCTCTCAAGGTCAAGAACACCCGGATCCCTTTGGGGGACGGGGCTGGCCACAGCAAACCGGGAGCCCTATCCCAGCAGTTCTAAGAAGCAGATCTGATTGCTGTTGCTGGCCCATTGGACAGATGGGAAGAAGGAGGCTCGGAGGTGCCACCTGAGGAGTGTTTCCTCGGCTCTGAATCCTTCCTCTGGTCTCTCTGAACGTGCTCATCGTCACAGCAGCCAAGTGCCCCAAGCCCAGCCAGCACTGGAATCCGCCTGCCATGGCTGACGCTCGCCCCACTGACCACATAGCTGTGCACTGAGCAAGCACGGAGCGATGCTGCTGTGTTACGGAGGCCACAGGCTCTGCCTCCCAAACAGCCCCCAGGCCCCCCAGGCCCCCCGGCCAGCCTCGGCCTGCATCCTAGCTCCCCTCCAAGCCAGTCTCCACCCAGCAGGCGAAGCCATCTCTCTTTTTGACAGCATTCCTTCTCTGTGTATAAAAGTAATTCATGACCACTGTGCAAGTGTGGGGAAAGCAACAGAAGATAAACAAGGACATAAAACTCAGCTCTCTGTCCGGGGTCCAGGGTGAACCCCTGTGGCCATCGCCACGTGTGTCTGTGTGCGTGGCAGGCGGGCAAATACGTGGAATCCTCGTTGCGAGACGGGCACTGTATCATTACACCCCGTCTCCTTACCCCTTATCACACGTACTCCCAGGTCGGAAGCCGTTCTGGGGTCACTACAAGCCTTGTTTCCTCTGTCCAGTTTATACCCGCACGCGGTTCTCAATTCGGAACAGACAAAAGGGTCCACGGCAAACCACAACATCTCCCTCATCTGGGGCACCTATGACGCCCACCTCTTACGCACCAAATAATCTCTCCAAGCCACCATCTCAGATCCCATCACTCCTGGCCCGCAACTGACCAATGGCTTCACCAGCCACAAATGCCAGGCCCCTAACCAGTCCTACGGGGTGGGTGCAGTGTGGCCAGACCAGGCCCTCGCCCCCTCCTCTTTCTCCCATCTCCCCAGAAGCCTCAGGGGCTCTGCACTGGCCGGTCCCTCTGCCTGCAGGTCTCCGGGGCAGGCAGGGGCTGTGCTGTCCTCTCTCCAGGGCGGCCTTCACGGCCTCCCAGTGCAGACCCCAGTGTCTTCTCCCGGTTGGAAGAGCACCTACCTGTCACGTTCACTGGTCCCCTGCCTAGCACAGGGCCCGGCACACAGTGGGTGCTCAGTACGTCCCTGTTGCAGGGATGAACAGGTGGGTCTGCCGCGTGGGCTCCCCAAGCGCCAAGCACCACCCGGGGTGGGGTGAAAGGTCAGGAAAGGAGCACAGGTGCCAGCAGCACCTGCTCTTCCTGCCACCCAGCCCACCGCTTAGAAGTGCCTGCAGGGTCTGGAATCAGGTAGGGTGCATGGGGCACAGCCCAACCTTGGCCCCCCCGCTTTCGCTACACGGAACTGCAGTGCAGCCTCAGGGCTGGCCGGTACCTGTCCCGCTGATGCTGCCCTGGGGCCCCATGGAAACCCAGCCGCCCCCAGGGATGCACAGCACACTCAATCCTGAGCCGGCAGCCAGGCGCAGGTGCTGGGGGGACGCCCTGGTAGACACTTCCTTCCTGGGCCTGACGTCCACCCTGAGAGGCTGCAGCTGGGCCAAGAGCAATTTTTAAGAATGAGGAAAGGCGGCAACCGACACCGCCAAGAAAGGGGGGGGTGGAAGAGGGAAGACTCAGGCCACAGGAAGTGGAGTGGAGCGGGGGCAGTGTGAGGCCTCCCTACCCCCCCCCCCCAATGAACTATCCTAACTGCCGGGGCACAACTCCTCCAGGCTCCCAGGCGCTCAGTCACAGGGAACTCGCACCCTGCACTTGCGTGTGTCGGCACAGCTCTGGGCATCACTCAGGGACATAAGCGCTGCTCACGGGAACCCCATTTACAGACGAGGAAACTGAGGCACAGAGCCAGGGGCAGCAGCTGGAATGCAACTCCAGTCTCTCGGCTCTGAGCCACTGGACACTCCGTGGTCCCCACCCCCTGGAGCTCCTGCCCTGGGAACCTGCACGCTCACACATCACTCCCCCGAGGGCGGGACCCTGCCCATTCCGCCCAGCGCACAGGTGCTGAGTCCCAGCTAGGGATACGGCGGACAGCAGGGGCTTTGCAAGGCCAGCAGCAGCAGCCCCGGCGACGTCCCCAAGGCGCCCTGCCCGGAAATCCCCACCGAGTCCAAGCAAACTTCCCAGGAAAACTCCGGCTTCCTCCAAGCTCGCGTCTCGGAGGCGAATGCCGGGAGAGCCGGCGGAGTCCTCGCAGCCGCCGCGGGCCCGGCGAGCGCCCCGGCTCCTCCCGGGAGGAGCCGGGGTGAAGCTGCACATGCCCCCTCCCCGGGCCGCCGGGTCCTCGCGCTCCCCGGACGCGGCTGCTCCCGCGGGACGCGGGCGGCACACACGTGTGCCCGGGACACGTGTGCACGGCGTGCGCGGGTGTGTGTGTGTGTATGTTTACGTCCAGAACGCGCGGGGCGCGACAACAATGGCGAGCGGCCGGGAGCGCCGCGCGGCCCCTGTGCGTCCGCTGCCTCTGGGCACGACTCGCTTTCCCCGGGAAATCGGGGCGCAAGGCTCGCCCGGGCGGCAGCCGGACGGGAGGTGGGGGTGGAGGAAGCTGGCCGCGGTGGGGGCGGGGGTGGATCCGGAGCGGCGCGGGCGGAAAACAAACAGGAGGCGGCGCCCGGCCGCTCCGCCGGGGAATAAACCTGCAGCATGCCGAGGGGTGAGCGGCGCGCCCCCGACCCCCGCCCACCCGGCGCCCGGAGCTCCGCGGCTCGCTGAGGGGGGCACCCGAGCCCCACCAGGGGCGCGCCCACGTCGCTCCCAGCTTTGCACCGGGAAATCCGTAATCCGGGCGCGCACGGCCAGGGCCGGCGAGAAAGACCCAGCGCCGCCGGGTGGGCGAGGGGCGGGCAGTGGGGGCACTGGCGCAGCCGCCCCCGGCCCTGCGGGCGCCACCCCTCTGTGCCAGGACCCGGGTCCGCCGACCTTATGGGGGGTGGGGGGCACAGGTGGGGGTCCGTCCCTGCTCGGAAAACTTTGCCAAGGAGGGAAACTCCGAGGGAAGCGAGCCGGCGTGGTGCCCAGGCCCGTGGGGGCGCCAGCGTCAAGACTTGGGAGGGCCGGGGAGAGGGGCGCGACGGCGCGCACGGGCGCACTTACTACTCAGCCGGGCGCTGGGCTCGGGGCTCGCGGCTCCTGCTCCCGCTGCGGGCGGTCCTCGCGGCTGGCAGCCTGGGCCGGGCGCTCACATGCCCCGGCGACGCGGCGGGCGGGCCGGGCTGGGAGGGGGCACGCCCCCCGCCGTCGGCCGGGAGTCGCTCCCGCCCCACGGCCACCCTGGGTGCGCGCCCCACGCGGGGCCGCCGTCCCGGGCGGCTCGCTGTCTTCCGGCCGGGCGGCGCCCTCCGCCGGGCCAGGCCGCTCTTGCACTCTGCCCTCTGCCCCGGCTCGCGGCCGTCTCCCCGCCTTCCGCGGCCGCGCTCCGGGACCGCCCGGCTCCGCGGCTCTCCTCCGGCTGCGCGCCTCGGCTCGGTCCGAATCTCGGCCTGCACCCTGGGCTCCGGGACCCGCGCGCGCGCACAGTTCAGTTCCGAGCCGGGACTGGAGCAAGGCGTTCGGCGTTCGCGGCCGCCAGGCGACTCGACAGCCGCGGAGGAGAAAGAGGGAGGGAGACCGCGAGCGGGCAGGGAGCGGGGAGGGGAGGAGGGAAGGCGGGAGGGTGGGGAGATGCAGGCGGAGGGAGGGACGCAGAGTTCCCTCCTCCCGCCCGCCGCCGGTCCGGCCAGGCATCCACAGCTGGAAGCCTCAGTGCGGCCGGGAGAGCCAGGGTTCCCGGGCGCGCGGGCGGGGCGGGGCGGGGTGGGGGAAATAGGAGCCAGCAGGTGGGTGCTGCCCGGCCCGAGGGCGGCCGCGGAGATCCTCGCTCCAAGTTCCCAGTCGGGCTCCCAGCACCCCTGGATTTGAGGCGTCTAGAGACCCCCACTTCTGGACGTGCCCTGGGAACCGGATCCCACCTGCTTCCCTGGGAACCTGGGATCCCACCGGATCCCAGCTGCACCGCTTCCCGCCGACCCACGCGCCTCGGGTGGCTCCCTAGGGCTGTCACTCATGGCCTCTCAGCTCTATTTTCCCCAGCCCAGTTCTCTTTTTGCATGTGAGTGTATTTATTTATTAAGCGACCACAGCAAGCCAGGCCCACCTGGGTGCTGGGGACTGCAGGACAGCGAGAGCCTGCCCGACCCGTCCAAGATTCCTCTGTGCGCACGGGCCGAGCGCAGCCGTGGGGACCACCAGGTGCGCAGGCTGTGGGCAGTGGGTGCTGGAGGACCTGTGAGGGCAGGGCAGGGTGCAGAGCGGCAGGTACCCCCTAGCCCAGGGTGGGGGCCGGCGTGGCAACAAGCCATGCTCCTGAGACCCAGGTGGCCGCCCAAGTGGCCTTCCACGTGCTTCCCACCGCCGGGCCCATAAACTCCTCTTACTCATCTGTCGGGCCTCAGCCTGAGTATCCACTCCGCCAGGAGTCTTTCTGGGTCCCGTGTTCTGGAAGCCCCCAGGGGTAGGTGCTCTGGTACCCACTTCCTGCCACTCATCATCTCCCCTCACCCCACAACATGAGGGCAGGGGTGTCTCTGGCTCAGTGTTAGAGCCCTGGAGCCTGCTCAGGGCCTGGCAACCTGCGGGCCCCAGGTAACCGCTTCTTAGTTGACTGAAGATTGACAAGAAGGGGCAGCCTCTGAGGGTTGTGTTTTGTTTTTGTAAGATTTATTTTTATTTATTTGAAAGGCAGAGTGACAGCGAGAGAGAGGGAGAGACCAGCAGAGACAGAGGTCTTCCATCTGCTGGCTCACTCTGCAAATGGCTGCAACAGCTGGGGCTGAAGCCAGGAGCCAGGGGCTTCATTCATGTCTCCGGCATGGGTGCAGGGGCCCAAGCACTTGGGCCATCTTCCACTGCTTTCCCAGATGCATTAGCAGACGGCTGGATCAGAAGTGGAGCAGCTGGGTCTTGAACCAGCACCCCTTTGGGATGACTGTTGCAGGCAGTGGCTTAACCTGCTGGACCACAATACCTGCCCCCTTAGCTGGAGGCGAGCAAGGGTCTGGTGACCAGGGTACAAATGAGGCCGCCTGGGGCCAGCATCGCCACCTCATAGTCCCAGCTGCTCCACTTCCCATCCAGCTCTCTGTTGATGCACCTGGGGAAGCAGTGGAAGATGAGCCAAGTGCTTGGGCCCCTGCACCCGTGTGAGACCTGGAGGAAGCTCCTGGCTCTTGGCTTCTGGTTTTGCCTGGCCCAGTGTCAGCTGTCATAGCCATTTGGGGACTGAACCAGAAAATGGAAGATCTCTGTGTGTCTCCCCCTCTCTCTGTAAGCTCTGCTTTTCAAATAAATAATTTTTAGAGAAAAAAATAAAGGAAAAAAAGTGATGCATCCTGAGCTCCTACACGGATGGGGGTTGGAAGGGAGGACACAGGTAATCAGGCAGGGGTGAGGGGGTGGGAGAAGTCAGTCTTCACGCCCGAGGGTCTAGCGTTTGGATGCTAGGCTGAAGCTGTTTCAGAAACCAGAGGAATCTCCAAGTGCCACCAAGCCTTACCTCCTCCGGGACAGCTTGGCGGTGTTTGCCATGTGTCTGGTTGGTTTTCTGCGGCCAGCTTCAGCAGGGCGACTTGGCCATGATCCCCTCCCTGAAGCTGTCCACAGCAGCACAGAGGGTGAGGAGCGGACTCTCTTCTGTCCACCACGCCTCCACCTGCAGTGTCACTTCCCGGTCCCAGATGCTGGGTGTCCGCCTTCTGTGCCGAGTCCTGTTCTCCTGCGTGATAGCCGTCTGCACCTTACCCCAGTCCACTGGCGCTGTCATTCTGTCCATTTGAGATGGGAGAAGATGAGGCTTGAGGTCATAGGTAGCAGGTGGAGGAAGTTTCCTGCCTGCAGGTTCCAGACCTTGCTCCACAGCCGCACCACTACCCAGGCGCACCCATCAGCGTCCTGCTCCCTCCTTGACCGGCCGGCCCCGTGTTCTACACCCCCGAATGTCCTCCGACCAGCTTCCTCAGCCTGCTTGCAGATGGCCCTTCCTCCACCTTCTGTCGGGCATCCCCTGCACCCCGCTCGCCTCTGCTGTCTCTCCTGGTAATGTTTGACCTGTAGCTTTAAGTACCCACTCTGAGCTGATGACTCTCCCTTTTTTATTATTATTATTATTTAAATCTGAAACCTATTGATTGTACTCACAGTTGATGTTTCTGCATGGGGCCTCACAGACATCCTGACCCCCACAGACTCAGAACCTGAACCTGGGACCACTTCCCGCAAGCCGGGCTGGGCCCTGTACCTGCGTAAGTGGTGCCACCACCTCCCCAGGGCTCAGGCCAGGAACCTCGTGGTTCCATCCTCCCTCCCTATCTAGTAGACTTCCTGGAGTGTCATTGATCCAGCTCCAAAAATATATTGGGATGTACCCACTGCTGTGTTCCCGGTGTCCCCATGCCAATGTGGCCACTGTCCCTGCTGGACTGGCCTGCAGCAGCCTCTCTTCTAAGAGCGGAGAGCAGGCAGTCACCTGCAACCAGGCTGCTGCATCCATGTGAGTCCACTATTCCAGAAATTTCTTGCCTAGGAAGATAAGACTGTAAACCAATAAACAACTTCATTATTTGCTTAGGAACTTCTTGAAAATCAATTTATCTGAACAATAGCCTGTTTCAATGGCCCCCTTCTCAGGACAACAGTTTAACTGGGAAAACCACCGGCTTATCAACTGTTTATTTTTCAAGGCTCTCCCCTCGCAGTGTCCACCAAGCCTAAATCTTTATGTCACAAATTGTGCCCGATCCCAATCAGATCTCCGTATTGAAGGACCAGTGGCAAACCGGACGTAAGAGCTTATAAATATCTTCTTGCCTGCAAAGTGCTTCCTCGCACCTGCTGCTCCCAGAGCCAGCTCCTTTCCATCCGCTGGTCTCAGTGATAAAGAAGTCGGTCCCGCTGTCCCCCCTCTCCTCCCGTCTGCAGTCAGCCCCCGCCCCAGCCCATCTCCTTCTTTCTTACACCACCTCATTTGCTTCCTTTGCAGCACTTGACACAGCTGGTTCTTATGTTATCTGTTTTCTCCCTGTGTGTGTTTTATAAAGATGTATTTATTACTTGAACGGCAGAGTTACAGAGAAGGAGAGAGAGGAAGAGGGAGAGGGGAAAGGGAGAGGGAGAGGGGAAAGAGAGAGAGGTGAGGTATCTTTCATCTACTGGCTCACTCTCCAAATGGCTGCAACGGCTGAGGCTGGGCTGGGCCAGGCCAAAGCCGGGAGTCTGGAATTCTATCCAGGTCTCCCACATGGGTGCAGGGGCCCAAGCCCTTGGGCCATCTTCTGCTGCTTTCCCAGGTGCTTTAGCAGGAAGCTGGATGGGAGGGGCTGCAGCCGGGACTCGAACCAGCGCCCATATGGGATGCCGGTGCTACAGGGGCTTCATGCCCTGTCGCCACAACACTGACCCCTTTTCTCTTTTTTAAAATTTATTTATTTGTGGTGCAGCCGTTAAGCCACCACCTTCCATACCAGCATCCCATATTGGTGTGCTAGTTTGAGTCTGGCTGCTCTGCTTTCCAATCCACTTCCCTGCCAATGCACTGGGAAGGCAGCAAGTGATAGCCCAAGTACTTGGGTCCCTGCCCCCAATGTGGGAGACTCACATGGAGTTCTAGGTTCCTGGCTTCAGCCTGGCCCAGTCCCAGTCATTGTGGCCATTTGGAGAATGAACCAGTAGATGGAAGATCTCTATCTCTGTCTCTCTCTCTCTTTCTCTTGCCCTGCCTTTCAAATAGATAATCTTTTTTAAATAAATGTATTTATTCAATGTGAACGGGAGAGAGAAATCTTCCATTTGTTGCTTCACTCTTCCAATGCCGGCAACAGCCAGCCTGAAGCAGTGAGCTGAGATCGCGATCCTGGTCTCCCACGTGGGTGGCAGGGACCCAAGGACTTCAGCCATCGTCTGCTGCCTCCCAGTGTGCACCTTGGCAGGAAGCTGGATTGGAAGCAGAGCCAGGACTCAAACCCAGGCGCTGTAATGAGGGGATGCAGATCCGCGACCCCGGCACCCACGCCAAATGCCCACCCTGTTTTCTGATTCTTTCCCTGCTCCCCTTCTCAGCGAGGCTGGGCCGTGTCCGCCCCATTCTCTGTTGAATTGCCAGAGCCCTGGAGCAGATGCTGAACAACACTGCAGGAGTGACTCAGACTGGCTTCAGGCGGTGCCTTCGCATCAGGCCGTGGGGGCTGGGGTGCCAGGTGTGCTGGGATCGACTTTCCCTTTCCCTCTGCAAGGTTAGAGACAAAGTGTATACTGCAAATGCCCCAGGGAGGAGTCATAAAAGGATTACATTCACAGAAGGGTGTGACCGATGGCCCCCAGCCTGGAGCAGGGGAGGAGAGGGAGCGTGAGCTGAGCAGTGGGGACACCGGGGGACATCTTGGCTTGCTCCTGGCTCCTGCCCCCAGCCACCTGAGGGCCACTTCTCTCTGCAGAGACGGCACCTGTACCTTGGGCCAGGTCAGGTGAGGGGTGCAGCTGTGCGTCCTCCTGTGGCCGGAGGTGCTCAGCTCAGCGACCTCCCGTGGGGCCACTGCCCCTAGGTGGGCGCCTACTCAGTTCTGCTCCATTCTATAGAGTCATGCTCAGGTGGGGAAGCTGATCAACCAGGTAACAGGTGGGAGCCCACAATGCTCATTTGCCTCTCGGAATCTGGGAGTCCCAAGATCCGGAAGGAATCAGACTTCCAGAACCATCTCTCCTGCTCCGGCTTTATGTACCGGCAGAGAGGAGGGCCGTCTTGTCCGAGACTGGCACATCCCATGCACGATCTCCTGTCTGTGAAGATGGGGACTGTTCCATTTTACAGATGAGGAACGGTGAGGCCACACACAATGGTGACATCATACCACGCTGCTTCCCTTTTGCTGGGGGTCTCTGGCCCTTAGAGTCTGAGCCATGGAAGCCAGCACCCGAGGATCACATGGCACCCCAGATTCCAGCCCAGACCCTGGAGGTACCAACAACAATTTCTAGGTGACAGCCTCCTGCGCCCCACTGGAGGGGGAGGGCACAAGGACCCAGCCCACAGCACCCCAGTACCCCTGCGCACACACTAGGTGCCTGGGCTCCGCTTGCGCTGGGGACTTTGGTCCTGTTTGTGTGGGTGCACACGCACATGCATGCACGTACGCACGCACGCACGGCCCAGACCGCCCCGCTCCAGTCTCAGCGGCCCCAGTGTGCACTCCCTGCACGTGTCTTTATCAGGCGTCCCAGAGGCTGGGGTTAGCAGCAGTTCTTACTGACCCGGTTGGAAGGGTGCGGCGCAGACATGGCCATGTGCCTGCGAGAGGGCGCCCACACACTTGCACACACGTGAGCACACACAACTGAGGCTTTTCTCTGTACCCTTCATGCTCCTCCCACACAGGACCCCAGCTGAAAAGACAGCTGATTGAGAGAGGCAGGGAAAGAGGGGAGGAAGGGGTTCCCCTCCCAGAGTGCTGCGCGGGCTGGGATGTCCTCTGGTTGCCGCTCGGGGCTCCTGTGTGGTCTGGGACCCAGCTCTGCTGCTGCCCGTCCAGCTTCCTGCTAAGGCCACCTGGGAGGCAGCAGACGACAGCTGGCGTTCTTGGGTCCCTGCCCCCCACCCCCCGTATGGGAGACGTAGATTGAGCCCAGCTCCCTGTCCAGTCCTCGCTATTCCAGACTTTTGCAGAGTGAACCAGCAGATGGAAGATCTCCGCCTCTCTGCCTTTCAAACAAGAATGAAAATAAACAAAGCACATGCCTTTAAAAAAAAAAAAAAAAAAAAAAAAAAAGAGCCGGCGCCGTGGCTCAATAGGCTAATCCTCCACCTAGCGGCGCCGGCACACCGGGTTCTAGTCCCGGTTGGGGCGCCGGATTCTGTCCCGGTTGCCCCTCTTCCAGGCCAGCTCTCTGCTATGGCCAGGGAGTGCAGAGGAGGATGGCCCAGGTGCTTGGGCCCTGCACCCCATGGGAGACCAGGAAAAGCACCTGGCTCCTGGCTCCTGCCAGGATCAGCGCGGTGCGCCGGCTGCAGCGGCGGCCATTGGAGGGTGAACCAGCGGCAAAGGAAGACCTTTCTCTCTCTGTCTCTCTCTCTCACTGTCCACTCTGCCTGTCAAAAAAAAAAAAAAAAAAAAAAAAAAAAAAAAAAAAAGGTAGCACATCCTGATGCTGCAAGACCAAGTCCCCAGGGTCCGGGAGGCGCCCCACCCCCACCCAGCTTATCCCACCCCACCCCCACCACGGAAGTTTTTTTTTTTAAAACCCGTCTTCCTGTCTGGAGGAGACCTAGATCCCCATCCTGGGAGGGACTGGCAACAATTGACAAAGGCTCCATGCAGTAAAGACAATTAACAATCCAGAAAAGAGGGGAAAGAGAGTCTTTGTTCTGGTCTCCATGGCAACGGCGGGGGGGGGTGGAGGACTGAGGAGGAGGAAGAAGAGGAGGAGGAAGAGCAGAGGCACGAGGCCTCCAGAGGCGGATGCTTCCACCCCTCACCCCTCCCTGCCCCGCCCCTCTGGGTGTCTGCCAGGGAGTCTGAGGGGATCCCCCAGGGACTCAGCTGGGACCGGCCAAGGCTGAGGGTCGAAGGTCTAAGCGGGTGACTCCAAGAAGGGCCAGAGAGGCGGCGCAGGGGTCTGAATCCCTTCACCTTTTGCGGAAGGGTTTACCTGGTGCCAAGAGCCTTGCCCAACTCCCAGGTCTCTGCCCCAGCGGGCAGAGGAGCTCCCATCCGGAAACGGCTCCATGGGGCAGGCGTCCCTGCATGTCGTGGAGGCCGGAGCAGGACGGCCTCCGGCACCTGCTGGACCCAGAGCAGAATGGAATGGAGATGCCCTGGCTCCAGAGCTGCCAAGAATTTCAAGATGGTGAGAGCAGAGCGGTCAGTGAAGGGCAGGGCCTTTCTGGCCATAGCACCCAGGCTGCACACCCAGGACACCAGCCCTGGGAGCAGGTGGCTCCGGGCTGGGCTCTGCCTGCCTGTTCGGTGCATGTGTGTGTGTGTGTGTGTGTGCACAGCGGAATGAGGTGGGGATGAGGACAGGGGACACCTTAGGGCCAGTCTTTCCCTCCTGGGTTTCTGCACCGTCAGCTGAGTGGACCTGAACTTGCCCCTCCCATCCAGGGTGAGAGGAGAGGATTTTTCAGGCTGTGGTCTGATGTTTCTGTGCCCTCAAACTGTGTGTCACCATCCCCAGTGTGAGGGAGTTAAGAAGTGGGGACTTTGGGAAGTGCTGGGGTCAGGAGGGCAGGGTCTGCACCACTGGGATCAGGGTCTTTATAGAGAGGAGAGGCCAGCAGGAGCTGTCTGCCCTGGGCCATGGGAGGACGTACAGAGGGCACCACCTGCAAGGCACGGGCCCTGGGCACACAGCCGATCACTCGGTGCGTGGCTCGAGCCATGAACCTGTGCCAGGTCTGAGGTGTCTTTGTGGCAACAGCCCAAGCAGACTAACTCGGAGCCAGGGAGCCACCGCATGCCGGCCTGGGCTGAGGGCTCTCCGGGGCTGCACCGGCAGGAAATAGGACAAGGAGGAGCACTGAGCTCCTAATCCTGCTGGAGATCCTCTTCTTTAAGATCCATTTATTTACTTGAAAGGCAGAGTTAGAGAGAGAGAGAGAGAGAGAGAGAGAGAGAGAGAGAAAGAGGTCTTCCATCTGCTGGTTCCCTCCCTAAATGGCCACAATGGCTGGAGCTGGGCCAGCCTGAAGCCAGGAGCTTCTTCCGGATCTCCCATGTGGGTGCAGAGGCCCAAGCACCTGGGCCTCTTCCGCAGCTTTCCCAGGTGCATTAGTATGGAGCTGGATTGGAAGTGGGACAGCCAGGACTTGAACTGGTGCCGCAGATGGTACAGCAACAGCCCCTGGAGATGTTCTTAGTTTGGGGGGCTCAGAGGCCCCTTTGATCTCACGAGCTGCTTCTACCCACAGGGGGCATTTTCCTGGCACGGCTCACACTGGCTGCCAGCAAGCGTCTCACTCCCAGCAATCTAGACACCTAAGGGGAGATGGTCAGGGGATCCTGGTAGGACCCAGCATCCCCACCCTTGGGTCCAAGCGAAAGGAAGGCTATTCATCAGAATCTAAACCAACGGGAGGCAGGAATCAGTTGCATCAGAGGCCTCAGCTCCCTGCCTTGCCAGAGCCAAACGTCCCAGTCCTAGAGATCCAGGATGTGACTGGGTCTTCGCAGAGGTTGTGTGAGGTTGTTGGGGTGGGCCCTCCTCCAATGTGACACCTACGCTCCTAAGACGAGGGGACCGGGGCACAGACCCAGAAAGGGAGGCCAGGGCATGGGCAGCCACGGGGGAGGACGGCCTGCGCCCCAGGCGGGGGCCTGGAGCAGGGTCCCCCTGCCCA
This sequence comes from Oryctolagus cuniculus, assembly GCF_964237555.1. NCBI lineage: Eukaryota > Metazoa > Chordata > Mammalia > Lagomorpha > Leporidae > Oryctolagus > Oryctolagus cuniculus. The sequence goes on along the minus strand of NC_091444.1, from coordinate 19,577,144 downwards.
CACCTCGGTGGTGGACTTGCAGCCTCCGGAACCATCAGAAAATCAACGCTGCAAAATTCTTCCTTGCTTTCAACTTATGTTAAAGTCAGGGAGACGCACAGAGGGAGAGAGACAGACACACGCAGACAGATCTCACCGGCTGGTTCACTCTCCAAACGCCTACACCAGCCTGGGCTGGGCCAAGCCAAAGCCAGGAACCGCAAACTCCATCTGAGACTCCCATGTGGGTGGCGGGGGGCCCAACTATTGGAGCCCTCACCTGCTGCCTCCCAGATGCGCTTTAGTAGGAAGCGGGATCAGAAGCAGAGGAGCCGGGACTCAAACCAGGCACTCTGACATGCGAGGCAGGCGCCCCAAGTGGTGACTTCACCACTGCTCCCAACACCCACCCCTGGGAATAAACTACTTTCTGTGAATTGAGCAGCCACCCAATCTGCGGCACCTTGTCGGGGAGGCCCTAGCAAATCACGCGGGTGCTTAGCAGCGGGGAGATGTGGGTGACCCTGAGAGCCTGGCCGTGTACGGGGGAGGGGCCCTAAGGGGGGGCTTCTGTACTTACACTGCAGTGTTATTTTAACGTGAAACAAAACTGATCTATCACTCTCTCCCACAGCCCAGTGTTTTAAATCTTTTATTTCCTCTGGTATCGGTGCAACACGTTTTATTGTTTTCATCCCTTTAGTCTTTTATTTTTCTGGTCTTAACAATGTTACTTATCTCAGTCATTTTTAATCTCAGTTTTGTCTTTCTTCAAGCTATTTTATACTATTTTCTTTTATCTCATCTTATCTTGTAGATTTATTGTTATTGTATTATCTCTTCAGTTCTCCATCTTTTATTTCTAACCTTTGCCTTATCATGTCTTTGCTCTATCTTTTAATTTCTTTTTAGCTTATTTGGTTGGTTTTTAGTTCGTATTATCACTTGATTGCCTGCTACCCCCTCTTTTTTATTTTTTTATTGTCTTTTTTTTAAACCATCGTTTTATGTCTTCTTCATTTATTTTATCTTTTTATTGACTGTTGTGTTATCTTCCATTTTTTACTGTTTTCCATTCTCTCAGCTTATTAAAAGTGGAGGCTGGAAACGCAGCCCTGAGGGGAGAGCTTCCCAGCTGGCCGAGCCCGCCCCTGGCTGCGGGGCCTGGGTGGGCGCCCAGCTCCTCCCGCGGGCCCTCAGCCCTGCTGTGTCCCAGCAGAGACCTGGGCCTCTGCGCCCACCGGCCCTCCCGCAGCAGAGGCCGTCGCCCCACGACACCAAGCCACGAGAGGCTGCTTCTTGTGTCTGGGCAGGACAGGTCACACTGGGGAGACCTCGTGTTCAGCCGGGCAGGACAGTTCACACCGGGAAGACCTTGCATCTGGGCAGGACAGGTCACACCGGGAAGACCTCCCCATTTCTCCAGGACACCACGTTGGCTGGATGCTTGCAGCAAAAGTCCCTGGGAGGAGGCACAGTGGAGGGTCTTCTGGATCTGCTGCTGCTTCACTCATCCCTCGGCTGCGTGCAGAGACCGTCCCATAGGCCATGCTGGCCCCTGTTCACAGTGCAAGGGTGCGTACCTGCTGTTGTCAAACTGACTTCCAGGTAAGATCATGGGAGGTGCCCACGTTGCAGACGGTGGCGGACTCCCACTCTCTGGTTTTCCCTTCTAGAGTAATACAGCTTTTAGCTCTGAAAAATGCCAGTCAAAAGACTACATTTCCCAGCCTCCTTTGCAGCTAAGTGAGGTCATGACCTGTGCAACTTCCTGGTCATGGCCTTCAAAAGGATTTTGAGTTTTTAGTATTTTTAGTATTCCCTCTCCTTTTGCCCACCCGCTGGTTGGAATGTGGGCATGATGGCAGGAACTGTAGCAGCTCTACTGGGCATGAGTGAAAGAAGGGCGGAATGGGTGAGGAGGGACAGGTGTTTGGCTTAGTGGTCAAGCTGCCCTTTGGGATGCCCACATCCCATCACACTGCCTCGGCCTGAGTCCCAGGTCCATGTGTTTTTTTGATTAAAAAATGTATTCATTTATTTGAAAGTCAGAGTTACAGAGAGAAGGAGACACACACACACACACATACACACTCACACCAGATTGATTTTCCACCCACTGGTTCATTCCCCAGATGGCCATGAAAGCTGGGGCTGAGCCAGGATGAAGCCAGGAGCCCAGAGCTTCATCTGGGTCCTACATGTGGGTGCAGGGGCCCAAGCACTTGGGCTGGCCTCTGCTGCTTTCCCAGGTGCACTAGCAGGGAGCTGGATGGGAAATGGAGCAGCTGGGACTGGAACCAGTGCTCCTATGCTTTGCGCCCGTTGCAGGCGGAAGTTTAACCTGCAGTGCCACAGTGCCAGCCACCCAGTTCCGCTTTTTTTTTTTTTTTTTTTTGACAGACAGAGTGGACAGTGAGATAGAGAGACAGAGAGAAAGGTCTTCCTTTTTGCCGTTGGTTCACCCTCCAATGGCCACCGCGGCCAGCGCGCTGCAGCCGGCACACCGCGCTGATCCGATGGCAGGAGCCAGGTGCTTCTCCTGGTCTCCCATGGGGTGCAGGGCTTGCATGTGCTTGGGCCATCCTCCACTGCACTCCCGGGCCACAGCAGAGAGCTGGCCTGGAAGAGGGGCAACCGGGACAGAATCCGGCGCCCCAACCAGGACTAGAACCCGGTGTGCCAGTGCTGCAAGGCGGAGGATTAGCCTAGTGAGCCGCGGCGCCGGCCCAGTTCCGCTTCTAATTTCAGGTTCCTGCTAATGTGCGCCCTGGGTGGCAGCAGATGATGACTCCAATGGTTGGATTCCCGATATACACATGAGAAACCTGGATGGAGTTTCTGCTGCTGGCTCCAGCCTAATCCAGCCCCAGCTGTTGCAGATGTTTTGGGAGTGAATCCGTGGATGGGAGTGCCCCTTCCTCTCTCTCTGTCTCTCTCAACCTCTGCATCTCAAGCAAAATTAAATAAAATAAAGGTAAAAGGAATCCATATGCTGAAATTTAAGGAAAAAGGGTGCTGGGTCTGTGTCCTTGGTGCCAGGGAGCCCCTGGTGGCCCCCAGTGCTCATTCTCGCGAGAAGGCACAGTGACGCCGGCCTTTGTCACAGCAGCTGAGTCAGCTCTCCCTCGTGGCCTTTCTGTGGAGAGCCCAGCCTGGAGCCACATCCCTGAGGACTTGCAGGGGGTGACCAGCTAGATCCCTGCGGGCCACTCCTGCAGGTAGGAGGGAGGGGCTGGCCTCTGGGTCCTGGAGCTCTGAGCTGCATCTCAGCACTGGTTCCCACGTTATAAAGATTTACTTATTCAATTGAAAGGCAGAGTTACAGAGAGGCAGAGGCAGAGAGAGAGAGGTCTTCCATCTCCTGGTTCACTCCCCAGATGGCTACAACAGCCAGAGCTGTGCCAATCTGAAGCCAGGAGCCAGGAGCTTCTTCCGGGTCTCCCATGTGGGTGTAGGGGCCCAAGGACTTGGGCCATCTTCTACTGCTTTCCCAGGCCACAGCAGAGAGCTGGATTGGAAGTGGAGCAGCCAGGTCTTGAACCGGTGCCATATGGGATGCTGGCACTGCAGGTGGCAGCTTTACCACAGCACCAGCCCTTCGTTCCCACTTTAAATCCAACTTTCACGGCAAACTGTCCACGCAAGCTGAAGAACCCATGCGGTCACAAACCCCTCGGGCTGTGCTCAGCCTGCAGCCACCACCCACGCTGTGACTCCTCTTCACGTCCTCACCTACTGGCTGCGAGCTCTGAGCTCTGAGCGGCCCCGGCCACGTCCGCCTCTACACTGCCTGGTCAGGTCCTCAGCGGCTGCTTGTGCTGCTCAGGGTAGCATCGGGCAGCCCTGCCCCTCTGCGGACCGGGCTGTCCTGGAAGCTTACACAGCTTCACCATGGAAAGTTCTACGGAATCCTATGCAGGGACTTAGTAAATGAGACAGGAGCCCCGGCTCCACACAGACATGCACACACACGCGCACACACACACACTCGCACACACACGCGCATACACACACAGCCCTCTGCCCTGCCCGCGTCCGGGTCCCCTGCCTCTAGAATAAGTGAACTGAGAGCCACAGTCCACACGACTCCGTACTGATGAAGGACAACCCTTCTAGAAGATTCCTTAAAGCTGCCTCCTGATGATCAAGGCAGTTCTTCCGGCGTGGAGCTGGATGGGGCTCTCAGTAAAAGTCCTCTTATTTCTGACTTGAGAATGCAACAGCATGATGTCTACAAAGAGGACAAGCAGCTGGAAGGTGCTTCCATGTCTTAGAACGAGGCCCTTTCCTTACAGTTCTGTGTAGAAAATGAGGCAAGGATGAATTCGTCTTTCTTTTTAAGCAAATAACTTCTTTTGTAAAGATTTATGTTATTTATTTTGAAAGTCAGAGTTACAGAGAGAGAGGGACAGACAGAGAGAGGGGTCTTCCATCTGCTGGTTCACTCCCCAGATGGCCACAATAGCCAGAGCTGGGCCAGGCTGAAGCCAGGAACCAGGAGCTTCTTCCGGGTCTCCCACATAGGTGCAGGGGCCCAAACACTTGGGCCATCCTCTGCTGCTTTCCCAGGCCATTAGCAGGGAGCCAGATTGTAAGTGGAACAGCCGGGACACGAACCAGCGTCCCTGTGGGATTCCAGCATTGCAGGCTCGGATTAGCCTTCTTGATCGCAATGCTACTAAGCTTCCTTGTCAAGGCTGCACTCCATCCAGGAGGGTACCTGTGATACTAAGTATCTAAAGAGCCCCCAGTGATCCCAGCCTTTTGTGTTGGTGCCCTTGACCCCGTGTAATCCCTTCCACTAGGTGTGAGCTGGACTCAGGACTCTATTCTTGTTTCTTTGTTTTCAAAACAGTGTATTTATTTGAAAGTCAGTTACAGAGAGAGGGAGAGACAGAGAGGGCTTCCATCCACTGGTTCACTCCCCAGATGTCCACAACAGCCAGAGCTGGGCCAGGCCGAAGCCAGGAACCGGGAGCTTCTTCTAGGTCTCCCACATGGGTGCAGGGGCCGTCCTCTGCTGCTTTTCCCAGGCCATCAGCAGGGAGCTGGATTGGAAGTAGAGCAGCTGGGACACGAACCAGCGCCCACAGAGACACTCTGTTGTTTTGTTTTGAGAGAGAGAGAGAGAGAGAGAGATTGATTTCCCATACAGTGGTTCACTCCTCAAAAACGCACAGCAGCCGGGGCTGGGCCTGGGTGAAACCAGGAGCCAGGACCTCCATCCTGGTCTCCCACGTGGGTGGCAGGGACCCAAATGCTCACCTGCTGCCTCCCAGGGCTGCATTAGCTGTCATCCAACCCAGAGCCGGGGCTGGAACCCAGGTACTCCAGTGTCGGGTCAGGCATCCTCATCAGTGTCTTCACCACGGCACCAACACCTGCCCCTGGACCCTGTCCTAACGCACAGACCACGGCAGAGGGTCCAGTGTGCGGCCGTTGGGTCAAGCAGCCCGGGGAAAGGCCCTCCAGCGAGGACCCCAGGCCTCCTGCGCACGCCTCGTGCCTGAGCTTCACTCTGGTCACAGTCCAGTCTTTGTGAAAGACCCCATGAGAGACCCCGAGCCGGCCCCTCTCAGCTAAGCCACGCCTGCGTCCTCGACCCTCAGAACCCGCGTGTGTGCATTTGGAGCTGCTGTGTTTTAGAGTAATTTGTAAACACAGCGAAGAGGAGGCTGTCAGCCTGCATCGGACAGCTCGACAGCTTCTGACGTACCTACCAGCCACAGGTGCCATCGGCCGACTGCGGAGGGAAAATGACAGACGGGAGCCGGCGTTGTGCGGAGCAGGTTAAACTGCCGCCTGCGATCCAGCGCTCCACAGCAGGGCACCGGGCTGCGCCCTGGCTGCTACTCTTCTGATCCAGCTCCCTGCCAAAGTCCTGGGACAGCAGCAGAGGACGGCCCAAGTGCTTGACCCCTGCCACCCACACGGGAGACCCAGACGGAGCTCGAGCCTGCTGGCTCCAGCCTGGCTCAGCCCTGGCAGTTGCAGCCATTGGGGGAGGAATAGTGGATGGAAACTCTGTCTCCGACTCCCTGTCCGTCTCTGTCTCTGTCACTCCACCTGTCAAGTCAACACAAACCAATAAATAAAATAAATCTTTAAAAACAAGAAAAGAAGTTGATAAATGGGAACCTGGGAGAATCTCTCTCCTCTGGGAAGCATGATGGATTCATTTGCATACTCTGCATTCTGCCAAGCCTTATAGCAAGACGCTGGACACACAATGAGCTAATTGATTAATTGGTTGCTGCTTACTGAGACTTGCTTTGCTTTGCTTTGCTTTCTTTCTTTCTTTTTTTTTTTTTTTAAGATTTATTTTGAGAGAGAAAGAGAGAGAGAGAGAAAGGTAGAGAGAGAGACAGAGATCTTCCACCCACTGGTTCACTCCCCAGATGGCTGCAATGGCTAACACTAGGCCAGGCTGAAGCCAGGAGCCAAAAGCTTCATCCAGGTCTCACACATGGGTGCAGGGACCCAAGCACTTGGGCCATCTTCCACTGCTTTCCCAGGCCATTAGCAGGGAGCTGGATTGGAAGTGGAGCAGCCGGGACATGAACTGGCATCCATGTGGCTTGCCGATGTCACAGGCAGCGACTTTACCTGCTATGCCACAATGCCAGGCCCGGGACTTATTTTGCTTTCTATTTCCTTTAGATTTTTAAAATTTGTGTTTATTAGAAAAACAGAGATCCTCTGTGTACTGGTTCACTCCTCAAATGCCCACAACAGCCAGGGGTGGGCCAGGCCAAAGCTGGGAGCCTGGAACCCAGTCTGCATCTCCTAAGTGAGCGGTGGGACCCAAGTCCTTGAGCCATCATCTGCTACCTCTCAGGGTGACCTTTAGCAGGAAGCTGGAACCAGAACCAGATCTGGGACTCGAACCAGGCTCTCCCGGATGGGATGCGGTGCCTTAGCCACTGTGCCATTGCCTGCCCATTCACCCTATTTAAACACATTTTTAATAGATGCACAAAGCTCTTTCTGGAGGGAAAAGGGGTTCTCTCTTTTTTTTTTTTTTTTTTTTTTTTGACAGGCAGAGTGGACAGTGAGAGAGAGAGACAGAGAGAAAGGTCTTCCTTTGCCGTTGGTTCACCCTCCAATGGCCGCCGCGGCCGGCGCGCTGCGGCCGGCGCACCGCGCTGATCCGATGGCAGGAGCCAGGAGCCAGGTGCTTTTCCTGGTCTCCCATGGGGTGCAGGGCCCAAGCACCTGGGCCATCCTCCACTGCACTCCCTGGCCACAGCAGAGGGCTGGCCTGGAAGAGGGGCAACCGGGACAGAATCCGGCGCCCCGACCGGGACTAGAACCCGGTGTGCCGGCGCCGCTAGGCGGAGGATTAGCCTAGTGAGCCGCGGCGCCGGCCAAGGGGTTCTCTTGCATGAGGAATCTGTTCGCACTATCTTCTCTGAAGTCCTCCCACCCCGCCCCCGCCCCCGGCCCTGTCCACATGTTCAGGCCACGTGCGCACCATGCGCCCGAGGCCACGTTCCTCCCTCGTGCTTCTGTGGCAGCCTGAGCACACCTCGGCTATGGCACGTGTCACCGGAGCTGTTTGAAAACAGAGCCTGTGGCGTCTTCATCTTTGTTCTCAGAGCCTGTGGCCCACGGCGTACATGTGACAAATACATACTGCACGAATGAGTAGCACTACATACCTGGAAATGAGTAACACCACATACGTGAAACATCCCGTGAGCTGGCCTGGAGAAAGTCGCCTCCCCTCTGGGTCTCTCCTCCCTGTTAAACAGAGAGGGTGGCAGGGAGAGGTCTCAGGTCCCTTGTCACTCTGACCTCCGATGATTTGTAATTGGAGATAGGAATGGAAACCTACACCCTTCCCCGACCTTCAGACAGCAATGCCCGGAGGAAAACAACAAAGGAAAGAGGAGAAATCAGTGAAATCAGAAACAGACCAACAATAAAGAAAATCAATGAAAGCAAAGGCTGGTTCCTTGGAGAAATCAATAAAATTGATAAACCTCCAGCTAGGTTGATCAACCACAAAAGAAGAAAGACACAAATGACCAGCATCAGGAATGAAAGGGGGTGGGGCAGCCTGCAGGAGCTACAAACATGAAACAGATAAAGAGGGAGCAGTACCAACAGCTTCAGAGGCTACATTCCGCACCTTGGAAGAAACGGACAAATTACTGAGAACACCAACACTGGCCCAAGAAGAAAGAGAAAATCTAGTAGCCTTCATTCTCCTGAAGACTTGAATTTGCAGTGCAAATAAAGCTGTTGAAATCTGATCGAACATTAAGGATGAAATGATCCTAACCCTGCAGGAATATCTCAGGAAACAAAGGAAGATGGGGGTTTCCCCACTCGTGTTAGGGGCCAGCGTTACCCCGATATCGCCGTCAAAGATATTACGAGGGGGGCCAGAGCTGTGGTGCAGCGGGTTAACGCCCTGGCCTGCAGTGCCAGCATCTCATATGGGTGCCGGTTCTAGTCCCAGCTGCTCCACTTCCAATCCAGCTCTCTGCTATGGCCTGGGAAAGCAGTAGAAGATGGCCCAAGTCCTTGGGCCCCTGCACGCACGTGGGAGACCTTGAAGAAGCTCCTGGCTCCTGGCTCCTGGCTTCGGATTGGCGCAGTTCCGGCAGTTGCGGCCAATTGGGGAGTGAACCAAAGGATGGAAGACCTCTCTCTCTCTCTCTCTCTCTCTCTGCCTCTCCTCTCTCTGTGTAACTCTGACTCTCAAATAAAAAATAAATAAATATTTTTAAAAAACATATTACGAGGAACAGAAGCTGCAACACCAAAGCCCTTGATGAATTTTTGCAAAATACAAAAAGGATCTGACATCAAGACCAGGAGTGCGGGGCCCACGGAGACTGATGAAAGAAATACAGGCGTTCTTGACAGCTGACATGACACCTTTCTAGAAAATTCTGAGAAATTGGCAAACAAAACAAAACTGCCAGGGCCAACAAGAGAATTCAGCAAGGTGGCAGAAATTAAGGTCAACACCCACAGTTAGGTGTATTTCTACAGACGGGTAGCAAACAATTGGAAAACAAAGAGACATCCTTAGAGTAGCAGCCACAAACATGAAGTAGGGGTCGATGTGCCAAAAGCTGTGTGGGACCTTTGTACTGCAAAGAACAAAACTCGCTGTGAGAAACCAAAGAGATACAGAGGCTCTGCAGAAAGTCCGTGGAAGGGGCCGGCGTGGTGGCACTGGCATCCCATAGGAGTGCTGGTTCGAGTCCTGGCTGATCCACTTCCAATCTAGCTCCCTGCTTATGTACCTGGGAAGACAGTGGAAGATGGCCCAAGTGCTTAGGGCCCTGCCACCCACATGGGAGACCTGGAGGGGGTGCTGGGCCCCTGGCTTCCGCCTGGCCCAGCCTCAGTCCCTGTAGCCATTTGAGGATGAACCAGCAGATGGAAGATCTTTCTCTCTTTATCCTTCCCTTTCTCTATTTATGCCTTTCAAATAAAATAAATAAATCCTTTAAAAAAAACTCATGGAAGATGAATGTTATGAAAAAACTAGGCTAGGGCATCAACATTTTTTGTATCAAAATAAATTTTTTTAAAGAAAGAATTTACTTATTTGAAAGAGTTACAGAGAGATGGACAGAGAGACAAAGAGATTTTCCATCCACTGGTTCACTAATAACAGCTGGGGCTGAGCCAGGCTGAAGGCAGGAGCCAGGAATTCCATCCAGGTCACCCACATAGGCAGCAGGGGCCCAAGTGTTTGGCCCATCTTCTGCTGCTTTCCCAGGTCATTAACGGTTACCTGGATTGGAAGCAGAGCAGCTGGGACTCAAACTGGTGTTCTGATACGGGATGTCGGTGTCGCAGGTGGCGGCTTAACCTGGTGTGCCACAATGCTGGCCCCCAAATAAACTTATTTTTAAAAGATTTATGTATGTATGTATGTATGGGTTTGAAGAGCAGAACACAGAGGAAGAAGTAGACTGAGAGAGAGATCTTCCAGCCACTGGTTCACTTCCTAAGCAGCCTCAACAGCTGGCCAAGGATGGGCCAGGCCAAAGCCAGGAGCCTGGAACTCCATCTGGGTCTCCCACATGGGTGGCAGGGGCACAAGTACTTAGGCTTTCTTGTGCCATCCTCCCAGGCACATCAGCAGGGAGCTGGATGGGAAACTGAGCAGCAGGCATGCCTATATGGGATGCTGGCATGACCGGTGGCAGCTTAACCCACTGTGTTGCAAAGCCAGTCCCAAAACTCATAGTTCCATTTTTCCTGTGACTTTTTGAATTGCCCTTACACACATCAGCATAGGGAATCCAGAGACAGACCCACACATGGTTTGCAGATTGATTTTATAAACGTTTATTTATTTGGGAGGCAGAAAGATAGAGAGAAATAACTCCCATCTGCTGGTTCACTCCCCAAATGCCCCCAGTGGCCCCTGGCTCAAAGCTGGGAGCCTGGAATTCAATTCAGATCTCCCATGTGGGTGGCAGGAACTCAATTTCTTAAGCCATCGCCTGCTGCCTCCCAGGGTAGGCATTAGCAGGGAGCCAGAGTCAGGAGCCAGTGGTGGATGTCAAACCCAGGCATTCCAGTGTCACTGCTGCCTCAGCTGCTAGGCCCAAGGCTTCCCCCACCAATTGATTTAAAAAAAAATTATTTATTTGAAAGTCAGAGTTACACAGAGAGAGGAGAGGCAGAGAGAGAGAGAGAGGTCTTCCATCCGCTGGTTCACTCCCCAATTGGCTGCAATGGCCGGAGCTGCACCAATCTGAAGCCAGGAGCCAGGAACTTCTTCTGGGTCTCCCACGTGGGTGCAGGGGCCCAAGGACTTGGGCCATCTTTACTGCTTTCCCAGACCACAGCAGAGAGCTGGATTGGAAGTGGAGCAGCTGGGACTAGTACTGGTGCCCATATGGGATGCCGGCACTGCAGGCGGCGTCCTTACCCGCTACGCCACAGCGCCGGCCCCACCAATTGATTTTTGACAAAAGTACCCAGAGAGTTTAAAGATGAAAGAATATCTTTGCGTGGCTCAATAGGCTAATCCTCCACCTTGCGGCGCCGGCACACCGGGTTCTAGTCCCGGTTGGGGCGCCGGATTCTGTCCCGGTTGCCCCTCTTCCAGGCCAGCTCTCTGCTATGGCCAGGGAGTGCAGTGGAGGATGGCCCAGGTGCTTGGGCCCTGCACCCCATGGGAGACCAGGAAAAAGCACCTGGCTCCTGGCTCCTGCCAGGATCAGCGCGGTGCGCCGGCTGCAGCGGCGGCCATTGGAGGGTGAAACAGCGGCAAAGGAAGACCTTTCTCTCTCTGTCTCTCTCTCTCACTGTCCACTCTGCCTGTCCAAAAAAAAAAAAAAAAAAAAAAAAAAAAAGAATATCTTTGAACAAATGATAAGACAGAGCATCTTTCAGCAAAGCTAACATGGCAAAATTCTAAGAGAAAACACAAGACCTGACCTTGGCTTACTTAGGACAGCAAAAGCACCCACCATAAAGAGTTAGCGCAGGGATGCTGTTGAAACTGGAAACTGTGGCTCTTCAAAGGACGCTTCCAGAAAACGGAAGTCGCAGATCACAGCCTGGGAGGAAGTATTCCCAGTGCATGCACTGACGGCATTGAGGGCATCTGTACGCAGAGTTTAGAAAGAGCCCTCGCAATCCAGTAAGAAGAAAAATCAATGTTTTTTGCATGGATTATTTGAGAAGTCATTTCTCCAAATATATGAATGACCAAGAGGCACATTCAACATCATTAACGGTTAAGGAAATGCAAGCTAAGACCCCAATGAGATTTTATTACATTTCCATAGCAATGGTTACAAGCAAAAAAATGTCAAGGGTGAGCAAGGGCGCAGGGCAGCCGGAAGGTTCTCACATCACTGGCAGGTGCATACAGGGCTACAACCACTTTGGAAATAGTTGGCCAATTTCTTCTTTGTTTTAAATTTAATTATGTGAGCAGCAGAAAGAGAGAAAGATATTCCACCCACTGGTTCATTCTCCAAATGGCCACCAAGGCCAGGGCTGGGCCAGGCTGAAGCCAGGAGCCTGGAAGTCCATCCAGGTCTCCCACATGGGTGGCAGGGACCCAAGGACTTGGGTCATTTTCTGCAGTCTTCCCAGGCACACCAGCAGGAAGGTGGACAAGAAGCAGAGCATCTGGGACCCAAACTGACACTCTGCGGTGGGATGCTGGTACAACTGGCAGCTTAACCGGCTGTGCCACAGTGCTGGCCCCAGTTTGCCACTTTCCTATCAGGTTAACACACACCTGCTGCACAACCCAACAATTTGAGAATATAACCCACCAGGACCTGTCCGTGCACATTGAGGGTAACTTCATCTGTAACAGCTCCAAACTGGAAGCAATACCAATGTCCTCGATGGGCAAATGGACAAACACATTGTGGCGTAGCTGCACGATGAGACACCTCTCAGCCAGCGCCATGGCTCACTAGGCTAATCCTCCGCCTAGCGGCGCCGGCACACCAGGTTCTAGTCCCGGTCAGGGCGCCAGATTCTGTCCCGGTTGCCCCTCTTCCAGGCCAGCCCTCTGCTGTGGCCAGGGAGTGCAGCGGAGGATGGCCCAAGTGCTTGGGCCCTGCACCCCATGGGAGACCAGGAAAAGCACCTGGCTCCTGGCTTCAGATCAGCGTGGTGTGCCAGCCGCAGCATGCCGGCTGCGGTGGCCATTGGATGGTGAACCAACGGCAAAGAAAGACCTTTCTCTCTGTCTCTCTCTCTCACTGTCCACTCTGCCTGTCAACATAAATAAATAAATAAATAAATACCCCTCTCAGCAATAAAAAGAAACAAGCCACCGACACGAACACTGACTGGGTGAAGCCGGAGACGGAAGGATCTATACCCTGCGGCTCATCCATACCTCGCATTTGTGAAACTATTCCCAGTGACAGATGCCAGACTAGAGGTCACCAGGGGCCAGTGGCTGGGATACACTGGCTGCAGTGGGCACAAAGGCACAGCGGGACTGTTCTATGCCTTGGCTGCAGTGGTGGTTATGTGGGCTTATACATTTGCTAAAACGCATGGAACTGTATACTTTATTTTGAATTTACTTTAATCTTATTTAAAATACCTAGAGAGACAGGCAGTCAAAGATCTTTCATCTGTGGTTCACTCCCCAAATTCCTGCAACAGCCAGGGCTGCGACAGACCACACCCAGGAGCCCAGAACTCAATCTGGGCCTCCCACGTGGGTGGCAGGGACTCAGGTACGTGAGCCCCAGTCAGCTGCCTCCCAGGGTGCGCGTGGGCAGGAAGCTGGATCAGAAGCAGAGCTGGGACCTGAACCCAGGCACTCCAACATGGGATGTGAAGCAGGCATTTTCACCAGTGTGCCACCACGCCTGCCCCAAACTGCACACTTCCAACGGGTGTATTTTAAGTAAATTCTATATCGATAAAGCCAAGTTTAAAAGAAAAGGAAGAGGCCGGTGCTGTGGCGTAGCAGGTAAAGTCACCACCTGCAGTGCCAGCATCCCATATAGGTGCCGTTTCAAGTTCTGGCTGCTCCACTTCTGATCCAGCTCTGCTAGGGCCTGGGAAAGCAGTAGAAGATGGCCCAGGTCCTTGGACCCCTACACACGCATGGGAGACCTGGAAGAAGCTCCTGGCTCCTGGCTTTGGATCAGCACAGCTCCTGCCATTGTAGCCATCTGGGGAGTGAACCAGGAGATGCAAGACACCCCCCCCCCCCCGCCTCTGCCTATCTATAACTCTGCCTTTCAAATATATAAATAAATTTTTAGGAAAAAAAGAAAGAAAAGGAAGGCACCGTTGCTGTAGCCTGCATCAAGGACACGTGCTCTGAGGCCAGTCTCTGTCTCCACCTGCTCACCCCCTGCAGCCCCAAGGCTGCAGACAGCAGGGCTCCTTCCTGGGGGGCAGGTCCTGTCCCAGCAGCCCCTCCCTGCCCAGCCCGGGCCAGGACCCTCTTTCCTGGGCAGCTACAACCAGACCTCCTGCCTGCCGGAGGCTGAGCTGCCCGGGTGTCCCAGGTTTGTACCCCGGGGCCACAGCTGGGCCGGCTCAGCAGCCGTGCTGAGCTGATGCAGAGTTGGCCCTCAGCAAAGTCCTCACCGGCTCTGCTCGGGTCTTGGCAGGGGCGAGAGACTGCACACGGAGTCCCTGGCACCTCTGCCTCCACTCCGCAGCACCCCTTACCTGGCAGACCCCCAGGGCCAGGCTGCCCGTGGCCTGGCCAGGATGTTCCACCAGATCTGGCCTCGCCCTCTTGGTCTCTTCCCCACGCCAAGTCTCAACCTTTTCTTCTTTTCTTTTTAAAAAGATTTATTATTTATTTATTTGAAAGGTGAATTGACAGAGAGAGAGAGAGAGAGAGAGAATGCTTCTCTCTGCTGATTCACTACCCCCCGGCCCCCAAAGGCCACAACACCCCCGGGGCCAAGCCAAAGCCAGAAGCCAAGAACTCAATCCAGGTCTCCCTCTTGGACGGCAGGGACCCCACTCCTTGAGCCAAGTTCACTGCCTCCCAGTGGTGCATTGGCAGAAGGCGGGGTCAGAGGTCAGCGCTGAGTACTGGTACTCCCATATGGGACTCCGGCATTGTTGCCAGAGGCCAAACCTGCCCCTCATCCTGTTTTCAAACCCTAGCTCGCTTTGTGCCCAGCTCTCTCCCTGCATCTAAGGACTCCCAGATAGACACGCGCGCTGGCGGCGATCCTGATGTAGGCGCCCCAACAGCCGACTTTGAGGGGGACCTGGCTGAATGCCCACTGGAGTCCCTTGGGAAAGAAACCCCGGGGCTTGCCAGCGCTTCTCCTGGGCGGTAACCGGACGGCCGCAGGAGCATCACTGACCAGCCCACGCCCCAGCCCCTCCCCGGGTATCTCTGCCGGAACACCGCATGGAGGCAGAAATCCCGGCCAGAGAGAGACGATAGAGGGGTGCCAGGAGGCTCCTGCTCGCTTCCAGAGGCTTTTTTGTGCCCCTATTCCAGGGAGATGCAGAGGTGTGGGATCCAGCCAGCCAGGGCCTGCGGGGAGCGGGGGGGCTGGGTGTGGCGTCCTTAGGGCAGCCACAGCGATTTGCCCCCTTCCCCTTGACCTCCCGCGAGTGGACAGGAGGAGTGGACAAAGAGGATACAACGACCCTGGTCATGGGAATAGCTGGACGCGCGCGCCTTGGAGACAATGGCTTGGCCGGAGCACGTGGGCGAGCCCAGGAGGCTGGCTCGGGTCTGCGGCTTCCCGGGAGGAAGTGAGGCATTGTTTCAGAGGCTGTGTGGGCCTGCTGGAACCCAGCACAATGCAGGGAGCGCTGGGTGCCAGGGCTAGCCCGCCGACAACCGGGAACTTGTTTATCGCTTTAATGACCGCACGCTGGATCCACCTGGAAACAGACCTGCTAATGAGACAGAGCTGGCACAGCCCCAAGGGAAGCCAGTCGGGCCAGCTCCCCTGGAGGTGCGAAGGGTGTGTGGTCTCAGACAGGGAGCTGGAAAGCACAGACCCGGGTTCTGTCTGGGGAAACCACAGGAGGGCTTGTGCCTCTCCATCCTGCCTGCCCCCTGCTGCGGGGTCACAGGGAGGGGGAGGGGAGGGAACAGGAGGTTGACCAGGGCAGCGCAGTGGGACTCCCCAGCCTGCCCTGTGCTCCCAGCCGCTGCTGGCCCGGAACCAGCGGTGCCTGCTTTCTGGACCTCGGTGTCCCTGGCTTCCAGGAAGGGGTACCAGAACCATCCCTGCCCGTCCCCCCACTTCCCCAGGGTGTTGGAGGATAAGGAAAGATCAGACGCAGCAACTGCTTTGAACTTCTTGGAAGAAAAAAACCCTTTTAGACATCAAGGCTTGACGCTGTTTGCCTCTCGCCCCTGTGGCTGGGGCCCGGGAGCTTAGAGAGAGGTACTGTCTGGGACCTGGCTTTCCCAGACTCTTCCACAGACACCTGCCGTAGCCTGAGACAAAATCAGAGACTGCCCCAGCCTCCAGGATGTCTGGGAGCCGAGGGTGGCACCTGGGTGGGGTGGGGGGCGGCAGCGTGCAGGAGGCAGGAGCGCCGAGCGGGAGACGCTCGGGAGCGCGCCCGCCACGGGCAGCTTGCACCTGGCTGTGGTCACGTTTATTCCACAGACATCGGCGAGCTCAGGGAGTCGCGGCGGTTTTGTCTTGTCTGGAGAACTGACGTCCCAGGACAGCACCGGGACAGCGGGAGACTCGGTCTGTGCTGCTCTGACCCAGCCAGCACTCCCTGTCCAGGGCTGTGGCTTACTGCCCTTCGACGCAGGCCCCAGGAGGCTGGAGGCCCCAGGCAATGAAGAGACTGGGCCCCAGGGCTGGCAGCAGAGGGCCAGGAGGGGCCAGGAGGCGGAGGGCGCTGGCACCCAGCCCTGGAGCCAGGAGAGTGGCCTCTCCTGTGCACGCTGACGGACAGGAAGCCACAGCCCAGCGACCGCCGCTGCTCCAGGTGCTCCCGTGCCCTGAGTGAGACAGACGCAGCCACGAGGGGCGGGGGTGGGTCAGAGGCTGGAAAGAAAGCAGTGTGAGACCACAGAGTTGAAGGTATCAGGTACTTGGGAGGACCCTCTTTAAAAATTATTTACTTACTTTTATTTTACTTGAAAAGAGACAGAAGGAGAATGATTTTCCATCTTCTGGTTCATTCCCCCAAATGCCCCCAACAGCCAGGGCTGGATCAGGCCGAAACCAGGGGCCCAGAACTCAATCCAGGCACCGCCCTAGGGTGTGCGTTAGCAGGAAGCAGGCTGGCACCCCATGAGGATCCTCTTAGAGGAGAGCAGAGATCTAAAGATTTACTTATTTAGTTGAAAGTCAGAGTTACAGAGAGAGAGGGAGAGACAGAGATCTTCCATCCGCTGGTTCACTCCCCAAATGGCCCTAACGGCCAGGAGCTTCTTCTGGGTTTCCCACATGGTCAGGGGCCCAAGCACCTGGGCCATCTTTCACTGTCTTCCCAGGCCATCAGTAGGAAGTTGGATTGGAAGTGGAGCAGCTGGGATACAAACTGGCACCCTCGGGGATGCCTGCGTCACAGGCGGCAGCGTTACCCGCTACACCGCAGCGCTGGCCCCTCAGTGAGGATTTGAAGGTTTGTAGGTCATCAAGAAGTTTCTTCATGGGCTGGGCTGGGCTGGGCTGATGAACACAGGTCCACCGAGGCCTCTCCGCGGCAGGTGGCAGGGGCACAGCTGGGACGCAGAGGAGGAAGCAGCCCGAGGGCGCAGCTCTGGGCCTGGCTGCCAGGACGCCGGGTTACGGCTCTGTCTCTGCCGCTGGGCCCAGGGCAGATGACTTTGTTTCTGACCCTGAGGTCGTCAGTAGGTGACCTCCGTGGCCCTGGGGACACTCAGGGGCCCTGGTACCTGGCTTATCTTTCTTGTTCCTTGCTCCCCCATCAGTGCCCCAGTTCATACATGGAACCTGATTCCCAACGTGACGGTGCTAGGAGGTGGCAGGTGGTTAGGCTGAGATGAGGGCACCAGGAGGGAGCCCCCACAAAGGGGTTTGTGCTCTTATAAGAGGGAGAGGAGGGGCCAGCACTGTGGTGTAGCGGGTAAAGCCGCCGCCTGCAGAGCCGGCATCCCATATGGGCTCAGGTTCCAGTCCCGGCTGCTTCACTTCTGATCCAGCTCTCTGCTGTGGCCTGGGAAAGCAGTGGAAGATGGCCCAAGTGCTTGGGCTCCTGCACCCGTGTGGGAGACCCAGAAGAAGCTCCTGGCTCCTGGCTTTGGATCAGTGCAGCTCCGGCTGTTGCGGTCATTTGGGGAGTGAACCAGCGGATGGAAGACCTCACTCTTTCTCTGTCTCTCTCTGTAACTCTGCCTTTCTAAGAAAAAAAGAAGAAGAAGAAGAAGAAGGACTGGATGGGCATCAGAGAGCAGTTGGACACCTGGGACCAAGTCCCAGCTCCTCTCCCGAGGAGAACCAGCGGATGGAAGATCTGTCTCTCCCTGTCTCTGTAACTCTGCATCTCAAATAAATACATCTTTAAAAATATATCAAACATTTTTAAAAACCAGAAGAGGACGAGACCAGCGCTCTCCCCACGTGAGGGCACAACGAGGAGGCAGCATCCCTAAGCCAGGGAGGGGGCCCTGGCCCAGAACCACAGCGGCCAGTATGTCCACCTCGGGCTGCCCAGCCTTCCCAACTCTGAGACACTCCCCTGTGCTCCTTCAGGCCGCTGCATTGTGCTGTGGCAGCCTGAACAGGACAGGTGTGTTCCCCTTGGGGGACCTGTAGACACGAGGCAGAGAGCATCTTTCACAGTTAAAGGCGCCAGAGGGGCTGGCATCGTGGCTCAGTGTGTTAAGCCTTCAACACTGGCATCCCATATGAATGCTGGTTCGAGTCCCGGCTGCTCCACTTCCCATCCAGCTTCCTGCTAGTGCGCCTGGGAAAGCAGCAGAGGATGCGCACATGCTTGGGCCCCTGCACACATGTGGGAGACCTGGAAGAAGCTCCTGGCTTCTGACTTTGGCTTGGCCCAGCACCACGGCCGTTTGGGGAGTGCACCAGCAGACGGGAGACCTCTGTGTCTAACTCTGCCTTTCACATAAATAAATAAAAGCTCCAGGGTTGCCGCAGTCTTGGCCTTGGCGGTACTGTCTCTGATCCCCTGTGTCGGAGAAATAAGAGTCATCCAAAGGCTCACCACCCAGGGGTCTGGGAGGACCGAGTGTGATCCTCACAGGAAGTCTTGGCACGGGCTTTGCATGCTGCAAGGGGGCAGCTGGGGGTGGCCCTTTATTCTGGGGGGGCGCCCCTCTACCCTCCACAGCCAGAGGACGGGGCCCCCCTGTGGATCTCCGAGGGGGGTTAGCCCTGGGATTTCAACCCAGCAAGTGAAAGTCTCAAGGGCCCAGAGGAGACCAGGCGGCGTCTCAGAGTTTGCCCAGCGGCTCCGGGCTGTGGAGTTGGGGTACAGGTTCTGGATTTGACCCCCGCAAGTCCCTTAGCTGCTCCGGGCTCCCATGTCCCTCACTTAAGAAGTAGAGCGCATCTCCGCACACCCTTCCAGCCAGGGACAAGCGAGGTCGTGCTTTGGAGCAAAAGGAAATCAGCAAAAATGTTCGAAAGTGCTCTATGAAGATAGAACAGGCTATCATCCCCAATAAGAAGAATGTAATAGGGCCCAGTGCAGCCCTGGGGGTGGCTCGGGGGGAAGGGGTTTCCCCTCTTTCTGGGCTTTTCTAGGGGGTCTTTTCCAGCAGGCCTCTGCACCCCTGCTGGCTGAGAGGGGCCAGGGGGCTCCCGGCCCTGCCTCCCACCCTCCCACGGGAACTTCTCTGTATTTCAGGGGCTTCCCCCTCCTCCCGCTGTTTCCTTCTCAGGCTCCTGGGGAACAGAGGCTGTAGGGGGATTCTCTCTCTCAGTCTGGGCTTCCGTCCCCAGGCCGAGTTCCCCAGGAAGATGCCCCATGGCAGTGGTGAGGAGAGTGAGAGAATCCAAGTGGAGTCAGAGAGGAGCGGCCCACAGAGCGAAACGAGTCAGCCGCCCAGGCCCAGGCCCACTGGGAGCAGGCAGACTCCAGACTCCAGGCTGTGGCAGTCACAGTGATGGAGATCAGGGATGACCTAATGGCCTAGCCCAGCTCCAAAGGCTGGGGTGGGGGCAGGGGGCCGCTCCCTCCAGGTGTAATTGGCACGGAGCCTTTGGACTTTGAGCCAGACCCAGAAGAGGCAGAGGACCTGGGACTCACTAAGGCAGGCACGGCCTTCAAGACACTCGCAGAAGCACCCGGGGTGTAGGGCCGGGAGGAAGAGGACGCGACGGGTGCCCCTCGCTGCACCCGTGTGGGATGTGGACAGAGAACAGGGGGCCAGGCGACCGAGGTGGGGCAGGTGCTTCCGGGCCGGGAGGAAACGCAGTGAGGGGCGGGCAGCCTGGGGCACCCGCACCCCGCATCAGAGCGCCGGTGGGAGCTGCTGCTCTGCTTCCAACACAGCTGCCTGCCGACGCACACCGCAGGAGGTGGTGGGTGACGACGCGCACTGCAGGAGGTGGCGGGTGACGGAGTCCCTGCCACCGTGTGGGGGGCCCAGAGAGAGACCCAGGCTCCAGGCTCCAGGCTCAGCCTGGCCCAGCCCTGGCTGTTGAGGCATTTGGGGAACGAACCAGCAAGTGGAGGAACTCTGTCTGAGTTTCTCTGCCTTTCAAATAAGTCTAAATAAAAATTTTTTAAAGAATAAAAAGAAGGATGCAAAACTTAAGATGTGTCGTGGGACCCCTGTACCCCCCGTTGCAGGGTGCCGGTTCCAGTCTTGGCTGCTCCACTTCCGAGGAGCCAGCTCCCTGCGGATGCCTCCTGGGAGGCAGACGACGGCTCAGGGGCTTGGGTCCCCGCCAGCCGCCAGCCACGTGGGCCACCTGTGTGGCATTTTGGACTCCTGGCTTCTGCATGGCCTACTCTTGGTTGTCGCAGACATTTGGGGATTGAACCAGCAGATGGAAGATATTTCTCTCCCTCTCATTCTCTCTCTCAATCTCTCTGTCTTTCACATAAATAAAATTAAATAAACATTTCAAAATAAAACTGAAGAAAAAACAGAGAGAGAGAGAGGAAGGAAGAAAGAAAAGGAGAGAGGGAGAGAGAGAAACATCATTATATTCTTAGAATTGTACCTAGGAGCTACACTGAATCTGTTCTTTGTATTAATATCACATTAACATGAGAATTGATGAGAATTGTGTTGTAGTAATTATCATGCATTTGCTGTGACCCTGAGAATCTAATGTATTAATAAATTCCCTAAAAAAAATATAAAATAAACCCTGAAGTCTCCAGTGGTCAAAGCTGAAATAGTTTGAGCAACAAAAGTTTTTTAAAAAGAGAAAATGTAGTGCGACAGGAGAGGCCAAACCCGCTGACAGTGAGATGGGGAACAGGCACGGGCTCCTTGAAGGGACCGCAGAAGCCGAGGCAGCCCTCAGCCCCGCGGCAGCACTACGGCGGGGCCACTGTCGCCGGCCGCGCGGCTGGGTCGCCCCCCACCTCGGCCCCCACCCCAGCAGAGCCACGACAGCCCCATCCACCTCGGGCATGACAGACCTCGCTGAGACCTACAGAGGCCCCGGAGACGGAAACCCGGATGCCAAGGATTCGCGGAGCGCGGGTCTCACCCTCCGCCGGCACCTAAGTCCCAGCTAGGAGCCTGCAGCCCAGAGCACTGCTCCTGACCCCACGTCCCTGCTGAGGCCGCCCTGGGCGACAGCGACGCGGCTCAAGCAGTCAGCTGGGTTCTTGGCTCACGGCTTTGGTCACCGGGCTGTTGGGGGCCTTTGAGGAACAACCCAGGGGAGGGGAGCTCTGTGTGTGTCTCTGTCTCCTAGCTCACATACGACATTTTAAACCGCCAACAGAAAGCCTCCTGCTGGGTGAGGGCTGTTCTCTCTGATTTTCCTTGGTGAAGTTTTGTGTCCCTGCTGGGATTCCTGTAGAATCAGGACCCTAGTGTCCGGAGCAGGGGTAGAGATAATCAAACCCATTTTACAGAACCGGAAACTGAGTCCCAGGGAAGGGAGCAGCCTTCCATCTTCCAGCTCCATGTTCTTTCCGGATTGAAATCCAGCTCTCGGCGGTCCTGTTTGCTTTCTACACTATCCCTCACCCTGGAGAGAGAGCTTTCCTGTCCCCATAGTCCATGGCTTGGGTGAGGGTCCCCCGGGATTCAGTTGCACTCCCAAGCTGCCCACAGGGAACACAGAACACAGGTTGCCTGTGAGTCCCCTCCCCCACTCCACGTTCAGTCTCTGCTCTGTCTTTAAATTGCCGTGGTACATTTCTATATTAGTGTTCTTTTCTATTTTAAAAATCCTTTCCCATTGTGCCTTGGCTCAACGCGGCAATGCTGTTCTCCTGGATGTACCAAGAGGCTTTTCAATCAAAAAAAAAAAAATCCACATGTTTCTATTTCTTTATATATCTCTGCTTTTTCACGAAAATAAGTATTTGTTGAATTGAACTGGAAGAAAATTTGGAGAAGAATGTTTTTGTACCTTGTATGTTTTGCTGCTCTTGTTGTTAAATAAGTGCTTTGGCGACAGGTCTTTTGTTCTGGGAAAGGACTCTGTGTTGGGGAGGGGGATGCACCCCACGGGCTGGCTTACATCTGGCTGGCAGAGCCCCCTTCTCATCATCCTCTCTTCTTCTTCTTCCCTCCTTCTGCTCCCCCACTGTGTCTCTTTTCATTTTCAAGTTTTTTAATTCTCATTTTATTTGACAGGAAGAGAGCGAGGGACTTTTATCCACTGGTTCAATCCCCAAATACCTGTAACAGACAGGGCAGGGCCAGGCAGGAGCCATGAACCAAGAGTCTCATCCGGGTCTCCCTCCTAGGGTGCACAGGAGCAGGAAGCTGGCTCGGAAGCAGAGCGGCATGGTGGTACAGCAGGTGAAGCCGGTGCTCGCGACGCCAGCAGCCCGTGTGGACACCAGTTCGAGCCTCAGATGCTCTGCTTCTGGTCCAGCTCCCTGTTAATGTGCCTGGGAAAGCAGCGAAGGATGCTGTGGGAGACCCAGGTGGAGCTCCAGGCTCCTGGCTTTGACATGACCCTGATCTGGTTTTCTCAGCCACTTGAGAAGTGAACCAGTGGATGGAAGATCTCGCTCCCCCTCTCTGAAGCTCTTTCAAATAAATTAAATAAGTCTTAAAAAAGAAGAGGAAGAGGAGCAGCAGCAGCTGGGACTTGAACCAGGCACTGTCTGCGTGTGACCTAAGATGCAGGCGTCCAGGTGTTGTCTTAACTGTTTGCCAAGCGCCCACCCCTCCCCACCGTTTCAGCCCCCTAATCCTCTACTGCCTCCTATCGCCAATACCACCGACCACTACCTGGCCTTGCCCACTGGGGGCAGAAACAGCAGCAGCCCGGCGCGAGGTGAGCAGACAGCCGCTCCGGCTGGGGCTGGGTTGCTGCCATGCCCACCTCCTGGCAAAGTGATTCCCCATGCCCACAGTCCACTCGCAGCATCGGTTCATGGCAGACCCAAGTGAAATGCTTACACTGAGACACGGGTTACATCTGCAGAGGGGCAGAGCGAGTCCTCCCCTTCCCCAGGCAGCAGGGAGCCCGGCCCTGTGGCTGGGACACAGCAGTGTGGGCACAGGCTGCCCCACCTCCCACCCATCGCCCACCTCCCTCCTACAGGCACTTGCTGTGTGGGCCCAGCGCTCTGGCATATCCCTGGAGATGCAACAGAGGGAGGGATGCAGCCAGCCCAGGCACTGCCCCAGGTACCCAGCCGCATGGATGCGGGTGAGCGTCCTGAGGAGCTCTGGCTGCCCTGTGAGCCCAGGAGGGCCCCTGACGTTTGTTAAAGGATCCTCAAGGGGCCGGTGCTGTGTGGCATAGCATGTTAAGCCTCTACTTGCAGTGCTGGCATTCCTTATGGGCACCAGTTCGAGTCCCGGATGCTCCACTTCTGATCCAGCTCCCTGCTAATGTGCCTGTGAAGCAGTAGAAGATGGCCTAAGTGCTTGGGGCCCTGCACCCACATGGGAGACCTGGAAGAAGCTCCTGACTCCTGGCTTCAGCCCTGCCCAGCCCTGGCAGTTGTATCATTTGGAGAGTGAACCAGTGGATGGAAGCTCGCTCGCTCGCTCGCTCTCACTCGCTCGCTCTCTCTCCACTCTGCCTTCCAACTAGATGAAAATTTAAAAAAGAATATTGGTTCAAATACAATAGACACTTATTTTTAAAATTAACCCATGAAGTTGTGAGCCACTGTGTTTGTGAGAATTAGCTACAGTAGCAATAGGAAATCAACATGAGGGTGCAGGTGCCATGGACCTGTGCCGGGGTTGGAGCAGCCCTGGGGACAACAGATCTGTGTTTGGGACAGGATAGGGTTTTGGTGCTCGAGAGCAGATATGCAAGAAACAGCTGGGTTCTCATTTGAGGCTGGAGTTTGGGAGGGAAGTCTGGCTAGGACCGAGACCCAGAGACCGGGAGGGCGCAGGGAGCGATGGAAACCATAAACCTGGCCGAGGCAGGAGAGCGAGAAGAGACGAGGCGGGCAGAGGAGCCCTGGAAGGAGGCAGCGGGCAGTTATAGAGGGTTAACTACGTCAGCCCCTAACAACGGCACCAAGGACTCCGGTTGCCTCCTGCTTCTTCCCTGGGGTCTGTGCTTTGTACTGCAGGCCCTGAGGTTGTCTGCAGAGCCCCTGGAGAGGGAGCTGCTGCTCCCAGCACCCCCGGGGACCGTGGGGGATGAGCACATCAACTCACACCTGCGCTGCCGCTGTCGGGAGTGAGCGCCCCCTGGCACGCGGCAGCTGAACCGGGGGTGGGGGTGGGGGGCACTCAGCCCTCTTTGGCATTCAGCCCAAGAGCCTAGACTTCTCCCATACTGGAATGCACAACCCAGGGGGCACAGTGGGCGGAGCTGGGGGCGGGGGGACAGGTCCTGCCAGGGAGCAAGGGGGAGGTTCCTCTCCCAGATGGAAATGTCATCCTCTCCCCACAGGACTGTAGGGGCAGGCGTGTGTTCAGTGGTTAGGCACCCCCTGCAGATACTGGCATCCATCTCAGAGCGCTGGTTCCTGTCCCCGCTGCTCTGTTTCAGATCCAGCGCCCTGCTAATGTGCCGGGGAAGGCAGCAGAAGATGGCCCAAGTGCTGGGTCCCTGCACCCATGTGGAGACCCAGATGGAGCTCTTGGCTCCTGGCTTCAGCCTTGCCCAGCCCTGGCTGTTGTGGCCATTTGGGGAGTGAACCAGCAGAGGGAAGATTAATCTGTCTGTTTCTCTAATAAATAAATCTTAAAAAAAAAAAAAATAGCAGCTCCTGAAGCCTCCTTCCCGTGAACACACACACAACAGGTCTGCCACGTGAGAATGCATTCAACGGACAACAGACAGAAAAGCCAGACGGTGGGACTTTATTTTCTTTATGTAGCGAAAAGCCCAGAGGTTATCAGTGGGTGGCGTTGGTCGAGGGCACAACAAATTAGGAAGAATATCCTATAGTTTTCCTGATCTTTCTCCAAGAGTCACAACGTGGATACCAAAGCCCCAGGCATCACAGCCCCATCCAGGGAATGGAATGGAGGGGCCATCTGTCCCATTCACTAAGAAAGGCGAGCGTCTCCCTAAACCCACGTACGGCTTCCACCCGTGTCTCCTGGGCTAGGACGCTGCCAACGTCCCTGCCACTAACAAGTGCAAGTCTCGCCTCTGCTTCCCACCCAGCTTCCTGGGGGCACCCCTGGGAGGCAGCAGATGATGGCTCAAGTACTTGGGGTCCTGAAATCCATGTGGGAGACCCGGATGGAGTTCCCAGCTCCTGGCTTCTGCCTGGCCCAGCCCTGGCTGTTGCGGGTATTTGGGGAGTAAACCAACAGATGAAGATCTTTCTCTCTCTCCCTTTCTCTGTCACTCTCTTTCAAATAAATATCTAAATCTCTAAAAAATAATAAAACATGCTTGTTGACTCAAATTGCCACTTCTCAGCAGATATTTTGTTCTATTTGGAGGCAGGCAGAGCATAAGAGTTTGTTAAGCCATGTCAGAGACCCCCACTCACCACACGCAGGTGGACCCCAAAAGACCCATGCAGCGCCTGGCCCTGACTGTGGCCCTCTGATGTCTGTCTCTCTCTCTCTCTCTGGGACATCCATGTCTTACGGAAGACGATGGAGTCCATCTTAACTCTAAGTAACAAAATTCAGGACTGTGTTCAGTTTACTCTGGGAGGAAAAGTCAGACCAGTGCCTGCCGTGGATACAGCGTTCACCCGCCCACCAGTGCCTGCAGTGGACACGGGGCTCACCTGCCCACCAGTGCCTGCAGTGGACACGGGTGCTCACCTGCCCACCAGTGCCTGGCCTTGGGGTCCCTAGGCCGGGGCCACAGGAGGGCTCCTTCCAGCGAGCTCACTCCCCTCCTCTCCTCACCCCTGCCTGCCCCCACCTGATGGCCACACGAGTTTACTGGGAGTGCAGGTGCCTCCTGCTCCTCCTCTCACCTGCAGGTAGAGGTGTCTGAAGCGGACTAGGTGATCCACACCCACCTCCTTCCTGCCCACCCCACGCGCCTCACCCCACCACCATGGATGCCAGGAGACCACGTCCCTAGGCGCAGCCCCTGCTGGGCACGCTCAAGGCTGGGAAGCCGGCCCACGTGGCGCTGTCAGACGCCGTGGGGGTGGGGGTAGAGGGGAGACTCCTGCAGACTTTCAGGCATGACTCACACTTGGCACTTGGTGCCGTCTGCCGATGGGAACACAAGGACAGACACCTGCCTATCTTCCAGGGCACGGGGGAGGGGAGTAAGGGGAGGGAGCTCTGACCTCTGGAGCTGTGGGCGTGTCCTCCCCCATGGGACAACAACCCCTGCTGCAAGGCTGGGGCTCTCCTGGTGGTCAATGGACAAAGGCCATACATGTGGACCCCATGTCCTGACCCCACACAGCCTGGGAACCGGAGCTATTTTGAAACAGGCAAGTGTCTGTCTGAGCTACACACTGCTACGTTAGCAAGCCTGCACAGCCTGGACAAGGGCAGAAACCAGGGGCACAGGGTCTGTCTCCTGCTTCATGCATGTTTACATTTGCCTCTTCAGAATTCCATGTTTATTTATTGCTACTTATTTGGAAAGCAGAGTGACTGGGAGAGAAAGATTGTCCCTCTGCTGGGTCATGCCCGAGTGCCCGCAAGAGCCAGGGCTGGGCCAGGCTGAGGCATGGTCTCCCCTTTAGGTGCAGGGCCCAAGCACTTGGCCATCTTCTGCTGCTTTCCCAGGTGCATTAGCAGGGAGCTGGATTGGAAGTGGAGCAGCCGGGACTTGAACCGGAGCTCACCCGGGATGCTGGCATTCTAGGCAGCAGTTTAACCTGCTGTGTCATGGTGCTGGCCCCCAGGGAGACATTTGTAAGAGTCAGGAGGGGTCCCTGCACCAGAGGAGCCTGGAAGGGCATCTGGGAGTACTCGCCCCCACCCCCAGGTGAGGCTGGCCCTTGGCTCCCCTAGGCCTGGGCTTCCCCATCAGGTCTTTCAGGTGAAAGGTGGAAAGTGGGGGAGAGAGGAAGACAAATGCAACAGTCAATTAAAAAAATGAAGTAAATGAGAAGAAATAAAGAGATTATTAAAACAATGTAAATGATTCAATGAACTAAAGTAAACAATCTGGGGCCAACACCATGGCGCAGTAGGTTAATTCTCCGCTGCAGCGCTGGCATCCCATATGGACGCAGATTCTAGTCCTAGCCACTCCACTTCCGATCCAGCTTCTGCCATGGCCTGGGAAAGCAGTGGAAGATGGCCCAAGTGCTTGGGCCCCTGCACCTGCATGAGAGACCCAGAAGAAGCTCCTGGCTCCTGGCTTCAGATCGGCTCAGCTCCTAGTTGAGGTGGGAGCGTAAGCCCTGGGGAGTCCCCGGCACACAGAGCCCCCCCCCCCCCCCGCCTGGGGAACAGCAGGTGCATTACCTCTGCTGCCTCCTCCAAACCCGGGGTCTTCTCCCAGTCACCAGGAAAGAACACAATGACAAGGAAAATGAGGTGAGTGAGGTGAGGAGGGGAGCTGCAAGAATGTGATGGAAAATTCTAAAGGACACAACAGAGATAAGGAAAAACAGAGACAAAGACCGGGAGCTGGAAGAAATCAACGATCCAGTAAAATTGTAGGAGAAATGTAATCCACCACTGATGAGACCGAGATCAGGATCTGGGGCTGTGAAAGCAAAGGCGCTGACCCCGTTCCAGGGGGCGTGGCCCCAGGAGCACCGGAGGGCCAGCAGGGTGCAGGGCCCGCCCCGACTCCTCACACGGTCACCACAGCCGCAGGGTAACCAGCACCAGGCCCCTTTCAGAGCTCAGCCCTCTGCCTAAGCACCCCGGGCGTCGCCTTTCTCCTCCTGCTTTAAAAAAGATTTATGTATTTATTAGAAAGGCAGGTGACAGAGAGAGACACAGACAGAAATCTTCCATCATGCACTGGTTCGTTCTCCCAAATGGCCACAACAGCCAGGGCTGGGCCAGGCAGAAGCCCGGAGCCGGGAACTCCATCCTGGTCTCCCACGGTGGGTGGCAGAGGCCCCAGCAATTGGACCATCTTCTGCTGCCTTCCCAGGTGCATTAGCGGGAAGCTGGATGGGAAGTGGAGCAGCTGGGATGGGAGCCAGCACCGTGATACCGGCGTTGCCGGCAGTGGCTTAACCACCGTGCCAAACACTGGCCTCTGGGCCTTGATTTCTGGTTTCTGGCTGTTACTAATAGGTGGTGGTTGAGCCATCACAGTTACCCGGCACCAAATTCTCGGTTCTGAAATCAAAAAATCCCTGGAAACTGAACTCACGGTCATCTCTTATATGGAGGCATAACCCAATCTGGCCAAGGCCACCTGACCTGACCTGCAGTGGCGCTAGTCCTCAGGCCTTGTAGAAACAACCTCCGACTGTCAGAGCCCGCGGTGGAGAGCAGTTGGAGCCTCACTCTCCAACGTTCCGAAACGCACCTGGCCCTCAAGTGTCAGCTAACAGATTTCAGACCCAAATTCAAACCCCGCTCTCCCGGGCCAGGAGGACGGACGGATCACCGGCGGCGGCACAGGTGCACGGCGGAATACTATACAGCAGTGACGGTGAGCTGGCTCCACTGCAAACAGCCTCCTAACACGGAGAGAGAGAAGCCAGGACTGAAAACCCGCGCTGCAAGGCCGGAGGCCGCCCCAGGCTTGTCTGTTCACTCCTTAAATCCCCTCGACAGGAAGTTCCAGAACAAAGAGCCCAACCAGGCAGGGCTTTCTTCGCTAAATGTAGGCCAGCGTCTTGCCTCCTCCTGCCAGAGCCCTCTTGGAGAGCCAAGTGCTGAGCCCCCCCAAGCTGACACCTCGGCCAGGGCCTGCCGGTGGGCGCCCTGGCCGGGCCGCCGTCTCCCTCTGCCTTTGTCTTGGCTCCTCTTTGTGTGCAGGGTGGAGCGGCTCCGGGGCTGGGACGGTGGCAGGCTTGTCTTTTTATGCTTTTGTCCGTCTCCACCCTCTTCCCCGGCCATTCCCGCGGGCTTTTCATCCGTCTCTGTCCCCACTCCTGCCCTCTCCTCCTCCTCAGCGGCCCGCGCTCTTCCTGGCCCCGCGTCCCCGCCGTCTGATCCTTGGGATGGGCTGGTTTTAGGCTTTTGTTTGGGCTGCAGGGCTTTCTCTCCGCCTCTGCCTCGCTCTGCCACCGCCTCCCTTCCCTCTCCCTCCTCGCGGAGTCCTTTGTGGGACACACACTTTTATCTCGCTTTGATTCGCTCTCTCCGCTTTGTAGAGGGGGAATGAAAGGTTCAGCTAATTGTGGCGGCCGGGCTGTGGTGCCCGCTGCCCTTCCCGGCACCTGCCCCACCGGGACTGAGCGGTAAGGGAAACAGGGCAGCTCACCTCCCACCGCCGGCTCCGGCCCCTCGAGGGGACGCAGGTACCATGGGCCCTCACCACCACCTCCGGGAAGTCTCCCGGGAACTCCTGCTTGTGCCACTTGCTCAGCCCCTCACTGTGCACTGGTGTGTGCCAGCCAGGCCAGTGCTGGCTGCAGAGTGGCCAGCCAGACACATGTGCAGCATCCCAATGACACAGTGTGGCTGGCGGGGTGGCAGGGGGATGACCTCAGGACAGGGGTCCCAGAGCAGCTGCTGTGTAAACTGAAAGCTGAAGGGGCCGGGAGCCCTGGGGGGGGGGGGAGGGGAGTAGAGCAGAGGGCGTCCAGCTAACGGGGATGAGCAGGCACAGAGCTCATCGTGGTTGGTGGTTGTCCGTGACCTGTTGGGGGCTGGTGATGGAGTCAGCTAAGGAGCGTGGAGTCCAGCCTGAGGAGTCGCTGCAGCCCTTCCATGGGGATGCGACAGCTCACATCTGGCTGTGGCACGAGTGTAGCTGGCCTGCAGGGAGGGTCACAAGGGGTGCTGCTTCCTGCTGCCGCTCGGACCAGTTACCCGGGCGACAGTGGCCTCAGACCATATACACACACACATAGACATGCACACACATACAAACACAGGCGCACGTACACACATGCACACACAGACATGCACACACCCATACACAAACCCAGGCACATGTACACACATGCACACATGTATGCACACACATGCACATATACGCACACATGCACACACATGTACACATACACACATGCACATCACACACAGGCATGCACACACCCATACACAAACAGGCGCATGTACACACATGCACGTGCACACACATGTACACACATATACACACATGCACATCACACATATATATGCATAAGTATACACGCATACACACACATACACATGCACATGCACACGTTGTCCCACTGGACTCACACTCTGGGCTCAAGGTGAGAGGCTGGCAGGGCTGCCTCCTTCCACAGGCTTGGAGGAAAATCCACCCCCTCCGCCCCAGCGTGTGGGGGCCACCTGTGCTCCGTGAGCTCCAGCCCTTCGTCCATCTTAAGGGAGCCGAGCGCTCCAATCTCCACTCCCCCGGCCCCTTCCCCGCCCTGGGTCTGGCTCTGACCTGTGGCTACACTGAGCCCCCTGGATGCCCCGCACGGCCCAGGTAAGCGTCCCGTCCGAGAGCCTTCCCGATCTCGTCAGCAAGATCCCTGCTGCCCTGGAAGGCAACGGCTCCGGAGATCGGGACGGGGACAGCTTGGGGCAGGAGGGGGAATTGTTCTACCCTCAGGCACAGCTCGAACCAGGGGACAGCAGGGGACAGCAGTGGACAAGGAGAGTGACACGCAGAGACTGAGAAAGGTCTTCTATCTGCTGGTTCACTCCCCAGATGCCGGCAAACAGCCAGGGCTGGGCCGGCTGAAGCCAGGAGCCAGGAACTCCGTCGGGGTCTCCCACATGTGTGGCAGGAGCCCAAGCCCTTGGAGTCTCCCGCTGTTTTAAGGGGAGTGACTTAGGAGGGACTGACTGGTGAGTGATGGGAGTGGGGAGTGGGAAGAATGAGCCGGGACCACATCTCCCTTCTGGCTCCACATCCACAGAGCTGGTGATGGCGCTCACGAGGGAGGACCCAGAAAACCAGGCGCCCAGGGCGGAACACACGTGGAGCTGAGCTGCCACTACCTCTGAGACGTCCCGGAAGCAGTGCCCAGAGTCCAGCAGAGGCTGGAGCAGGGCAGCAGGCGCTGGGCAGCGGCCTGGCAGCCTGTTTTGCAAGGAAAATATGGGAACACTTGCCGCCTGCTCACTTCTGTGCCGCCTCGGGCCACACTCGCACCATGGTAGCAGAGGACTGCTTCCGACAGACGCCATGTGGCCCGCCAAGCCATGCGCCCGGTCAGAAGGGGTTTGTCGACCCCTGGCCCACAGGGGTTGTGTGCAGATGTGCACAGGTGTGGAGAGAAGCCCAGGGCCGACAGGTGGAGTGAGATGAAGAGAAGCTACAGGATGCAACACCCAAGGGACAGGAACAATACAAAGGACACAGATGGACATGGAGAGGGACAAAGGACGCAGATGGACGCGGAGACACCCAGGAGCGCGGCCTGCTGCAGAGCACGGGTGCGGCTGTTTGAAAACACACCACGGGGTGGATGCTGTGGTGCAGTGGGTTGGGCTGTCCCTTGGGTCGCCCGTGTCCCAGATCAGAGTGCACAGGGTCAAGTCCTGCCTCTGCTTCAGACCCAGCGTCCTGCCCATGTGCAGGGTGAGGGGCCAAGGTCTGGGGTTCTTGCCACCTATGTGGGAGACCCAAGGGGGTCTCGGGATCCTGGCTTAGGTATG
Organism: Oryctolagus cuniculus; assembly: GCF_964237555.1. Classification (NCBI taxonomy): domain Eukaryota; kingdom Metazoa; phylum Chordata; class Mammalia; order Lagomorpha; family Leporidae; genus Oryctolagus; species Oryctolagus cuniculus. The sequence goes on along the minus strand of NC_091444.1, from coordinate 19,545,496 downwards.
GCCCAGCCCTGGGTGTTGTAGGCAATCAGAGAGTGAAATTGCAGATGGAAGATAGCTGGCTCGCTCTCTCTCCCTCTCTCTTCCCACCCCCTTATTTCCCCCACCCCTCTGTCTTTGCCACTCTATCTTTCAAATAAATAAATCTTTGTTTTTAAAGTGGCACCTAATTCTCCTCCCCTGAAGTGTGGGTTAAAGTCAATGACTCACTTCTAAGAAGTGACAAATTTTGGGGGCCGGCGCTATGGCATAGCAGGTAAAGCCTGCGGTGCCGACATCCCATATGGGTGCAGGTTCCATTCCTGGCTGCTCCACTTCTGATCCAGCTCCCTGCTATGGCCTGGGAAAGCAGTGGAAGATGGCCCAGGTGCTTGGGCCCCTGCACCCGCATGGGAGACCCAGAAGCAGCTCCTGGCTCCGGCTTGGCACAATTCCGGCCGTTACAACCATCTGGGAAGTGAACCAGCAGATGGAAGATCTCTCTCTCTCTCTCTCTCTCTCTCTCTCTCTCTCTCCCTCCCTCCCTCCCTCCCTCCCTCCCTCCCTCCCTCCCTCCCTCCCCCTCTCCCTCTCCCTCTCCCTCTCCCTGATACTGTTTTTCAAATGAATAAAAAAAATTTTTTTAAGTGACAACCTGGGGCCGGCGTTGTGGCACAGTGGGTTAACGCCCTGGCCTGAAGCACCGGCAACCCATTTGGGCACCGGTTTGAGACCTGGCTGCTCCACTTCCCATCCAGCTCTCTGCTGTGGCCTGGGAAAGCAGTGGGAGATGGCCCAAGTCCTTGGGCCCCTGCACCCACATGGGAGACCTGGAAGAAGCTCCCAGCTTCGGATCGGCACAGCTCTGGCCATTGCGCCCATCTGGGGAGTGAACCATCGGATGGAAGACCTCTCTCTCTCTCTAACTCCGACTTTCAAACGAATAAATAAATCTTTTTTTTTTTTTTTTAAAAAAGTGACAACCTTTGGATTTGGAGACTAGCTCATGATGGGCACTGCGAAGTCTTCCCCGGCTATCTGGAGGTGATTCCCAACACACCACGGAACACACACACAGCACCCAAGGAGGGACCGAGGCCTTCAGCCACGGGTCCTGGAACGCGCCATCGGGTCACTCCCCAGCCCTCAGCAGGCCCACGAGTGACCGCACAGGAGACTCAGGACCGGAACCGCCTGCCACGTCTCTCTGGAACACCCGACCCCCAGAACTGAGAGGTGATAAGTATTTGTCGTCTTTTAGAGCAATTTGGGACGAGGCCATGGATGACCGACACACCGTGGAAGGGCTTTGTCGAGGGGAGGGAGAGGAAGCGAGTCCGGCAGAGCTTGGCTTGCTTTCGCCACAGTTTACCTTCGGGTGGATCTTGCGTGCGGTCGGGTTGTACCGAGGGGAAGAGGTCCAGCTCAGCTCTCGCGGGAGGCCCGGGGCCAGGACGAGGTGGACTGTGTGAGCGAGCAGGTGTTGGCTTTCTCACTTACATGATCTCGACCCGTCGTCCCCAGACGCCGCTCAACTTTGTCCCTGGCACCCGTGATCCTGGAAGAGCCGTCCTGAAAATACAAAAAAGGCACCAACTCACCAGACCTTCCGTGCCTCCCGGCCGGAAGCCTACAAGGAGACACGTCAAGCCTATGCGTGCTCTCTGCTCCCTCCGAATTCCTCTGGCTGAAGTCAACACATCAGCGGGTGGTTTCATTTTCAGTAAATGATTCAAAGTAACTTGGGCTTAGTCACCGCCTGAGCAGCTCTCCCAGGGGACAGGTCCCAGGAATCTGGCTTCTGGTTCCAGTCTCTCCTACAACCTGCTCCTCAAAGACACTGCAGAAAAACTCGACGCCCAACAGCCCGCGCCGCTCTCGCTGCAGACTTTTCCCGGCGGTCTGCGGAGAGAAGCAAGCCCAGCGCCCTAGGCGTTCAAGGGTGCAGTGAGCTGACTCCTCTCCTTTTTTCTGTCTAGTGCCATTTGGATATTTATAACATCAACCGTGGGCCATACAACATTATCAACTGAAAAATTATCCTGGTGGCTGGTGCTGTGGTGTAGCGGGTAAAGCCGCACCTGTAGTGCAAGCATCCCACCTGGGCACCAGTTCGAGTCCCAGCTGCTCCACTTCCGATCCAGCTCTCTGCTGTGGCCTGGGAAAGCAGTGAAAGATGGCCCAAGTCCTAGGACCCCTGCACCCACATGGGAGACCCAGAAGAAGCTCCTGGCTCCTGGCTTTGGATCAGTGCAGCTCCAGCAATTGTGGCCAACTGGGGAGTGAACCAGCTGATAAAAGATCTCTCCCTCTCTCTCTGCCTCTCCTCTCTCTGCGTAACTCTGCTTTCAAATAAATAAATAAATAAATAATCTTTTAAAAAAATTATCCTAGGGGCTGGCGCCATGGTACAGTAGGTCAATCCTCCGCCTGCGGCGCCAGCATCCCATACGGGCGCCAGTTCCAGTCCCAGCCGCTCCTCTTCCAGGCCAGCTCTCTGCTGTGGCCCAGGAAGGCAGTAGAGGATGGCCCAAGTGCTTGGGCCCTGCACCCGCATGGGAGACAAGGAGGAAGCACCTGGCTCCTGGCTTCGGATTGGTGCAGCTCCAGCTGTTGTGGCCAACTGGGGAGTGAACCAGCGGATGGAAGACCTCTCTCTATCTCTCCCTCTCACTGTCTGTAACCCTGTCTCTTGAATAAATAAATTTTTTTTTTTTTGGACAGGCAGAGTGCACAGTGAGAGAGAGAGACAGAGAGAAAGGTCTTCCTTTTTGCCGTTGGTTCAGCCCCCAATGCCCACTGCGGCCAGCGCACTGCGGCTGGCGCACCGCGCTGATCTGAAGCCAGGAGCCAGGAGCTTCTCCTGGTCTCCCATGTGGGTACAGGGCCCAAGGACCTGGGCCATCCTCCACTGCCTTCCTGGGCCACAGCAGAGAGCTGGACTGGAAGAGGGGCAACCAGGACAGAATCCAGTGCCCCGACCAGGACTAGAACCCAGGGTGCCGGTACCGCAGGTGGAGGATTAGCCTATTGAGCCGTGGCGCCAGCCATAAATAAAATCTTAAGAAAAATTATCCTGACCTCTGTCCTTAATGAGTTGTACTGAGAATTAATGGTAAAACTAGTCTTCAAACACTACTTTATACTTTGTGTGTCTGTGTGGATGCAAACTGTTGAAATTTTCACTTAGTATAGAGTTGGTCTTCTGTATATAAAGATAATTAAAATTGAATATTAATGAAGAATGGGACAGGAGAGGGAGTAGGAGGTGGGGGCGGGGAGTAGAGGTGGGAGTGCAGGTATGGGGGGAAGAACTGTTATATTACTAAAGCTGTACCTATGAAATTCGTACTCCTTAAATAAAAGCTTTCGAAAAAAAAATTTATCCTGGGGGCCAGCACTGTGGCATGGCAGGTTAAGCTGCCCCCTGTGACAACGGTACTCCATGTGGGCACTGGTTTGAGTCTCGGCTACCCCATTTCTTCTTCTTCTTCTTTTTTTTTTTTTTTTTTTTTTTTTTTTTTTTTTTTTTTGACAGGCAGAGTGGACAGTGAGAGAGAGAGATAGAGAGAAAGGTCTTCCTTTGCCGTTGGTTCACCCTTCAATGGCCGCCGCGCTGCGACCGGCGCACCGCGCTGATCCGATGGCAGGAGCCAGGTACTTCTCCTGGTCTCCCATGGGGTGCAGGGCCCAAGCACTTGGGCCATCCTCCGCTGCACTCCCAGGCCACAGCAGAGAGCTGGCCTGGAAGATGGGCAACTGGGACAGAATCTGGCGCCCTGACCGGGACTAGAACCCGGTGTGCCAGCACCGCTAGGCGGAGGATTAGCCTAGTGAGCCGTGGCGCCGGCAGGCTACCCCATTTCTGATCCAGCTCCCTGCCAATGCACCTGGGAAAGCAGCGCAATATGACCGAGTACTTGGACCCCTGCACCCACTTGGGAGACCTGGAAGGAGCTTCAGGCTCCTGGCTTCAGCCCTGATCCAGCCCCAGCCATTGTGGCCATCTGGAGAGTGAACCAGTGGTTGGAAGACCTCTCTCTCTCTCCCTCTCTCTCCCTGTTAACAGTGCCTTTCAAATAAATAAATAAATCTTTAACATAAAAGCAACCTGCTGTAGATTTCTTGAATTTCGAGTCCAGCTACAGTCGCTTGGCGGGGCCGGACCCAGTGACCTCACCGGGCCGGACAGGCAGCACCCCTGCCAAATGGTGCCAGTCCAGCGGCAGAGGTGAGGGACTGAGAACCCAGACGCTCAGATCACTGTGTGCCCTGGAAGAGAAGCCCGCCGGTGCAGCCGCAAGTTGGAGGACAGCGGCCTCAGCTTGAGCAGGACAGCTGGCTGGCTGTGACACCCCTAAGGGGCTGGATCAGCTGCTGCTCCAAAGATGAACACGAAATTCCTTACTTCCGGGTTTCTTACAGTTATTTACAGCATCGTAACTTTTGAAAGTTATTTCACCCTTTTAATCATTCAGGCCCTTAAAAGATGGATTGATTGATAAAAGGCAGAGTGACAGCGAAAGGAAGAGACAGGCAGGGAGGGATCCTCCACCTGCAACAGCGGGGCTGGTCCAGGCTGAACCCAGGGGCCAGGAACTCGATGGGTCTCCCACACGAGTGGCAGGGACTCAAGCACTCTGGCCCTCATCTGCTGCCTCCCAGGAGCACTGGCAGAGTGGCTGGGGCTTGAACCAGGCACTCAGACACGAGAGCTGTAGCTCAACCCATAGCACCATGGCGCCTGCCCCTCAAGACGGAGTCTTATCTGAGCTGACATGGAGTCGGCCTGTGGCACAATGGCTTAAGCTCCCGCCTATGCTGGCCACATCATCTATGCGTGCAGGTTCGAGTCCCAGCTGCCCCACTTTTGATCCAGTTTCCTAATGCACCTGGGAAAGCAGCAGACATCCCAGTTCTCTGGGCCCCTGCAGCCGCTGGGAGACCTGGATGGAGATCACTTCTCCTGGCTTCGGCCTGCCCAGCCCCACTTGCAGCAACCACTTGGGGAGTGAACCAGCAGATGAAAGAGATAACTCTGCCTTTCAAATAAATAAATCTTTAACATTTTTGAACTTTTTTCCCTTTCCCCCTTTTTTCCCTTATTTCCCTCACTGCCCTGGATCCCCTCGCTGCCCCACACCTTCGGGCTGCCCGCGCGCTCTGCCTTCGCTCTGCTTCTGGTAGCTACACATGACCAAACACTTGCTGCTCTCTCTTGGTGTGAATCCAGATTTCCCTTTCTCTCTCTCAGAGCCCTCGCTCTCCCATGCACTTCTCTCACCGAATAAAAAGCTTAAAAAGAAATTTAAAAATTTTTTGAACTGATTTGGCAGTTTAATCATGCTTAATGTGCACAGACATTTCTTACCCTTTAAGATTTATGTATTTATTTGAAAGCCAGATAGAGAGAGAGAGAGAGAGAGAGAGAGAGAGAGAGAAAGGTTCACCCTCTAGACAGAGTGGCCAGGGCTGGGCCAACCTGAAGCCAGGAGCTTCATCCACGTCTCCCACGTGGGTACGGAGACCAAGGACTTGGGCCATCTTCTGCTGCTTTGCCCAGGCCATTAGTATGGAGCTGGACTGGAATTGGAGCAGCCAGGACTTGAACTGGCACCATAAGATGTATTGGCATCCCAGGCAACAGCTTTACCCACTGTGCCACAATGCCAGCCCTGTTTCTTATTTTTTTTTTTAAGATGTATTTATTTATTTGAGAGGCAGAGTTACAGACATAGAGAGGGAGAGACAGAAAGGTCTTCCATCCACTGGTTCACTCCCCAAATGGCTGCAATAGCCGGAGCTGGGCCGATCTGAAGCCAGGAATCTGGAGCTTCTTCCAGGTCTCCCACATGGGTGTAGGGGCCCAAGCACCTGGGCCATCTTCCACTGCTTCCCCAGGCCATAGCAGAGAGCTGGATTGGAAGCAGAGCAGCCGGGATTTAAATATGGGACGCTGGAGCGGCAGTGGGCAGCTTAGCTCACTGTGCACCACGCTGCCCCCTAGCACATTTGTTCTTGAAGCTTTCAGCTGCCATGGACGCCATTGGATTACCCAAGGCGCTCTGAGCAGCTGCAGCCCTGTCAGCCTGGGTGCCAAATGCCCCGCCCTCCACGGCCCCACGCGTGCTTGGGCTCCCTTCTCCTCCCACCTGCTCAAGCCTCTGTCCTCCTAATCCTGCCCGGCAGCATGAGAAGGGGCCTCTCAGTGTGAACATGGCCTCCATCCCTTTCCTTTTCCCTCTGGGAGCCAGGAGAGTTTTCCTAACGTTGGGGTAACCCCCAACGGCTCTCTAGGTCTGAGTCAGCCCTGTTTTTGCTGAGTCAGCTGAGAGACGGGAGACCCCTTGTCAAAGTTCCGCTGGTAGCAGAGGTAGGAAACCCGGTCATGGGGCTCAGGGAAGCCCCATCCAATTAGAATGTGTTATGGTCCACACTGATGGAGTCTGTCCAGGAAGCTCCAATGACCCGCGCTGGGTCTGGGTAAATGAAGGATTCATTATCCGCATCCAGACCATTTTGAGAGTAGAAGAATCACTGGGACAACAGGGTAACCTCAGACCACCCGGGGCAGGCAGCGCAGGCGGTCCTCACGGCTCCAGGAACCGAGCTAAGGGAGCCCAGGCACCTGTCAGTCTGCTTGGCCAAACCACATCCAGCGCTCCTGTGCTCTGCACCACCCCTTCCAGAAACAGCCGTGGCCTCCGCCTGGCTGCCCACCGGGGCCGTCTCTCTCCTGACCCCGGGGCCGCACCGCCATCGCGCCCCTGACGCACTCCTTCTCCCCGTGGCCCGACTCTGAGCTGAGGATCTTACTGCGGCCACGGAGCCTCTTCCCAGGGTCTGTGCGGCCAGAGGCTGCCGCCCCTCCACGTCCACACGCACACGGGATCCGGTCTGCCCGCCCCGCCCCCCGCTCCGCCCAGCGCCTCTCCGCTCTCGCACCTGCTTCACCAGCGCCTCCCGCCAGTCATTGCCATTGCCTCTGCGCACACATACGTGGCCGCCTCTCCTTTCTTTGAAGAACTCTCTCTGGAGTTCACTTTCCCTTCAGCGGCGACCCCAGGTCCCTCTGCTCCTGCAAACTTCTTTAAGAATGCTCAGTCTCCACTACCTGCCTCTCACCTGGCCTCACCTGATGGCGAGGATTGGCCGCCATCCCCACATCCCCCAGCTGCACCTGTGCTGATGGCCGCCACCTGCTGCCTCCACCGAGGCCCTCTTGTCCCTCCGCCCACTCTTTCTCTCTCTCTGGCTGATTCTTCCTTGTCTCCATCTGCAAGTGCTCCCGGGGGACCCCAGGCTCAGTCCCTGGGCCTCACCTCCCCCCTTTATTAATCCACACTCACTCTTAGGTGCTTGATCTCCAGTCTCAGGGCTGTAACCGCCACCTGCCTCTGCGGACTCCCAGGTTTGCGTCTCTAACTGAACCTCTTTCCAGGACTCCGCCTTCATTCTCCGATTGGTTGCTCAACATTGCTATCTGGGTGTCTCACAGTCCTAGATTGAGCACCTGCTGTTTACCCCAGCAGGTTCCTCCTGGACTCAATAAATGTAAGGTAAAGGCGACTCCATTCATCCTGCTACTTAGAGAAGAAAAAAATAGAACACCTTGGAGTTATCGGTGACTCCTCTCTCTTAAAGATGCATTTACTGGGGCCAGTGCTGTGGGGTGGAAGATTAAGATGCTGCAGTGCCAGCATCCCGTATGGATGCCGGTTCGAGTCCCAGCTGCTTCTCTTCCGACCCAGTGCTCTGCTATGGCCTGAGAAAGCAGTGGAAGATGGTCCAAGTCCTTGGGCCCCTGCACCCACGTGGGAGACCCTGAATAAGCTCCTGGCTCCTGCCTTCAGCTCAGCTCAGCTCTGGCTGTTACCATCAATTGGGGAGTGAACCAGTGGATGGAAGACCTCTCTCTGGCTCTTACCTCTCTCTGTAACTCTGCCTTTCAAGTAAATAAAATAAATCTTTTTTTAAAAAAAAGATGCATTTATTTATTTATTTATTTTAAAGGCAGAGATTCAGAGAGAGAGAGATTGTCCATTTGCTGGGTCACTCCCCAGATGGCCACAACAGCTGGGGCTGGGTCAGGACTGAAGCCAGGAGCTTCTTCCAGGTCTCCCACATGGATGCAAGGGCCCAAGAACCTGGGCCATCTTCTACTGCTTTCCCAGGCCATAGCAAGAGAGCTGGATCAGAAGTAGAGCAGCTGGGACTAGAACTGGCACCCATATGGGATGCCGGCTTAATCTTCCACCCTCACAGCCCCAGCCCCAACTCCTCTTCCTCTTATTCCCTACATGCAGTCATCAGCAAATCTTACCTGTTCTCAGTATTAGTCCACTTCTCGCCGGCATCATAATCCACTTAACTGTCTCCCTGCTTCTGCTCTGGCTTTCTAGCGGTCTGTTCTCAACTCTGCAACTAGACGTGTTCGGTTCCATTATGGGAACTTCCACCTGCTGATTCACTCCCCAAAATGGCTGCAAGTGCCAGGACTCGGCCAGGAGCCCATAACGCCATCCGGGTCTCCCACGTGGGTGGCAAGGGCCCAAGCGCTGGGCCCCCTGCTGCTGCTGTCCCAGACACGTTAGCAGGGAGGTGGACCAGAAGTGCAGCTGTGGGGACTTGAAGCAGTGCTTGGATATGGGACGCTGGTGACACTGCAGCAGCTGATCCCACTGTGCCGCCACCCGGCCCCCACCTGTCACCTGTTTGGCAGCTGCTCCCCCTCAGCCTCTCGGCTCACTCTGCCCCAGCCAGATTGCCATTGGCTGAACTTGACATGCATCAGGCTTCCGTGTTTGCTGCCGGTGTCTCATCTACATAGGATGATCTTTTTCTTTTTTTTCCCCACTGCCACATCTCCAGTACTTGGAACAGAGTAGGCATGTGGCAAATACTGGTCAAATGAATGATAACTGAATGAATCTAATTCCAGATTTCTGTCTGAAAATTCTCCTACATAAAATCAGTGAGAATTCAAGTCACTTAGTTACAGTTGTCCAAGTATTATTTTTATTCCAAAGCCCATACTGCCACTTCTCCTAAAAATCACGGTGCTATGCAAAAATTATGCAATAAGAGTTAGAAGGTACAACACCCAAAACGAGGTCAGTAACACCCAAACACAGGAGTCTAATGAAGTGGTAGCTAGAGACGGGTGTGTGGCTGAGTGGTAAAGACATCGGCTGAGACTACACATCCCCCATCACGCTCCGGCTCCTGACACCAGCTTCCCACTGTGCAGACCCTGGGAGGCAACAATAACAGCTCAAGTCCCTGTGTCCCTGCACCCATGTAGGAGACCCCATTAGGATCTTCGCTCCATCCCTGGGGCCGTTACTGTAGGCATCTGGGGAGTGAACCACTGGATGGGGATTCTCTCTTTTTCTGTCTCTGTCTCTCTCCGCCTCTCAAGTAAATGCAAAAACAACAACAACAACAACAACAACAACACCACAGGGGCTGGCCCCGTAGTGTAGTGGATAAAGCTGTTGCCTACAGTGCCGGCATCCCATATGGGCACTGGTTCAAGTCCCAGCTGCTCCACGTTCAATCCAGCTCCCTGCTAATGCACCTGGGAAAGCTGTGGAGGATGGTCCTAGTCCTTGGGCCCCTGCACCCAGGTGGGAGACCCGGAAGAAGCTCCTGGCTCCTGCCTTCAGATCAGCTCAGCTCCAGCCACTCTGGCCATTTGGGGAGCAAACTAGCAGGTGGAAGACCTCTCTCTCCCTCTCTCTCCCTCTGTATCTCTGTAACTCTACCTAATAAATAAATAAATAAATCTTTTTAAAAAAAATTTAAACATACAAGTTTTCTGCTTTTAAAAAAAGGTAATAGCACAGTTTACACATGTTAAATGGTTAAGAAATATGTAAATGCTACACTAAATATGGCACGACATCTTGAAACACATGGTTTTTCATACGGAGGTACGTGTAGGAAGGGGCGGAGCTTCTATGTAACTGTGAGGCGTGGGAGGGGCTGTCTGAGCATGGAAGCAGTTACAGGGCAGAGGGGACGGGGCGTCTCTAGGGCACCCGTGGACTCACGCGGGGATGGGCGTGTGGGGGTGTGCTTGTGGAGCTGCGGGGAGCAGCGGGGAGCGGCCGCCTCCGTTTACCCAGAGTCTCTAAGGGCCAGATACAGCACAAGCCTCAGCAAACTTTGTGCTCCGCTCGAGCTGCTCCCTGATGTACGAATCGGGTTGGAACAAATTCGTGTTTTCAAAACAAGACGCGAGCCGAGCTGCCTGTGTCCTTGTTTCCATCCTTTTCCAAGACCGTGCCGTCTGCTTTTCCCTGGCCGGAGCCACCTGTTTAAGGGTCCATTTCCCACCTCTCCTCTGTTGTCTACATGAAACTTTCTCTTCTTTGGACATTCCTAGGCTTCCCTCTTACTTTTTAAAAATGGATTTTATTTTTTTAGAGCCATTCTAGGTTCATAGCAAAATTGGGCAGAAGGGACTGAGGGTTCCCATATGCCCCTTGCCCCTAAATCTGCACGGCCACCCCATTACCCACCTGCCTGCCGAAGGGACCCGTCCGTCCGTCAGGGCTGGGAAGCCACAGCGTCATCGCAGGGAGAGACCGTGGTTTCCTTTAGGGCTCCCTCTGGATGTCGCCTGGGTTTGGCCACACCTGTAAGACGGCAGCCGCCATCCCACGCAGAGTAGTCTCACGGCCCTAAAATCCCCTGTGCTGCACCTGTTCCTCCCTCCCTCCCCCAACCCCCGGCAACCACCGATCTGTCTTCATAGCTTTGTCTTTTCCAGAACGCCAGATCCCCCGAGTCACACGGGATGGAGGCTTTCCAGCATTGTACAGTTTCCTTCCGCGCCTTTTCGTGGCTCGTTAGCCTGACAGCTCACACCCCGCTGTCTGGCCCGATCGCAGTTTGCTTCTCCATTCACCTGCGAGGGCATTCCAGTTGCTCCCAGTGTTCAGCAGCTATGGATGAAGCTGCTGCAAACATCCAGGTGCGGCTTTCGTGTGGACGGAAGGTCCCAGCAGCTCTGGGTGCTTGGTGAGGTGCGTGGTTGTTTCGTGTGGATGGAAGGCCCCAGCAGCTCTGGGTGCTTGGCGAGGTGCATGGTTGTTTCGTGTGGACGGAAGGTCCCAGCAGCTCTGGGTGCTTGGAGAGGTGCATGGTTGTTTCGTGTGGACGGAAGGCCCCAGCAGCTCTGGGTGCTTGGCGAGGTGCATGGCTGCTGGGTTGGATGGTGAGAGCATGGCGGTTTTGGACGCCACCACCAAGCTGTCTTCCAAAGCAGCCGCACCGTTTGCACCATCACCAACAACGAGAGACCTCCTGTGGCTCCACCTCCTCACTGGCGTCTTGTGTTGTCAGTGCACTGGGCTGTTTAAGGTTCACTTATGTAAAAAAAAAATAGAGAGAGAGACTTCTTTATATTCATTTGAAAGGCAGAGTTACAGAGAAAGATGGAGAGAGAGAGAGAGAGATCTTTCAGCTGCTGGTTCATTCCCCAAATGGCAGCACCGGCTGGGCTGGGCCAGGCCAAAGCCAAGAGACTGGAATTGCAACCTGAGCTCCCACGTGGTGCAGGGGCCCAAGCACTTGGACCAGCTTTCACTGCTTCCCCAGGCCATAGCAGGCAGCTGGATCGCAAGTGGAGCAGCTGGGTCTTGAACCGGTGCCTGTATGGGACTCCGGCGTCTCAGGCCACAGCTAAACCTGCTGCACTCCAGCGCCGGCCCCGGAGCTCCGGATTGATCCTCAGCTACCAGGAGATGGTGGATCTTCTCTTCCATCCTTCTGCCTCTTCAGCTGCCGAGCTGGAATCCCACAGGGTCAGTCTCTGCAATCAGCTCCCAACAGCGGGAAGGCAGGGGTCGCCTTGCGTCTCTGCTCATCGTCTGGGACTTCCACACCCGACAGTCGTGTGGACAGCGTTGGTGGGCTTGGTGTCGCTCCCGGGGCAGGACTCGATGAAGCCACCTGCGTCATGGAGCTCGAAGCCTAATGAAAACAGTAAGATCGCTCATGGAGAGAACTCGGACCAGGAGCAAGTGCAAGATAGCAAACCCTGAGGGACAGAGGCCCACAGCCGGGCTCCTTGGTCCAGGCTGCAACCCTAGCACACACGAGTCTGGAGCAGGATTTGAAGAGCGGCCCTTGCGACCGAGAACTTAAACCTCCTACCTAGAGGAGCAGATCTTGGTGTCGGACACCCGGTCCACCAGCACAGCCTCGGCTAGCGCCTCCTGAGAAGCGGAGGGCAGGCTGAGGGTGGAGTCTCCCCAAAGGCGAGGCAGCCACACATGAGCCTGAGCCACGGCCCAGTGCTGAGCCACGGCATGGCCCTGAGCCACAGCCAGCATTGAGCCATGGCATGACTCTGAACCACAGCCCAGCACTGAGCCACGGTGTGGCCCTGAGCCACAGCCAGCATTGAGCCACGGTGTGGCCCTGAACCACGGCCCAACACTGAGCTACGGCGCGGCCCTGAGCCATGGCCAGCACTGAGCCACAGAGTGGCCCTGAGCCACAGCCAGCGCTGAGCTACGGCATGGCCCTGAGCCACAGCCAGCACTGAGCCACGGCCCAGCACTGGCCCCCTCAGTCCTACAGGAACACTCTCAGACCCAGGACCACAATGCCACTCTAGGTACAGGTGCACACGCTGCACGTGGGTTGGCCGAGGGACCTTCCTTCCCATGCCTCAGGTGGCTCTGGGATGTTCAGGTCATGCCAGCAAAGCCACGCGCAGGGGCCGCTGTTGCCCGTCCTGCCCAGTGGCTGCGCTGGGCACTAGGAGAGCTCTGGGCACAGCTGCTGTCATGGCGCCACTGCTTACTGGTTCTGGAAACAACACAGAGGATGCCTCTGACCCTGTCCGCCGGCCCAGAATGAATCACACACACACTCAGGGTGGTCCCCTTGCTGCCCTCCTTTTGACATGGGGTGAGGGGCGGAGGGAGGAGGCAGCGGCAAGCTTGTGAGTTTCCGGTGTGGCTGCCAACAGACTGCCAGCTCCTCCCCACAGCACCAAATCCCGGAGACCAGCAACTGTTCATTTCACTGGACAGAGACAGCGCCATAGATGGGCTGCAGTGCCTCCTCCATCGGTCTGGCCTGGTTGAGTGCCCAGGTGTCGCTGGTAGCCTTCACAGAACACGGTGACAGTTAACACATCAGGGGTAAAACAGCCCTGGGGACAATGGGGTTTGACCAAGGACCAGCAAAAGGGCTTTGTTTTTCTAATCAACAGGAGGAAACATTTAATTCAAAAATATTATTTAAGAGCCGGTGTTGTGGCTTGGCAGGTTAAGCTGCCACCAGGGACGCTGGGATCCACTATTGGTGCTGGTTAGAGTCCTGGCTGCTCCACTTCTGATCCAGCTCCCTGCTAACGCTCCTAGGAAAGCAGCAGCAAATGGCCCAAGCCCCTGGGCCCCTGCCACTGACCTGAGAGACCCAGATGGAGCTCCAGGCTCCTGGCTTCCACTTGGCCCAGCCCTGGCTGTGGCACCAGTTTGTGGAGTGAACCAGTGGATGGAAATGTTGCATCCACTCATCAGTTAAAATAGAATATTACAAAACCAGTGACCGTCACACATGAATTTTATTGAAAATGAGAGGCGAGGTAACAGATTGGGACCGATACTCCTTACCAGAGTGCGGCCCCCACCAGCGAGTTACCCAGCTTTTTATAGTATTCTGTCCACTAGGGCTCACGATTTCAAACCCCTGGTATGCAGTGAACAATAACAAACCCAGAATACGGTTGTAAGATAACAGTTAACAATAACAAACCCGGGCACAATAACAAACCCAAGATATGGTTGTACGATAACTGTGCAGGGCGCATTCTGTCGACTTAGGCAGCGCACTGGCGTGGGGCCCTTTCTCCGTTCCCGGAATCTGGGCTGCAGTTTCACAAGATGCACCCTTAGCCGCTAGCAAGCAGAGGTGACACGGACAGAAGCAAGAGAGCTGCAATTAGCTGTGAGGCACACTCGCTCCATTTCGATTTTGGCTCTGCAGGGCTCTGTGTCTGGAATCTGCCCTTCAAATGAATAAAAAGTCCTTTTTAAAAGTCATCTAAGGCTGGCGCCGCGGCTTACTTGGCTAATCCTCCGCCTGTGGCGCCGGCACACCGGGTTCTAGTCCTGGTCGGGGCGCCGGATTCTGTCCCGGTTGCCCCTCTTCCAGGCCAGCTCTCTGCTGTGGCCCAAGTGCTTGGGTCCCTGCACCCCCATGGGAGACCAGGAGGAGGCATCTGGCTCCTGGCTTCGGATCGACGCAGCACGCCAGCTGTAGTGGCCACTTTGGGGGTGAACCAATGGAAGGAAGACCTTTCTCTCTGTCTCTCTCTCACTGTCTAACTCTGCCTGTCAAAATAAATAAATAAAGCCATCTAAATCAAATATAAGTGAGGCCTGACCTTCATTCACCCGGAGGCACAACTGCCCTCCAGTTATGAGCCTGTGACTTGAGAGAAGTTTCATGCGCCTGAAATCCCACGGTGGGCGGCGGCCATAGCACAGACTCCACTGTGTGGGGGGGGGGGAGGGAGGGGCTCGGACAAATCCATGATGTAGCAGGAAAACCCCCCTTCAGACCCCGTGGAAGACTGTTCCCCCTCCAAAGCCTCCTGGGCTGGGGTTCCAGCCAGCGTCCCATCCCTGGGGCCCTGCTGGGTGTAGGTTCCCAGCCCTAAAGCTCCCCAGGGCCACCCATCCTGGGGCTTGGGTCCGAGACAGCCCCACCTCCTGGAACTGAGGCCGTGGCCCCACCCTAGGAAACCTCGGGTCACTTGGCCCTTTCCGCAGAGATCTGTCTCTGTTCACAAGCTCTCTGGTTCTTACACGGGATCCAGGGAGTCCCACGGCCCTCCCTTCACTTCCTCTGTCCCTCTCTGTCCCTTTCATTTCATTTGAACTCGCAGTGTCTTGGCCGGGATGACCCACTCCCAACCCTCAGCTTGTGTTCCAAGACTCTGGATTAAGGCCATGGGTCCCACCGTGGTCACTCTCTCCTTTATAAGATGTATTTGTTTATTTGAAAGGCAGAATGAGGGAGAGAGAGAGAGAGAGAGAGAGAGATCTCCATCTGCTGATTCACTCCCCAAATGGCCACAACAGCCAGGGCTGGGCCATGACCTCCCACATGGGTGGCAGGGACTCGGGTACTTGGGCCATCACCTGCTGCCTCCCAGGGGCATTAGCAGGGAGCTGGATTGGAAGCAGAGCAGCCAGGACGTGACCTGGTGCTCTGTATGGGATGCCGTGTCCCCAAGGGCGGCTGAACCCACCGTGCCAGGATGCCCCTCCCCCTTCTCATGATCTCTTTATTCCATGTTTTTCCAGCCACACCCTTGGTGTTCTGTTCAGGATAAGCTTTCTCACTGTTTACAGCGTGGATAAGCTGAACATTTCCAAATCTTCACATTCTAGTTTGGTTTTGCTTAGCGGTTCCTTCTTTAATCCATTTCTCTGCTCTTTCAATGCTTTGCCGAGAAATCCCCTCTGCTAAATTTTTTAAAAGAAAGTGTTCATTTCTCTTTTTTTCTTAGCATATCCACTTTTTTTTAAAGATTTATTTATTTATTTGAAAGTCAGAGTTACACAGAGAGAGAAGAAAAGAGGGAGGGAGGGAGGGAGAGGGAGAGAGATCTTCCATCTGCTGGTTCACTCCCCAAGTGGCCGCAATGGCCAGAACTGGGCCAATCCAAAGCCAGGAGCCAAGAGATTCTTCCGGAGCCAGGAACTTCTTCCGGGTCTCCCACATGGGTGCAGGGGCCCAAGGACTTGGGCCACCTTCTACTGCTTTCCCAGGAGCATTAGCAGGGAGCTGGATTGGAAGTGGAGCAACTGGGACTGGAACCGGCACCCATATGGGGTGCTGGTACTGCAGGCGGTCACTTTACCCGCTACACCACAGCGCTGGCCCCTGCTAAATTTCTAACTTCAGTGGTCATAGTTACACTTTGCACAAAACAGCAGCTCTCAGTTCAGTGGAGAGCCCCGCCACTTTAGAAAAAGTATCACTCTTGACCCAGCGTCTAAGGACATGGTCCTCCTTCCCATCTGAGACTACGGCAGAGTCACCCATAACACCCAGAGTTCTCGCAGACACCCCAAAGATCTTCCTGCTTCTACCCCTCCCCCAGCTCCAGAGTGGTTCTACACGTTTGGTTACTGCAGCACCCAATTATTCAGTACCTAAATTATATTAAGAGTTCTCCAGACACAGAACCGATAGGATTTGTATACTTGGGGTGGGTGGGGGTGTCGTCTCCCTTTCTGTCACTCTGCCTTTCAAATAAATTAATAAGTCTTTTACAAAGTAAAGGAGTAGGGGCCAGTATTATGGTGCAGTGGGCTAAGCTGCCACCTATGGTGCCGGCATCCCATATGACCACCGGTTTGAGTCCCAGCCGCTCCACTTCTGATCCAGCTCCCTGCTGGTGCGCCTGGGAAAGCAGCTGTGAATGGCTCAAGTGCTTGGGCCCCTGCACCCATGTGGAAGACCCAGATGGAGTTCCAGGCTCCTGGTTTCAGCCTGGTCTACTCCCACCCAGTAGGTGGAAGGTCTCTCTTTCCCCTCCACACTCCCAGCTCCGCCTTTCAAATAAATAAATCCATCTTAAAAAAAAAAAAAAAAGTAAAAAGCAAAGAAGCAAAAGGCAGCAGGCTTGAGTCCCAGGAGAAGAGCTGCCACTTCAGGCCGAGTCTGAAAGGCTGGGAAGGAGAGGTGGGGTGCGGCTCCTGTGGCCAGGCGGGCAAGGTTCCCCTCACTCGCTGGTTTGTTCTGGTCCGGCCTGCAACCAACTGATGAGACCCACACACATTAGGGAGGGAAACCCACCAGTCTTCAGGCTGGAATGGCAGCCTCATCTAGAAATGCCCTCCCAGCCATGCACATGTGTGGCACCCCCATGTCCCAGCCAAGTGGACACATAACGCTCACCATCACATGACCATGGTGGGGGGTCATAACGCTCACCATCACATGACCACGGTGGGGGGCGCTTAGGAGATCATTCAACTTCCTCCCAGTAAACCCAGAAGGAGCAAGTGCTAAGCGCCAGGCCCCACGCCTAAGAGCCTTTGGATGCCAACTGAATTCTCTTCGCCCTGATCTGACTCCAGCTGTGGCCCCGACTTGCCACGGGGCGAGAGTTCACCCTGCGGGGGTCTTCCCTGGGTGCCGGCCGGATGGCCGGGTCTAGTCGCTGGTCTAGGACTCCGGGTGGTGGATGGCAGCAGGAACGGGGCAGAGGAAGCTGTGCTCTGTCCCGGCTTCTTACTGGGGGCCTTGCTGGGATGCAGGCTGGGATCCAGGAGCTGAGAGTCTGCACCTCCCACAGGCTCCCAGGCACCGCAGGTGCAGAGACCACTTGTTGAGAAGCAAGGTCCCAGATGAGCTTTAAGTTCCCATCTGATTCCCTCAACTCAGTCCCACTCAGCAGGCATCCACTGAGAACTTACCATATACCGTGAGGCCACGAGGTGGCCAGCAGAGGTATGAGACGTGTTTCCGCCTGCTAAGAGCCAACTTACATTTAGAAAGCTGGACACTTAGTCCACAGGTGGCACAACGACATAAGGACCGGCCTCTGAGGGAGGCGTTCTCCTGGGAAGCCGTGAAGGAGCGCCTTCCCAACAAGTTCCGTCTCAGTTTTTGGGAGGGAGCCACGGACCTGAGATGCAGTAGTTTGGCTGCCTAGAAACGTGATGAAAACCAAAATAATGATGATCAAAGAGTGCAAGGTTCCCTCCAAGCCCACGGGGACAGCCACAGTGGAGAGAACCGAGAGGACCCCGCCAGCCGGAACCACAGATAGCCTGGGCAAGGACACCTCCCACCCAACAGTCCAGAGTCAGCTCCTCGGGAGGAGCCGGGGAGACACTGGGGACCGGCTGACACCGGCAGGGAGCCAAGTACGTACGCCCCCATGGGAAGGGTCATGGGGCCTACAGAAACACCAGTGCGTGCCACACAGTCTTTGCCCAACCTAGGTCTAGTTTTCCTGCTCCCTTGGGGTCAGCTTCCCGTGGCAGAGGTGGGGAGGCAAGTTGGGAACTGGTTCCAAGACTGGTAAAACCATAACTAAGGGTGGGAGGAGGCATTGGCTTTGAGGGGTGGGGTGGAGAGCACTTGGGGACACAAGGAAGGAATGACAGGGTGGGACCCCCCCCACCCCCCACCATGGCCTTGGCAATGAAATGAACTGCCAGCTGCACCCTGGCCCTTGCCCACCCCAGGCCCCGAGTCCCTGTTTGCCCAAGGTTGAGGCGAGACGCAGGCACACTCACACCCGCGCGCGCCCCTAGCCTGGCCAGGGGCTTGCGCTCAGAATGCCTGGAGCTGGCAGGGGTTGGGAAAAGAGGAGGAGGGGAGAGAAAGAAGCAAGCTTCTCATCTTTCTATCAGCAGCCATGCAAGGAATATTGTTCAGCACGGCACAAAAGCTGGGCTGAAAATAGCGCGGCGCGCGCGGGCTGCCAGCCACTGCCTGAGATAGCGTCTACTTGCAGACACTGGTGTCTTTGTGGGGCTGTCACTGTCCCTATTGTCCCCAGCCTATTGCCTGGGGAATATTGTTCCCAGCTTTTGTCTCCCCCGCCTCACTTTTGTTGCCTTTACTTACCATTTCATTCCTGCTGCCTTTGTCTGCCTGCGGCTGTGGATTGGTGCCCAGGAGACAATAGGCCCTCCCCCGCCCACCCGACGGCCCCACCCCGAGCCACTCACCCTCCAGAGTCCCCTGTGGCCTCTCCCGCTCCTCCCGGGGGCACCCAATAAGGCCAAAGGGCAGGGAGCCGCGGGGGCGGGGGCGTCCCAGCCCCCCACCCTGGGAACGGGGAGGACCCGGGTCGGTGGGGTATCGGGTTCCCAGAGCCAGAGTGCCCGACGCGGGTCCTCTTTCTGGATCGCCTCTGTTTGTCTTTTCTTTCTTCTTCTTCTTCTTCTTTTTTTTTTTTTAAACAAAGTGGGTTTTGGGCCCGGTCAAAGGGATGGGGCGCTGTCCTGCCGCATCCCCCAAGCCCCCTTTCAAGTGCCCAGCGTGCACTTCTCGGATGGGGCGTTCAGCTTTCTCCCCCCTCCCTCACAGGCTGGCGGATCAAAGAGACTTGTGTTTATTTGCACATTCAAATCCAGGCTGCCTCCAGTAACCCGATCCAGGCAGGCGCCAGGGTGGTGCGGGGAAAGCCCCGCCCACGCCCCTCCCCCACCCCGCAGCCCTGGGGCTGCGCTGGGTAAGAGAGGGGACGGGGGTCTCCCGGGGTCAGAGCTGGGAGTGACAGCAGAGTAGGCGATGAGAAAGTCCAGGCTGCCAGTCTGGGTTCCAGAACGGCCTCTGGTCCTTCCGCCTCAGTGGCAGTGGGGAAACTGAGGCATCCAAGGGGTTCGAGACAATGGGGCGCAGGCAGGTGTCCTGGCTGGAGGAAGGCCCACACAGGGGTAGGGGTGGAGCCTGACTTGCAGATCAGCTTTGTCTTCTACCTCCCCCACTTTCCTGCCTTGCAACCCGGGACCAGTGACCAGAGCCCTGGGGAAGCTTCCCTTAGGAGGTGGCAGGCCTGCAGCCAGAGAGGAGGCTCTAGGGTCCCACCGGTCCAGTTCCAAGGACAATGGGAACAGTCTCCAGAGTCACTGTTTCCGAGCTGGAAGTGGGGCAGGGGATTTCCGGAAGGTCTGCAGGAGAGCCAGGCCGGGCTGCGAGGAGGCGGGAGGGGCAGGAAGTGGAGGAGGAAGGGGAGGGGCGGGGGTGGGCGGGAGCAGTCTGGGGTTAAGGAAAACCACTGCTGGCCCGGGGCCACCTTGGCCCTCCCGGCCCCGCTGCCCATTTCTGCTCTAATCCTTCTCTCTCCTTCCCCAGCCAAGATCAGCTCCAGAGCCTTAGGACCCTGAAGCAGAAAGAGAAGCGAGCAGATTGAAGACAGGAAGCGGGTCCCATCCGACTTGGCCACCCTAGCCCGTAGCAGGGAGCCCAGAGCCTTGCAAGAGCTGCGTGGATGTGGGAAGAGTGGATGAGCGATGCTGCCACCGACTCTCACCTGGGCCATCCCAGGGCCCTGGCAGGGTAAGCGTGGAACCCAGCGACGGAGGTGGGGGCTCTGCGCCAGATCGGGCATGGACCGGGGTTCATGGACAGCGACAGTGCGGAGTGTGGTTAGTGGACAGCGACGGCGTGGAGTGTGGTTCATGGACAGCGACGGCGCGGAGTGTGGTTAGTGGACAGCGATGGCGTGGAGTGTGGTTCAATGGACAGCGACGGCGCGGAGTGTGGTTCATGGACACCAACAGCGCGGAGTGTGGTTCGTGGACAGCGACGGCGTGGAGTGTGGTTGGTGGACAGCGACGGCACAGCAATGCAGGACAGTGCTTGGCCTCTAGGATGTGTCTTAGGCTTCCGGCCGAGGTCTTCTTCCTGCTCACCCTTCCTGATCTGAGCGCCTTTCAAAGACACGCGCGATCCCCTCGTGGTAAAACCTTGTTGGCTGCCCTGCCCGGGGCTGTCCCCAGGACCTCCTGCTGGCACCTGGCCCCTCTGTGCGCACAGTAGGCCTGGAACTGAATTCACTGAGAACCCTGGGGGTTAAGTTTGCCAATCCCTTTCTCTCTCTCTCTCTCTCTCTCTGACACTCTGCCTTTCAAATAAATAAACTTTTAAAGATGCTAATTGGAGCCTTTCTTATTAGGAATCAGACAAAGTTCTTTGCTGATATACAAAGGAAGAAATGCATTTCTATACCCTTTCTCTCTGTTTGCTGAACTGATGGCGGGAAAAGGAGTCAGCAGAGACACTGCGCTGCTTCCTGAGTGTGTGAATGAGCCTGTGAGTTTTGCAGAGTCTGGAGAGAGCACAGGAGAAGCGGGAGGTGGCTGGGAGCAGGGAGAGAAAGCGGCGTGCGAGCAGATGCGGAAGATGGCCACGGGTGGGTCGGCGGACGTCAGAATGAAGCAGCAGCCGACAGCCTGCAGGAGGAGAAGGGGGAAAGAAGACCTAAGAGCTACGGGAACACAGAGGTTTGAAACTACTCACGACACAGCGTAAAGCGAAATGTCCCTGTAAGCTTCGTCAGGGCCCGAGGGGCATCAGGCTTCTGCAACACCACACAAAAACGGATGATTCAAAACGACGGGCGTGCACCGGGCAGGCAAGCCCACCCCATTGAGCAGCGCAGGAAGCCAGTTCTGGGTCCAGACAGCAGCCGGAGCACACGCTGCAACCTCCTCCTCCTCCAAACGCATAAAATGAGATGGAAAATTGGTTTAAAAGTGCATAGACTCGGGGCCGCCATGGTGGCATAGCGGGTAAAGCCACTGCCTGCAGTGCCAGCACCCATATGGGCACCAGTTTGAGTCCCAGCTGCTCCACTTCTGATCCAGCTCTCTGCTGTGGCCTGGGAAAGCAGTAGAAGATGGCCCGAGTCCTTGGGCCCTGCACCTGTGTAGGAGACATGGAAGAAGCTCCTGGCTTCGAATCGGCACAGCTCTGGCCATTGCAGCCAATTGGGGAGTGAACCAGCAGATGGAAGACTTCTCTCTCTCTCTCTCTCTCTCTCTCTCTGCTTCTCCTTCTCTCTCTGTATAACTCTGACATCCAAATAAATAAATAAATCTTTAAAAAAAATTTCATAGACAACTGAAAACAACAAAGAGGGAAGACAGAGTATTAGCAGGGAGCAAGAATCAGACTGACACCAGGCTCTCGCCCAAGTCACAGCAGGTGCCGAAAGACAATGGAATAAGATCCTCAACACGCTGAAATAAAATCACGTTACATGGAAACTTCTAAGCCCTAAGACACCTTTAGGCAAATGAGAACCCGGCAGTCTTACTGACGACAGGCTCTCACTGGAAGAGCTGTTTGAACAAGAAGAAAAGTGGGTCCTGAAGGAGAGAGATGCGGGGTGCAAAGGTGAACAGGAGATCGGGCACCCGTCACACGCGTGGTGCAGCAGGCACTGCGTGGGGGGCGGTGCCGCGGGTGCAAGCAGCGTCCCCGCGTCCCCAGGCGGCCATCACCTCGGTGCAGTTCCTGCCCATGTCAGCTCAGCTGGAGCAGGGCTCTGCTCTCTCTGTCCTCTGATCCTGGATTTAAGTGGAAGGCCAAGTTTCTCTTGGGGAGAAGTTGTCCTCACGGCAGAGGGAGAGGGACATGGCAGGGCCACCGCGTCAAAGAGGACGGAGCCCAGCGCCTTTTCAGCCTCAGCACCAGGCAGGGGCTGGGGTGCCCGTGACCCTGCAGTATTTGGGGATGGTGATACATCAGCCACAACACGCACAGCACAAAGGTGCAGGAACAGGACTCTTAGTGGCTGTTAAGTCTGAGGAGGAGAAAGACAGCTGATCATGTACTTATTTACCTGAAAGGCAGAGTTACAGAAAGAGGGAGAGACAGAGAGAGGTCTTCCACCCCCCCGTTTCACTCTCCAAAAGGCTGCAACAGCCGGGGCTGGGCCAGGCTGAAGCCAGGAGCCTGGAGCTCCATCCACGCGTGTGGCAGGGCCCAAGCATCTGGGCCATCAGCTGCTGCTTTCCCAGGCACAGCAGCAGGGAGCTGGATGGGAAGTGGAGCAGCCGGGACTTGAACTGTCGCTCCCCCTCTTCATGGAGGAACGACACAGGACCCTGCGCTGTTCTCTTGTCTGCTCGGCCCTCCCCGGGTTTGCTGCTGGTTCTTCCCGGGTTGGCTGCAGTCCCTTCCACCTCCGTGGAGGGGTGGGCCCCCTGCCACCTTCCCTATTTCCGCGGGGGAGCGGCACACCACCGGCCGGCTCTCTCGGGGGCTGCACAGGTGTTCCTTCAGATAGATGTTCCCCTTAGATGGTCCTGGTGCATGTTGTCTCTCTCCTCCTTTATAGTCCTCTTCACCAATCCCAACTCTGCTACCCACACGCCGAGTACGCTGCTCTCCTCCAATCAGGAGCAGGTCCTACAGTTTATTGGTTGAACTGGAGGCAGCTGTGTAGAAGCTGTTTCCCTTCTCAGCGCCATATTGTGGGAGAGCAGATGCATAGAATAAGTCTTAATTCCAGTAACTTAGTCTAGTCCGAGTTGCTCCCCACATGAACCAGTGCCCATATGGGATGCCGGCATCACAGGCGGTAGCTTAACCCACTGTGCCCACTATCATGTATTTTCTTTTTTTAAAAAAGATTTATTTTACTTATTTGAAAGAGTTATATATAGAGAGAGGTAAAGACAGAGCGGTCTTCCATCTATTGGGTCACTCCCCAAATGGCCAAAATGGCCAGAGCTGGGCCAATCCAAAGCTAGGATCCAGGAGCGTCTTCTGGGTCTCCCGAATGGGTGCAGGAGCCCAAGGACTCAGACCATCCTCCGCTGCTTTCCCAGGTGCATTAGCAGGGAGCTGGATTGGAAGCAGAGCAGCTAGGACTCGAACCAGCAACCATGTGGGATGCCAGCCAGGCAGGTTGGGGCTTTAACCTGCTGTACCACAGCGTCAGCCCCATAATTATGCATTTTCAAAGTTTCCAAAACAAAAAAAAAAAGGGTCCACAGCTTAACCTCAGTTCAAGGGTAAGGGTGAGCTGGGAGGCTGGGCGAGGTGGTGACTGGTGGGCAGGGTCATGGGGCTGAGGACGGAGCAGCAGAAGCTGAGGTCTGCTGGGGCGGGAGGGGGCAGGTGTGCCGAGAGCACCTGCTCAGCGCTGCACAGCCACCGGCCTCCCTTTATTGGATTTACCTAATGTGGGGTGATTTATGTTATCTAAAATCAGAAAGACTATTTATTTTAATTTTTTTAGTATTTAATTTATTTGAAAGACTGAGTTACAGAGAGAGGTAGAGCCAGAGAGAGAGAGAGGTCTTCCATCCGCTGGTTCACTCTCCAAATGACCGCAATGGTCAGAGCTGAGCTGATCCAAAGCCAGGAGCCAGGAGCTTCTTCCGGGTCTCCCACGTGGGTGCAGGGGCCCAAGGACTTGGGCCATCTTCCACTGCTTTCCCAGGCGCATTAACAGGGAGCTCAATCAGAAGTGGGGCAGCCAGCCAGGACTTGAACCGACACCCATCTGGGAGGCTGGTGTCACCACTGCGCCACAGTGCCAGCCCCTCTCACTGCTTGTGTGGTTTACGTACTGTGTGCTGAGAATTCCTGAACCTACCCTTCTACGGACACTTCCGCGTCCGTACCAGTCCTCGGGACCCCTGCTCCACTTCACTTGGGGGTCTCGGAGGCTCGTCCCCCTTCCCCGCTCAGCTGATGGTGACGTCACCGTTCACAGAGCCCAAGTGTAAGCCCCAGTGTCACTTTTGACTGCTGTCTTGCTCTCAAATGCCGTACCCATCTCTTCCTGTGGCCTTATTTTCAGTCTGTCTGTCACCGTTTCCTGCCACCACCGGCCCTTCTTGCTTGGACTGCTAAGGAAGGAAGCAGGTCTCCCAGCTCCTGACCCGGGCGTCCGTGGTCTCCTCTCAGCAGAGCCGCCTGAGCGAGCCTTTGAAAACTTAGGGTCCCCACCCCTTTCTGTCGAGGACCCTGCCGTGACACCTTGTGGTACTCAAAGCCCTCGTCCTGACGGTGGCTGCAAGGTGCCAGGTGCGCTCACCCCCATCCCCGCTCTCTCCTGTCCAGCTCAGCTGTCACTCCACACTGCAGGCACCGTCCTGCCTTAAACTCCTTCTCAGGAGCATCCCCTTGGCCGGCGCTCACCTGCAAGTCACTGGTCGGGTGGTCATGACCTGCACTAGGCTCCTCCGTCTAAAACTGCACCCCGATCTCTTTACTCCCATCTCCTTTTTCTTTTCTCCAAAAACACTTCGCCCCTTCCACCACCCTGCACAGTTCACTGATTTCTTAGTTTCCTTGCTGCTCGGCCCACCCCGGGACCCCTAGACTGTGTGCTGCTCTGTCGCTGTGGCCCAGCCCTGAGTGCTTACGGTGGTATCTGGTATACAGTAGGCACCGCGTATGTGACTACCGAATGGGCAGGAGCCGAATCAGAGGGCGGTGGTTCGGTTGTTCTGACAAGGCACACGCAGACAATTTCCGACTGAAGGTTGCTAGGCTGGAAGGAAACTCCAAGTCAGCTTCCGAAGTCCACATGGATAAACGCAGAGCCCTCCAGGTCCAAGTGCAGCGGAGGGAATGCTGCGATTGCGGCCTCTCGGACGCGCGATGGAGATGCACCGGGCCGGGCAGAAGCGGCATCGTGCAAACCTCACGGGGGGCCTGGGGAAGACAGGAATGAACGCTGCTGAAGCCCTGGCCGCGGCCCCTCTGAGCGGCCTCCCACCCCGAGGCTCATACAGGAATGCAGTTTGGGGGCGGGGGCAACACTCCTGGGATTCCCGGGCGACCCACCATCCCCTGCTTTGTCCTAGGCCTGCGCCTGCAGGCTGAGGTCATGGACAAGCTAAGAAATGAAGCCCAGTGGTTCTGGCAGTGGCCTGGCTCGGCTGCCCGGGAGGGGTGGGGGTGCCACAGGCCAGACTGGAAAGGCTACTGCTGACCAACCAATGCAGACGTTCCCCCAAGTTCTCACTACAGCCACACGTGTTCTTGTTTGGCTGGTTTTTTTTTTTTATTTTATTTTAATTTTTTTGACAGGCAGAGTGGACAGTGAGAGAGACAGACAGAGAGAAAGGTCTTCCTTTGCCGTTGGTTCACCCTCCAATGGCCGCTGTGGCCAGCGTGCTGCGGACAGCACACCGCGCTGATCCAATGGCAGGAGCCAGGTGCTTCTCCTGGTCTCCCATGGGGTGCAGGGCCCAAGCACTTGGGCCATCCTCCACTGCACTCCCGGGCCACAGCAGAGAGCTGGCCTGGAAGAGGGGCAACCGGGACAGAATCCGGCGCCCCGACCAGGACTAGAACCCGGTGTGCCGGCGCCACAAGGCGGAGGATTAGCCTAGTGAGCCGCAGCGCCCGCCTGGTTTTGTTTTTTAAAGACTTATTTATTTACTTGGGAGAGAGAGAGAGAGAGAGAGAGAGAGAGAGAGAGAGAGAGAGAGAGAGAAAGATCTTCCATCCTGTAGTTCACTCCCCCAGTGGCTGGAATGTCCAGGGCTGGGCCATACGGACGCCAGGCACTCGTGTGTGATGCTGGTGTCACGGTGGCAGCTTGCCCCGCTGTTCCACAGCCACCTGCTCAGACACGCGCTTGCCCTTGAAGCCACGGGCACTGTTTAACTAACATCCCCGCTTTCACGGAGCTTATGCTCGGGTTGGAAATACACAGGAATCAAGTAGGGGCCGTGTTGTGGCCCAGTGAGTCTAGGCACCGCTTGCCATGCTGGCATCCCATCTCTGAGTCCCGGCTGCTCCGCTTCCAATCCAGCTCCCTGCTGACACATCTGGGAAGGCAGCACAGGATGGCAAGTGCTTGTGCCCCTGCCACCCACATGGGAGACCCGGATGGAGGTCCTGGCTCCTGGCGTCAGCCTGGCCCAGCCCCGGCAAGTGCAGCCATTTGGAGGGTGAACCAATAGATGGAAGATCTCTCATTCTGTCATTCTTTCAAATAAATTAATGAAATAATTATCCCCCCCACCCCGAGAAATCTTTTATTTAAGGAACTGAAATAATTCTTTAAAAAAAAAAAAAAAGGCACCCTGCCCTCCTCCTTATTTGCCTAAAGGCAAGACACAAACTTCCGTCTGCAGAGCCGGCTCCAAGGGTGACAGGAAGTGGCGACAGCTGTCAGACAAGCTCTGGACGCAGCGCCAGACCCTGAGTGGCTCCGGGAGGACTGTGCGTACCAGCTGTTAGGAAGACAGCCCTGAGGTCCACCGGGCTCCCGCCCTAACCCTCGCTGCCGGCCCCTCGCCCCGGCTCACCTGTGTGCATGCGTGTCCCCGCGCTAACAGGCTGTGAGGATTTCCTTGTTCACTTTTCCTTAGTTGGGTTCTGGGCTCCCAGCTCTGGAATGTAGGAGTAAGAGGAAATGGGTTTCTTTCCTCACGGGTAAGGACGTTTTTTATGGCATTTTTACACTTCTCAAAGCGGCAGAAGTGAGTATGTTTATTAGAGACCCAGATCTACGACGGTCTCTCTGGAGTGTTTCAAAATAAGCTGAGCCCCTTGGAGTTGGCTGCGTAGTCGCCACCCCGGAATCTCCGTGACTTACAAGCATCTCCTGACGAACTCAAGTCGCTAACTGTCCAGTTTTCACTCGCCACAGGTCTTGAAATCTACAAGATGAATTGTAGTTGAGATGAAACTAGTCGGGATAATTATATTATTTGGTTAAATACAAATTTATTCCTCCAATAATATTAAACATTAAGTAAAAGTAATGCTAGGGGCCAGCACTGTGATGTAGCAAGTAAAAGCTGCTGCCTGCAGAGCCAGCATCCCCTATGGGCGCCGGTTCGAGTCCCAGCTGCTCCACTTCCAATCCAGCTCCCTGCTAATGCTCCTGGAAAAGCAGTGGAAGATGGCCCAAGTCCTTGGCCCCTGCACCCATGTGGGAGTCCTGGAAGAAGCTCCTGGCTCCTGGCTTTGGATCGGCCCAGCTCTGGCCATCACAGTCAGTTGGGGAGTGAACCAGCAGATGGAAGACCTCTCTTTTTCTCTCTCTCTGCCTCTCCGTCTTCTCTGTGTAACTCTTTCAAATAAATATTTTTTAAAAGTGTTGTTAAACAAGTAAACTTGGGTAAATTGCAGACACACCTACGCAGAATAAACTTTAATTTACACTTCATCAATTAACACGTCTCATTCAGTGCCCGTAACTCAGAAAACTGGCTGCTTTTACAAAACTAAAATTACTAAACTAGTCTTTTTCTAAAAGATTTATTTATTCATGTGGAAGGGTGGCCATGTGCTGGAGTCTCCTAAGGTGAAAGGGACACAGCTCTGCAGCTCTGCCCAGAGATGCAAATCACCTATCTGGGGAAACCCAGCCTGAGGAAGCTCTGGGGGCACCAGTGCACTGCGGTCCAGGGCCGGTGCCTGGGCCTGGCCGCCCACCTGCTGCTCCCAGAAGGGACCCTCAGATCACAGCCCATGTCGCGGGAGCAGAAAGTCAGACCCATCCTGTGGCCTCTGCTGCCATACGGTGAGGAGATGGAGCTTCCGTGTGCTGGGTCTCTCCCCACATCCGGTTCCCATGTGGGGTTCCAGCATCACAAGTGACGGCCCAACCTGCTCTGCTCCCTTTAAATTCTTAGAGTTTTTCATGAGTGAGTTTCTGTAAGAACCTCTTTTTTCATGTTAAAAGTATTAGAGATTCAGGCCGGTGCTGTGGCTCACTTGGTTAATCCTCCACCTGCAGCGCCGCATCCCATGTGGGCGCCGGGTTCTCTCCCGGTTGCCCCTCTTCCAGGCCAGCTCTCTGCTGTGGCCCGGGAGTGCAGTGGAGGATGGCCCAAGTGCTTGGGCCCTGCACCCCATGGGAGGCCAGGATAAGTACCTGGCTCCTGGCTTCGGATCAGCGTGGTGAGCCGGCCACAGTGTGCCGGCCGCGGTGGCCATTGGAGGGTGAACCAACGGCAAAAAGGAAGACCTTTCTCTCTGTCTCTCTCTCTCTCTCTCTCACTGTCCACTCTGCCTGTCAAAAAAAAAAAAAAAAAAAAAAAAGATTTGAGGGGCTGGCGCTGTGGCGTAGCGGGTAAGCCGCTGCCTGCAGTGCTGGCATCCCATATGGGTGCTGGTTCGAGTCCCGGCTGCTCCACTTCCCAGCCAGCTCTCTGCTATGGCCTGGGAAAGCAGTAGACAGCCCAAGCCCTTGGAACCCTTCACCCATGTGCAAGACCCAGAAGAAGCTCCTGGCTCCTGGCTCCTGGCTCCTGGCTCCAGATCGGCACAGCTCCAGCCGTTGTGGCCAGTTGGGGAGTGAACCAGCAGATGGAAGACCTCTCTCTCTCTCTGCCTCTCCTTCTCTCTCTGTGCAACTCTGAATTTCAAGTAAAATAAATAAATCTTAAAAAAAAATAGACTTGAGAGGCAGAGACATAGCTAGAAGAGAGATGCACCCATGGTTTCACTCCTCAAACGCCCGCGACAGCTGGGGTTAGGGCGACTGGAAGCTGGGATTGAGAACTCAGTTCAGGTCACTCACGTGGTGACAGAAACTCGATCGCTTGAGCCATCCCTGCTGCCTCCCGGGGTCGAATTCAGGCAGCGCTTTCCCTCTCGTGGGAACGTGCAGTATTTCCCTAATTCCAGACAGCATCGCCAAATGACATTATCAAGTCTCTTGCATCCCTAAAATTGAACCTCTAATACATTTTTTTTTAATTTTTTTTTTTTTAGAATTACAGAGAGAGAGAGAGAGAGAAAGGTCTTCCTTCCGTTGGTTCACTCCCCAAATGGCCGCTACAGCTGGAGCTACGCCAATCTGAAGCCAGGAGCCAGGTGCTTCTCCTGGTCTCCCATGCGGGTGCAGGGCCCAAGCACCTGGGCCATCCTCCACTGCACTCCCTGGCCACAGCAGAGAGCTGGCCTGGAAGAGGGGCAACCGGGACAGAATCCGGCGCCCCGACCGGGACTAGAACCCGGTGTGCCGGCGCCGCAAGGTGGAGGATTAGCCTGGTGAGCGGCAGCGCCGGCCCCTCAAATCTTTTTTTTAAGATTTTATTTATTTGGGGGCTGATGCTGTGGTGTAGTGGCCTAAGCCTCCACCTGCAGTGCTGGCATCCTATATGAGCACTGGTTCAAGTCCCGGCTGCTCCTCTTTGGGGAAAGCAGTGGAAGATGGCCCAAGTGCTTGCCCTGGAAGAAGCTCCTGGCTCCCGGCTTCTGATAGGTACAGCTCTGTCCAGTGCAGCCATTTGGGGAGTGAACCAGCGGATGGAAGATCTGACTTTCCCTCTCTCTGAAATTCTGCCTCTCAAATAAATAAATAAATCTCAAATGCCAAAAAAATGATTTTATTTGAAAGGCAGAATTACAGAGAGAGAGAGAGAGAGAGAGAGAGAGAGAGGAACAGAGAGCGATCTATTTGCTGGTCCAGTCCCCAAATGACCACCACAACAGGGGCTGGGCCAGGCCAAAGCCAGGAGCCAGGAGCTTCCTCCAGGTCACTCACATCAGTGCAGGGGCCCAAGCACTCGGGCCATTTTCTGCTGTTTTGCCAGGCGCATTAGCAGGGAGCTGGCTAGGAAGTGGAGCAGCCGGGACACCAGCTGGTGCCCACGTGGGATGCCGGTGCTGTAGGCAGCAGCTTACCCTGCTATACCACAGCACTGGCCCTCATGACTTCTCTTTTTTTGTTTTTTAAAGAAAAATGTTGAAAGTCTTTTTATATTTTTTAAAGATTTATTTGAAAGTCACAGTTACACAGAGAAGGAGAGGCAGAGAGAGAGAAAGAGGTCTTCCACCCGCTGGTTCACTCCGCAGCTGGCTGCAATGGCTGGAGCTTTGCCCATCCGAAGCCAGGAGCCAGGAGCTTCTTCCGGGTCTCCCACATAGGTGCAGGGGCCCAAAGACGTGGGCCATCTTCTACTGATCTCCCAGGCCATAGCAGAGAGCTGGACCAGAGTGGAGCAGCCAGGACTAGCGCCCGTATGGGATGCCGGCACTGTAGGCGGCAACTTTACCGCTATGCCACAGCACCAGCCCCGAAGTTCTTTTTAAAAATTTTTATATATATCTCTGAAAGGCAGAGAGACAGAGACATACAGGGATCTTGCATCTGCTGGCTCACTCTCCAAATGTCTACATGGTCAGGGCTGGGCCAGGCTGAAGCCGGGGGCCTAGGACTCCATCTGGGTGTCCCATGTGGGTATCAAGGACCCAAGTACCCAGGCCAGCACCTGCTGCCTCCCAGGGTGTCACTAACAGGAACCTGAATCAAAAAGGGGAGGCGGGGACTCAAACCCAGGTTCTGCGATGTGGGACGTGGGCACCCCAAGCAGTCTCAGCTGGTGCACCCCACACCTGCTCCATGCTGGCGGTCTTTAGCTTTTCCTGTCTTGTGTACAGAGAAGGCCCATTCTTCCTGGCGCTAATCCAACAGGAATCCCAGCCCGAGCATGGAAAAGGCACACAGGCTCAGCCACCACTTCACACAGGTGTCGGGGGGACAAGTGGTGCCTCCTCACTGCCCTGTCCCCCGTGCCAGCCCAGCCCACTTCGTAGTCTTCCTCAGGTGCCTTAGGAAGCACACGCACAGTGCTCGCCTTCACGCGGGACAACCAGCAGCTCACACACGGTTATGCAGCCTCCTGCAGTCCCCGCAACCTTGGGGACATCCGGTTCTGCTAGGGTTCTATCCTCACACAACATGATGACCCAGATCGACAGCCTGGGAAAGTCGGGCTCCTCCGTGTACAGAGAACGGGAACGAACAAGGGACAGTCTCTCTGAGGGTAAGCTCGCTTTCTCAAAGCCAAGTCCATCTGTGGGCCGTGACATCACACAAAACGCAAAGTTGCTTTGTCTCCACAGATCAGAAGTTATCTGGGGGCTGGCGCTGTGGCATAGTGGGTAAAGCCGCCACCTGCAGTGCCAGCATCCCAGATGGGCGCCGGTACAAGTCCCGGCTGCTCCACTTCCATTCCAGCTCTCTGCTGTGGCCTGGGAAAGCAGTGGAAAATGGCCCAAGTCCTTGGGCCCCTGCACCCACGTGGGAGACCTGGAAGAAGCGACTGGCTTCTGACCTCAGATTGCCGCAGCTCCGGCCATGGTGGCCAATTGGGGGAGTGAACCAGCGGATGGAAGACCTCTCTCTCTGAATCTCCTGTCGAAGGGAGAAAGGGAGGAAG